>NC_133464.1:56632500-57232500 GCF_048565385.1 Saimiri boliviensis
AAAATGTTGATGAGATACCAGGAAATACTATGTCAAGATGAGCAGGAAATGCAAAGAAAATCAAGAAGGAGCTGATGCTATGACCTACAAAGTATTTTATTTTCTCCTTTCCTTTGTTCCTGTGAAAAAGTTCAATACTGAAAAAGTATAATAAAGAGTTTTGAAGTGCCCATTAGTGTCAAAAACTAAGAAGTTATGGTGATTCGAACAAAAGCAATTTCAGTGGAACAGAAGCCAGAAGGCAACAGACTGAAGAATAGATGGGAGGTGGGAAACCAGAGACAATGTTTACTCAGTAGAAGGGAGGAAGAGGAGCAGAACATTATCTAGAAGACAATACATGTTCAAAGAGAAATGCATACTTTAGCTATGGGGGAGCCTAAAACATTCAAATTAAGAGATGCTTTTGTGGTTTTGTTTGTTTTAACGAAGGGCAACTCACTCCAGAATATATTTACATGCTGACAAGCAAGAAGAAACATAACAAGTGTTTTTAATTTCAGAAATGTCTACATGGTCTATAGGGGATTCATAAATCCTATAAACTGTAGACAACTACTGTATATATACTATTGTGCAAATTAGTGTTTCTGGAAAACAGATACTGATTTTTCAAAGTTCTCTGACATATGTTTTTAAAATTGAATGGATTAATCAAGTAATCATGGAGATCTGTGACCCAACACTGTTCAATAAAATATATAAAGACAAAATCAAGAGAGAAGCTAATAAGTAGTTCAAACTAGGTGAAATCATATTTACATCTAAAAAATAAGAAGCTTTGAAAGACCCTAAAGTGTATTGCACCGAATATATTCAGGCAATCTTCAGTTAGTTCTGGGATAGCAAGTAAATCTAGTTTTCTGGCTTATTTGCTAGCTCATAAAATGCTAGGCAAATTACATATGCCTTGACTACAGATCCTTATTTTTGACAAAAAGAAATTTAATATTAATATCATGATTTCTGACCCTTTGTCTCCCTTTCTTTTTGTTTTTATTTTTACACATGACTTTGTATCTCAACCAAAAGTGGACTGAGAACATTAAGCAAATTTCCTTACTCCAGGAATAGTTTGAAAGATGGCAGCTCAGTTCAGCCTTGTGTTTGGGCTCAGTCTCTGCAAAGGTGGTATGCAGAAGAGATGAGCTTACCTTTAAGGGAACTCTCAGGAACATTTCTCTTAATGAGGGTCTGGAGAAAGTGTCTGAGAAGAAACCTTAATGGGAGGTATTCCATCTCGAAAGATTAACATAGAAACAGGTACTAAACCAAACAAACCACAAATATTTAAGCTGTAAAATGAGAGGAAAGAAAAAATATATTCTAAATCTGTATTAAAAGTAATGCCATGTAGCTGTATAAAACTCTAGCGAGGGTTGTGAATGAATCTTTAATGGTATCATTTATGCTTGTCCCAATGCACTACGTTCACAATGAGAACTGCCTACAAATCTTGATGTACCATTTTATTGCACAGAAAACTGGCCACCATCTCACAGAGCAGCAATTGTAAATTAGAAATATATTCTGTTTGGTTTGAGCACAACACATTGGGAAATTTATGAGGTTGCATAAAAGCACACGAAAGCATTTCAGAGACAGTTTAGCCCCCTGGCTTTCTTCTGGTCTTGGGATTCAGAGAAGAGAAAATTGGGGCAGCTGACCACGCTGTTGCCTCATCAGGAGTCTCGGAACAAGTCTACCTGTGTGCAGCCTCCCACTTCTCATCATCTGACTGGTAATCACTCCAGAGTCCCCCAGAGGGTCTGGTCGAGATTCTCCTGTATCTTGACAAACACACCCTACATGAGCATGGTGAGGTATGCTCTCTGCTCTCATGATGTTTGATTCCATTTTAAGTTAAATAAGACCTTGTTGTGGGTATGATAATACAGGTAATGGCAATTTCAGACGTAAGAAACTGCTAAATCAGTTTTCTTGACAAAGTTTACTGTATTTTCAGTGGTTATTTTTTTGCGCCTGCTTTTATGAAAATATTGAAGACCTTGGACTTTTTCTACATTAGTAAAGTAGGTGATTTCTCTTTCTCTAGCTCCATTTTGCGAGAAATCCTGCTGCATCTGGTTAGCTTGGTCCTAAATTAAATATTGATAAAAATCTTGAAGAATGGGCTTGACACTCTTATAGTCTTTTGAACAGTCTTTGGATTAATATTGTTTTATATCTGAATCAAATACCAAATTTAGCAATGCAATTTTCAGATTTCCTTCCAGATTTATGATAATTATGTGAACTAAGTTTCCAAAAGACAGAAAACTGAGTAGAAATGATAATTATATTTTGTTTTTACACAATTAAATGCAAATTAGATATCAAAACACATCCAGATTTAAACAGACTCAAACCTTTACTTTCTTAAAAAAGAAACTGGTTTCAAATAAATAGGAAGTTGAAAAGGATAAAAAAATTAGCAATGAGGAGAATGTGAGGTAATTAAAAGCTAGGATTAGGGGAAAAATAAAGAATTTTAGCAGATAATTTCATTAGTTTGGAGAAATTAATTTCCAAATACAGTTTCTACTAATTTGAGAACTAGTGAGGAAATGATATAGAAAATATAAATTGACTAATAACTAGAAATATGTTAATAATTCCCCACTCTATGTAGAGAAAACAAGTATCTGTGCTAAATGCAAATTTCACAGCCAAAATATGTCCAATCATGAAGGTAGTGTTATTAAAACAAAAAAGAACTTCTTATGAAATACATCTCAGAAGGCAGTCGAAGTTACCAAATGGAACACATTTAAATATAATATTTTTTAAATGAAACATTAAAAACAATTGAAGTTAAAGACATTCAGAGTATATTATACCAAAATAGGCTACTCTGACATTAGAATTATTTTGAGTTAAAGGCAGTTGAGAAAAAGCAGAGGATATTTCCACCCTTTCCCAATCTGCCTGAAAGTGGAGCGTAATTTCCCTTTGTGAAGGGTATTTCCCTACTCTCTCACATACAGAGAAGAAGATAACATCACTGAAGACAAGATGGCATGGAGATGGACTTGCACAAATGGACTTTGCTAAAATAATCGATTCGATTTGCCCCCTATATTTACCATTCCACCATTCACAGCCCCAAAAGCCTTAAAGCCCCTTTCGTCTGATTACTTTTCTACAAAAGTGCTGTTCTTTCGTTAAGATGCTATAGAAGCTCAAGTTCTAATCACTCCTTTGAGTTACTCGTCACTGAGCTTCTCCCACATGTATTTGTGCTGCACATGTTAATAGCTGTTTGTCTTTATCTTGCTAACTTGTCTTTTGTCAGTTTAATGTTCAGGTCCTAACCAGAGAACCTGGGAGTATAGGGGAAAAGATCTTTTTCCTTCCCTTCAAAGTCGTGAGGACTCTGATGATTTTCAGGTATCTGGTAAAGATGTTTAAACAAAATTACAGGTACGTTTTAGATGTTATACTGAATAATGGCTAATGAAGCAAATAATGTAGTATAGATATTCTTGGCCTATTGAATTAAGCTAATTTTTTGAAGGATAATCTATTCTCAAAATATAAAATTTTTTACTGTCAAACATGTATTCATCATTGATTATTCTTTTGAAATTATTATGATTACTTAGTTTCTTATGCAGAAGTACAAGTAATCATCATTGAGCAATTTTATTCTAAACTGAGAAATTACTTAAAACTGAAGAAGAAAATCTCTTTTCCAGGGATTTAATAAATAGAGAAAAGGACAAACTGATAGAAAGAGGTTATAAGATGCAGATAGCTGACAAAATTTCACATTACTTTAGTGAATCTATTTTGGAATAGCAAAATCGTAAAATATGTAGTTACTTAGAAAAAAAATTCTAAAATTACTAAACTTGATTCTTTCTACTAAGACAACATTTAATATTTTAAGAAAAACTTTGGTAGCTATTTTTCCTCCTGACTGCACTTAGTAAAATTGTTTCTCATATATCCCAAATTAATTGTTAAATTAGATAATCTACTTAGCAATGGCTCCAATTAGGTTTAATAAACAAAATAATTAAAGGATGATTAATTTTCTGGTAATGTTGAAAAATAAACTATTAGAATAAAAAATCCGAATAAATTACTGTAATATACATTTTGAAGCATGTATGCATTTTATACCTTCTCTGGTAGACAACTTCTAAGATGGCCTTCATTTATCAATTTGTCTGTGTATAGCCTTTTCCTCTGATTGTAGACTGGACCTAGTGACTTCCTTCTAGTGGATGGAATACAGCAAAAGTGACAGGATGACACTTCTGAAATTAGATTTTGAACAGTTTGGCTTCCATCTTGCTTGCTCTATTTCACTCTTTTGCTGACTTGCTCTGAGAGAAGCCAGCTGCCATGTTGTAAGTTGTCTTATGGAAAAACCCACATAGAAAGGAACTGGCCAACAGCTAGTGAGGACCTAAGGTCTGTCAATGGCTACTTGAATGAATGTGAAACCAGATCTTCCCCTGGTGAGCCTTGAGGTGACTGCAGCCCAGGCAATACCTGTGAAAAACTGAAAAACTCTGAACTGCAGACACTCTGCTAAAATACACCAAGATGTTTGACCTACTTTGACATAGTATTTGTTGCTTTAAGCCAGTATGCTTTGGAGTAACTTTTTATGCACTAATAGGTACATAAAATATCATCTAAAATGTTATGCAGGTACAGTGTCTAATGCCTGTAATCCCAGCACTCCGGAAGGTAGAGGCTGGTGAGTCGCTTGATCCCAGGAGTTCAAGACCAGCTTGGGCAATACGGTGGCGAAACTGAGTCTTTACCACCCTCCCAACCCCCCGCCATAAAAAAAGCATAGCCAGGCACAGTGGCAGGCACCTGTAGTCCAAACTACTTAGGAGGCTGAGAGGTAGGAGAATCATTCGAGCCCAGGAGGCAGAGGTTGCAGTGAACCATGATTACCACTGCACTCCTGCCTGGGTGACAGTGAGGTCCTGTCTCTAAATAAATACATAAAAATGTTAACCATTCCGGACCAATCCTACAAAGTTTTGTCCCCTGGAAAAATTCTAACTTTGTAGCTTTAATGGAAACATTTGTCCAAAATATTTGCATGCAGGTAACATTTGGTTAAACTCATAAAGATACCATGAAGGAGAAGAAATACAGCCAATGGAGGACTTAAGGGCTAAGTGATATGAAAACCTTAAGAAAATTTCCTTGTTTTACTTTCCATAATCATGCTGATGAAAGGTTGTTGGGACAGTTGCATGTGGAGAGTTCCCAGGGAATCTGCACTGGCTCTTAAAACAATTATTCACGAATCATTGACTGGCTGCTTTGTTTGGGAATCTGTAGGAACTTCTCCATGTTATGAATATCTGTCCACAATTTTGAGAGGGCTCTAATTCTAGCAGGTGGAAGTTCACTATTTTACCATTTTATTTACCATTTTATTGTCCTTTATAGTGATTTTTACAAATAAGCTAATGTTTCCAAATTATTTGTGTTTTTTTGTTTTTCTGGGGCAGTGGGGTTCTTTTTTTTTTTTTTTTTTTTTTCTCCTGAGACAGGATCTGGCTTTGTTGCCCAGGCTAGAGTGAGTGAAACGGTATGATCACAGCTCACTGCAGCCTCAAACTCCTGCACTCAAGCAATCCTCTTGCCTCAGCCTCCCCAGTAGCTGGGACTATAAGCACTTACATCCACACCCAGTCAATTACTAAAACTTTTTGCACAGATAGGGCCTCACTTTGTTGTCCAGGCTGGTCTCTATCTCCTGGGTTCAAGCAATTCTCCTGCCTTAATTCTGTTCTTACTATGTTTTTTAACAAACCATTTTCATAATTGCTAACATTATTTGGTAATCATTTTATTTTTACTTTTTACCCACCCAGAATCTTTTATCTAATTAGGTGATATTTTAATATTACACGGCAAGTTTTAAAAAAATGATATCTATGATACAAATCAATAAGTAAATTACTATTTACAGAAAATATGAAGAAATTCATGTAATCCAAACAATATCACTGGTGATCTCTGACTGGAATCACTTCTCTCAAAAGATGAAAGCAAATTTCCTTATCAGCCTCTCCTCTTCCCTGATCAAGGTTCAGTAGAAAAAAAAAATGCCTCCAGTTTTGTTCCCTTTGGATAGAATTGCCTATTTAGGTTCTTTGTGGTTGCATATGAATTTTAAAATAATTTTCTCTAGTTCTGTGAAGAATGTCAGTGGTAGTTTAATAGGAATAGCAATGAATCTATAAATTGCTTTAGGTAGTATGGCCATTTTAACTATACTGATTTTTTGCATAAGAATGGAATGTTTTCCTATTTATGTCATCTCTGATTTCTTTGAGCAGTGGTTTGAAGTTCTCCTTGTACAGATCTTTCACCTCCCTTGTTAGCTGTATTCGTATGTAATTTATTTATTTATTTTTGTGGCAGCTGTGAACAGGATCGCATTTCTGATTTTGCTCTCCGCTTGACTATTGTCAGTGTATAGGAATGTTAGTGATTT
Organism: Saimiri boliviensis; assembly: GCF_048565385.1. Classification (NCBI taxonomy): domain Eukaryota; kingdom Metazoa; phylum Chordata; class Mammalia; order Primates; family Cebidae; genus Saimiri; species Saimiri boliviensis. The sequence continues at coordinate 56,638,982 of NC_133464.1, forward strand.
TTGCACACTGATTTTGTATTCTGAGACTTTGCCGAAGTTGTTTATTAGCTTAAGGAGCTTTTGGGCCACTACTGTGGGGTTTTCTAGACACAGGATCTTATGATCTGCAAACAGGGATAGTTTGACTTCCTCTTTTCCTATTTGGATGCCCCTTTTTTCTCTTACCTGATCACTCTGGCCAGGATTTCCAATACTATGTTGAATACTAGTGAGAGAGGGCATCCTTGGCTTGTGCCAGTTTTCAAGGGGAGTGATTCCAGCTTTTGCCCATTCAGTATGATTTTGGCTGTGGGTCTGTCTGATATGGCTCTTATCATTTTGAGGTATGCTACTTTAATACCTACTTTATGGAGAGTTTTTTAATAGGAAGAGATGTCGCATTTTATCAAAAGCCTTCAAACAATACTACAGGGCTACAATAACCAAAACAGAATGGTACTGGGAAAAAAAAAAAAAAAAAAAAAAAAAAAACAGACACACAGACCAATGGAACAGAATAGAGAACCCAGAAATAAGGCCACATACCTACAACTATCTGATCTTCAACAAACCTGGCAAAAGCAAGGAATGGGGAAATGATTCCCTATTCAAAAAATGGCGCTGAGATAACTGGCTAGGCATATGCAGAAGATTAAAACTGGAACCCTTTTTTAACCATATACAAAAATTAACTTATGATGGGTTAAAGACTTAAATGTAAAACCTCAAACTATAAAAACCTAGGAAGACAATCTAGGCAATACCATTCAAGACATACGCACGGGCAAAGATTTTACGATGAAGATGCCAAAAGCAATTGCAACAAAATCAAAAACTGACAAATGGGATCCAATTAAACTAAAGAGCTTCTGCCAGCAAAGGAAACTATCAACAGAGTAAACAGACAACCTACAGAATGGGAGAAAATTTTTGCAAACTATATATGTGACAAAAATCTAACAGCCAGCCAGCATCTACATGCAACTTAAACAAGTTCTCAAAAGAAAAACAAACAACCCCACTAAAAAGTATGCAAAAGACATGAATAGGTACTTCTCTAAAGAAGACATACATGTGGCTAACAATCATGAAAAAAAGCTATACATCACTTACAGTAGAGAAATGCAAATCAAAACCACAACGAGATACCATCTAACACCAGTCAGAAGGGCTCTTAATAAAAAGAAACAATAAGAGATGCCGGTGAGGTTGCGGAGAAAAAGGAACATTTACACACTGTTGATGAGAGTAGAAATTAGTTCAACCATTGTGGAAGACAGTGTGGTAGATTTTTTCAAAGACCTAAAGACAGAAATACCATTTGACCCAGCAGTCCCATTACTGGGTATATCCAAAGGAATATAAATTTGTTCTGTTGTAAAGATAAATACATCCAGATGTTTATTGCAGCACATTAACAATAACAAACACTTAAATGGCCATCAGTGATAGACTGCATAAAGAAACTCTGGTATATATATATATACCATGGAATATTATGCTGCCATAAAAAATGAGATACTGTCCTTTGCAGGGACAGGGTTGGAGCTGGAGGCTATTATCCTTAGCATACTAACTCAAGAACAGAAAACTAAATACCACATTTGCACTCATAAGTGGGAACAAAATGATAAGAACAAATGGATATATTGAAGGGAGTAACACACACTGCTGCCTCCCAGATGGTGGAGGGTGGGAGGAGGGAGAAGATCAGGAAAAATGACTAATGGGTATTAGGCTTAATACCTAGGTGATAAAATAGTCTATACAATAAATTCCCATGACACAAATTTACCTATATAACAAACCTGCGCATACACCCCCTGAAATTAAACGTTAAATAAAGAAACTGAAAGAGAAAAGCAGGCAGATTGATGGAATCACTGGATTGGCAGAAGTAACAGTCAAATGGCTTCATCTCCCTAGCACCACACAACATATCTGAGCTGCTATGTTACAGGTACCTCTAATCAGTATTTCTGTATATTCTTAACACTTTCTCTTATGAAAGTTTTAGACTAGAATCTTCCTACTGGAAACAAAGAAATGGAAGGTGAATTGTCATTTATATGCCAACTCTCAATTATTCTTCGTTTCTGTGTTAAGGAGTCTGAAGTTCAGCAGGAAAGAAAGTCGAGAGCTTATTGGCAATGACCACCACTTCTCTAGGAGAAGGGAGGGAATGTGAGTAACGTATCTTCACCTATTAGCCATCTCTCATGTATGCTAACCAGCCCTACAATTCTACAGTGACTTAAGCACAGTAAATCCTCCATTTATATTTGGATGATGTTTGCATGCCAAGAACAAAGAAAAACTATAATTAATTTTTAATGCCTGAAGTTACTTCTACCTTTACTGCACCTAAATTGGTGCCTTTTTCTTGACCTTGGTGAACTGTATCTAATCATCTAACCCAGATATGAAAAAAGTGTATTACACTAGGAAAAGTCTTCATTCATGAATGACTAATTTGAGGTCTAAGTGGGAGGGAAAAAACCTTGAAACTTAAACTGTAGTAAGTCACACTTCCGGGATGAACCAAAGTTTTGTTTCAAGATAATAACTCCATTTTCACCCTGCCAGGCCCTTAAAATAAGATTAGCATGAAAATCCATATCTATAAAATAGAAAAGCTAAAGGAAAAGGGACAGTGGACGCTTTAAAATGTCTAATACCTAGCTGAAAAAAATCTTGTCCTAATTATCTGCTATTCAATTGCAAAGATTCACAGGATAGAATAATGACTCTCACATCTTTGCACTCTTCACACTCTCGTACCTCAGTCTCACATTGTCCCATTAAAGGGACAGAGGTGGTTTAAGGGCTTTTAACACCCAGATCTGCCAGATTCAGAGAAACGACTATTAATTCTACCATGTTTTTTAACATGTCAAATCAAAAGAACAAATTTGAACTAATAGATCCTGCACTCTCTCCTGCCCTAGAATATGTCAATATACTGTGCATTTCCAAAATTATCTTCAAAAGCTGATTTTTAAAATTCACATTGAATACAGGAAGAAGTTTAACAGAAGTTTTTCAGTTAAGTATACTGACAAACTCAGTGTACACAGTCTTCATAAAATTCACAGAATCCCTGTTATTTTAAACTCTAAGTTAATTAAATGGTATTGAAAAGCACAATTTTACTTTCTTCCACTACTGCGAAGCTTATAAAACTCCCTTTTATTATGATTTTCTGGTTTATTCATTTGTATACTTATTTAGTTTATTTTACCTGAAGACTTTCTATTCACTTGATCTCAATGTGTCTGAGATTTAAAATAATATGGGTGTTCTACAAAGCTTTGACAATCGTCCAGAATGTCCACAATGCAACATTGATAAGGGACATAACTCTTTAGTCCTTAAGAATGTTTCTTTGGCTATACCTCCAATGTCAGCGTTCCAGAGAGTCCTTAAGAATGTTTCTTTGGCTATACCTCCAATGTCAGCGTTCCAGAGAGTCCTTAAGAATGTTTCTTTGGCTATACCTCCAATGTCAGCATTCCAGAGAGTCCTTAAGAATGTTTCTTTGGCTATACCTCCAATGTCAGCGTTCCAGAGCTTCAGAACCACCCGTCAACACTCTAGGGGAGACAGCAGACCATAGCATTCTGTGTTGACCTTGCACAAGCAAGCCTCAGCCACAGAGGCCTTTTCCCACTTAAAAGAGAGAAGTGCTTTTTCCTCCATTTTTGTGAGTACGGGGATAGTAAGGCCCAAATCTTAGAAGTCAAATGGAAAATACAGTTAAACAAAGAAAAAAAAACAATCATTCAGAAGGAATTTTAAAAATTATGTTTGTGTGTGAACTAAGATGCATCTCTGAATGGGACAGTGTGTGTTTTATAGGATTAAAACGAACTCTTAACATCTCTTACAAAGCCATTTGTTCATAATTTGAAGAACAGAATGATTCAAGTTACAAAAGGATTCCTCATTCTGTTAAAAAAATAAAAATCATAAGTCCCTTTAAATGTTCGTTTAGAGATCATTGAGAACATCAGTGAAATACAAAATGGTGAAGTATTTCAAATCACTCAAGTATCAGAAATAAGAAAAATTTAAAATTATAATAAATGAACATTTACATATCTATTTTTATTTACTGTATATAACAGCCTATTTTGTCAAAATCTTGAATCCTCCCCTTTTTAGCTTTCATACCTTGCCTTTCATCACTGTGACTACCATTTTCTCTTAGGTAGACTAAAGATAAATAGATGATCTCAGTATACATTTCTCTCCATATATCTTTGCTTCATTTCTCCGCCACCTATCTAAAGTTCATCTTTTCCCACTTCTTTTGCCTTTGCGTTGGTACAGACCTTTCTCCCACCTGTCCTCTCATTCTCCCCAACACCTTTTCCAGCCTCATCTCACACCACACCCATCATTCTTCTCTTCCTCTCCAGGTTTCAGGCCCAATCTCCTAATATTTCTGCTGATTTCCCTCGCTCCTCAGAGTCTTAAGAATCCTCATCCCTCTATCTTACCCATTTTATTCCATTCCTATTCTTATTTTGTACAAATTATTTTAGTTCACCAATCCTTAGACATTTTTAGTACCCCTATCAGAATCTTTTGTCTGCATATCCTAATAAAAATGTAAACATACAGTATACACATACATCAGTATACCTTTTGTATGCATATCCTAATAAAAGTATATACAAACATACACATTAACATGCATATTACATACAGGTACAAATATGCCACGTATGTGATGAAAAATACAAAAAATAGAAAATTCAAAGGACATTCTAAAGATGAAATTTAAAATACTTTGTCAGTTGTACTTATTAATGATTAAGAAGCTCCTTTCTTTGCTAAAAATGTTTAGATATTTTAGGAAGAAAATGTGATTATGCAATGATTTCAAAGTTTGCTTCTAAAGTCGGTTAACTTTGATTTTTGATATTAATGGCTGTGGTGGCTTAAAAAAAGAGATGCCTTACGAAGGTACCTAGATAAGAGCAGCAGTAAAATTTAATAATTGGTTCTAGAGCCAGACTGATCAGATTGGCCCGGTTTGACCACATTCTGTGTGGTCGATGGGAGATTTCTAACTTCTCTGTGTCTCAGTCTCCACATCTGAAAAATGAGCATGATTACTGGATCAACCTCCACCAAGTCATGAGGACTAAGTGAGTGAATGTGTGAAGTCACTAAGGGCAGAGCCTGGCATGGAGAAGTGCTTTATTAATGCCAGGTGACATTACTGTTGTGTTTATATGTTTGGAGACATACCATAACATTTTGTGTACTTCCAGCCTCAATTTCTCTTCTTTGCTGTAAATTATCATGCAATGAAAATAGTGTAAACATGATGCTAACTCTTTTCCTTGCCCCATACTCGTTCTTATAAATTTCAGCCAAGCTGCGACCAGATGAGTTTGTACCTATACTGTTTGTCTATAGAATGTTTTAATTAAAAAGTTATCAGTCCAGTATAGATTTTTAGTAATGTAGTCCACGAAATAATTTTATATCTTATTACTAAAACAGAATTTTGAAAATACCATAAGTCAGGCATATTGGAAACATCTTTTCCTTTATCCAACTGCACGGCCAATATCTCACATTGTGAATTTGTTCTAATGCTTGTTTCTTCGGTTATAAAACAATGTTTCCTCTATGTTTTTTTACTGGGAAAATGATGTAGGCATCCTTCGCTTTCCATGGGAGATTGATTCCAGGACGTCCATGGATACCAAAATGGATAAGTTCCTAATATAAAATAGTATAGTATTTACATATAACCTATGCACATCCTCCTGTATACCTTAAATCATCTCTAGATGTTCTTACAATACCTAACACAATGTAAGGCTATGTAAATAGTTGTTAAATTGCTTATTTGTATTATTTTTATTGTTGTATTTATTTTCCAAATATATTTGAACTATAGTTAGCTGAATTCAAGGATGTGAAACCCAAGGATATCGAGGCCAGACTGCATTTTAGTTTGTATTTTACTGTTCTCCATATTTTCTCCATTTCATTTCTTTCTGTTACATTATATAACCCAAGGGGCATTTTGAATTATGTTAATAAAGGAGAAATCTCAAACTTTTTAATCATGTATCCCTATGCTTAGTGAAGACTTACAGCATCCTAGGTTGGGTATCAAGAAAATGTTAAACATAGTTGAAAACATTACAGGGCTCAATACTGTCTGGGTTTATAGGGCTCACTAGCTAATTTTTCAAGGTGCTTTATACACTCTGAATAGATGATTAATGCTTCATCTTATAAGGTGGTCTAGGAAGATCTCAAAGAATGGATAAGTCAGTTCTGCCATTTGCTTATTCACTCTTCTTGCATTATTAGTGTGGTGTTGTCTGTAATTTCCATGTCGTTTCTTTTTCAACTAACACATTGATATTCTGAGGACTAATTTAGTTGATAATATAATCGTACATCATATGACCTGGGGAAAACATGTATCATTATCTATGTCGATATGCCAAGAGCAAACAGAGAACTGAACAAGCCACTGTAAACCTCTAGGTTTGGAATTTCCCCCTTTCCTTCAGGACATCTCAAGTTTTTAACATGGCTCAGGTCTAACTTTGAAACTGATTTACAGTGTGCATATATGTTCACCTAGTATCAAATAATAGTCAAATGCAATTTATTATCTAACTCGTAGATGAAATAAACGTGTAGGTTTTAGTACTCACTTAGTCTCTTGAGTAGAATATTTTATACATGCTTTTTTCATTTTGGAGGCCATTCCTTTAGTTCTTTTCTCATTCACTTCCTCAGAAGAGTCTGTAAGGGACCATTAGTGACCAAGAAGTGATAGAACAACCCATTGACTCTCTATGGAAATGTGTCCTTTCAAGGGGCCACCATGCTGCTTTTCTACTCCTGATAGACAGAAAGTTGACATAAGGATTGTGTAGATTGGTCTAGCAATGAATGTTTTTCCATATGGTACAGGAAGAAAATGAATTGATTTTAATATGTCATTCTGGCCACTCATAAGCTGAAATACTCTGATTTTTTGACTTAGTATAAACATACTTTTTTTATACTTTTATTTTACTTTTTAAATTGGTTTTGACATTTTCCAAATTACATCTTTTGGCTTCCATCTGAGTCTCTCTTATCTTAAAATTTACAAGTTTTCCTCAAATTGAATTGGAAGATGCCCAGAAAGCTGGTCTGAAAAGAGGTAGACAGTCATAGAATGTAAAATCTAAGAATGAAAGCTAAAATGAATTCAGTAAAGGAAAAAAGAAATATTACACAAATATGTTTCATTTATAAACCCCTCTCAGAAGTGACAGTGTGTGTGCGTGCATGCCCATGTGTGTGCACAGGCATGCATGTTTGTGTATGCAGTCTGGCTATGCAGTGATCAAAGTTGACAGACATGATAACTATCTACAAATGTAGTAAGGCATGCACATTAAGGAGTCAGAATAATTTCAAAGTAGAATTTAAGGCATGAAGAGACAATAAAATATATGCTTTGTTTCTGGAAATACTTTTGAGATTAGAGACCTTTAGAATAAGAAAGATTCCCCAAAGAAGGCAGAGAGAAATAATAATAATCACCTGTTGTTCCTAATTACATAGCCCAAACACTCTAGAAGGTATTCTGTGAAGAACAGTCCTGCAACCTCAAAACAATCTATTGGACTGGTGAATTACTTGATTTTTCCACATCTGATTTTTCAAATTCAATCAATTTCCAGCCAGCTTTTCTACTTTGCCATCTGTTTCTAAAGCAAAACTTAACGCTAGTCTGTGGAGGATGAGGTTTGTTTTGTTTCTTTTCAATCTAAGATTTAGTGAATCATGTCTAGGCTAAATTCCAGGTTGAATGGATCATCAAGACTCAGCATCACGCCCATATGTTTTCTTAAGTTAAGAGTAGAGCATGTTGTCTTTCTTGCTGCATTATGTTTGAACCATAGAAATAGATTTACTATGCTAAAAAGCATCCAAATAGCACGTGCACAGTGCTTCCTCAGTAAAGAGGCAGTTAACAGGCATTTCAGTGCTCTTCATCTCTACTGAGTACCAAATTCTTTGCTGTGTTAACCCTAATGCATTTTCAAACTGTTCATTCTGAATCTGATGGTTCTTGTGCAAATGAATTTTACATACTTTGTGTAGGATAATCTGGCACATGTTGACATGTAAGAATAAAAATACACATACAGTATTTTGGTTCTGGTATGGGGTGACTATGAGTTCAAATTTATCTCACTGGGATATACAAATTTATGATTACATCACAATTTCCATAAGACAATAATGCTTCTGTTCTCTCTGTGGATGAAGAATGCATTTGCCCTCGACGTTTGGAAGAAAATGAAAACACTATGTGTAAATAAAGACAAACATATCTATACAAATATTACAATCCCTAACAATCGGGGCAAAAGTAATATGAGGCTCAATTAAGAAATAACACATGAGAAATGGCTGGTACATAAAAAGTATTCGATACATAATAGTTATTGTTATTAGATGCAGAACAACTAGAATTTCTGATTTTTTAGGTTTTAAAGGAATACATGGGGCAATAAAGTGCTGTCATTTTGCATACCATGACTAGAACTCATTTAGGAAAAATAAAATTCATTTTAAGGATAATTGGCTACCCTGTACCTTCTTGTATCTAATATAAAGGCTTATGTAGAAGGATACCTGGAAATGGGATGTATGTACTTTGGTACAGAAAGAGACGCATGGGTGTCAATCCAAAGTGTTCACCTAATTCCCACTCAAGTGCTGCGGCAGTTTTCTTTCTTTGTGTTGTAATGCTTAGTTGAAGCTTAAAAGTCTGAAGGTATAAAAGAACTCTGTGGCAAGAGAGGGAAACCCACTCCTGAAAGCCTCCTTGGAAAAACCTGAACTCAGCTGATTACCATTAAAACCTGCATCCCTCAAGTACAAAATTTGTTCCACATTGAGTTATTTCTTTCTGATTCAACAGTTGCCAATTTCTAAAAATTCAATCAGAAATTCTAAATGTAAATCCTGATGTTCTTTGATAAATTTTATAAAAACAGAGGTTATTCTCTCTGCCCCCTTTTTAAAAATCCAAATGGTATATTACCTTACAGATTTTACTCTTCATAGCTGGTATTTTAAAATACAATTTGCAGCTGCAATGATAATGATCAAAATAATACACATGGGGAAAATACCGTGATTTGATATAATTTCAAGCAATTAATTTTTATTTTAATAGCTTTAACGTAAATGACATAAAATGCACATATTGAAAGTGAAAAATTTGTTAAGTTCTAATACACCCATAAAAGCATCACCATAATTAAGACAATTGATGTAGTGATCCTCCTTAATGTTTCTTCATGCCCGTTGTAATCGTCCCTCTGGCCCTTCTTCTTTGTCCTGTTCATAGTTCAGAAGCAACTGATCTTTGTTCTAACAATATTAATTTGTTTGTATTTACAAGAAATTTGATTACATATATTGATACAGAAAGTATTCTTCTTAGTATGGCTTTTTTTCATGCAGCCTCATAATACTGAGTTCATCATTGTTATATCGTATATAAATAATTCACTCCTTTTTATGCCTAACTAATATTTCATTAAATTGATATACAGTTTGATCAGTTTACCTGTTGATACACAGTTGGCCTGTTTCCAGTTTTTAACTATTATAAATAAAGTTGCTATGAACATTGATGTACATTCCTTTATGTGAACTTCTACTGTCATTTCTTTAAAGTAAATACCTACAAGTGGAATAGGCGAGTCAAACTATTGAGGTATGTTAAACTTTAAAGAACCAAGCTGCAAAGTGGTTGTAACTTTCACATTACATTCCCAGGGCTCCAGTTGCTACATGCCCTTGTTAATACTTTCTATAGTCAGTTTTTGTTTTTATTTTGTGCTGTTATTTCATTATGACTTTAATTTGCATTTCCCTAATAACTAGCAATGTTGAAAAGGCTTTAATGTTTATTACTTGCCATTCATATCTCTTCCTTGATGGAGTGGCCATTCAAATTTTTTTTTTGCCAGTTTTTCTGGGATTATTTTGTTGTTACTGAGTTTCGGCTGTTCTTTATATATTTTGGATATAAATTCTTTTTACAAATGTTGTTTCCAAATATTTTCCCATAGATTCTATCTTGCCTTTCATTCTGTTAATGTTATTTTTTGAAAATAAAACTTTTATTTTTAATACAGTCAAATTTATCAATTTATTCTTCAGTGTATCATGTTTGAAGAGTGTCTGAGAAATCTTAACTCACAGTTACAAAATTACTTTCCATATTTCTCCTAGAAGTGTTGTTATAGCTTTGGGATTTCATTCGGGTCTACCAATTTTGAGGGCTTTTTTTTTTTCTATATTGCTTGGCTTATGTGAAGAGGTTAGTTTTTTTTGCATTAGCTGTCTAATTCTCCTGGCTCCATTTGTTGAAAAGAAATGGAGCTTTTCTCCACTGAATGGCTTTTGAACTTTTGTCAAAATTAATGACCACATATATGTTGCTGTATCTCAAGATTCTTCATTTTGTTCCATTGATCTATTTGTCATTCTTGACACCACCAGCAGACATTATTGATTACTGTAGCTTTATAGTAATTCATAAAGTTATGTAGTGCTACCCCTCCAATAGTGTTGTTTTCAATGTGGCTTGATTATTCTAGGTCCTGTGCATTTAAATATAAGTAAGTTAGGTTAAATTATTTACAAACATTAAAATACATTTGTATATTTTCATCTGAAAGCCTACTAAGATTATGGTTGGATTTCATCGAATGTACAAGTCAATTTGGAAAGAACTGATTTCTTAATAGTACTGAGGGTTCTGCCAATGACTAAAATAGAGTGATCCATTTCTTAATTTTTTTTTCAACAGTGTTTTGTTGTTTTCTATATATAGATCTTTTATATCTACAAATCTTTTTTTTCTGCTATATAGATTTTTTTCATTTCAAATTGTTTGCTGCTTATATATAAAAAGACTATTGATTTTTGCACATATATCTTGTATCTGAAGACATTAAATTCAGTTATTTCTAATATTATTTTTGTATATCCCATTGGATTTTCTACATGTATAATCATGCCAAATAGGAATAAACAGAATTTTACTTTTTTCTTTCCATTCTGAATATCTCTTATTATTATTTTTCTTTATTACACAGGTTAGAACATACAATAATGAATAGAAATAATAAAAGCAGATCTCTTTTTTCCCCTCATTTTAGGGAGAATCATTCAGTCTTTCATCATTAAATATAATGTTAGCTGTACAGTTTTTAATAGGTGATCTTTATCAGATTTATCTATTCTAAATTTGCTGAGAGTTGTATCAAAGTTGGTTACTGAGCTTTGATGAATAATACTTCCACAACTATTGAGATTATCATATGTTTTCTTCTCTTTCAGTTATTAACATGTTGAACTGATTCAGTTACGTTATAAAATGTTAATCTAACCTTAAGTCCAGATATATGGTCCTGAAATAGATACAAACAAACATCAACTGATTTTTCATAATTATGCTAATTTATTCAGGAAAGTGTGATCCATTAAACAAATGAGGTTGGAATAACTGGGTATTTATATTCACATGGGAAAAAAAGTATTGATCCTTACCTCATTTTGTACACAAAAATCAAAGCAGTAATAGTTTTAAATGTAAATGGTAAAGCCATTAATCTTTTTGAATAAATATGAAAAATTTTCTTAACTTTCAAATTTTTTAGATATTAAACAAAGAGCATGAACACACTTTATACTGGGGATATTATCAATTAAAAATTAGCTCTTTAAAGAACACTATTAAAGAAATTTATAGGCATACCACATATTAGAAAATATTCAAAATATGTATCTTTTGTAAGACTTGTATTGAGAATAAAGACAGTCAAAATATGATAGTATACAAAAAACAAATAATTTTTAATGAGAAAATTTTGAATGAACATTTTAGAAAAAAGGTACAAATGACAAAAGTACGTTAAAAGATGTCCAACATCATTAGTCTTCAGGGAAATGTAAATTTAAACCAAATTAAAATTTCATTAACTCCAAATTGATCTACAGTAGTCAAGACCCATCAGTGTGCTGGATTCAGTAGGCTCATCTCACATGCAGACTCACACAGATTCAAAATAAAGGGATAGAGGAAGATTTGCCAAGCAAACGGAGAACAAAGAAAAGCAGGCGTAGCAATCCTAGTCTCTGATTAAAGGGACTTTAAACCAACAAAGATCAAAAGAGACAAAGAAAGGCATTATATAATGGTAAAAGGATCAATGCAACAAGAAGAGCTAACTATTCTAAATATTTATGCACCCAATGCAGGAGCACCTGGATATATAAAGCTAGTTCTTAAAGACCTACAAAGAGACTTACTCCTGCACAATAATAGTGGTAGACTTTAACACTCCACTGACAATATTAGACAGATCAACAAGACAGAAAGTCAATGAGGATATCCAGGACTTGAACATAGATTTGGACCAAGCAGACCTAATAGACATCTACAGGACACTCCACCCCAAATCCACAGAATACACATTCTTCTCAGCACCACGTTGTACTTACTCAAAAACCGACCACGTAATTGGAAGTAAATCACTCCTCAGCAAATGCAAAGGAACAGAAACCATAACAGTGTCTCAGACCACAGGGCAATCAAATTAAAACACAGGATTAAGAAAAGCACTCAAAACCATACAATCACGTGGAAACTGAACAACTTGCTCCTGAATGACCAATGGATAAACAATGAAATGCAGGCAGAAATAAAAATGTTCTTGGAAACCAATGAGAATGAAGACACAGTGCACCAGATCCTATGGGACACATATAAAGCAGTGTCTAGAGGAAAATTTAAACCAATAAATGCCCACATGAGAAACAAGGAAAGACCTAAATTGGCACCCTTTCATAAAAATTGAAAGAGCTAGAGGAGCAAGATCAAAACAACTGAAAAGCAAGCAGAAGACAAGAAATAACTAAGATCAGAGCAGAACTGAAGAAAATAGAGACCCCAAAATCCCTTAAAAATTTCAATAAATCCAGGAGCTGGTTTTTTGAAAAGATCAACGAAACAGATCACTAGCTAGACTAATAAAAAAGAAAGGAGAGAAGAATTTAATAGATGCAATAAAAAACAATAAAGGGGAGCTCACCACCGAGTCCTCTGAAATACAAATTACCATCAGAGATTACTACAAACAACTCTATGCACATAAACCAGTAAATCTGGAAGAAAGGGATAACTTCCTGGACACTTGCACTCTCCCAAGACTAAACCAAGAAGAAGTTGAAACCCTGAACAGACCAATAACAAAGTCTGAAGTTGAGGTGGCAATTTATAGCCTACCGACCAAAAAAAGTTCAGGTCCAGATGGGTTCACAGCTGAATTCTACCATACATACAAGGAGGAGCTGGTACCATTCCTGTTGAAACTATTCCAAACAATACAAAAAGAGGGAATCCTGCCAAGCTGTTTCTATGTGACCAACATCATCCTGCCAGATACCAAAATCTGGAAGAGACAAAACTGAAAAAGAAAACTACAGGCCAATATCCATGATGAACATTGATGCAAAAATCTTCAATAAAATACTGGCAAACCACTTGCAGCAGCACATCAAAAAGCTTATCCACCACAATCAAGTAGGCTTCATACCAGGGATGCAAAGCTGGTTCAACATATGCAAAACTATAAATGAAATTCACCACATAAACAGAACCAAAGACAAAAACTACATTATTATCTCAGTAGATGCAGAGAAGGCCTTTAACACAATTCAACAGCCCTTTATGCTAAAAATTCTCAATAAACTGGGTTATAGATGGAATGTATCTCAAAACATAAAAGCTATTTACGACAAGCCCACAGCCAATATCATACTTAATGAGCAAAAATTAGAAGTATTCACTTTAAAAAAAAAAACTGGCACTAGACAAGGATGCCCTCTCTCACCATTCCTATTCAATACAGTATTGGAAGTTCTAGCCAGAGCAATTAGGCAAGGAAGAAAAAAAAAGTTTTCAATTAGGAAAAGAAGTCAAATCATCCCTATTTGCAGAGGATATTAAGTATATTTAGAAGACCCCATTGTCTCAGCCCAAAAGTTCCTTAAGCCGATAAGCAACTTCAGCAAAGTCTCAGGATACAAAATCAATGTGCAGAAATCACAAGCATTCCTATACACTAACAGCAGACTAACAGACAGCCAAATCATGAGCGAACTCCCATTTACAATTGCTACAAAGGCAATAAAATACCTAGGAATACAACTAACAAAGGAGGTAAAAAAATGTCTTCAAGGAGAACTACAAACCACTGATCAAGGAAATAAGAGAGGACACAAACAGTTGGAAAAAATATTCCATGCTCATGGTTAGGAAGAATCAACATTGTGAAAATGGCTATCCTGCCCAAATTAATTTGTAGATTCAGTGCTATCCCCATCAAGCTACCATTGACCTTCTTCACAGAACTGAAAAAAAAAAAAAAAAAAAAAAAAAAAAAAAAAAAACCACTTTAAACTTCAGATAGAACCAAAAGAGAGCCTACATAGCCAAGACAATCCTAAGCAAAAAGAACAAAGCTGGAGACATCACACTACCTGACTTCAAACTATACTACAAGGCTACAGTAATCAAAACACCATGGCACTGGTACCAAAACAGAGATATAGACCAATGGAACAGAACAGAGGCCTCACAAATAACATCACATGTCTACAACCATCCAATCTTTGACAAACCTGACAAACAAGAATGGGGAAAGGATTCCCTGTTTAAAAAATGGTGTTGGGAAAACTGGCTAGCCATATGCAGGAAGCTGAAACTGGACCCCTTATACAAAAATTAACTCCAGATGGATTAAAGATTTAAACATAAGACCTAACACCATTAAAACCCTAGAAGAAAACCTAGGCAAAACCATTCAGGACATAGGCACAGACAAGGACTTCATGACCAAAACACCAAAAGCATTGGCAACAAAAGTCAAAATAGACAAATGGGACATAATCAAACTCCACAGCTTCTGCACAGCAAAAGAAACTATCATTAGAGTGAACCAGCAACCAACAGAATGGGAAAAAAATTTTACAATCTACCCATCAGACAAAGGGCTAATATCCAGAATCTACAAAGAACTAAAGCAGATTTACAGGAAAAAAACAAACCCATTCAAAAGTGGGCGAAGGATATGAACAGACACTTTTCAAAAGGAGACATACATGAGGCCAACAAACATATAAAAAAATGTTCATCATCACTGGTCATCAGAGAAATGCAAATCAAAACCACATTGAGATACCATCTCATGCCAGTTAGGATGGCGATCATTAAAAAATCTGGAGACAACAGATGCTGGAGAGGATGTGGACAAATAGGAACACTCTTACACTGTTGGTGGGAGTGTAAATTAGTTCAACCATTGTGGAAGACAGTGTGGTGATTCCTTAAGGATCTAGAAATAGAAATTCCATTTGACCCAGCAATCCCATTACTGGTTACATACCCAAAGGATTGTAAATCGTTCTATCATAAAGACACATGCACATGTATGTTCACTGTGGCATTGTTTACGATAGCAAAGACCTGAAGCCAACCCAAATGCCCGTCGATGATAGACTGGACAAAAAAAAAATGTGGCACATATACACCATGGAATACTATGCAGCCATAAAAAAGATGAATTCCTGTCCTTTGTAGAGACATGAATGAATCTAGAAACCATAATTCTCAGCAAACTGACACAAGAACAGAAAACCAAACAAACATCGCCATGTTTTCACTCATAGGTGGGTGATGCACAATGAGAACACTTGGGCACAGGGAAGGGAACAACTCTCACAGGGCTAGATGGTGGGGTGGAGAGAAGGGAAGGTGGGTAGTAGGGGTGGGGGTCGGGGAAGAGAAGGAGGGTTAACACCAGGAGAAATGCCTGATGTAGGCAATGCAGCAGGGAATGGAGACAGCAAACCACCGTGGCATGTATGTTCCTATGCAACAACCCTGCACGATGCAGGACGTGCACATGTACCCCAGAGCCCATATACAATAAATAAATAAATAAATCCATTATAATTAAACCAGAAGAAATTTTGCAATAAAAATCAATCAGCAAGCTAATTTAAAATTCACATGTAAATACAAATGTTCTAGAATATTTGAAATGATTTTAAAAGGAAAAATGAAGCTTGAAGACTTACAGTACCTGACTTTAGTAAATCTAGCAACTGAATTCATATGATCAGAAGAATGATAAACACTGCATATAGATGAATAGAATATGGAGTTCAGAGGAGACCCACACATCTAAGGTCAACTGATTTTCACCCATTGTCTAATTTTGTTCTACTCACAGTCGGTCATTACACTAACACCATTGGCTTAGCCTGTGATATCAGAGCTTGTCAGAAATACAGCATCACGGGCCTAACTCCAGAGCAACAAAGTCTGAATGTGCGTCTAAAAAAAAAAAAAAAAAATCCCCAGGTGATTCAGATGCACATTAATGTTTGAGAAATCTTGAAATCCTTTTCTAAGTGGGAGTCCTCGGTTACTCAGAGATTGTCTTAAGATTCATAGTCTGTTCTACAGAGTATAAAGATCCCCGAGATCTTTGCTCTCCAATGAGAGGATTTGATTTACGAATATTTTTATTTCTAAGAATTTTAATGGCCTTTCCTGAATCTTTGTCTACTTGACGTTTTCAGGAATGTGCATCTATCTCTCTTTTCCTTTCAAACCATGGGAAGAACAGAAATCTGTCAAAATCCTACTTACCCTTTACATGTCATTAGAACTGCTACACCCATGTTTTCTCCTAATCAGAAGGGAATCGCTTTGTTACCTGCCTCCTTAATCTGAGCTCTTTATCCTTTGAAGCTATAGTTTTTAGGTGTATAACTTTCAATAATTAATTGCTGTTTTTCCTTAAAAAATTTTTAAGTGTCCTTAAAGGGACCTTAACTAGTTCCTTTAGTAGACCATCAAGTTTTACACACTGCTTTTTAAAACTACCTTCATTTTGAAAGCAACTCTGTTCTGGTCCCTGAAAACACAGTTTGAAAATCATTGGAATGTACCACAAACACTCTTTAATATAAAATTACAAAGCAGCTTATTCAATCTGTAGTACTTTGGTTGTCATTTAGCAGTCCTTTACATAAAGAAAACATGCATCCTAAATTATAGGATGTAAAACTATTTTTAACAGTCAAGGTGTTATCTGCATGTCATATAACTGGAAAATAAGAAAAAAATGTTAAAAGTTTTATCTTTTGCTTTAAAGCAATATGAAAAGTAGAAAGAGTTGAGGAAACAACAAAATTAGAAATAAAATGCATTTAACTTTGATGAACATTAGATATAAAAACAGATGAGACTGTCAGTGCCCTCTATGTATATGAAAACACAATAGTATTTATGTAACAGCTGCATGAAAACACGCCTAGAGAGCTCACTTTGAGGCCAGGTGCAGTGACTTACACCTGTAATCATAGCACTTCAGGGAGCCATGGCAGGTGGATCACTCACTCAAGTCCAGGAGTTTGAGACCAGCCTGAGTAACATGGCAAAACCCTGTCTCTAGAAAAAATAAAATAATTAGCAGGACATGGTGGCATGCACCTGTAGTCTCCACTACTTTAGAGGCTGAGGTGGGAGGATTGCTTGAGCCCAGGAGGTCGAAGATGCAATGAGTCATGATCATGCCACTGCACTTCAGACTGGGCAACAGAATGATACCCTGCCTCAAAAAGCAAACAAAACAGTGTAACAGCTGACTTTGGATGGATAAATTGGTTAAGAATTAAAGATCTTTTATTAATACTGATAAAAGAAAAACTGTAGACAAAGTTAACAGAGTTTCACTGAGCAAAGAATGATTCTTGAATGAAGAGTTTCAGAGACTCCAGCATTGCTATTGATGGAGAGGATTTACGGACTGAAAACGGAAAGTGTGGCACAGGAACGGCTGGATCAGTTACAGCTCATGTTTGCCTTATTTGAACATGGTTTGAACAACTGGCTGGCTGTGAATGGTTTCAGTATGGCCTCTGCGACAGGCTGAGGCTCAGCTTTTTGTTACAAGAGTAAGTTACAGTCTGTTTACACATACAGTTAGGTTACAGTTCTCTATGTAAGGATAAACCTTTAGACTGAACTTATAAGGAGGGAGCTTTAGGCCAAATTTAATTTAACAATACCTAGGTGAGAAATTATCTGGGATTTACCTCAGAATTGCCAATGCATTACCCATAGATGATCTTTTCATTCCAGAACATTACGTAAGGTCTTTACTAACTATATTTTCTTCATTTCTCAATATGTATTTTTTTTTTGAGATGAGATTTGCTTTTGTTGCCCAGACTGGAGTGCAATGGCACAATACCAACTCACTGCAACCGCCACCTCCTGGGTTCAAGTGATTCTCCTGCCTCAGCCTCCCAAGTAGCTGAGATTATAGGAATCACCACCACACCCAGCTAATTTTGTATTTTTTTAGTAGAGATGGGGTTTCTCCACATTGGCCAGGCTGGTCTTGAACTCCCAGCCTCAGGTGATCCGCCCACCTCAGCCTCCCAAGGTGCTGGGATTATAGGTGTGAGCCACCATGCCCAGCCAATATGTATCAAAATGGCTCCCAATACATTGACATTACAATGATTTCTTTAAAAATATTTCAAATAACTTTTTCAGAAGATTCCTATGTATACAAATAGAGTGTTACATGCTTTCATAGGGATTATCAAATTCAAGAAAGAAACTGGTTAATTAAATTAACTTGGTCACATCAAAATTGTTTCTCCTCTTTTAGCTTAACATTTGACATGGCTCAAATATAATGAGCTCTTGTGCCAAAGCCTCCATTTAAGATTAATATATTTCTCATTTGAAACAGCAGTGTGATATAAAGTTTGCTGAAATAATAAAACCAAGTTCCTAAATGAAAACCAAATAATTAAGAAGTAGTGAGAAATGCTTCACAAACAGAAATGTAATAAAGACACATCAATGGCTCACTTCTGCTCTCAGAAATACCATATTCTGACCTTTTCTTGATTCTCTGAAGTTCTTTCAAAATGCATTTTGCATTGACACAATTCAGTTCCCTATTTAACCCATTAGTGTCATTCCAGCTTTTGCACCTACTGTTGGTCTTTGTCTGTCTTTCACAGATTTCTACAATAGCTATAAATAAGCAGGGCTTGGAAAACAAAAAAAAAACAAAAAAAAAAAAAAAAAAAAAGGAGATAAAATTGGTTCAGCAACAAGCTTTTGCTTTTCTTTTTCTGGTGCTTATAGAGGATTTAGTTGGTTTCGTCATTTTCCCCCTGTGCTATAGACCATGAAAACAAAACCTTTAAAGCTCAAATGCAGAAACTTGGCTGGAGAAACAAATACAGAATTGACAACTCTCGGCAATGCAATGTTAATTGGCATCTCAGAGATTCACTTTCCATCAGAAGGGCCATTGGTACTGATTCTTTCCAGAAAAAAAAGAATTCATAAGTTCATTAAAAGAGAGAGAGAGAAAAAAGAGGATGCTAAGTGGTCTGATTTGATAGGGAAAAGCTCAAATCTTCTTTTCAGTATTAGTTCACAGCCAGATGATTCCTTGGGCTCTTATATGTTGAGAGAGAATTCTCAAAGCGTTTCTCACATTTCTGCACATCTTGCAAACAGATGCACTGACAAGTTTTGTACTGGGCAATCTTTTTGAGATGTTTATATAGAGAACAGCCATGGGAGATAGAAAACTGTCTTCCTCCAGAGTAGAAGGTAGGTGTGTTTACTGACAAGAATACTGGGATAAAGTTTAAGCAGGTTTCCTTGAGGCTCATTATAAAAGAATGGGGTTTCCCTAGTTTGGGATATCTTGGCTGAGACAGAAACATGTTGCCTGCACAGTATTCATCTATATCTGCTTGTATTGCCCTATGATCCTTGAGGCTACCTTGTCAACTTGCAAGCAGGTTAGAATCTGAGACCCTTCACACTTTCTGAATATCATACTCCAGCCATTTACAGACAATTGACATACCAACTTTCCTCAAGGATCATAGATTTCTAAAATTTGCTCATGAGGAAGTGTTGACCCAAATGTTTGGAGACATGATGTTGATTTATTCTTTAGTTATTTATATTGTTTAATCCACATATTATAAGAGACTAAAAAGACATTTTAGTCTTTTTAGTTGGCAAAACAACTTTAGTTTTAATGAAGCAATTGCAACATATTTATGGTTCATATATTTTGTACAGTGTTTCTGTCCTTTCTGGTTTCTGCTTAAGTCCTGGCTCCTAGCAAAAGAGACTTTAAGTGGCATAAAAATATATTCAGAAAGCCCCATTGGGAAGAGTGTCTGAGTAGGGTTTGCCACAGTTGTTAATAACTTCTTCCTGTTTATAAATAGACCAGGGAAAGCCAAAGAGGTGGCTGACCATTAGCCTGACACTCGGCTGGCACAGGCATACGAATGCACCGGTTCTGTATGGCTGCATTAGTCGTATGACAGGCACCAGTTGTTTATTTCTGTCATTTCCTCTGATGGTTATACACCTATACTACCTTTTGTCTCTGTTATCACAAGTGCATTTTTTCTTATTCTTTGTAGGACAGTCAGAGTTAGGTACACATAATTTCAGGACCTCTTGCCACAACATTCCATCTAAACTCACAGCATGCTGAAACAAGGAGGTATCAGAAAACCGGCAAAGAATCTCCGGTAGAATGAACAGCCAATGACAATCAGAAGGGACTCTGTTCAAGGGTAATTAGTTAATAGTATTATGAAACTGAGGTTGTATATAGTAGATTCAAACTGATTAAAACCTGCTAAATCATACCATTATTAGAATGAATAGGTGGATATTTAGATAAACATAAGAATAAGATACTAGTGGAACAAAATAAAAGATTCCTTTTCTGTCCTAATGGATGAATTATTTTCTAGTATTCATTGACTCCAAGAATATAATGATCTTAAACACAGAAATAACAAAGGGCGCAAGCAACATGCTAGGCGAAGATAAATGTTATTCACAGCATTCTTTTATAAAGTTATTATTAGCCCTATTTGCAAATTAAGGTTGGTACCTCACATAGATCTACTAATTGGAAGGAGCTAACAAGAGGCAGACCGCAGGTTTAAAGCCAGGTTTCTCTGATGCCAACGCCTCATTATTTTAACCAGTCGTAAGGGTTTAAAGAGATGATATGAAAAATACCTAGCACAGTGTCAGACACATAATAAATAACTGAATGCTATTACTGTTGATCACTTTAACAATTTAGAAAAATGTCAGCTGTATTTAAGAGTCAGATTTTGCTTTAGCACA
This sequence comes from Saimiri boliviensis, assembly GCF_048565385.1. NCBI lineage: Eukaryota > Metazoa > Chordata > Mammalia > Primates > Cebidae > Saimiri > Saimiri boliviensis. The sequence goes on from NC_133464.1 coordinate 56,660,307, forward strand.
AGAAGTCCTGTTGATCAATCCATTGGTATTTCAAATACTTACTCCCATTCAGACATTGGAATGTCATGGTCCAGGTAATAACCAGTGACTAAAATCCTTAGAGAGCTTATAGTTCAGTTGGAGACAAGCAGGAATACAAACAATTTCAAGGCCATGTTTTCAGAGACATTTTGGTGAGGTTAATACAATTACTGTAGAAGGACCAAAAAAAGCACACCTACCTGGTTTGGGGAAGTTTAGTATCAAGGCAGTTTCCTCAGTGGTTTGATTTTAGTTAGACACACCTACCTGAGAAGAGTTGGTTGGTTCCTAGGTGCAGCAGCTTGTTCTGCAGAAGTCTGTTTGCTGGGGCAGATCACTGTCTCTGGGATTTCTGCAGGAACAGCAACACCTAGAAAAACCAACAACATCAGTGCATGTTGGAGTCCTGTTATCTGACACTCTCAAAGGTAGAATTAACTTCTGTAGCTGACTTAGGTTCTTCCTTAAACTAGTCTCCAGCAAGGAACCACATATGATATTTTCTTCCCTGGGTTTGCCAACATTCAAGAATAAAAGAACAAACAACCATACTATTATTCCTCAGTTGTACATCCAAAATGAACTTTAAAAAAATATCTATAAGAAATATATTATTTGTACAACCAAATTTGAAGAGAAGTAATTTATGACTTCAAAAACTTGCTAAATCCTTTAGGACTAAGTAAACACACTCTAAGTAAGATATTTATTATGCTCTGAAGGCACATCTCAAACTCCCTTGAGCTTCTCTGCCTGTAATACCTGCATTCGGTCTGGAGCCAACTTAAAGGTAGAACAAATCCCCCAGAGACCAATGAATTTGAAGAGAATGCTAATTATCTTGGGGAAGGAAACGTTCTAAAGCCACATTTTATCCTCTCTGCTTTCCTCCAATCTCTCCTAAAAGAGGGATTTGAAAATGAGCACTGCCCTATCCTTTGTCTACTTTTTGAACTGGAACAACTACAGGAATTCGCTAAGAGTTGAAATAGCAAAAAAATAGAGAAAGGATAAGCAGACCGTTAAGCCCTTTATTGGTACAAAAGCCACTCTGGGAAGCCCCATCCTTTATCCATGAAGTGTACCATAGCAAGTAGAGGAAATAAACACACACATTTAAGACTGAATCTGAGACACTGTGGAAAGGCAACACCAGGCCCATCTTTCCACAAACAAGTACCCAATTCTGTAAACACGGCACAATCCTGGAGCTGGGGCTGACATTTACTTTGCTTTTGAGGATACCCGAAACTTCTACAAACAAAGAAATAAACAAAGAGCATAGGCCCACAAATGTTCACATTGTTAACAGGAAATTACAGCCTCAGAAATGATTTTCTTATAACTCTAGGATATCAGCAAATGAAGGTTAGTAGAAGTTGCAAAATTGAATACCTAGATGATGTTACAGAAGCGACCAACAGCAAATTAAGAGGCTAAAAGCCATTTCATACATCTGATTGTTTTCCTCTTAAAAAAAAGAAACAAAATCAACATGTGTTCCATCTGTGTACAGGCAGCAAACACCATCAATGTCTGATCATTTGGCCTGATATTCTGGACTGAAGCCCTGGCTCCTGTGAGCACAGGAGAAGCTGCAGCCGACTCTGTACGTTTAGACAGAGGAGATGAATCGCGCCCAAATCAGCGTGCACCCATCACTGCCAGTGATTTATGTCCCTGAATGTTAAACTCTTCAAAAGAGGTTGACTAGATGAATATTTGTGTTTACCTTGGAGGTTTACACCACAGGATTCCTGAAGGGAAATGGGACAGTGGAAATGAAAACTGATTAATTCTGATGTGAGGGGCATTCTATGCAATGGAAATTAAATCTTAGAGCCTTGGGAACTGCTAGTTTCTTTAGCTCTTGAATAAAATTGGAGGTTGCAGAGGCTTTTGTGAGAAGTACAGTCTGGCTTCTATAAGAGAAAAGGTTAAATGTTTTATTTTTCCTCAACAGTTATTCTTTTAATAATCTTAGATTTTTCACAGGAATTTTCTTGAAAAGCTTTCACTTCCTTGGTAAGTATGGAAGTGTGCTCTTCTAAAAAGCAAAATGTTCTCTGCATGCTTTTCTATATAAGAGAAACACACCTTTTCAGGGAAGAACGAAGTAAGCTCTCTTTGCATGAAGGAAGGGACCTACCATTGTGGAAAAAGCATTATGTGTCCTAGGCACATACTGATGTAATAGAATATAGCAGCCTGACAAAACACCCATGTTATTAGAACAAGTCTGCCTGTTATTATATTTACTATTACCATCATTAGGCCTGAACATAGCGGTAGTACTAGCATTTGGGCACATGGTGTCTCAGGCCCTATAGAACAGGTACATTATATAAATTATTTCTTATCCTCACAATAACCTTAATATATGTTGTTATTCTCATTTGACAGATGGGATACAGAGTTTAAGCAAGAGTTTTATATCTTTTTACAAAGTTCAACTTGAAGAATTAAGCTTCACAGACAGAAAACAAAGCCAGGAAGAAGTGGAGTTGCAAAAATTGCAGTAAGACTGTCTCCCAAGATGGTGTAGCGGTGATACATCTGCAAATCTTAATCCTATAAACTAAAGAATGCAAGCATTGAAATTGTTTCTTTTATAAAACGGAGTTAATTTTTATTAAAATATGGAGAAATACATTTTTCTGGTACCAAATCCCTGTCCATTGGCCAGTTTCATCTAAGAGCTGGGGAAGAGCCGTCTACACTGAAAAGGACTCACGGGGAGGGGAGTGGCCTGGGCATTGATGGATAATTCATGCAGGTTGGCATTAATAAGCATGTCCATTCTCTTTGGCCTTCAGCCGTTAGAAACACAGGTAAATGCTTCAACCTACTGGTCTGTGAGCCAGGATCTGTTGGCTGTTTGTGCTATGTTTGTTCTCTCTTGGGTGAAGAGAGAACATCCTGCTTCTGTTCTCATGTTGCAGAGGCTCTGTGATCTGCTTCCATGGCTCCCCATAGACATTTTTCTAGGTTCCACTGTGAGAATGATTCTAGACTCTCTACTTCTCTGGGAGTTGTGCTAACAAGTCATGATTTAGGGCAAACTAGTAGCTTAATGAGTACACAGCTGGCCTGGTCCTATACTCTGTGAACCCTATGAAGAGACATATTAAGCAAGATGAGTGTAAGACACCATCTCATATTAAGAATGGCATGCTATCATCTGCTCCCCTCCACTCCAGGCCCCCAGAGAAGTATCTGCTCTGGTGAGAGATTTTAACCAGAAATTAATATAGAATTAAATGAGAGGAATATTGAACACATGGCTCCTCATACTGGCTCATTCTAGAAAAATGAAGAAAGGGCATAAAGAGGCGTTGAGGCTAAACTACTTTGTGGAATAATGAAACATTTGAGGTCAAAGTCAAGACCCAATACTGCACCTACCACCCCTTAGCTGTTCTGCCTCTGAAAAGTTTCTAAACCCTTTGATACTTCAGTGTACTCATTTGCAAAGGGGCATCATAACACCTTCATTACAAGAAAATTAAAAAGTATGTAAAGCTTGTATTGAGCTTTCATATGTTAGGTACTCTTTGAAGGGCTTTATGCATAATAACTCATTTAATTCTTACCCCAACCACCTTAATAGGGATTATTAGTCCTGCATCACAGTAACCACAGTAGAGAGATATTAAATAAATTGTTCAAGGTCATATGACTAAGAAGTGGCAGAGCTCGAATTTTTCCCCTGGGAACTTTGTGCTACAGTTCACATTTTTAATCACTCTACTCCATTACCAAAACTTCACCACTAACTAGCAGTATAACTCATTGTCAAAATCAGGATCCTTCTGAGTAAAGACAATACTATCACAATAACACTGAGACAAGATGTACAGAGATTGCTCCCCAGGGAAACCAAAACATAAGAGCACCCTAATGATATCATGAACTTCAATACTGCACATAGGCCCTGATTTCCAAAACAGAAAACAAGTAACCTAACATGACCGAGGAAATAATCTGCAGTTGTATTTGTTTCACTGTATCCTACAGATGGTGAGTTTTCATCAAGAAAGTAATAGAACAAAATTAAGTCACATCTTGGTATATACTTACGGCCAACTACTATATCACATTTTTCTTCCACTTTCAACCTGCAGTCACTGTGTCCCACACTCTTCTCTTTTACCAAAGACCTTCTGTGGAGAACATCTTTCTCAACATCTTTGCAAATGACACCACTAGTCTACCCGTAAGAGATCAATCCAGGTCTTCACTGAAAGAAACTGGTGAGGCCTCACTGCCAAAGTCTTTCCCATTGAAGATTCCCCTTTATTTCTCCCCTAAAGAATTATTTATCATCCAACTGGGAAGGCCCTCCCTCTCAGTAATCAGAGTTTTGTGGCAGATGGGACAAATAAGGCTGCACAGTGAGAGGCTGAATGGTGCTTTTTGGTTCTCATTGTTGTATTGCTATTTTCCAGGCATAGCTCACATTTATTTAAGCTACATTGTTACACTGATGACTCACAATCTGTCTGGCATTCAAAATAAATCAACCAACATCAATCAATGCATATGTATTGAACACCTGTTTCAAGTGTACACAGAGTCTGACCTTCCTTTTAACACAGCAAATTATTCTCCATTGTACTGATGAACGGTTTGCTTTTCCTTCCAAGGTCCACTATTCTGTCCTTGCCCTCGTTGAACTCTCAGTTAGGTCGCCTTGACTTCCTGCCCAGATCAACAAGGGCATTTCAATTTCGATCCAGGCTTTCTGGATGTCAGCCACTCACCCATATCTTTAAGCAAATAAAACAATGTAATGAAACTTTTTCTTACAGACTCTCTACCTTGCCCAGTAACCACTCACAATCCTAAGTCCAGAAATAGAGGGCCTAGGGCAATGTTTTCAACGTAGTAGGTGCATCTGTTAAATATTGCTCCAAAATTATTTTAAAACATAGTTGCTTGAAATAATATGTATTGTATCCCACAATTTCTATGGGTCAAAAATCTGTGAGCAGCTTAGTTGGTAGGTCTCTCTCAGAATTGCTCATGAAGTTGCTGTCAAGATGTCTGTGAGGGCTTCAGAATTCTGGACGCTCAACAGGCACTGAAGGGTCCACTTCCAAGATGGCTCACGTGGCTGTTAGCCGAAGGCTTTAGTTCCCCTTATTTGGACTTCTTTATAGGGTTTCTTAAGTGTCCTCAGGACATGGAAGTTCACTTCCCCTCAAGAAAGTGATCTAATAGAGAACACCAGAAGGAAGACACAGTGCTAGTTTATGGCCTTGCCATACTGTCACTTCCACCATATTCTGTTCACTAGATGAAATCACTGAGTTCATTCAGCCCACATTCAAGGGAGAGAGGAGCTAGGCTATACCTTTTGTAATGAAGAAAGTCAAAGAATTTGTGAACATATTTCAAAAAAGCAGGTATATTAATTCTTCAGAGAAACACAACTACAGACACACACACACACACACATACACACACACACACACACACATTCTAGATATACATTCTAGAAATAACTTAGAATCTAGAAAAAGATTTACGGTAAGGAATTGGCTCATGTGATTATGGAGCCTGGCAAGTCCAAAACCTGCAGAGCCGAAAACAGCCCAAAAACTGCAGTCCCAGTTCAAGTCAGAAGATGAGAACTGCTATAGAAACAGGAAAAGTCAGTGTCTCACAGAAAAGGCCCCCAAAAGGCAGAATTCCCTCACTTAAAGGATAGTCAACCTTTTGCTCTATCAGGCCTTCCACTGACTAAATGAGGCTCACTCGTATTAAGGAGGGTGTATCTGCTTTATTCAAGTTCAAGAATTTTAATGTTACCCTTATCCAAAAACACCCTCACAGAAACACCCAGAGTGATATTTGAGACCACCTGTGACCCTATGACTCAGTCAACTTGACAGATAAAATTAACCATCATAGTCAGCATCCAAAAAAGTTTATCAATAATGACATATTTGGCTGGGTGTGGTGGCTCTCACACCTGTAATCCCAACACTTTGGGAGGCTTGAGGTTGGAGGATCACTTGAACCCAAGAGTTTGAGACCCTATCTCTAAAATAAATAAAATAAAAATTTAAGCCAATATAGTCCCAGCTACTCTGGGAGTGGAAGTGGGAGGATCATTTGAGCCCAGGAGGTCAAAGTGCTACACTCCAGCCTGAATGACAGAATGAGAACCTGTCTTAATAAATAGGCTTTCCTTTCTGAGAGGAGCAGAAGGGTAACTGGGACATCATGGTTATTTTACTATGAGCCAAATGGGCATCTAGCTCTGGTCTCAGGAAAAAAATTGGAGTTTAGATTTAGGAGGAGGAGTATTGTGATTTATCCTGAATCTTACACTCACACCTTTAAATTTGGTCTAAAATACATTGTTTCCAAAGTTAAACTCTCCTCAGTTTTCTGTGTTGTAGAAAGAGAATTAGAAAAAAAAGAGGAAAATGCCAGAGCAAAAAGGTTTTTTGGAACGGTACTTGGCAAAGTGAATGGGAACATAATTTAGAATGTCTGACTATATTACTTTTTATAATTAGAACATTTCATGATTAGAAATGGTTGATTATAAAACTTCAGCCAGCCTGTCAGCCAGACACCTTCAAAAGCTCTAAAAAGAATAATTTATAATATTAAAACAAGTATCACCTCCACAATAAAGTAACGTAAAATAATACTACCATGTCCCAAGTGAGAAAAGAACAGTAGTTCCTGAAAAGTCAGGCTAAAATCAATACACTCAGCTCCTATTGTGTACTACAGACATGGAATCACACTCCACACTGCCTTTTCTTACTTCTTCCAGCTCAGACTCACTAAATTACATGATGTCACTGCAAGTCCTCCGAAGTGCCAAAGGCTACCCATCACCTGAATGACAAAGTTTTAATTCCTGATCCAGCATGTTAGATGCTTCGAAATACACCATAATTCTATGCCTTTGTATATTTCAATTCAATTCCAATAAATTTGACAAGTATTAGCTGAGAATTAGTAAATTTTTTGTTGAGAAGATAATAACAGAGATATGATCTTGAGAAGCTTTCAGCTTAATAGAATACGCTAAAAGGTACATGAAAAGTGATATAGACCACGACACAGGCAGTAATAGACATAATACAAGGGACAGAGAAAGGAATGATCAAGTTAGAGACTTTCCAGCATAGCAATCTTGCACTAGGTGTGAAAAAGCAAACTGATTTTCTTACCAATAGACAAGTTAGCCAAATGAGAGGCAGGAAAGTCAAGTGGCAGGCAGAGGGGGGAAGACTGACCTCCAGGCACAGAAAACAGCCATCTAAAGCTTTGTAGGGAGATTACTAGTGGTTTCTCTCCCTAGCAGTATTAGAAGCCGTTTCAGGAGCATCCGTGGGAGAGGAGGCTGCTTAGCTTCCTCCCCTATGGCAGGAATGAGATGCCAGTACCAGCAAAGGCATTGGCCCCTAACCTTCAGTGGAGGGCTAGCAGCAGCTCCTAATTTTGAATAACCACTTTTCTCTTTTGACCTTCTGAGAATATATAACTAATTTCCTATGTTGAATTCTCTCTGCTTGAAATGCCTAGAATAACTTATGTTATCTTGATTAAATATTGACTAATACAAGCTTCTAGCACAGTGTTAGTCCAAAATAATGAAAGATTTTATAGATGAAAGAATGACTAGATTAACAGATAAATGACAAATTAATGAGGATATACTTATTCTAAAATTAAGGCCTAGGTTTGGCAAAGAAGTCAGAAATTTACAATGCCATCATAAGGTTGAAGAACAACTTCATTGAAAAATGGAAAATTTCCTAACATTCTTAACTAAAACATGGAATGACCAGAGCTTTATTTTAAGCATATTAAGCTCCACAGGGAATTTTCTAATCCTACATCATCCTTCTCCAACAAGTAAAAGGGAAGAAGAAATTAGTAATCAGTTTGAATTCAGGTATTATAAATAACAAAGTATATACCCTGTCTAATTTATGTCAAAAATAATAGTGCCAGTGGAAAGTTTCTACATTTTTATTTTCTTTTTGTTTTTTAGAGGAGGTCTTGCTCTGCTGCCCAGGCTGGAGTGCAGCGGTGCAATCACAGCTCATTGCAGCCTTGACCACCCAGTCTAAGCAATCCTCCCACCTCACCCTGTCAAGTAGCTAGGACTACATGCACGTGCCACCACACCCAGCTAATTTTTTAATTGTTTTTAGAAATGAGGTCTCCTTATGTTGCCCAGGATGGTTCAAAACTCCAGGGCTCAAGCAATCTGCCTGTCTCACCCTCCCAAACTGCCGGGATTATAGGCATGAGCCACTATGCCTGGCCTATACTTTTCTTCATAAACTTCCTAATCTGAGCATTTGCTTTAGCTCTACTTTCCTATAGCCTTTGGAGGTCAAATCAGAGTTATCTGCAAACAGTTTTCATTTTGAATGAGATCATAAGGTTTGAAATGTACAGAAAATCGTGTATTGACTATATACAGCATTTGGAGCTATTAGAGCTAAAGCAGATAGACTCTTCTTTTGCTAGGAGACAATTCTGTCAGTAAGCTCCAGCAAGCAAAGATCAGACAGGGGAATTAGAAGGACAGTTTGTTTTCTTGGGGAGATCAATGAATATGACAGGTTAATAGACGGTGTACAGCTGGTGTCAGGTTCAGAAGAAGACAAGAGACAAAGGAGAAGGCAAAATGAGCATTTATAGAACCAGAGTCCAGTTCTGTGCGGAAAATCAGAATGCCCTAGGGAAGACAAGAGTGAGTGGTTATCTTTCCTGAATAAGCAGAGCAATCCAAACATCTTAGACATTCAGACAGCCCCCTAGGAATCTAGCCACTGTCCCTCAAAGCCACAGGGACTTCTCTGAACAGCACTCTGTGCAGCAAAAACATAAGCCATGGTTTCTGGATTAGTCTCCTGAAGTGACACGCTACCCCAGGGAAGATAGGAAGTAGCTCACAGCTAGTGAAGGTCACGGGTAGGGAGATTTTCTTTTTTGTCTGGCTATTACCACATATGGAACATAGTAGAGCTGATCGGGACAAAAAATAATCATAGAAATCAAACACACCTGTGTCAAAATTCAGTCTCTACCATATATTAACCAGTTAAGCAATTCAGCTTTTAGAAACCTGTCAAATGAGAATAATGAGACCTACATTGACTGATCATTGAAGGCTTTAAGTGAGATGATGATGAGATGATATTGATAATAATAAAACCAAACATTTGTGTAAAATTTACTGTTAGACACTGTTCTAAGTGTTTTGCACATGTCAAATTATTTGAGAAACTAATGCTTATAAAGTGCCTGTATAATAATGGGCACACTGAGAGTGCCCAATAAATGGTAGTTGTCTTGCTGGTGTAGGTTCGTGGAGATAGGAGTAATGCCATTATCATTCCTTCCCTTTGAGATCCATCTGGTAAGGCTATTAGTGTATTACACTGCTTATGCCTTCTCAGGGTTGTGCCTGAAGAGATGCTAACTGAAGAATTATAAATAATGTGATGCAATTATATTGAAGGGAGATAGTTGAAATGAAATTTCACAGTAACTATGGGTGCTGAATATACATAAGAAGAGTCAGTGTCACACTACATATGAAAATGTTACAAACCCATAGAACATAAGATATAAGCAGATAAGTATCCATATCAGAGAACATATACTATGATCGTTTTATACATAATTTTAAAAATCATGTATAAAATATCTACAAAAATAACAGACTAGTGGCAAACACAGAGGCGTTGGAATCAGACTCTTCACCTGGCAAGTTACCTAACATGTCTTAAGTTTCATGTTCTTGTCTGCTAAATGGGGTATTAACACCTGCCTTACAGAATTGGATCTGTTAAATGAACTAAAGTATATGAAATGCATATTGTGCTAGTCTCTTCAAAGTAATCACTCAATAAATGTTAGCCCTTTCTACAACTTAAAAGCTATAATTTCTTCAATATTAATAGCTCGATAAAATGTGTCCTACTCTTTGGATTAAAAATATTAATTTGTATACCCCTCATGGTACCAAATAAGATCAACTCCGTAGCTTTTGTGGGGTAAGGTACAAGAAATATTGGAATTTTTACTATGTGAATAATCATCATAATATGATAAATCATAATAAAACCAGTAAGAATCTATAATCCGCCTTCTTTATCAATTCTTTAGAGTGCAGAATGTTTTTAAATGGTGATCTTTAATAGACTTGATAGAAAGATGGAAACATAAAAATTAAAAAACTAGACCATAATACAATGCTTTGAGAATAATCCTTAGGAATGAATTAACTGCCTCAGGAAACCAAGGAAAGAGAAAACTCTAGAAGAGGACATTTTATATAGGTAATAAAATATGTCACTTTGTCACATACATAAGCAAAACTTTGTAATATGCACAAACTATGGAAAATCAACTGCTATAAAAATAAAATTACAAACAACTAATAAAATTCATGGATGTATTCCATCAATATTTCATTGGATAATGGCATTGTGTCTTTATTAGTCAAAAAGAATTTCAAATCACTGTTGAAAATTCAGCAGTTGGTGCTTTGGGAAGGGATGGTGTACATTGTTTCAAAACACACAGTGTAAAGTGGTGTATTAGGAGACTTTGACTCAGTCTCCAGGCATCACTCAGTTTCATCCGAAGCCATTTGCTTGTATCTACACCAGTCATTGCAGATAGAGCACCAGAGTGAAAGCAGAAAGCCTGCCTGTAGGGTGCTCTTTACAATAGTAACAGAAGAGCTTTTCTAAGATTTTGCTCCAGTTATTAAGCAGCAGTTTGCTGTGCAACCCAGGAACCAACCTACTGTTTGCTTTTCTCTGCTCTCAACTCTCTTGATTAGTCATGCTTCAGAGCTGTAGGATATCGTCCCAGGTGAAACAGGTATGTTTCAAAACAGCTTCTTCGCAACTTCCTATGCTTTCTAAGTTGCCTGATTTGAAATTGTTCAAAGTGATACAGGTGTCTACATCCACCCACTGATTTTATAAGAAAAAACTTTCATTCCATCGAAGAACAAAATGTCTCCCATTTTTCTAATGTGTTTGCAATAAATCATTTTAAAGAGCAAATGCTTTCTCTAGATCTTTTCATGTAGCAATAACCACACTAAATATAATTTTATATTATTTGCATCTTGAGTAAAGAGAAGAGAGAATGTTTGAACCCACCTTTAGCTATTTATACCTCATAAGTCTAGCTATAGAGTAGAAATCCCCCTATAATTCCCTTCACTGTTTCCCACATGAGCTATTTATTAAGCTGTTACTCTGTGTTCAGACTGCCAAGCACTCAATGATTAAAACAATTAAAATACATCCTATTTCCAAAATACCTACAAAAAAGTACATGAAAACATGTAGAAACTATAAGAAAATAATTAAGTTATTTCAATCATAAATCAAACAGCCAACACATTTATTGATCATATATGAGGCAACATGATATATTTATTAGAAGGAAACCTAGCACAATTTATCTCTCTCTCATAAAACCCTCCATAGACGCAGACTCTCCTCCTCCTCATTCTCTCTCTCTCTCTCTCTCTCTCTCTCTCTCTCTCTCTCTCTCTCTCTCTCACACACACACACACACACACACACACAATTTGAGGTCAAAGAAACAGATTCAAATCCAGACTCTGCCAATATACTAGCTGCAAAATAGAACAATTTATTGAATCTCTCTCAGCTTTAATTATCTCATTTACAAAATGAAGATAGTAATACCATGAGATATTATATAAAAATATATCAAAGATAAAATATATATGATAACCCATGCCCGCCCTTAACAATTGTTCAGAGAATACTAGTTTCTTTCTCCATGTGCAGAGCTCTGCTATGGTTTGGGGAAGGATGTGTGACATACTAAAGGGAATCATAAAGTATAATCTGTTATATTTTGACCCTCAAAGAACTTACACTTCACTAGAGCATAAAAGATGTTTATTCATGGAAAGGTAACATAATATTTTAGTAAGCAGAGGTATATAGTAAGATTCCCACAGAATTTTAAGGCAGATTTTATGTCTGAAATTAAACTAGTAAAATTAAACTGCTAACTGATGAGAAGTACCATATATTGAGGAGACCCATACTAACAAGTATCCACAAATGCCAGTCTCTTTAGGCTTGAGGATATCCAAGTTCAATTAAGCATGCAGGGCATAATTTGCAGTTGTAATGAGATGTCCAGGAAGCCCTGAGTAGTAGACATTGTTCTGGTGAGTCAATTCAACAGGTATGGCACTTAACCTTAATTTTCTTTGCTCTAATACAAACTCACAAACACTATTTTGATCATAACATGACTTCTCATGTAGGTTTTTATCCCAGGGAGAGGATTTACCAATCCATGGAAACAAACATTTCTTTCTGTTTGGAAGCTCTGTTTTTCTTTTAATTTTTTTCCCTGTAAATTAATGAACACCAATTTTCCATGAGTTTGATCAACCATAACTATTCCCCTTGAACCCAGCTATCTTTGGGTACAAAATAGATAGATTAGGCAATATACTAGCTGATAAAATATACTATCGACAAAATAGATAGACCAGTAGCCAGACTAATAAAAATGAAGAGAGAGAACAATCAAATAGACGCAATAAAAAATGATAAAGGGGACATCACCACCACTTGGACATCACAGTACCAAGTAAGTGCGGAGGATGAACCAGCCTCCTTCCTTTAACCCAGCTGCACTGCATTGTCGCCTCTCACCCTTTTAGAAACTTCTGCTGGACTGCCCGGGTGGTGAGGAAGCGAGGGCCGTCGGGGAAGCCGGCCAGCTCCGCGCAAGTGCGCGAGGCGAGGCGAGGCGAGGCTCTGGCTAGGGTCGGGGACCCAGAACTTAGGCGGTACCTGGAATTAACCACTACCCACCTTCTCCCCTTTCCTCCGGTCGGAAAGAGGCCAGAACTGGTGATGTCCGTGGCCTTTCTCTGTTTCCTAATTCGCCCATCGCTTTTCTTAGCCACTACACGCTCCGATACTGAGAATTTCACAGTGCAGAACTGATACACGTTCTCCTTCAACACTGGACGGGGTGATGACACTTGTTTGAATCACCCCCACTCCTTTCGCACAGTTCCGGTTACAAATCTTCACTGTCTTTGCTTCGGTTAAGGGTTTTTGAATTATGGTCGTGTAATTATCACTAAGCCGGATTTTGAAATTTTTTGGAAGAGGCTGTTGCTATATTTAATGATACATTTCCGTTTAAGTTATATATCCATTATTTTCAAAGGATCAAATCGTATATTAAAACTTTATAACCTTTCTCTTCAAAAAAAAAAAAAATTCTGTATTTCCACAGAAACACAAACTACCATCAGAGATTACTACCAAACAGAATGAGGCTCTGCACAACCAAGCTGTGACCACCAAATCCTGCTTCATATAAAGTGGCATGCTCTTTCTACTTTCAACAAATACTAGGCAGTATGGTTAATGTTTCAGATTACTGCCGCAAAATTGAAATAAAAACCAAAAAAACAGAATAGGAAGATACATACTTTTATAATGTTTCAGTCATTGAAAATGTAAAATAGCAGATAAAACCTCTAATACCACAGCAATGGTTCTCTGCTATGGTTATACAGGAGAACTACCTGCTTTTTTGGTTTTGTATGCACACACACACATACACCACAGTGACATCCTAAAGGACCCATAAATTTAAATCTTTGTGAGCAAGACCCAGTATTAAGATATAGGTTCCTATACTTAAAAATTCTTCAAGTGACTCTAGTGTAGGTAAGGCTTATGAATTCATAAATGTAAGCAATTAATATAAATGAGTAAAGCAGGCTAGACAAGAATTATAGGTAACTGGAAACTGTAAACCCAACTTGAAAAGGCAGTCCATACTTCTCTGAAGTTCACTGCTCTGGTGTAGAATCCTAGACTCACTGTGAATGGATCATTGGCATGTTCAAGAATGGAAGGAGACAGAGACACACACACAAAAAAAACCTTCAAAAAAATCAACAAATCCAAGAGCCGGTTTTTTGAAAAGATCAACAAAATAGACAGACTAGCAGCCAGACTAATAAAAATGAAAAGAGAGAAGAATCAAATAGATGCAATAAAAAATGATAAAGGAAATATCACCACTGATTCCACAGAAACACAAACTACCATCAGAGATTACTACAAACAACTCTATGCACACAAACCAGTAAATCTGGAAGAAATGGATAAATTCCTGGACACTTGCACTCTCCCAAGACTAAACCAGGAAGAAGTTAAAACCCTGAATAGACCAATAACAAGGTCTGAAGTTGAGGCAGCAATTAATAGCCTACCAACTTAAAAAAGCCCAGGTCCAGATGGGTTTACAGCTGAATTCTATCAGACTTACAAAGAGGAGCTGGTAGCATTCCTTATGAAACTATCCCAAACAATACAAAAAGAGGGAATACTCCCCAACTCATTTTATGAGAACATCATCATCTTGTTACCAAAACCAGGCAGAGATGCAACTTAAAAAGAAAACTTCAGGCCAATATCCATGATGAGCATTGACCCAAAAATATTCAATAAAATACTGGCAAACAGAATGCAACAGCAAATTGAAAAGCTTATGCATCACGATCGAGTAGGCTTCATCCTGGGGATGCAAGGCTGGTTCAACATACGCAAATCTATAAACATAATCCATCACATAAACAGAACCAAAGACAAAAACTACATGATTATCTCAACAGATGCAGAGAAGGCCTTCAAAAAATTCAACAGCCTTTATGTTGAAAAACCCTCAATAAACTAGGTATCAATGGAACATCACAAAATAATAAAAGCTATTTCTGACAAACCCACAGCCAATATCATACTGAATGGACAAAAACTGGAAGCATTCCCTTTGAAATCTGGCACAAGACAAGGATGCCCTCTCTCACCATTCTTATTCATTATAGTATTGGAAGTTCTAGCCAGAGTAATCAGGCAAGAAAAAAAATAAAGGGTATTCAATTAGGAAAAGAGGAAGCCAAATTGTCTCTATTTGCAGATGACATGATTATATTTAGAAGATCCCATCGTGTCAGCCCATAATCTCCTGAAACTGATAAGCAAATTCAGCAAAGTCTCAGGATACAAACTCAATGTGCAGAAATCACAAGCATTTCTGTATACTAATAACAGACAGAGAGCCAAATTAAAAGTGAACTCCCATTCACAATTGCTACAAAGAGAATAAAATACCTAGGAATACAACTAACAAAGGATGTAAAGGACCCTTTTAAGAAGAACTACAAACCACTGCTCAACGAAATAAGAGGACACAAACTGATGGAAAAACATTCCATGCTCATAGTTGAGAAGAATTAACATCATGAAAATAGCCATACTGCCCAAAGTAATTTACAGATTCAATGCTATCCCCATCAAGTTTCCAACGACCTTCTTCACAGAACTGGAAGAAAACACTTCAAACTTCATATAGACCCAAAAGAGAGCCCAAATAGCTAAAACAATCCTAAGCAAAAAGAACAAAGTTGGAGGTATCATGCTGTCTGACTTCAAACTATACTGCAAGGCCACAGTAATCAAAACAGCATGGTACTGGTGCCAAAACAGAGACATAGACCAATGGAACAGAACAGAGGCCTCAGAAGCAACACCACCCATCTACAATCATCTGATCTTTAACAAATCTGAGAAAAACAAGCAATGGGGAAAGGATTCCCTGCCTAATAAATGGTGTTGGGAAAACTGGCTAGCCATATGCAGAAAGCAAAAACTGGACCCCTTCCTGACACCTTATACAAAAATTAACTCCAGATGGATTAAAGACCTAAACATAAGACCTAACACCATTAAAACCCTAGAAGAAAACCTAGGCAAAACCATTCAGCACATAGGCATAGGCAAGGACTTCATGGCTAAAACACCAAAAGCAATGTCAACAAAAGCCAAAATAGACAAATGGGATCTAATTAAACTCTAGAGCTTCTGTACAGCAAAGGAAACAATCATTAGAGTGAACTGGAAATCAACAGAATGGGAAAAAATTTTTGCAATCTACCCATCTGACAAAGGGCTAATATCTGGAATCTACAAAGAACTGAAACAGATTTACAGGAAAAAAACAAAAAAGCCTATTCAAAAGTGGGCGAAGGATATGAACAGACACTTTACAAAAGAAGACATATATGAAGCCAACAAACATATGAAAAACACTCATCATCACTGGTCATTAGAGAAATGCAAATTAAAACCACATTAAGATACCATCTCACTTAGAATGGCAATCATTTAAAAATCTGGGGACAACAGATGCTGGAGAGGATGTGGAGAAATAGGAACACTTTTACACTGTTGGTGGAAGTGCAAATTAGTGCAACCATTGTGAAAGACACTGTGGCGATTCCTCAAGGACCTAGACATAGAAATACCATTTGACCCAGCAATTTCATTACTGGGTATATACCCAAAGAATTATAAATTGTTCTGTTATAAAGACACATGCACATGTATGTTCATTACAGCACTGTTTACAATAGCAAAGGCCTGGAACCAACCCAAATGTCCATCAACAATAGATTGGATAAAGAAAATGTGGCGGCCGGGTGCGGTGGCTCAAGCCTGTAATCCCAGCACTTTGGGAGGCCAAGGCGGGTGGATCACAAGGTCGAGAGATCGAGAACAACCTGGTCAACATGGAGAAACTCCGTCTCTACTAAAAATACAAAAAAATTAGCTGGGCATGGTGGCGTGTGCCTATAATCCCAGCTACTCAGGAGGCTGAGGCAGGAGAATTGCCTGAACCCAGGAGGTGGAGGTTGCGGTGAGCCGAGATCGCACCATTGCACTCCAGCCTGGGTAACAAGAGCGGAACTCCGTTTCAAAAAAAAAAAAAAGAAAAAAAAAAAAAAGAAAAGAAAATGTGGCACATATACACCACGTACTACTATGCAGCCATAAAAAAATGATGGGTTCATGTCCTTCTTAGGGGCATGTATAAATCTGAAAATCATCATTCTCAGAAAACTGACACAGAACATAAAATCAAACACCACATGGTATCATTCATAGACAGGTGTTGAACAATTAGAACATGTGGACACAGGGAGGGGAGCATCCCATACTATGGTCTGTTGGGAGGGACTAGGATAGGGACAGTGGTGGGTGCGGAGGGTGGGGAGGGATAAAGTGGGGAGAAATACCAGATATAGGTGATGGAGGAAGGAAGGCAGCAAACCACCTTGCCATGCATGTACCTATGCTACAATCCTGCATGTTCTGCACATGTACCCCAGAACCTAAAGTACAATAAAAAAAAATCCCAGATAGAAAAAGAAAATTTAGAAATCTGGAATTTTTTACAGTTTTCCCAGTTGTTACTGTATTTAACTGGGATTACTGGGATTTGTTGACAACAAATTCAAAATTTTGAGTGTTATTTTGTAAGTCTCACAAAACATATCTTCAGGCTACAAGTTTGTGTCCTCTGATGATAGAGTAAGAAAGGCTATGTGACATGGAAAGCCAACACAGAGTTCAATAAACAGGAAAAAATTAACACCATGATTCAATTGTTTGATATCCTACAGATAAAAATAACCAATATAATGTATTGTTTTTCCTACTGATATTATCTTGACTTTACTCAAGAGTATGAGTGTTTTGAAGACAGAAATTGGATTTCATTTCTTTATGTTGGCTTTACTTCCCTAGCTGTAAACACATCCTTGAGCACTTATAAGTCCTTCAGCATATGATTATTGTGATGTATGAAATGCTTTAGATGTAGACTAAGCCAGTCTTCTCTTTCATATTTATTCAGAAAAACAGTATGTGGTAAATTGAGCAAGTATCCAGGGAATGTAATTAGTGGTCAAAACCAGTCTATTAATTGTGATGTCTAATCTATCTCTCCTGTCTCTTCCTCCTTCTTCCCTCTTATTCTCTTTCTCTAAAACTGGAATCTCTCTCGTCTTGGAAATGGCACTTTCTATATAAAAATAACCTAGGGAAACTGATGGGAGTCACTTTTCTTAAGTGACTAACAATAAACAATCATAGAAAGGTTAAAGTATCGACTGTGAAAGATTTAAATTACACTGATATTGATTGGGATAATGACAATTTCATTATAAAATATAGTAAAAGTTATGTCCCCATGCCACATTGCTTTCTTTTTCTAAGAGTTTCTTTGGCTAGTCTTTATGAAAAGACAAGGTTTAAAAACAAACTTTTTTTGTTTTTAATTTATCTTTTCTCCTGGAATTTTTCCTAAAAATTCAGCCAAGTATGATAAATCAGATTGAAGCTTGGGAGCATCTCAAATCTAGTTATCAATTTACTACTTGATTTGAAATGCTCAAGAGAGTACACTGCTTATGAAGAGAAACAATGCAAACATTTTTGACTATGGAAGAAAGGCTTTAAAAGAATGCAAAGTGCCCTGAGAAATGTTGATTGGAATTCTGTAAGGTATGAGAAATCTACTGCACAGAGAAGTAAAAAACTGAGTATTTAGGAGACAGTAGGAAAGGCTAGCATTGAAATTCAACTGAGACAAGTAGTAATCATAGTACTGAATTTAGAATGAAAGTGTTGAATATGAAATAAAATATCAAATGTTCACTAAAAGACTGTTAAAGGCAGTGCTTGTAGTTGATGGGTCTTTAAAAAAATCCCATTGTCCATGACAGTTTATTTTAAAATACCTAAAATGTCGCTTACTTCCAATTTGCAATAAGGTAAATAATTTATTATATCGTGGTACTGAAGACTATAAGTACATAGCCTCTGATTAAACACTTCTTTTGTGGAATTTATTTGCTCAAGAGAAATACAGAAAACTTGGATCTTTAAAAAGATGATAATTTCTTAAGACATTTTTCATTAACAACCTTCATTATGAGAAAAATGTATTTAACTTGGTTAATTTGATTATTTGTAATAATTAGATAGAGTTGGAATAATTTTGCTATATAGGGATTCAGTTATATTGGCATTTGTTAGAAGGGACTTCTGTGAGACATATGAAATCGGAGGGTTATAATACAAACATAATTACATAGTTGTATATGACAAAACACAGAGAAGAACATAAAACATTTTAATATATGAGGGCTCACAGCCTGCCTTCCCTCTTTAGTCCTTGCTTGCTTTTAAATCTCATTATATTCTGTTCCTTTGTGTTTTGTATCCCTTTAATCACTTTAAGCATAAGTATTTTATAACATCTTTCATATTTCCCCCCCCCAAAGTTCTTGCTAGGTAACTTCTGGCTCTTGCAGTGAATCATTTCCTCCTATAGTTTGCAATTTTTACCAGGGATTATTTTAACTCTGGGAGTTCCGGGTAGCCTGGGTTGTATAAGATTCCCTATGGAGTGGTGATGTGTTTGCTTCTACAGAAAAATCCATAGGTTTTATCAGTATGGGACTAATTTTTACAATTAATTTCTTGGCCTGAAGATTTTCACACCATGCCAAAAATATAAATTTGGTCAAATAATCCAAACACGGTACAACTTGTGGCTTTGATTACTTACGGGAGACTCACCCCACCTCCAGAGCTTCATGCAGTGTACAGAATGTCACTGATCAGGAAGTGCTTGCAGGGTCCTGTTTTATGTCTGAGTCTCAATGCGAGCTCCCTGCTTTCTAGAAGCGAAGGCTCCTATCTCTTGTCCCAAATGGGTACAAGAACCTCAGTCCTTGGCTTTAGGCTGTAGGACGAGGAGTGCTGGACCCAAGTTTGCTGTTAACGTCAGCATGCATATTTACTGCTCTGGCTTTAATCTCTGATGTGGACATTTATATTTTCCTTTTTTCTTTTTTCTTGAGACAGTCTCACTCTGTGGACCAGGTTGGAGTGCAGTGGCATGATCTCGGCTCACTGCAACCTCCGTCTCCCGGGTTTGGTTCAAGTGATTCTCCTGCCTCAGCCTGCCGAGTACAGTAGCTGGGACTACAGGCACCTGCCACCACGCCCAGCTAATTTTTTAATTTGTAGTAGAGATAGGGTTTCACCATCTTGGCCAGGATGGTCTTGAACTCCTGACCTCATGATTTACCCACCTCGGCCTCCCAAAGTGCTGGGATTAAAGGAGTGAGACACTGGGCCAGACCCATTTTTTTTTTTAAAGCTCAGTGTTCCCGTATTTAAATTTTGTTGTATTTCATTTTGTTTCTATGGACTTAGATGTTTTATTTCTAATAGGAAGAGGTCAATGTTATATTAGTTTTCTGTGTTGCTACAATCAGAAGTCTTCTCCCCACTCACTCATAGTGGGGGAGGACAGTTTCTACACACACACACACACACACACACACACACCACACTTAGAAATAAAAGCTGTCAAGAAGAAAAAAAACTTCCTCAAAATTTTTTATATTTCAAGCCCTTTAAAATTAAAGGAAAATATGAGTATGAGGTGGGATGCATTGGCTCAAGTCTGTAATTCCAGCACTTTGGGAGGCTGAGGCTGGCAGTTTTGAGGTCAGGAGTTCAAGACCAGCCTGGCCAACATTGTAAAACCCTGTCTCTACTAAAAGTTAAAAAAAATAATAAAAATAAAAAAGAGACACAAGTTAGCAGAATGTGGTGGCTGGTGCACATCTGTAATCTCAGCTACTCAGGAGGCTGAGACAGGAGACTGGCTTGCACCTGGGAGGCAGGTGGTGAATGTTTCAGTGAGTAGCGATCCTGCTACTGCACTCCAGCCTGGGCGACAGAACAAGACTCCGTCTCAAAAAAATAAATAAATAAATAAATAAGAGAAAATCTTATGTAGAGAAGACTTATTTAAAAGACAGTAGTAGTACCAGCCATATATCTAACATGTTTTTCTCCCACCAGGAAGGTGGAAGTACACGGTGCTACTGGAATGTGGCAAATGTGAATTATTGATATAACTTAGACCAAGATTTGAATGACAATGGGACAGTTTCATCCGTGTTACCAAGCACCTGTTCCATATCTCTTAACCCAACAGAGACCAAAATGTCAAAATGAACTGGGGTGGTGTAGTGGTAGCAAAGGGATATGGGGCAGTGAAGAACTGCAGGGCAGTAGATTCGGATTTAGTTCTTTCCTTTATAGAAGCTTTTAGGGAGCAGTAGCTCCAAGTAACCACCACCAAATATGCCCAAGAAGCTTCCACCCATGCCAGAGCTATACAAAGATAATAGCAACAAGTCAAAGAGCCGGGCAGTTAAGAAAGCCAGATTCTGATACCAGAGAGGAATGACAAAGCAGAGAGCGGCGAGCTGTAAGGAGTGCTTCCACAAAGCAAATCCATTCTGACAGCTTATTTGCAATAGTGAACAATTCCTCAAGTTCAAATCCAGCCTCTGGGTTAGAATGCCTAGGGTGGAAAATGTCTGATCCTTGGACACAGCCATAACTTACCTCAATAACACATATTCTACTGCTTTCGCAAGAACACCATCAAATTACAGGCACCCAAAAAGTATATCAGCAGGGGTTTTGTCATATGCAGGATAGGAAGTTTCTTTGCCTAATTTTGACTAAAAGAGAAAAGAGCTTCTATCCAGCCTTTTTTTTCTCACTAAAAATTAACTGTATTGTTTCTAGTAATCATATGTTTGTGTGTAACTCTTGCTGTATGTAGAAATGTTAACATGTTCATATCAAAGTTTAAAGTCAGAGATACTTTTTGTAGCATACTATCAAATACTTGTGCTTGGAGAGAGGAAATTCAGGTCCAAAAATTGATATGACTTAGTCAAATTTGTACTGCCAGCCAGTAGCATAGCAAATATGGCAGAGATAATATGAGAGTCAAGTGTTCTCACCCTCAATTCAGCAGTCCTTCCAGGAGGGCAACAGTGTTATACAGATTTACTCTACTGCAGAAAGAGTTGAATTAATTATAATCCTCAACTATTGGCATGCTGTCATCCTTAGTCCACATATGGCTCTAAGTAATTTAAAATTTTTTTCTTTCATTTTTTCCCTTATCCTTGACCCCCACTCAATTTCCCCTATTCCACAGAGGAATCCATTCAAATGTGACCAATATATGACTTTGGATATGTAAATTTCCTTTGCACGTTGTATGTCTGTTTATAAATGTGCATGAATGTGTTTTTAATTTACCTAAATGATATTCATATAGTTCTAGTTCTTACTCCTCTTCTTAGAATCTACATTTTAAGAATTGAGCATGGTGTTGCATATAAAGCCAGCTCATTGCTTCTTTTATTCTTTTTTTAAGTTCTCGGATACATGTGTTGAAGGTGCTGGTTTGCTACATAGGTATACATGTGCCACTGGGGTTTGCTGCACCTATCAACCCATCATCTAGGTTTTAAGCCCCACATGCATTAGGTGTTTATGCTAATGCTCTCCTTCTCCTTTCCCCCTATCCCCCAACAGGCCCCAGTGTGTGATGTTCCTCTCCCTGTGTCCATGTGTTCTCATTGTTCAACTCCCACTTATGAGTGAGAACATCAGTGTTTGGTTTTCTTTTCCTGTATCAGTTTGCTGAGGATAATGGTTCCCAGCTTCACTTATATCTCTGCAAAGGACACAAACTCACTCTTTTTTATGGCTACATAGCATTCCATAGTATATATGTATACCACATTTTCTTTATCCACTCTATCATTGATGGCCATTTGGGTTAGTTTCAAGTCTTTGCTATTGTAAATAGTGCCACCATGAACACTTGTGTGCATGTGTCTTTATAGTAATCAGTGCATAGTAGTTCATAGAAAATATCTATCATATTTTAGTTATTCATTCTCCTGATAATAGAACCTAACAACTTAGAGATAATTTTTTAAAACTGTCTCTTTTTTTGCTGAAATTAAATCAGTACAATCTACAGCCAGATTTTATAATCCAATAGGCTTTTTTTTATATTTTAATATTGTTATTCTGTATGATGCATCAAACAGATGTCTTACAGGCTTCCTGTGTTCAATTTATGGACTCACTATGTCATTGCTTAAATATACTACTAATAGTTAATAACATGGAAAAATGTCTGCGGTTAAAGGAATTTGTAATACATACATATCATTACCAAGATGGTGGGGTGCAGATTTTCTGTAAGGTTATAAATATGTTTTCAAGTAAATTTATTAGTGGCAATTATACTAAAATTATTGTTTCATAATAAAAATGGCTTTATAATATGTAGAAATGCCAATTGTCCATTAAAATTCTAAAAATACAAATAAATTACTCTGTTCATGACTTAAGTCACAAGTAATAGAAAGTATTCACAGTACAATGTATGGGAGCAAATATTCAAAGCAGACAACAAACTAGTGATCCAATATTCCAAAGACTAAATGTTGCCAAATGTTATCAACATGAAGAAAGTTTGATTCTAATAGTTAGAATATTTATTTGAATCTGATTATTTGGTTCAATATGCACAATGCATTTTTACTTGTAATTTTAAACTACAACTTAGAGAGGAAATGATAGGACATCAGGCATGCAAGAGATTGAGATGAATGGAGACTCTGAACAAGCAACCCAGCCTGGCAAGCTAAGGATTATGTCATACATATTTAAGAGCTACATTAAAATTCAGCATGAACCCCAAGCAGTACTGTCAGGACAGCTTAGTTCAAAATGAAACACCTTGTTTAATTGATGTATGACTTTAGGTTAGTCATCCAACCTCTAAAGAATATTCTGTTCCTCTATTAAAAAAGAGAAGGAACATGTCCCACCCCACAGAACATGTTTTGATCATAAAATTCAGTGACAGTAAAGCACTTAGAATAAAAATGAACATAAGTATTTTAATATTCATATAGAATGATTCACAACTAAAGCTGATGTGCTGACCACCAAGAAGGAAATGTGAATAATATGAACACTGGTACTTCCAAGAATTTTCCCCTGCAGCTAGATTTCTTTCTATTATAGTTGATGTGTTATATCTCGGGAATAATTTAGGATAGAGGAGTATTTAAAGACCCAAAGAAAATTATTGAACAGTATTATTAGGCTAATACACACTAGGTCATCAACCAATAAGTGTTATTGGGTGCCATTAGAATGGGAAGTACTATGTACAAAGAAGTGAGAAAGATCCCACTGAAGCTTACCTGAGGGACAGAGTGATCTAAAGCTGTCTATACAATGAAGGAATCTCCATACCACCCATTTTACAAAACAGGCATACACATACACTTGGACACATGCACATACACACCTAAGAATCAGGAAACAAAAATGAATATAAAAATTACCTTGAAAGATCTGAGGTTAAAAATGACAACAATAAAAATGATGCAAGGAAAGGTAAGAGGCTTCAAGCACAGATCCAGTATATGTTTAAAAAGAATTTCAAAATAAAAGCAAGCTGCAATGAAGATGTAAATAACACAAGAAAAAATACCTAACACTGAAGGTAAAAATTGAGTTTGCAAATTTAAAAGAAACTTTCCTGGCAGAATTCAAGACAGAATACTCATTTCTATAGCTATCTTTGTAAACTTTTTATCATAAAGATTAAAAATCCAAAATAATCATGAAAGTAAGAAAAAGTAAACACATTTACCTCCTAAGTAGCAGGCCATAAAAATTAGGGTAAAAGGAGAAGAAAGAAAGTATAAGAAGTTCTCATATTATACCGAATAGATTAAATAGCAATTATCTTCTTTATAATTAAACAGATTCAGAAAGATTTTTTTGTACTTAAAATTAATAATAGGAGAAAAAGAGAGTGCATGCCTTCCACATCATTAATGATGAAAAGGGGAAACAAATTGTCATAAAAAATGAAATTATAAAGCAAAATGAGAGAAATAGGAAGAAAATATCACAACTGTGTCATGTTGTTCCCCTATGATATTGGCACTTAGAAAAAAGTAGAAAATCAGTTATAAATTGAGAAGAAGACATTACAACTCAAAGATCCTCTATCAAACCTAGATATCATTCAACTACTGGAACTCAAGAAAGCTACTCAATGACAAATAGATTAGGTAGGAAAGTAGGTAGGTTGGTAGGTAGATAGATAAATAGATTAAATAGGTTGTTAATATAGGAGTATATTTGTGTAGGGAAAAAGAATAAAAATTACATCTCTTAAAAATGCATGTATATAATTACATTAATGCAAATTATATTTTTGTATACATGTATAAATCTACATATAAAATTCTAAATCAAGAAAAATTTTTCTGGAACTGGATCCTCACCTCTCACCTGATACAAAAATCAACTCAAGATGGATGAAAAACTTAAATCTAAGACCTGAAATTATAATTCTAGAAGATACCATCAGAAAAACTTTTCTAGACATTGATTTGACGAAGACTTTATGACCAAGAACCCAAAAGCAAATGCAACAAAAACAAAGATAAATAGGTGGGACTTTATTAAACTGAAGAACTTCTTCACAGCAATTGCAGAGTCAGCAGTCTAAACAGACAACCTACAGAGTAGGAGAATATCTTCACAATCTATACATCTGACAAAAGATTATTATCCAGAATCTATGAGAAACTAAAAAAATTAGCAGAAAAAAGCAAATAATCACATCAAAAAAGTGGGATAGGGACATGAATAGACAATTCTCAAAAGAAAATGTACAAATGACCAACAAATACATGAAGTGCTCAACATCACTAATGATCAGGTAAATGCAAATTAAAACCGCAATGTGATAGCACTTACTCCTGCAAAAATGGCTATAATCGAAAAATAAGAAATAATAGATGTTGGCATAAATGTGATAAAAAGGGAACACTTCTACACTGCTGGTGGGAATGCAAACTAGTACAACCGCTATGGAAGACAGTGTGGAGATTCTGTAAAGAACTGAAGGTAGGACTACCATTTGATCCAGCAATCCCACTACTGGGTATCTACTCATAGGAAAGGAAGTCATTATACTAAAAAGATACTAGCACACACATGTTTATAGCAGCACATTTTGCAATTTCAAAAATATGGAACCATCCCAAATGCCCATCAATAAACAAGAAGTGGCAAAAGAAATTGTGGTATATATATATATATATATATATATATATATATATATATATATATATATATATAATGGAATGATTTAATGGCATTCACAGCAACCTGTATGAAACTGAAGACTATTATTCTAAGTGAAGTAACACAGGAAAGGAAAACCAAACATTGTAAGTTTCTCACTTATAAAAGAGAGATAAAATATGAGAATGCAAAGCCATAGGAATGATATAATGGACTTTGGGAACTCAGGGGAAATTGTGGGAGGGGGTTAGGGATAAAAGACCACAAACTGGGTGCAGTGTATACTGCCCAGGTGATAGGTGCACCAAAATCTCACAAATTACCACTAAATAACTTATGTCATGAAATACCACATGTTCCCCAAGAACCTATGGCAGCAAAAATTTAAAAATATGTATTAAATGGAAAAAAATTTTCTTGAAAAAATGAATTCTTAAAATTGACTCAAGAAATAGAAAATATTAATAGGTCAATAACTAAGAAATAAGTTGAAAGATGTTTTAGAAACATTTAAAGTTAAAGGTGTCAAAATATAAAAAACTAAAATTCTAAAAATTCCAGAAGGAAAATGCAGATCAGCACAGCATCCTTGTGATAGGACACATAAAAAAAAAATACTGAATAAACAGAAAAAAAATACAAATTACAATTCTTCAAATTAAAAACTTTAGTTCATCAGGAGACACTAGTAAGAAAATGGAAATAGAAGCATCTGAAAAAGGACATGTAGTCAGAATACACAGAGGACACAATTAGATCAATGATACTTTAAAATATTAATAAATGGGCAAGATAGATTAAAAGATACTTCACAAAAGGAGATCAGTAAATGTCGAATTAGTATATAAAGGATGATCAGTATCATAAGGCAACAGAGAAATGCAAATTAAAACCACAAAGGACATTTTATTTCACACCACTAGAATAACAGAAAAAACAGACAATACCAGTACTGATGATGATTGCAGTAACTGTCATTCTTACTCTTTGCTGGTAGACATAAAAAATCATACAACCACCTTGGCAAATGTTTGGCCCTTTTTTTCTTTTAACAAAGCTTCAGGTATGAGCCAATAACCATACTTTTAGGTATATATCTAAGATAAATAAAAATATATTTCCATAAAAATGGCTGAACACAAATATAAACACTGCTTAACACTTGAAAAAAAAACTAGAAATAGCCCAAATATCTATTAACTTGCAAATATATAAAAGAAATGATTACCAAAGTAACAGCTTAAAAGAATCTCAAAATCATTATATTGAGTGAAAAAAATCCAGATACCAAAGACCATATACTTACTAATTTTATTCATATGAAGTTCAAGGACTGACAAAATTTTTGATAGAAATTAGAATAATGGTTTCTTTTGGAGTGGTTACTTGAAAGTAGAATGAATAAATCTTTTGGGATGACAGACGTTCTACTAGACGATAGGTTCAAAAATGTGTTTGACTAAAGTCAACAGACATTATACTTGAGATCTAGACATGTTGCTGTATATAAGTTGTACTTCAATAAAACTGAGTTTAAGAAAAAGACTGCATATAGAACCAGCACATCTAAGAATTTGAATGAGTAAAATCAGCATAGAATATTAATCCTGGAAGAATATTTAGAGAATATTTTGCAGTTAAGAAAATTGAATCTGCAAGAATTGAAATAAGATTAATCATAGTTTTAACTACCATTTATTAAGTACCTTATCTGTGCCAAATGCTGTTTAATGCTCTTTCAAGAAGATCCCTTTTAATCCTAATAATGAGAATAACACAATTGATTCTGTTTCTTATTCTCCTCTACCAGAACTTTGTTTTTATGTAAGTTCCCAGCCCTTTCCCACTAAGCCAGGTACCTCAGGAAATCCTGGCCTCATCTTCAGCTCCATTGGGTGGCCAAAGTTCTATTTGATTCTCCTTGAAAATGGTCAAGTTATCAAATCTGACCCATGAGACATAAAGGAAAATCTAATGAGATGCTCTTGGGAAACTGCCTTCACTGTAAAGCAACCCACATGAAATTATCATTTCTCTTCTTCCTCTTGACATTGCTGTGTCTGGATGCAGGCCATCTTGAAGTTACGTTGTGGTTATTTATACCAAAAAACAGCCTAGGTGACAAAGTTAGGAATCTCCTTTTACAAAGTGAACAAATTGACACTCAGAGGTTTGACAACTTGCCTGAGGTGACATTTTAAGTGAGGGATAAAATCAAAATCTATCTCTGGATCTATCTCATTCTGAAATTAATGTTCTCTCTAACATCCTTTATTGTCTCTAGCCAAGTTTATGGTTAGAGCTAATATTAACTTTATATGTTTATAAAGCTTTATAAATTATAGTCCACTGTTTATTCTATTACATCATCATGTAAAATACCCAGAGACACAGCCAAACCATATCACAAGGTAAGCCCAAATGCAATTTGGTTAAGAATAGGCTTACCTCGTGATATGGTTTGGCTATGTCACTACCCAAATCCCATCTTGAATTGTAGCTCCCATAATACCCAGGTGTCATGGGAAGGACTCAGTTGGAGGTAACTGAATCATGGAGGTGGGTCTTTTCCTGTGATGTTCCTGTGATAGTGAATAAGTCTCATGAGATGTCATAGTTTCATAAAGGGCAGTTCCCTTGCCACACACTTGCCTGCCACCATGTAAGACGTGCCTTTGCTCCTCCTTCACCTTCCACCATGGATTGTGAGGCCTCCCCAGCCATGTGAAACTGTGAGTCCATTAAACCTCTTTTCCCTTATGAATTATCCAGTCTCAGGTATGTCTCTTTCAGCAGCATGAGAACAGATTAGTACATTTTGCCACTGCTTTTCTTGTCTTCTCTGGACTATCTCTTATGATCTGTCTTTGCATTATTGGCAAGACCTAAGTTAAAAGCTACCTATGGTAAATCTTTCTTGACTTCTGCATACTCTATTCAGCTTCCCCTCTTTTATCTTCCTTGCACCAAACATATATCTTCCCTTGTGAGCTTCTGTTCTAGTCCTATCTTGTTTCAACATAGTGCCATGCCTGGCACATCATAAATGATTAATGATAAGGAAGAAGTCCTTGAATGAACTGTTGAATAACCCAGTGAATGACTGAATGAATGGTGGTGGATGCATCGTCCTATGGTCAAGCTCTATTGAAACTATAAAAGGATAAATTGCCATTGTTATGCCCACATTCTGAGTCTCAAAGAAATTGTATTCTTCTCTTACTCCATGTACATCCTGCCTTATATTAATGTGTACACTGCCTTCCTTCTTATCCATAAGCTTCCTAAATTTCAGATCTGTCATCTCTAGTGATTCACTCACAACACACAGCAAAGTGCCTTCCACTTAATAAAAGCATATGAAATATATAAGTGAATTTAGAAGGATTTTGTCAGCAATGGGAGAGATTTGGAATAAGTCAGCATTTTGAGAATGGCATCTTTAAAATCTGGTAAGATTTTCTCAGCTCTATTCATGATAAAGCAGTTCTCTTGCACTTGTTGACGTGGTATCCCCCTAATGTTTTTTTTTTGGCATTGTTATAGTACTTAAAAGCTACACTTCAACATGTAATACTTGTTTACAAAGCTTTATATTGTTTACTAACCATTTAACAACTGCAAATCTGGCTTTCTCAAAAAGATTATAATTCTGAAATGAGAAAATGGAGGTCATAGTCTCGGGCCCTTGATTTCCTTGAGTGTCTATTTCTGTGTTTCTATTCTAGGACTAAGGCATGAATTATCTTATACAGTATCTGTCAAGGTGCTGGGAACAGTAAGTATTTGCTGATCATTTGAATATTTGGATGAGTCTGCCATCAAACGTAGGAGACTGGCTCTCAGATACTGGTGCATTATGAGAAGACGGAGCAATGCTCATGTTGTTATATCCTGACATTTTTAGTACCTCAGTAAAGTCATTCTCTAATGATTAAAATTATGGGAGAGGAAGGAGGATAACAATATGCCCAGTTGGGCTCATAGTGCCAGTGTGAAGCAGGGATGAAAGAATATATGTATTAAGATACAAATCCATGCATAATTCTCCAGACATACCAGAAAATAGCAGTATTAAAAGTGACCTATAAGATAAATGTGACTAAAGAACATAAATAATTTAGGTAGAATATTTGAAAGTGATAACATGTTTTCCATTTCCCCATGCTCCAGTGAATAGGTAAATGAGAGGTCAGAAAACTACGTCTCACAAGCCAGCTACTGTTTATTTTTTTAATGAAGAGTTATTGAAAAATAGATATACCCAGTTGTCTATAAGTTGTGTATGGCTGCTTTTGAGCTGCAATGGCAGAATTGAGTAGTTGTAGCAGAGACCAGATGTCCTGCAAACCTAAATATTTAATGTCTAGCTCTTTAAGAAAAAGTTTGCAGATCCCTAAACTATGGGCAAATACCAAGTTATTATGGAGGTGTTCCGTCACAGTTAAGACACGTTTTAAAAGATGTCAAAGAGTTATTTTTGACATGATTGGGATTAATTTGAAAACTCCTCTCTAGCTTTGAGGGACAATTCAAGGGGTATAGAGAGCGTAGGCAAAGCACAAGCATTTATCGAATTACCCAAAATGAAAATGTGTCTTTAAAATGCCAAGTGGCCTGTTTTTCTTCATTAGAAAACAGTTGCTGATACATGTACAGTATGGATTCATCACAGCAGCCACATTCTAATTGCAGGCTGTGAAGAGTTCTAATTGAAATAAGATTAATGAAGAGCCATGCCAACCTCCTACAAAATCACAATCTGTACAAACACTTAGCTTCTATGAGTCATTTTCTTCCCCCAAAATAACTCAGATTAAACAGTGACTTCCAAACTAATGGCAACATTTCTGTCCAGATTTCTTTTTATGTCTTGCATCATGTTCCAGGATACAGCACAGGGAGCAGCACTCATTTTCTGCCATCAGCTCAGGTTGTTAAATGTCAGGCATTTTATAAAGTTAAAGGGCAAAAAAATTTTAAGGGATTATTCTGCCTAGCAATCAGGAAAGGTTCAGGATAACTCACTGCTTTACTGGCTGGATCAGGAGAAATTTTCTTATCAGGTCCTCAAAACATAACTCAATGCCAAGACAATGGGGCACAACAGAAGCCTGCCAACTCTGCAAACTGAAATAAAGGCTGTGTCACTGGTCATCTTCCCAGTGTCCTTCAGAGAGGGTATCCCTCAACCTGCCTCCTCTGTTCTCCCATTGGACTTGAACGGAAAGATGAAGTTTCTTTTCTATTGCCTTGATTTTGTCTGAATATGTCATAAGGGGGGAGAGGAAATCGTTTCTTAGAAATTGGGGAGTAATCATTTAAAATGCTGTCTTAGAATAAAAAATCAAATTTGCTAGGGAAGGGTGTTAGGAAGTATTGGTAATGTCAAGTACTCTGTTTATTGGGTTTCTTTACTAAGATAGATAGAACACTCTAGCGTAGGTATTTCTAGTTAAGATTTAAAACATTGTAATGATTCTCCTTGTTTTCAGTACATTCCATAGAATTGATGTCTCTATTAGCTATCTTAAAATGGAAATTCTACAAAGAAGGGACTGCTTCTAATGAAATATGTGTAATGAACAACGCATCAGTGACTATCCTTCTACTCCAGGAGCAAATGTACATATATATATATATGTAAAATTGGAACTTTTTTAAAACCTCCAGACCAACGTACTATGTACCTGAGAAATTGTTCTTTCTGATCTCTTGGATTTTAATGACCAGCTAGCAGCATTCAATTACAAACTAGTCATTAACAAGGAATTTACTTGCTGTCAGCAGACAGGTAAACAACTCATACTGGCTTTAAAAAAAAAAAAAAGTACATGGAGGGCTGTTTTATGATATCAAGTGAAATATGGGTTTTCTCACCAAAAAAAGTAACATCATTGTATTAAACTACGCTACTCCACTTCGTATACATTGAAATACCAGAAAAGACAACAGGAACAATGATACTTCATTTTTAAAAGCACAACACAAATAAAGCTGATAAATAAAAAGCTGATAAGTCACAAAATACCATTCTGTAGGAATTATATCCCTACCATTGTTTAGAGTTTCAAAAAGTTAATCCATTACTGGAAATTAATCTTTTGACCAAAGGTGATCAGGAAAGTTTACCTATGATGCTGTTATGTTATTTAAAATATATACTTGTTTATTCATTTAGTTATATTGATTACATATGTATATTGTATATTTTTATTAAAACAGAAAAAAAGGAAAATGTAAAAATATGTATCAAGAAAATGTGAATTTAAGATAATGAAAACTTTTATGTGTTTTATTCCAACACTGTTTCAAACTCTAACCTTTTTAAAAGATTCATATTGTTTCCTTGACTGGAGTGCCGAAGTTATTCCCCACCTTTGTGGAGTCTCCTGGGTGATTCTGCATCACCTTCATCAGTTTACCAGTTAGAAATTAAGAACACACACACACACACACACACACACACACACACACACACACAATATCTTCCTCCCAAGTGATCAAACATCTTCCAGAATCTTTGCCTCTTTAGGTAGAATCTTTTTCTGTGAGTTTCAACTTGCAAAGAAAATCTTATGCTACAATCATAGAGAATTCTAGCAAAGCAAAGAGAGACCTATTATGATAATAAATGTATTTATCCACCTGTAAATTCCATCTCACTGATGAAATATGTATAGTAATGACCAGGTAGCAAGATAAACATGCCTGGAGCTTCACCAATACTTCAAAGACTTCTACAGCATCCTTTTGTGGTTGTGAATGTTCAAAAATGAGTCACAATGGAGAAAAAGGTAAATATTCTGCTATCAATGTCATCATTGGGTTTGGAGAAACTAATTTTACCTGGAATTTTTTTTTAAATAGGTGTCTTAGTATTAAAGAGGCTCTGAAAGAAATCATAAATGTCAGGCAGTGTCAAAGCCATCTCAGATGTGCTTCTAGTAATTTTGTTCTCAATATTGTATATCTCTGGCTCAGAAAGATAAAGGGTACCAAGTGATGTTCACCCCAAACATCAGTTTAATAAAGTCCACAGCCTCTCTCCTCTAAAAGTTGCCACATTTACCCTTAATAGTCCTCATGGTCAAGAACATTCTATAATAATCATGTTTTTCTCTTCAGTCTAAGTTCTTGCCACTTTGAAAATTCATTTTCTCTTGTTTTCCTCTTTGGAGACAGAGAACAGCTGGTTGTCAACTTCCAAATGCTGTAACAATCCCTCATATACTTGAAGATAGTAATTAAGTCATCCTCTCAGCCTTCTCTTTTTAAGAAACTCAAATTTCTTTTTAACACAAATTATCAAAAAATTGCCACAGCCATGGACGTGAAAATTGTTATTACACAGACTGTCTCTGTAAACCCCTCTTGTTTCTGAATACTTTTTCTTTAGAAGCAAAAGAGGCAGCATGTTGCCTTGATGATTTCGAGCTCCCACTGCCTGGCTTTCTACTTCTTACAACATAACATCCGCAGTGAACTTGGGATCTCCATCACCCATCAGCCTCCCACGTGCACTCTGCAGTTCTCAGATAAACTTAGGTAACTCTTACCTCCCAGTCACCTTTCACTCTGCACTTCCACCTCCTCACATTCTAAAATGAGAAAACATCATGAGGAGCAGGTTGTTTGGCAACCACGACAGTAGCACAGTATCAAATCTTAGGCTTCTTGAGCCAAGTGTACCACTCTCAGATGGGTGAACTTTCATCAGAGGATATTAGTATGGCAATATGATTTTAAGACAACAAATGCTTTTTTAAGCCATGTCAATAGTTTTATAGCATAGCACTCATTGCACAGAGATATAAAAGAAAAATTGGGTGTACTAGCTGTATGATCTTAGGAAAATTATATATTCTTACATTTTCTTCATCTTTATAATGGGAATATTAACCCATAGAGTTGTTAAGAAATGAATTAAATACTATGCTACTTGCCACACTGCTGACAAAATTTATCTCTCTGGCACCCAGATGGCATTTTCATCCTTTGGTGTAGTGTTCCTCATGAAAGTACAATGAATTTATGAATGTATTCTCCTGGGTCACATATTTGCATTTAAAGAGAAGTTTTCTAGAATTTTAACACACACAGAAAAGTTACTCTAATACGCATTTCAAGTAGAAAGTCAAACTTGTAAGGATGATGTTTTGAGGCAAGATTATTCCATGAATAGAGCAAGCTAACTCACAGATGTGTGATTTTATCTCATACAGAAGGCATAAACATGTTTATTTGGAGAAAATACCTCACCCTCAGTGATCCTGAGTAGTTTATAGCAAGATTTTCTCTGAAATACAATACCACGTATGCATTGTATTATCTCACACTGGTAAGAAGGATAACCCTAATCTTGGAAAGATGTGACATGCCAATTTATCTGCAACAGAGATCTAGAATATTAATGCATGATGCTTTTACTTCATTTTGCTTTGAATAAAGTAAGATGATTACTCTGCTTGAGAACAAAATATTTCAACTTTGAAAAAGTCTAAATTTTTTAAGGTTAACTACAATTTAATTATTTATATTCTCTCTTGTTCTCTCTGTGTGTGTGTGTGTGTGTGTGTGTGTTGTGTGTGTGTGTGTGTGTGTATGTCCCCTGAAAATGAGCAGGTAGAAAGCAAGCCACACTATATGCAGATTTTAATAAATATTTGAGAATATATTATTTGAGAGGAGCTTAGCCATCAACTTGCATGGAGTTAATGGATGATTTTTGAAGTTTCAGGATTCCATAATTTACCTGTTTTCTAGTATCCATAGATAATGATTGATGATCTGCCTAGTAATTAACATCACTTAAATTTAGGGACTGCAGAGAAGAGGTGGAGGAAATGTGCCTCATGTACATCATCATTTTTGCCGGAAAAAGAGGGCAATATTAATTTTCTAAGTAGACAGGCTAAATGGCTCAACCAGCTACCAGATGAAACACTTCTTTATCTAATGTAAACATTTTAAATGTGAACCAATACAAGCTTTTGCTATGAGCTTATCCTTTTGTGTTTACAAGAAAACTATTTATGTACCTCAAAATGTGTATGTGTGCTTGTGAGTGATGTTTGTGAAGTATAGGGTGAGTGGAGAATTATATATAAAGCTATTTCTGCTCTTCCCTAAGTGGCAATGTTAACCTGCTACTTAATGATTTATTTAATATTTTTCTTTTTTGAAAAAAAAATGCCAGTAGCATTTGGACAAAGTATGTTTGGTTTATAAATGTCCTATCTTAAAATTAGGACTATCAACCTAATAGACCCACAAAATAAACACTGAAGAGTACAACAATATTGATGTGATTGAAGAAACTATGAGCATTTTCTCCAAGTATTTAAGCAGCATTTCACCACTCTGACTGGCAATGATTACTCCATTCCCCACCTCCAAAATGAAATAATTTGTTGTTTGAATAAAGTTTAATCAATGTTAATACCTTTTCAGAGATTATAAAAATTTCCTCTAGGAAAATGTGAGTCATACCTCCTCTTTGGTATCCTCAGAACTGTACAGAGGACAGAGATGACTGAGAAACTATTCAATAACTAGCTAAGATGGCTGGACAGAGAAAGTTACGAAATTCAGAAGACCAGACAGGCCAGTAAAGACTAATACAGAAGAGTGCAAGGTTTGTTAGAGTAACTTCTAGCTTAACACTCTTCTAGGTAGCAATTAGATCATTTATTTTGTTTGATCACCTGTTTCCTTAATACTGTTTGAAAGTTCTATTCCATTTTCCTGCCATTGTTTCTTCTGCCATTCAACCCCTCCTCTGTCTGGCTTGTACTACTTACTGATTTGCAAATATTGCATATAATTTAGTTGAATATAATCTGTGTATGTGGAGAGGAGAATAAGAATATAGAAATGTCTTAATCATTGGATATATAAATTGGGTTAGTATTTGAATAAATTTTTTGAAATTTATATATTCAGACTGTTAATGAATTCAGATTCATAGCTGGAATAATGGACTAAACCTCCCAGTATGTAATTTTGAACTGCTTTTCAATTCCTTTTGATTTCAGGTAATCTTTCAAAAACACATAAATCTGTAGGTAAAGTCAATTAATGCATAATGAACAAATTTATTATGATCTCACTATTATAGTGTTATAGGCAAAACTCTCATTCCATGAAGCATATGTCTAATTCAACCTAGCTCTTTCAAATTCACAATACTGAATTTTTCTAAACAACATTTTTCACAGAGTTTTAATTTTTCCAAGAGTTAAATCAATCAAAATTTGCTAAACTTCGAAGAAAATGGTGTACAGTGCAAAAATAAAGGGATAATTAAGTATAATATTCTAGAATACTTAAAACTGTTTACTTCTTGCAGGCAATGATTTTTCCAAATAAAAGCTCAGGGTGAATTAATTGTTGTAAAATAAATACACAATCAAGCAAATAACATTTTATAATTCTGAATCAAGCATATAATGGAAACCATTTCAAAGACGCCTAATTCAAAGGAACTGGCAACTGGAAGTAGATTTGCGAATTAGCAAACGTGATGATCTGGCAGTCAACATCCTGGTTTTCAGTGTTTGAATCGCGCTATAGAAAAAGCACACAGGAAATTAAATATATGCACTGTATAAAAAATTAAGCAGGTGGAGGAACAGGGAAGGAGAATGAGCGAACAAGTCCAGGGAGACCAGAAAAGCAGGGAAACTGGAGAAGGAAGAAGAGAGGGAAATGAAAAAAAATTTGAGTTTTCTGAATATGTATTTATCTTCTTTGTTCAACATCTCCTATTGATCACCATCAGTGTTGGCAACTAGCTTGAAGCTGTGATCCTGAATTGATATTTAATTAAAATCCAGTTCCATTTTAATAATATGGTAAACACATCACCATTCTGTATGTAAATAACATCAGCAGATGAAGGATAAAAGAAGAATCAAAACTAAGTGGTAGGAAGTTTACAGAGAAGGCAAAGAGCGAATCATGCAGAGAAAAACAATAATTAAACTCTGCTTCCAATTTATTGTTATTGTGGCTTTTATTAAGATTCTGCTTTAGTACAAAAGTTATTTTCTTTCTGTCTT
Organism: Saimiri boliviensis; assembly: GCF_048565385.1. NCBI lineage: Eukaryota > Metazoa > Chordata > Mammalia > Primates > Cebidae > Saimiri > Saimiri boliviensis. Next base: position 56,697,349 of record NC_133464.1, read on the forward strand.
ATTTGTCTTGCCAAGGAGGAAAATAAGCCCAAATAGCATTACAGTCCTCTTATCCATAGTATAAGAATGAAGTTTCCCTCAACAACCCACTCCCAACTCTACATGAGCTGGGTTGTTCTCTTGGTCATCACCCTCAACTCCCTCTAAGTAAAATTATTTTTCCAAATTCTTACCCCAATTACATTAAAATACAAAGTAATGGGAGTTATATGTAAATTATCTAGGGAACCATTTGGCATCTCAAATTCCACCAGTCAGCCTAGACGACGTCTTTGAAAATCACCATAATTTCTAAGAATCCTGACAGATTCAACTTCATAGATATAGTACAGACTCCTAGGAGCCATTGTCATTCATATATGTTCATATCTATAAATTGTATGTATGTGCATATATAAAATGAGAAAATAATTTTTTTAATAATTTGTAAACTTCTAAATTTGAAATAATTTTATATCTATAATGGTAAATAACATAAAACTGTGGGCATCAACCTGAAAGCAAGCTAACCTATGATTTCTTAGTGGCCTGAAATAGTTATATCTATAGCAAATCTTGGGGTTCTCTGAATAGGAAAGACTTACTAAAGACCACAGCTTTTCTTCTCTCACAGTTCTCTCACAGCTATTGGGAAAAGTTCCTCATAAAACAGAATCATTGAAATTGCTACTTTATTTCCTTCATCCCATTCATCTGTTGTTCCTCAGTTCCAGAGTAAGAAAATGGTAAGCAAATGGAAGTATCAAATGGATAGCCTCCCTCCATTCAGGGTTGAAAGGAGCTGATGGAAATGCCTTCCAATCAGGTCATAAAGGGAATGAAATGCACGTTTTCTGAGAAAGCACAGCCAAATCATCTATTCCCACATGCTCCACCTCACCTAAGCCTCCTATTAGACAAAAACTTCACAGAAGCTCCATGCGTTTGCAAAAAAGGGAAGGATAGCATCTGTCCCTCCCCCTCTCAGACTCCCATCCCTTCCAAAAGCATAGGGTCTAGTGCACTTCTGTGCACCATTATCCTGTTCCAAAATAAGCAGATCTTAAAAACCCAAGATGGCTGTACCAGGGGAGTCTCACGGCGAAAGGAATCACCTCTATCATTTGCATACATCTCAGAAATGTGTGTAGCAAAGTGTCCGTGCAGGCGGTAACAAGACGAGAGGCTTGTTTTGCTTAGTTATTATATTCTTGAACTAGCCAAAAAATTCAGAGAAAGAATACTGAAGGGGCCAAAAGGGGTGATTTTTCCTTTCTCCAAGACTGGCAGAAGGAAAGCAGAGCCAGAGATCCAGCTCCTCGGCAGTTAGGCACACTCTAATTACTTGAATGGAAAGAGGGATACCAATGCCAGAAACATCAAACAGACAGAATGAATTCAGACACTTAAGAAAAGGATGTGATTTGGCTAAATTATTATTCCTGCCTTTCTACACTTCCAACTCACTTTAATTCAAGCAGCTCACATCTGGTGTTCTATATGAAGTCAGGAGGAAAACCTCACTGAACTGATGCAGAGTAGCTCTACGCTGGGAACTAGGCCCATGTGCTCACAGAGGTAGAGAAAAATCACAGAGAAGACTGGCCTGCCAGTCTCCACTTTTCAGAGCCCAGGATTTGCACCTTGAGTACCTTCATTTCAGTGAGAAGAAATTTAAACAGAAGAAATAAAGTGCTTATAATAAGTAAAAATCACACTGGACCCATCATATTAAAGACTGATGACCTTATTACCTTGCTTTGATCTCTAACAAATTAGGATGCTATTTTTACATTCTTCGAATTCAAAAGTAAAGATATTCAAAAAGTTTTTTACTTAGACAAAGATTTAATTTTTAGTCCTAAAACTTGTAAGGCTGTAATTACAAAGTTAGAGTTGAGATAGTCTACATACTGCATACATCTGTAGGTCAAAACAAAATATAGCCACATGGAAGCTTGACCCACTGTACTGTCTACCTACATTGTGTTAAAATGAGCTCTGATAGCACCATGGGTCTCTACTAATGTTCAAAGTTGTCAGGCTAACAGAATAACTAAAAGAAAACACTGTTACCAGTAACAGTTTTCAAAAATCTGGGTGCATAATTTGTAAAACTAGATTGATGCATGGTATTCCCTCAAGAGCTAAAAGGAGAACTTCTGTCCTAGAAAATTCCATCTCTAATCTTACTCAGAAGGCTTGCTGCCAACATCTTGTATTTATCTGTCCAAGTTTTATTCCTATTTATAAATGAATATTTCAAAGTGATTTATCAGAAGCTCCTTACTTCTGAGTCCAATCTGAGCTGATAAGATAGGCACCATAAATTTGTGAGTACTCCTGGGGTATTTCCCAGTTTATCCTGGCTTCTAGTTGAGATCCTTTTGTGAGTTAGCTCTCATTATTTTCTTCAATTCTCGGGGATCAATCAGAGCTTCACTTCTTATTGCCTATATTCCCTTTAGAGGAGTTCTGAGTTATGTCAGATTACTTTCTGTTTTTCCAAATTAAAACACACACACACACATACACACACACACACACACACACACACACACACACACATACACACACAGAGGGAGAGAGAGAGGGAGAGAATTTTTACTTTCCTCAGAATATCAGTATTGTATGTTCATCTGGTCAGTCAGGGACACACTGCATACTCTGCATGATAATGGTCTTGTATAAAAAGAGTCAGCTGCTCCCACTTCCTCCCAGAGTCTGAACTGTATGTGGAGCCATTGCCAAAAATGGACAGTGAATCCTGTGAACAGGGGACTAGTCAAGGCCTTGGCTGGGAGAGGAGAAAACATGGTTCAAACTTCAAGCATGGACAGGAGGGGTGAAGAAATAATTGGACTTCTTGAGATGTGTTTATTGAATGTACAAGAGGCAGGGAGTATTACAGTAATTGCAGGGCCTGGTGAGGGGTAATAAAGGGAGAAAGAACGCATAATGCATTGGTCAATTAATTCACACAGGTAAGTGCACAAAGGAAAGGTATCATGGTATTTATAAGAAGCAAGCTGCTAGTTAGATGTACCTCTTTAAAGATGCTGATGGCTGGACAATCTTCAAAAACCAAAATACCTACATGCATGACTCCTATTAATCACTGATTCAGTCTTGCAAGCTGCAACTTTACTTCTTACCTTTGTTTTCCACCTAAAGCTTTGGAGTCTTTAGGAGTTTTCAATTCTTGGAATCTGAATTTTTAAAAAATTTAATGGCATCACAAAAGTATATTCATTTTAGCAATTGTCTGCCATCCTATTTAGTAATGATGAATAAGCATACAGATATTACAGAAAATGTGACTATGACTCTAACTGAATTAAACCAGCAATATTCAATAATACAAAACATACCCTGTGGCTACAAATGTGTTCATCTTTCTTTACAGTTCCATTAATTTGGACCTGAACTTTGGCCCTTTGAAAATGTCAGTCCTACATAGGTGGCAGAGATAGTCAAATGTCTTATATTTATTCATATGAATCCAGTCATGAATTGCCTTGAATTCACATCCAAGGGCATTATGTACTAGCACATTTTCAAAAGACAGAGATGAGATGGAGCTGGAGATAGAAATTGGAAATGGATGTTATTATAGATAAATGAAATATAAATCTTGTATTATTTTACACATCTGCACAGCAAAGGACTTTTTAAAGAGATCGTGAATATCTCATTAAGGAAACATTTTTGATACTTTCTTAAAGAAAATGTTCCTAAAACTACTTTTAATTACCTTATAATCTCTACAGCATATATTGTAGATTCTACTCTAGACTTGACATTTGATTGGAGTTACCTTTAGAAAATGAAACTGCTGAAAGGTGATCGTCCAGCCTTAAAATCAAGTGTAAACTCTTAGAGCTTGAAAGAGCGGACACAGATTTTCATTCTATTAATGGATATAAAAACTACAGAATACCATACACAGTTTTGCTCAAGTGTTAACTGCATAGAACAGAAAGAGCAGGTCAGGGTTGGGGGACATGTGAATAAGCTTTGAAGAAAAGAAGAGAGCAAAACATCAAGTCAGAAGGAAAACAGGATTGTAAGTACATTGAATTGATGTGATAAAAAGTTTAGAAATGAAACTAAAATGAACAAGAAGGCAGATCATTTTTCCTGCAATTTTTAGCATTTCCTTGTTCTGCCACTGTCTCTAACATTATAAAAACTACGTTACTGTATTTAAACTTTTCAAGTACACAGAAGCTTGAGAGTTCATTGTTTAATAATGAAAACAAAAGTTAAGCAAAACTTGATCAAACACTGAAAAGAGATTTCACTTCAATTTAAAATAGTACCTAAGTCATCCCTGCTGATTTTTCATTCATGTTGGTAAGGTTAATTTGTGTCTCATTACACTCTTTACTCACTATTTTTGCAAAGAAATAAAAATAAATGCAATCTCACCTTTGAAGAGTGATAATTATGTTTCTGTTGCTTATAGGAAAGATCTTGGTAACTTTCTTCTGCTTGAGGCTTTTTGAGTTATGGGTCTTTCACCGTCATGAGAGAAACATAATAACCATACTTCACAGGTGAGGCATTCTGCGACTGTGAATGGGAAGATAAGAGTTCCAGTTTCTCTTGGCAAAATATCCTCCACTGGAGGTTGGAAGGATCAGCTGAATCACTCAAAGTGCTGATTCCTCAGGGAGGTGTTCTTTTCCTCAGATAACAGTTTTGAGATTGAGAAACCCAAGATTATCTGAGCATAGAAAATGCAAACACATATACACAAACAAATGTGTATATATACACATGGTTAATACATAAGCATATATAATCTATTAATTTATATAATACAAATATATATGTGACATATATATATGAAAATAAGCTTCAATTATGGTGCCATTATATATGGTCTCACAGCAGGCCATATACTGTCAGCATAATACCTTTTGTCCATGACAGCCCACCAAATAATTGAAGATAGCTATGTGAATATGCTTATAACCTTAAGTGTAATTTCATAATTATTTCACAATTGGGAGACAAAATAGAGTTTCTGTAAGATTAAATGATGTTATTCACCTATTATAATCAACAAACTGACACATAATGCAAAACATTTAATTGTATATTGTATCATTTCTTAAGATGGAATGACTTTGTTCTGGCCCACAGATTTCATGGAAGAAACAGGCTTTAGTTACATTTAAAAAGTGAGAACCCACTTGTTAGGTCCAACCTGTAAATTGCGTGGCACAAAACAAATTTTAAAAATTATTATATGGAAGAAGTTTAAAGAGTCAGTTTTATATACTACATCATAATGGATCTGGAAGGAACCTCATTCTGAATTTTGGGTAAATGTCCTTTTAAAAAACAAGGTTATTCCTTAGGAAATAGTCCATGTGCTTCTCCTTTCTTTTTATTTCCCAGCTTCCCTTGTACTTAGGATGGGACCATGTAATTATTTCTATCCAACTGTTAATAACCACATATGTATGCTATTGCTGGTACAAGAGATTTAAGAGTGGTTGAGTTCTTCTAACACTTTTTCCCAGCCATAAGATGGGGTATCTTATGTGAAAATAACAGGGTTTTTGGATGGAACTAGCCCAGATTTCTCAAATAGGGTCAGGGACTTTCATATTGCTATTTCAATAACTGGGAGAACAGGTAAATGTAAAAGCAATTTAAAAAAATTATAAAGACTACTTTGGAAAAAAACACTGTCTTGACCAAATAACTTATTCTAACCAATTGACAATTGACATAACAATTCTACCCAATAGCAGCAAAAAAAAAAAAAAAAAAAAAAAAAAAAAAAAAAAAAAAACCCTGCATTCCTTCCTTTAATACGTCTGGAATATTTAGCAAGCTAGACAACCTTCTGTACCGTAAAAGAAGTCTAAATAATTTGAAGTGTGCAAACCACACAATGTTTAAGTTAGAAGTTAATAGCAAAATAATAAATAGCCAATCCCTAAATATTTATAAACTGAGTAATATAATTCTAAATAACCAATGGGTAAAAATAAGATTTAAAAATTGAATAAAAATTTAAAATACTATGAACTGATTCAAAATAAAAATACAACATATTAAAAGTTGTGGAATGCAGCCAAAGTAATATTAAAATGGTAATTGTAACATTTATTTACTAGCATTAAATAACTGTATTACAATAAAAGAAAGTTTTGAAAACTGAGGACTTTTGTTTTCACCTTAAAATCTTAAAAAATATGTAGAAGTTTAAAGCACAAAAAAAAGAAAATAATAAAGACAAGATCAGAAATCAATCAAATAGAAAACAGAAACACAATTAAAACAATAATATCTGGTTATTTGGGGAAGTCTGTAAGACTGATAAACAACTAAGCATACCAATAAGAAATGAAATATAGAGACCTAAATTACCCATGTGAAAAAATGGCAGAGGTGGTGACACTATATCTTCTAAAGATATTTAAAGAAAAATAATGAAATATGAACAAATATCTGCCAATTGGGAAAAAAATAAACTTTCTTGCAAACACTTCCTTCTGTGTAATTTTGACAATCAATATAAAATATAAAAATGATTTGACTCACAAATTGTCAAAGCTCATTTGAGAAGAAATAGATAACCTATACAGCCCTTTATTTTTTTTTTAATAAATTGAATTTGTATTTAAAAACATTTCCCCACAGAACACTTTAGGTCCATAGGGCCTCACTAGTGAATTCTAGAAAATATTTTAAGAAAACTATAATATGAATTTTACAAAAACTCTTCTAGAAAAATAAAGGAAGGGAGAATACTTCCCAATTAATTCTATAGGGCCAGCATATTGTGGTATCAAAATTGGACAAAGACATTATCTTAATTCATATTATGTTGCTATAAAATAATAGCTAAGGCTGGGTAATTTAAAGATAAGAAGTTTATTTAGATAATCATTATATAGGTTGGGAAATTCAAGAAGAATGGTGTTGGTATTGGCTAAGATTCTGATAAGGGCCATGTGCTGTATCAAAACATGGCAGAGAAGGTCAAAGTGGAAGTAGATATTTGCAAAGAGATTGTGTGGTAAGAAAAGGAAGCAAGAAAGAGAAATCAAGCAAGGGGTTCCGACTCTAACAATCTACTCTCTTGGGAACTAATTAATTCCCATGAGAGAAAAACTTACCACCACCTCCCCCATCCCCCACTTCCCACCTTGGCGATCTGTCCCATGACCCAAATATCTCCCACTGAGCCTCCCTTCCCAACACTGCCACATGGAGGATCATATTTTACATGAGTTTTGGCAGGGACAAACTATATCCAAACCATAGAAGACACTAAAAGAAACCTATAGGCTTTAACTCTTATGAACATAGATGTAAAAATGATTTGAAATTTTTAAAAAATCTAATCTAATCTAAGAATATATAAAAGACAATGCATCACAACCAAGTGGATTTTATCCCAGGAATGGAAGATAAGATTAATGTCTTAAAATTAGTCAATGTAATTGAACATATTCATAAACTAAAAATCAAAAAAGTATATGATTATCTCAATAAATGCAAACAACAATAATTTGACAAAATCCAAAATGCATTTCTTATAGCAAACTAGAAGGGGATAGTAGGAATCACCAAAAACCTATAACTAACAGCATATTTAATGATGTAAGCATGAATAATTTTTCTCTAAGTACCTTACTAAGACAAGAATGTTCACTCTTACCACATGTATTCAGTGTTTTACCACCAGTTCTAGCCAGCACAATGGGTCAAGCAAAAAGAAGTTTTAAAAACATCCTTAATAGAAAGGAAGATATAAGATGTTTTTGTTTTTTGAGATAGAGTTTCACTTTTGTTGCCCTGGCTGAAGTACAATGGAGCAATCTCAGCTCATTGCAACCTGTGCCTCCCAGGTTCAAGTGACTCTCCTGTCTCAGCCTCCCAAGTAGCCGGGATTACAGGCATGCACTACCTTGCCCAGCTAACTTGTGTATTTTTAACAGAGATGGGGTTTTATCATGTTGATCAGGCTGGTCTTGAACAACTGACCTTGGGTGATTCTCCTGCCTTGGCCTCTCAAAGTGCTGGGATTACATGTGTGAGCCACTACACCTGGCCAACTTTTTTTTTTTTTTTTTTTTTTTTTTTTACTTGAAGAGAACATGATCTTCTATGGAAAAAAAAATTATATGAACTTTATTTGAAAAGTACTAGAACTATTAAGTTTAGCAAGATTACAAGAAACAAGATCAATAAACAACAGTCATTTGCATTCCTATATTCTAGCAACAAACAATCAGAAATTGGAGTTACAAAACACATAATTTATGATGCATCAAACAGTACTCAATTTATAGGAATAACTCTGTCAAAGATTTAGAAGACTTGTACACTGAAAACTACAAGATATCTGTTAGAGGAATTAACACCTACATAAACAGAAAGATAAACCATGTTTATGAATTAGAAGACTCGTTATAGTCTCCCTTGACCCAGTTGGTCTATAGATTCAACACAAGCTCAATCAAAACTGAACACCTTTTTGTTTGTAGGAACTGAAAATGATTCCAAATTCACATGCAATAATAAGGAGCCTGAAATATACACAGTATTTTTGAAAGAGAATCATAAAATTCTGTGAAAGAAGACAAATTTTCAAAAGCAATCAATCAAGGAAAGAGCCTTTTCAACAAATAGTGCTGAAACAGTTAGCTATACACCAAAAAGAAGAAGAGAAGGGGGTGGGGAGAGGAAGAAAGAACTTGGAGCCACACACAAATATTAACTCTCGAAATGGATCATATACCTAATTGTAAAACCTAAAACTATAAAACTTATTATAGAAAATAAATGGTGGAAAATATTTGAGATTTTTTATTAAACAAGGCTTTCTTTGCAATACTAAAAGCACAATTCATAAAATTTAAAAAAATAAAATTATAATCATTTTATTTCACTAAAATAAAGGCCCTGTTCAGAGATAGAAAAGGCAAATCTCAGTCTGGGAGAAAATATTTGCACACCACCTATCTAATGAAAGACCCATATTCTCAAAACTCAGTAAGGCAAAATAATAATCTAATAAAAACAAGAGCAAAAAATCTGAAGAGATTCTTTATGAAGAGAGTATAGAATGCAAAGAAGTACCTGGAAAGATTTCTAACATCAGTGTACTAAAAGCCATATTGGAACTGAAATGAACAAATCAGTAGTATTAATACTATATTTAAATTTTAATATTTTGTTTATTGTATTTTGCAGTAATTTCATTTTAAAGTATTGTACTAGAATATAATTTATCATGATTACTGAATTTTTTGGCATCCCTTTAAATTTTGTGTCCAAAATTTAAAGGGATGTCTCATTCACCTCATCATAGTATTGTCTCTGCTTAGTATTAGTAGTTATTAAATAAATGGAAATTAAAACTCAGAAATATATCTACACACCTATTAGAATGTCTAATGTTTTTTAAAAGATTAATATTTTCTAATGTTAGTAAGGTCAAAAAGTGACTGGGAATCTCATACACCGGAGATGGGAGTGCAAAGTAGTGTAAGCCCAATTTTTGAAAAGCAGTTTGTCAGTTTCTTAAAGAGTTAAACATACTGCTACCATATGACCAAATTGTTCCACTCCTATATTTACCCCAGATAAATGAAAGCATATTTTCATAGAAAGCCTATATACGAATGTTAACAACTTAATTGGCAATGGCCAAAAACTACAAACAACCAAAATGTTCAACACATAAATAAACTATAGTGTATTCCTCAATGGAATACTACTCAGCAACACATAAGAATAAACAACTAATATGTGCAAAAACAGATAAGTCTTATAAATATTATGCTATTTGAAAAAAAAGAACAAAATAGCTACTATATGAATCCACTTACATAAAATTCAAGAAAGTATCAACTAACCTGAAGTGAAAGACAGTGAATCAGTTTGCTTGGGTGGGTGGAGGAGTTGCAGGGAGAAGTAGGAGGTAGATGACAAAGGGGCCCAAAGAAACTTTTAGTGGGAATAATATGAACCTTGTCTTCATGGTAACGATGGCTTTTCAAGTCGGCGCATCTGCCAAAATTTACAGAATTGAACACTTAAAATTTGTACAATTTATTGGAGGTCAATTACATTTTAATAAAGCTGTTTAAGAAACGTATGGTTGCACAAGAAAGAAGTAGGCTGGGCGCGGTGGCTCACACCTGTAATCCCAGCACTTTGGAGGCCGAGGTGGGTGGATCACGAGGTCAAGAGATTGAGACCATCCTGGCCAACATGGTGAGACCCCCGTCTCTACTAAAAATACAAAAATTAGCTGGGTGTGGTGGTACACACCTGTAGTCCCAGCTACTCGGGAGGCTGAGGCAGGAGAATTGCTTAAACCCGGAAGGCGGAGGTTGCAGTGAGCTGAGATGCACTCCAGCCTGGTGCCTGGCCACACAGGGAGACTTTGTCTCAGAAAAGGAAAAAGAAGTCATATCTTACTCTATTCCTTGATAAACATCAAGGGAAATGTCTGGAAGTAATCAGTGCTGGACTCAAGAAGATAATATATTACAAGTGGTGAAAAAAGAAATACAAGTGAAGTAGAGGGTACAGAAGAGGCAGCTGCTAATTTTCACTATGAGGCTTTTATTTATTATATATATTATATATACACACACACAATAAGTGTATATATACATATATAAAATATATATATACTATTGCACCCCAGGTTCTGTGGTACATGTGCAGAATATGCAGGATTGTTGCATAGGTACATACACAGCAATGTGGTTTGCTGCCTCCATTCCCACCCACCCCCCGCCATCATCTATATCTGGTCATATTTTTATTTCAAAATTATATAATGTATTGGTTTGATATAATTTAACTTTTGAAAAAAAAGAAAAGTTGGTTTTCCTGGAAATTCTGAAACTTCTTGAAAATTCTGAAATTTCCTGACAAGAAATGTTGATGCCAGGTAAAGGTTAAAACCCACATTATTTTGGTGATGCCCACAATAATACTAAAAAATACAAAATAGCCACGTGTAAAAGAAGTTAAACTTTATTATTTTATGCTAAGATCCACTAATTATTGTCCCTGTTATTTACCTAGAATTATCTAGATGTTAAACAAATGTTATCCATTTTCCCCTAAAATAACAGCTCCAGAAATACTAGGAAACCACCAGTATGCCCAAAGTACTTTCAATGTTGGTTAAAAAACCATAATTTTATGCCCCGGGGAGGTTCCCAAATATGAAAAAACACTTTATCACCTTTCTTTGTTTCATCATACAGTATTCTTGTATTAAGAAGGAAGTATCCTCGCTGTATGGTAAAGACAGCATTTTGTCAAAAGTGAATAAACTTCATGCACAACAGTTGCTAGTGGTGACCTCTGAAATAACCTGGCTGTCACCATCATACATCAGAGCTCTGTGTAATCACAGGCTACTCATAATTTCTTTGAGCCTTACTTCCTCAAATATTAAATGGAGGAGTTGGACTAGTTCTCTGAAGCTCTCCTGGCCTTAGGTGTATTTAATTCTATGATATGATGACTAAAGTCTGTATTTTATTAAATCTAAAATGCCATTGATTTATATGATGTATTATTATTTACCCACCACAAAGAATTTTTAAAAATTGCCAAGTAAACTATATTTTGCTGTCCTTTGAGATTGTTGTTTTAAATGTATTGAAAGAGCATTTAAAAACGTATTAGGTTTGGCTTTCCCCCCTCCATGCAGTGTTCTTGTTTATACATTTGAAAGGGAAGTGTAAACTAAATAAATTGTTAAAGGTATTTGCAAAACTTCTTGGTATTCAAAAACTGATTCTTCCAAACTACACTGCTTTGCTCAGCCAAGAATATGGATGCAGAACTTCTTAAAAGAGCATTCTGCTATTTTTTCAGGTTTTTTCTCCAAGCTACTTGTACCCATTCTTCAAGATTTCATATTGGTGCATGCTTAGAAGGGTTTCAGACTAGCAATCTTATATTTCCTTTTCAAACAGTCCTTAAATAATGTGTTGATTAATCTGTCAAGGGGTTACACCTTTTCAGTTATGCCAATACGTTCAAATATGGATAGGCAATGACAACCATGGCAAAACTATCACCAGGCACCATTAGCTGGAAGATGTTCTTGATTTCAGAGGAGTTAAAATATGGGCGGAAACACATTCATCTTAGAACTGATGAAATATGACAATAGCAATGAAGAATCAGTGAAGTATATAAATTACTAACCTACAGCTTTATGGCAGCTGTACTAATTAAATTAACAAAGGCTCAGGACATATGCCCATGGACAGTTTCCCTTCCTCTCCTCTCCTCTCCCTTCCCCTGCCCTCCCCTCCCTTCCCCTCCTCTCCTCTTCTCTCTCTCTCTCTCTCTCTCTCTCTCTCTCTCTCTCTCTCTCTCACACACACACACACACACACACACACACACACACAGAGAGAGAGAGAGAGAGAGAGAGAGAGAGAGAGATGTGCACACCTTAAATAGACCAAGAATTAGAATATGTGCAAGAAATATTCTTAATACAGGAAAACACCTCCCTCAATTTAGATAGTTTGTTTCATCAGAGTATTAATGATTTTAATTAAGCATTAAATAATTCAATGTGCTCTGTACAAGGAAAAGTTTGAAAGCACAATCAACATCCTTATCTTAACTATGTAATAATTTCTGGTGTGCATGCCTCTTACATATACTAAAGTATGAACATTCAAATGCACAAATTCCATTTCTCCCATCACACTGATATCATACATTCTCACGAATGAGCTACCTCTAATGGAAACATTTTCTGTTGATTTCTCCTTCCCAGTGGTCTCTGTGTTTTGCCTGGACAACTGGATTTCATCATATCTCATTGCTTGAATGAATGTTAGTTCCTCTCAGGAGGCAATAAGGACTGTTTCCACTAAGAATTAGAAAAGCAAAGCATTGCAGGGTCATTAGCAGTATTATTGGGGGGCAGGTTGTAAATAGGAAATAAATATACATGGGTCTTCATCACTTTTACTGAAAACGAATAGGCAGAAAAAAATACCCAGTTGATCGGTAACAAAATATGTATTTACTTTTGCTTGCTCAAGCTTGGGAATGAGTGCAGAAGCAAGCTAGCTCTGGGACCAATTTCTCTCTGCCCTTGCTGCCCTGCAAATGACATTCTTACCAGACCATTAAGAAAACTGTTATAACTTCTAGTGAGACCACCTGCTAGGTCTCAGTGCTGGGACGATTACATCTATCGGAAATAATGACCCATAACTAGAATAAAACACATTAATAACATCACATTTACCCAGGATAATGCATTTCACCATTTTATATCGCAGAGACCAAGTTAATCAGTAAAAGCATTACCAAAAAACGAAGCAACTAACAGGCACAGAGTAGATAATGAATATAAAAGCAAAATGTTCAGGCTATTTTTTTCCTTAGAACGGAGAAGATGTATAATGGGTAGTAATGGATAGAGCATTAGGTTGGGAATGGCTAATCCTGCCTTCTGTCTGTGGCTTTATATGTTAAGGAAGAGCTGGAACTGCCTTCCTCCGGACATAAGAGAAAACATGAGGTTGTGCAGTACAATGGAAAGATCCCTGGATTAGAAGTTGGGAAAACAAGGTCTTACTCCAGCTGTGTTGTTAATGAGCTGTGTGACCCTGAGCAATTCACTTCACTCTTCTGAGTCTAAATTTCTTATCTGCAAAATGAGCAGCTTAGATGAGATGATCCCTGAAATCCCCTCCAATTCTCATATGTTGTGATTCAAAGCAGAATGTCAACCTGACATGGGAATGCTGTGAGATGTAATAAAAATGCGTATAAAACCTCGAAGCTTCATGATCCTCAGAGCTGCAGCCAAAAAGAATAAGATTGCAATGGGATTTAGGAGGCTACTTCAACACCGGCCCCAGGCCCTGGTAAAACATGGGGACTTTTCAAGAAATGACACCTGAACCACAGCAGGGTGAGCCCATGATTCTTCTACAACTCACTTTCTTAGGCAAGAGCTTGGGTTGATTGTAGTTTATTTTGGAAATTTTCATATGTAGAAGTAGAGGACAAAACTAGCCAGAAATAAAACTGAGAGTATACAACCTAAGTAAACCTCAATTTTTACAATATATAACACACAAAATTTAACCTAACAATTCCATATTTTTGAGTTTAAGGAAACACAAGAACAGGAAATTATTTAAGAATCTTGAGGCCCTTAATCTTTCAAATTTTCTGTTTTGTTTCTATGACTGAGATTGGTTGTCTTAGAAAAATACATTTCCTAGCTCACTGCAACAGCATTTCCCTTGAGACATAAAGTAATCAGAAATGATCATGGGGAAATGCCTATGATGAAACCCAGTGATTGAAAGATTCCAAGACCAGTGCCTAGTGTATGTCTTATCTTCTTCATCCTGGTTTATAAAGACTCAATTCTTAGGACTACTGTCAATATTTTGGAGGAAAAAGTCACAGTGACCTTTTCATTTTAATCAAGATGCAAAGTGTTGAGTTGATTTTAGGGAAAGGGTAGAAGTGGGTACAGTCCATGCTGGCATTTTACATGCAGAGAGCTGCACGGACACCCGTACACGAAACCCTCTGGGACATTAACAACTCTAATCTTTTTACATAATGCTCTTTCATTTTAGCCTCACATTATTACTTGAATCGAATTTTAAATTAGTCCACTCTAAGAACAAATTACCAAAAGTTTAATTTTCCTGTTTCAACAAATCCCACTACGAGCACCAGCCACCTGAAGCCAAGTGAATTGTACAGTTCTGTCCAAATGCTAGTGTATTGAAATATTAAAATCAACTAATTCTCCCTCAGAATAAATGTGCAACCCATTTATACTAACAATCTTAGGTCAAGCCATATTTTAGCCAAACATAATCAGAAATGGTTCTTAAGTCAAGCTCTCTTTGTTACTCCAAAATAAAATACAGAATAGAAAAGCTGATAGCTTCTTGTAATGAAGGCAAAATGATTGAAAAAAGATGTAAAAATTAATGATATCTGGCTGACATTATTTAAATAGACAATGGCTCTATCAATAAAAAGAAGCCCTAACAAATGTGTTTCATGACAGAAATATATTAACCACTTTTCATCATCTGGAACCTTCATAAATCAATAAGAGATAATATTTACTCTCTCCTGCTGGGGTGGCTTTTTGTATTTCTAATAGAATTCATTTAATTCAGGTTTCCATGGCTACGACAGAGTTTTAGAATGAGTTTGTTTCATCATAATTGCTGCATGTTCGTATATAAACAGCAGAACTCTACCTTCAACCAGCAGCATTCATTTGTGAATAAAGAAAATCTCTTATCATAAAGTAATTGAACTAGAATTCAAAATATACCATTAAGCCCTTGCCCTCCTCAGAGAGTTGGCAAATATTTCTCAAACTTCTTTTTAGCATAGTTATCTCTGAAAGGCATATCAATAGTATAAGTTAGAGGAAGATTAAAAATGTTTAAAGTGGTATGGATATTTCCAGAATTTAAAATAATTTATTTTTGGCCTGTACCATAAGGCATAAAGAAAATTTTGTTTTTTTCTAATTGCAACCTTTTATCTGTCTTTTTACCAGATATTTGTCAGTTCATGTAAATATTACATTTGAAATGTCTTCTTTTTCAGCCAATTCAGTGCCGATTGGTTCAATATAACTTTATCCATTTAAAAAGCACAACAGCCAGAGAAATAACTGTTAAGCCTGATATCTTTTTCACATTAATTTCAAAAGCCACAGGTAAAGTAAAGGAAAAGGAAAACTTGTTTCTTCTTGTTTAAGGTAGGAAAGAGCCAGAAAACATAAAATCAAAAGGGAATTACTGGATCCCACCACTTGGGTAACAGGGTATTTAGAAATGACAAGGAGTAGTATTTGTGCCCTGAGAAAAGCTGATACAAAAATTTCATGGACAAACAAATTTAGGCCAGTAGCAAGTCAAATAACAGCTAAGTTAAAGATATATGCTTGAATTTAAAAAAAAAAAAAAAAAAAAAAACTTCCATTTATCACTAAGTTTTTTCAGATATATTTATCCACTCGTAAAATTCTACAGCACTGCATGAGAAATCCAAAAGAACAAGTCAGGAGAATATGGAAGGAAAAGCAGCTTTAACCAAAATTGTCTTTTCCTGAATGGCAGCTTTAAACAAATAGTCTTAGCCATGTTACTTTGAGAGATATACAAGTTTTAAATAACTGCAGATACCTCACCTATTCTAGAAATAAAAATAGAAACACTTTCACTTATTTGCCTTCTCCTTTTTCTATTAGAAAAAGTTATTCTTTTTCTAACTAAACTATGGTAGAACTATATTCACACTGCTATTCAATATATTCTACTTGAAATTATTTTCTTTATTTTATATTTGTAGAATGTATCAATTTGAGGGGAACCATTTTCCTATGTATATATTAGATTTGAATTGTGACAACTTGCATGAAATTCTATTAAAATGCATGATTTTGAGCATGAAGAAAACAATATGCTAATAATTCAAGTGGTACAGCAGTAAATAAGACAGTTCTTGCCCAAAGGAACAGGTACTAGAAGAACTTAGAAAAAGAAATGAGGAGCTATGTTGTAATAGGTAATACTATATATAGTCATGAGTCTCTTAAGGACAGAGATACATTCTGAAAAATGCACCTTTAGGTGATTTTGTCCTTGTGTGAACATCATAGAAGGCACTTACACACATGGATTATATAGTCTACTACACAACTAGCCTGTATGGTATAGCCTATTGCTCTTAAGCTACAAACCTTTACAGCATGTTACTATACTAAATACTGTAGGCAACTGTAACACAACGGTAAGTATTGGTGTATGTAAATATAGAAAAGACACAGTGAAAGTATGGTATTATAATCTTACAGGACTATTGCTGCATATGCAATCAGTCGTTGACCAAACTGTCATTATGCAGCACATGACTGGTTCCATAACATGGGCCGGTTTTGGTGTGGTAAAGGAATATGGAGCAGAGTGCATTGTGATATCCAACACAGCAAAGAGATATGCCCTTTAAAGAATTAGAAAAGGCTTCAAGACAGAGGTAGTGTTTGAATTGAGTATTCTGTTAAAAGTAAAGTCAACAGACTAAGATTACTGAAATATATTCTGAGAGAAGAGAAAATATTAACAAAAATAAAAGCGATGACCCAAAGAGGATATGTGAAAGTTTGTTCAAGAACCTGGACCAACTTTTAGATGTTGAAATAACCTAAGCAGGTGTATTAGTCTATTTTCACACTGCTAATAAAGACATACTCCAAGACTGGGTAATTTAAAAAGGAAGGAGGTTTAATTGACTCAGAGTTCAGCATAACTTTGGTGGCCTCGGGAAACTTAACCATCACGGCAGAAGGGGAAACAAACACATCCTTCTTCACATGGCGGTAGCAAGGAGAAGTGCTAAGCAAAAGGGGAACAACCCTTATAAAACCATCAGACTGCATGAGAACTCACTATCATGAGAATAGCATGGGGGTAACCACCCCCATGATTCAATTAATTCCCGCTGGGTTCCTCCCATGACATGTGGGGATTATGAGAACTAAAATTCTAGCTGAGATTTTGGGTGGGGACAAAGCCAAACCACATCTCAAGTTTTTAGAAATACATGTTGATTTTAAAAGGCCATTTGACAGTTGTGAAAATTTTAAGTCCGTTTTATAAATTGAGGGTAAAGAGCTTATTTCCACCACGTAGTAGGGGCCTTGGGAGAGGAAGAGAAATGTTTGAGTGGTGCCAGGAAGCCACTGCAGGGGTAAATAGCTGGCTGTAAGGCGGCCTGTTTCTGTATGAATACGTGTTCTAGGTGATGATAGAAAGTTCCTTAACCTCTTTGTGCCAGGTTTCTGATATAAAGGAGGATTTTTAATGGTAATTATAATTAGTATTTCTAAATTGTCATAAGTATTAAAAGAAAATACGTACAAAACACTTAGACTAACATCCCACAAATGATAAGCACTCAGGGTATATCAGCTCTTATTGTGTAGAACAGAGCTGAAAATATTTCAATTCAGATACAGACATTGTTTTGAAAACTATCTTTTCTTCCCTAGAAGTAATGTCATTCTCCTCTGGAATATCTGAGAATTTCAGTAATGAGGGAAAATTTAGTAAACTAAGCTGGTCAATTATAGATAACATCCAATTTAAAAGACTTCTTCATTTCTTTTTTCTTGTTGCAGTGGTTCTAGAGTCTGGCTGTACTTTTAATCATATAAAGAATCCTCAAAGGTAGGAATGCCCGGATCCCAACTTCAGAGATTCTAAATTAATTGGCCTTGGCTTTAAGGAATCTTAAAAGCTTCCCAGGTGAATGAAATGTGCAACCAAAACAGATAACCTCTGATCTAATGGTTAAATCATCTAACAATCTGAAATTTAAAAATCCACGTAAGAGCTGGTTCACCCCTTCCCACAAGGGTTTTCCCTTCATCATGTCTTTACCCATCACATTGATACTGGAGAAACTGTGACACCTCCTAGTAATGTATCTTTGATTTGTGCCTTGACTATTCTCCCCTATCATGAGTTTGGTCCACTCTTATTATAAGAAGCTTGCACTGATGCCTACTAATATATAAATCTAGTATGAATCCTACCTGCCCTACTCTGATATCAGCCCACATAGCACTTAATCTTACCTGTCTTAGTACGCACTTTTCTCGACCTGGTGCTGAGGCCCACAGTCTCACACATGTGCCACTTAGGCTCTCTGCTGGGTGCTGGTCCTCTCGAAATCTCCCTAAATCCCCTTCTTTAACCTCAAATGCACATGAGAACTCCTAAGTATCTTGCAAACACTGTGCAATCCTTGGTGGTTTGTGGTCCTTTTACAGGTAGTCTATCTAGACATCCCTTTCCCTCTGCTCTCACTTTTCTACTCCTCTTGGGCAACATTGGAAGCCAAAGAGAGAATGATCTGGGATTTCACCAGATTTATATTATCTTGTGGCTGAGACGTAGGGGTATAGATTGTAGTTACACACAAGGGACTCAGGAGTCACCTTACTCTAGTGTGTCCTTTGCTGGCGCACCTCTTCCGTCCCTACTCCTCTTCTTGTTTCTATGATCCTCTTTGCCCTACTCTTCTCATTTCTATTATTAGTATCTTGGCATTGGTCATATCCTCTACATATATCTGTACTATAGCTTAAGGAAACCTCTGTGATCCAAGTCTCCTTGGGTTGCCTCTGGAAATGAAAAGGGAAAATTTTTGGAATACAGAAAAATCTTTTTCTGTTAGTGAATCTTGGCATATTTTCTCACCGCAGACAGAAAACCCTTCATTTGTAGTCCAAACTTGAATAGTAAACAAATACTCTTTGTATTCCAGCCCTAACATTTCTGCCTAGATCTTTCCTGAGGCAATGGATGTATCTGGCTGAATCAGGGAACAGACCAACACAAGTATAAATAAGAAAAGTACATTAATATATTTCAAACTATATTAGTCCCATGATATTTGTAATTGCAAATAATTCTAACATGAATCTTCCACTTATCCTGAAGCACTTACCTTCTAGCTCAGTAGACAGAATATGCTTTTTCCTGCCTTATGCCTTCATACAACTAATTCTTTCCTTCTATCTCTCTCAGTTCAAATCTTTGTGTTAATTCTTACATTACTCTCTAGATGCTTTATGTATGTGTCACAACATGCCAATATATTCTAAGCACTTAAGAGTAGGAATCATGTCTTGACTATCTGTTTTAGTCAACTTAAGCAACCATAACAAAGAATACCATATACTAAGTGATTGTAAATGAAAATTCACTTCCTCACAGTTCTGGGGCTGGAATTTCATAATCAAGGTCCATGGAGTAGTTTGGTTTCTGGTGAGGGCTGTCTCTTCGTGTTGCACATGGCCGTCTTCTCAATGTATCCCCACATGACCTCCATAATGTGAGGGAGAAGGCAAGCTCTCTGGCATCTCTTCTTATAAAAGCTCTAATCCCATCCTGAAGGCTCACACTCATTACCTCTAAAGGATTCCACCTCTGAGTGTCACCATATGAATTCTGGGGGAACATAAACCTTTAGTCTATAACACTCCATGATTGGCCCTGAAAAAAATCTGCATCCTTCTGGTATGCAAAATACAACATCATTTGGGGCTATCTTAACAACCCAAAAGTCTTAATTCATTCTGGCATCAACTCTAAAATCTAAGGTCTGAAGTCTCATCTAAATATTATCTTAATATGCAGATACGTATGAATATCAATGTAAAGATTTATCCTGAAGCAATATTTCTCTTCAGCTGTGAATTGGTGAAACCGGACACATAATATTCTTCCAAAATAAAATAGCTGAGACAGGCATAGTATAAACATTTCAATTCATAAATAAATAAATAGGAAAGAAAAATGGTAATTCTAAGCAAAAAGAACAAAGCTGGAGGCATCACTCTACGTGACTTCAAACTATATTAAAAGGCTATAGTAATCAAAATAGCATAGTACTGATAACAAAACAGAGATACAGACCAATGGAACAGAACAGAGGCCTCGGAGGCAGTGCCACACAACTACAACCATCTCATCTTTGACAAACCTGACAAAAACAAGCAATGGGGAAAGGATTCCCTTTTTAATAAATGGTGTTGGGAAAACTGGCTAGCCATGTGCAGAAAGCAGAAACTGGATCCCTTCCTGACATCGTACACTAAAATTAACTCCAGACAGATTAAAGACTTAAACGTAAGACCTAACACCATAAAAACCCTAAAAGAAAATCTAGGCAAAACCA
Source organism: Saimiri boliviensis (assembly GCF_048565385.1). Taxonomy (NCBI): domain Eukaryota; kingdom Metazoa; phylum Chordata; class Mammalia; order Primates; family Cebidae; genus Saimiri; species Saimiri boliviensis. The sequence goes on from NC_133464.1 coordinate 56,718,106, forward strand.
TTCAGGACACAGGCAAGGACTTCATGACTAAAACACCAGTAGCATTGGCAACAAAAGCCAAATTAGACAAATGGGATCTAATTAAACTCCAGAACTTCTGCATAGCAAAAGAAACAATTATTAGAGTGAACAGACAACCAAAGAATGGGAAAAAATTTTTGCAATCTACCCATCTGACAAAGGACTAATATCCAGAATCTACGAAGAACTAAAACAGATTTACAAGAAAAAAACAAATGCATCCAAAAGTGGGCAAAGGATATGAACAGATGCTTTACAAAAAAAGACATACATGAGGCCAAGAAACATATGAAAAAATGCTCATCATTACTGCTCATTAGAGAAATGCAAATCAAAACCACATTGAGATACCATCTCACACCAGTTAGAATGATGAGCATTAAAAAATCTGGAGAGGGTGTGGAGATATAGGAACACTTTACACTGTTGGTGGGAGTGTAAATTACCTCAACCATTGTTGAAGACAGTGTGGCTATTCCTCAAGGACCTAGAAATAGGAATTCCATTTTACCCAGCAATCCCATTACTGGGTATATATCCAAAGGATTATAAATTGTTCTATTATAAAGACATATGCACATGTATGTTCATTGCAGCACTGTTTATAATAGCAAAGACCTGGAACCAACCCAAATGCCCATCGATGATAGACTGGATAAAGAAAATGTAGCACATATACACCATGAAATACTATGCAGCCATAAAAACCAATGAGCTCGTGTCCTTTGTAGGGACATGGATGAATCTGGAAACCATCATTCTCAGCAAACTGACACAAGAATAGAAAATCAAACGCCACATATTCTCACTCATAGGTGGGTGTTGAACAATTAGAACACATGGACACAGGGAGGGGAGCATCACACACTGGGGTCTGTTCGGGGGGAACTAGGGGAGTCACAGCGGGGGGTGGGGTGTTGGGTAGGGATAACATGGGGAGAAATGCCAGATATAGGTGATTGGGAGGAAGGCAGCAAACCACATTGCCATGTATGTACCTATGCAAAAATCCTGTATTTCCCCAGAACCTAAAGTGCAATTATATATATATATATATATATATATATATATATATATATATATAGTGTGACAGCTATTATACAAGTAAAAAACTTAACAAAGCACATATTATTAGATCAAAAGGCTCAAGAATAATCCCCTTTTTCAGTTCAAATTCTGCCCTCCAGGCCCACTACGGTGGCAGCATATCCATCTATCACTCTGCTGGGCAGTGGCCACCCTTTGAAACCTACATGGGGATAGCCTGGCCCTACAAGCTTGTGTAGTCTAAGAAGCCTGTGGTCGTAGTATTCACACTAATAATTTCTGAATCTTTGAGGTCCTTGTTCACTTTCCTTGAAAGATAGCACATGTTCATATCTGAAGAGCTCTATGGTCTGGTCCTGTAGAATCCAAGCCCAGCAGCTATCTTTTATCTCACCTAACATTCTCTGTCCCCTTTAGTTCAAGTTGGCAGTGTTTTACTGACATAATTCCATATTTATTCCTGCCTTCTGTTGAGATGACTGAGTCCATGAGTTGCACGGCTGATCTCTTTTTCAAATCTAGGTTCATGTGCAGATGAAAAGAATGCATATTCTGTTTTTGTTGGGTGGAGTGTTCTGTAGATGTCTGTTAGGTCTATTTGATCGAGAGTCAAATTTAGATCCTGAATATTTTTGCTAGTTTTCTGCCTCAGTGATCTGTCAATTACTATTAGTGAGATGTTGAAGTCTCCCACTCTTATTGTGTGGTTATCTAAGAAACTTTGCAGATTTTTAAGAACTTGCTTTGTGGCTCTGGGTGTTTCAATTGTTGGGTGCATATATGTTTAGGATAGTTGAGTCTTGTTTAATTGAACCTTTTGTCATTAGGTAATGCCCTTGTTTCTCATTTTTTATCATGGTTGATTTAATGTATGTTTCATCTGAGGGAACATACCTGAAAACAATAAGAGTAATCTATGACAAACCCACAGCCAACATCATACTGAATGAGAAAAAGCTAGAAGAGAGAAAATCAAACTATTTTGGTTTTCAGATGATGTAATTCTATACCTAGAAAAACCTGTAGTCCCTACCCAAAGCTCCTAGAGCTGACAAACAAATTCAGCAAAGTTTCAGGATACAAAATCAATGTATAAAAATCAGTAGCATTTCTATACACCAGTATAGAGCTAAGAGTCAAACGAATAATGAAATCTCATTCACAATAACAACAAAAAAAGGATAAAATACTTAGAAATACAGCTCACCAGGGAGGTAAAATATCTTTACAATGGGAATTACAAAACACTGCTGAAAGAAATCAGAGACAATCCAAACAAATGGAAAAACATTACATGCTTATGAGCAGAAAGAATTAATATTGTTAAAATGTCCATAAGGCCAAAGCAATGTACAGATTCAATACTATTAATATCAAACTATCAACATCATTTTACACAGAATTACAACAAAACTATTCTAAAATTCATATGGAACCAAAAAGGCCCAAATAACCAAAGCAACCCTTAGCAAAAAGAACAAAGCTGGAGTTATCATACTACCCAACTTCCAACTACACTGCAATCCTACAGTAACCAAAATAGCACGGTACAGGTACAAAAACAGATGCATAGACCAGTGGAACAATTTAGAGAACCCAGAAAGAAAGCCATGCACCTACAACCATCTGATCTTTGACAAGGCTGAAAATAGAAAGCAATGGGGATATTACTACCTATACCATAAATGGTGCTGGGATAATTGGCTAACAATATGCAGAAGATTGAAACTGGACCACTTCCTTCCATTATATACAAAAATAAATTCAAGATAGATTAAATACTTAAGTGTAAAACTTAAAATTATAAAAATTCTAGAAGATTATCTAGGAAATACCATTCTGGACATAGGAACTGGCAAAGATTTCATGACAAAGACGCCAAAAGCAATTGCAACAAAAGCAATAATTGACAAATGGGATCTAATAAAAATAAAGAGCTTCTACACAGCAAAAAAAACTATTGAACAAGTAAACAATCTGCAGAATTAGAGAAAATATTTGCAAACCATGGCTCTGACAAAGACCTAATATCCAGAATCTATGAGGTACTTAAGCAAATCAACAAGGAAAGAAACAACCCCATTAAAAAACGGGCAAACAACATGCACAGATAATTCTCTAAAGACATATAAGGGGCCAAAAAGCATATGAGAAAATGTTTAACATCACTAATCATTAAGGAAATGCAAATTAAAACCCCAATGAGAGACCAGTCAGAATCGCTATTATAAAAAGTCAAAAAAATAACAGAATCTGGTGAGGTTGCAGAGAAGAGGGAATGTTGATACACTTCTGGCAGGAACGTAAAGTAGTTCAGCCACTGTTGAAAGCAGTTGGGAAGCTTCTTAAAGAACCTAAAACAGAACTATGATTTGATCCAGCAATACCATTACTAGATATATATTGAAAAGAATATAAATCATTCTATAAAGACATATGCGTGCATATATTCATTGCAATGCTTTTCTCAATAGCAAAGACATGGAATCAACCTAGATGCCCATCAATGGTGGATTAAAGAAAATATGGTACATACACACCATAGAATATTGCACAGCTATAAAAACAAACAAAATCATGTCCTTTGCAGCAACATAGATGGAGCTAGAAGCCATTATCCTAAGTAAGTTAATGTGGGAACAGAAAACCAAATACTGAATGTTCTCACTTATAAGAGGAAGCTAAACACTGAGTACACATGAACAGGAAGAAAAGAGTAATAGACACTGGGGCCCACTTGAGAATTGAGGGTGAGAGGAGGGTGGTAAGGATCAAACAACTATCTATGATATACTATGCTCAGTAACTGGGTGATGAAATAATTTATACACCAAACCCCAGTGACATGCAATTTACCCATGTAACAAAACCCCTGAACCTAAAATAAATTTTAAAGGGAAAAAAATAAAAACACATACAAAGACCACAATAACAACATATCCTCAAAGCACCTAGTCGATTATTATTGTCAAGCACGAGAATTATGTGAAGAAAGCCTCATTGACACATATTTGTAAGTCTTTAAAAGGATTCATACAAATATAAGATTTTTCAGTGTCTTCAGGAATAGTAATAATACTTAGGAAAATAAGACTTTGATGTGTATGCAAACTGCTGTTGTTATTAAATGTAATAAAAAAACAAAACAGCCACTTTGAATATACTGGAGTACAGATATTAGTGATATGTTAACATGATACTACTCTTTTTGTAAATTTTGACAGAAGAGTAAACACAGTAACTATAGCAACTTGAAGCTCCTTTTAAATGAAGAAGTCCTAAGAAAAATTAGGCAACTTCTTTTGGTTTACCTTTAGTTCAAAGTGAAAGGGTATGAGATGGAATGAAAAACCCACAAGATATCAGAATGATAAATAATAGCGTCAACCCTATTATACGCCAACATCTGAGATCTGCTTGGGCATTAGTTACAATTAATAAACACAGGATTAACAGAGAAAGTCTGACTTTGGCCTAATGGTTTAATGTTGTAGGGACTAACCCTACCTTTTCTACCAGATCACATAAAAATAGAATATGATATCAGAAAAGGACAAATGCATGTTCAACAACATCCTTAGTATTCTGTTAAGAATGAACGGTATCATTATTTGCAGTATGAATAGGCTGAGAATTTTCCAAATCTTTATGTTCTGGTTCCTTTTTGCTTAACAATTTTTTCCTCAATTCATCTCTTTTCTTTCACATTTTACTATAAGAGATCAAGAGGAACAAAGCCATAGCTTCAACAACTTGCTAAGAAGTCTCCTCAGCTAGATATCCAATTTTAGTGCTCACAAATTCCACCTTTCACAAAACACTAGAACACAGTTCAGACAAACTCTGACACTTTTTAACAACGATCACCTTTACTCCATTTTCCAATAATACATGTCTCATTTCTAGCTGAGATCTTATCAGAATTGCCCTTAATGTTCTTATTTCTCGCATGTTTCTCAAAATCCATCCCAAAAACTGACATCAGCAAGATGGTAGAATAGGACTTCCCAGCCTATATCCTTCTACAAACACAGCAGCTTGAACAACTATTCACATACAAATACAACTTCACAAGAGCTAAGGAAGCCAGGTGAAAGATTTTAACTGAGAGTAGCAGAAAAATTTTAAAAGGTGAATGGAAGAGGTTAGAAAGGGAAGTTTCATATTACTCTTGTTTTCTCTCTCCCAATCCCAGGAAATAGAGAATGGAGGGAAAAGAGGGAAATGGGCACTAGATTTTGCCTTAGACTCTGGGTCTTTAGGCCTATCCCAAGGCCAAGATGGTCTGGCAGCCCCAGCCTCCAGACTCTTCTCAATACCAGTCTGATCCACAGGGCCTCAGGCTTCAGGCCTGCCCTACCATCAAGCCAGCTTGGAAACTAGTCATCTGGCCAGCACTTGCAGATCCAGTCTTCAAGCCAGGCCTTATGGATATAGGCTCCAGGCCCGTCAGCCCCAGTCAAATCCCTGAAGCTCCAGGCTTCAGACCTGCCCCAGATTTCAGACTATCCCAGAGCAAAGCCTCAGGCTTTGTACCCTTCCCCCAGAACTAAGTCAGCAACAGTACCCTCAGGCAGTAGGCTGGCACCCATGGACACAGGCTCCAGGCCTACTCTGGCAGATCCAGGGTTCAGGTTCATCTTAGTAGACCCCACTGCCAGGCCAACCCACATGGATGGAATTACCAGGTCTGTCCCTGCAGAGCAAGGACTCAGGCCCGCCCTGTGGACTCAAGACCCAAGCCTGTCTCAGTGCCAGGTCAGCCCCCATGAATTCAGTCTCTAGACCCACCTACAGGCCCCAGGTGGCTGCCCCATCCCAGCAACTGCAAGCTCCTATGGGCCCAGGCTTCAGACCAACCTCCATCAACACAAGCTCTAGATCTATAACATAGACCCAGGTACCAAGCCTATTTACATTCTGACCCAGGCACCAAGACAGCCTTGCTGAGGACTCCAGCAGCAGGCCCATTCTGGGCCATGCCAGACAGGCTGCCTTGAATCTCTGGATGGGATGACTGGTGAAAGGCTTTCCTAGACAAAGTCAGTTTATTTCTTCAAATGTACACAAATCAATATAAGGCAATAAGAAACAGGAAAAACAAAGGAGACACACCACCACCAAAGAAAACAATATGCCAATAGCTCATCCCAAAGAAATGGAGATATGCAAAGTGCCTGATAAAGATTTAAGGATAATTTTTTTCAGGGAAGCTCAGAAATTTTCAAAAAAATACAGAGAAACAATACAGTAAAATCAGCCAAACAATAAATGCTCAAAGTTAGAAATTTAAAAGATTTACAATATTTTAAAAATCAAACAAAATCTGGAGCTGAAAAACAATGAAACAAATAAAAAATGCAATAGAGAGTGTCAACAGGAGAATTGATCACGCGGAAATATCTGTGAACTTGGAGACAGGTTATTTGAAAATATAGTCAGGAGAAAAATAAAAAAGGATAAGGAAGAATGAATAATGCTATGGTATTAATAGGATGGTATCAGAAGAGCAAATATTTATAGGAGTTTGTGAAAAAAAAAATAGGGAGACAAAGGGATAGAAAGTTTATTCTAAGAGATAAGAGCAGAAAACTTTCCACATATGGGAAAAATTATAAATATCTGGGTACAGAATGCAGAAAGGCCAAACATCCCTAATCAAATTCAATCCAAACAAGATTATATCAAGACATATTATAATAAAACTGTCAAAAATAAAAGGCAAAGAAAATGAAAGCAGCAGAAGAAAAGAAGCAAATAACATATAAGAAAGTTTCAATAAAGTTAGCATCAAATTTCTCAGCAGAAACCTTACAGGCCAGTAGACAGTGGGATGATATATTCAAAGTGATTTTAAAAAATAACTGCTAATTAAGAATACTGAGTATTAGACCCACCTGTATAGTTCCTGAAAGAGACTCACTTCAAATGTAAGGACACACATGGATAGCAAATAATAGATGACAAAAGATATTCCGTACAAATGGAAAGCAAAACAATGCAGGAGTGTCTTTATAGGTTAAGTATATCTTATCCGCAATGCTTGAGACCAGAAGTATTTCAGATCCCAGATTTTTTAAGTGGGGAGGATTTTGAAATATTTGCTTTAGACTTACTGGTTAAAGCCCTATCTGCACTTTTTATTTATTAGCTGAAATGAAGATGTAAGCAGGCATATTCACTCACAGTTTTGCCTTTCCTAAGAGTTTTATTAAAATTTCTCCCTTGGTTACCTGTTATCTACTGCACTACTACCATGTAGCCAATAAATCTATTTGATAGCCACCAAGGGAATAAAAATCTCACCATACAAATTACATTTCAAAACAAATCCTAATAAATCCACATTTCCACACAGCTCACTCACATAGAATAATGCTTTTTATTCAATACATTCTTATAGGGCCAAACACTTTCATAAGTAGAGTTTTTTTACATTTTTTTGTCATATCAGTAACATGCAGCTTTTTCCTCACATAGCATTTTCTATAGCAAATGTACTATGCCTCCTCAGGAAAAATAAATATTGCTTTTGAAAAAAAAATCAGAAAAATCAGAAAATCTCAAATCCAAAATGCTCCAGTCAGAATTTTGTTTGAGCACGGGCACTGAACATCAGGTAGGCATTCAGAAGTTTTGAATTTTGGAGCATTTCATGTTTTCAGATTAGAGATGCTCAACCTGTACTATATACCACAAGTACCAATGTTACCATTTTGGTCTATTTCCTTTCATGAATTCAGAATAAATTACGATCAAACATATAGCAGCCCTTTTCATGTTAGAGTACTGTGAGGATATACTCATGCTATTAAAATGTCTTTGAAATTGCTTGTTTCAACTGTTTTTACTCATATAACAAAACTGTGATAAAAATAGCAACGATATGAAAAAAAATGTAATATTAATGAAATTTGTAATTGTCATGCACAAGGCTAACTCTTTAGCATGTATTATGTCATATTATCCTACAGAAACTTTGTCAATCATTATTAGTATCATATGCATCATATAGATGAAGAACCTGGGAGACAGAATGATTAAAATAATATGGCCATTAACACAACAAATATAAAGATCTCTTTTGTGGCATGTGACACTACATTTTCTAGTTATCAAATTGCTATTTGTATTTGAGTGGTGTGGACAGTGGGACTCCTGTTACAGAGTGACTTGTGTGCATGTGCTTTTGCTCACTCTAGGTTCACTTATGCATCACTCTTTGAATGAAGGTTTGAATTTTTCTGCCCAGCACTTCAGATAAAACAGCTTGGCAGTCCTCTCCAAGGGCAGGGCGAGTGAAGTCAAGGACCAGCCATAGACCCTGTCTACTGGCACCACCACTTTTGAATATATCTCCTTTACTCCACCACACACAGATGGCGGCACCCACCTGAAGCACCAGACATACCAATTGACCCACATGCAGGACTGCAAAGTAAGTGGCCCACCCATGCTGCCCACAACACTGGCAGAGAATTCTTTTACTATCCTTCATCCTTGGTGTTATAAAACTCCAGAGTAACAAAGATAAAGTAATAGACTGAAGAAAGACTATTATTCCCCCCCAATAAGTGCTGCTTTTCTTATCCCTTCTAGTCTCATCTTATCCTAAAGATATCTTGAGTAATGCTCTCCAAATGAAAATGAGCTAACCTGAGATGGTTTTATTAAATAGCCAAGTTCATTCTCCATAAAAACCTAACTTGTGGATTTTTAAAAATTATTTTTCTCCAGCTCTTTAACAACAAAAACAGGAAAGAAAACCTACTAAATAAAATGAATACCCACATATAGAGTTTTCACATCTGCTTTAAAATTAATTCAAAAGAAAATAATATTTGAAGTTAATTTACAATGCTGTAATACCTTATCTTTAGACTAAGACCTGAATCAATGAAAGCCTTCACAATTTGGACGACCACAGATTGTGCTTGAATTAGGTTAGGTAATGCCTAACGTTCTCTGCTTCAATTTATATTCACCAATAATTACCATAGCATTTTTATTCTCTCCAAGAATTCTGCTGCTAGTTTGCCCTGGCCCCTGACTTAGCCTGCCACTGTAAAGTTTGTCTTGGTTCATTAATTCCTGTGTAGGTTTCTGACTTGCCTCCAAGTCACGGACAGGATTTGTAGCTCTGTAAATCTCATGCAAGCACCTAATCTGTGAGGGCCCTTACAGCAGTTCAGGAATCACCTCTGGCTCTAGGCTGCCTGGATCCACAGGCATAGCTGACTGGTTTTCTCTTGGGTCTGAAGGCCAGGTACTGCACTAGACCCAAGACTTTAAGGCTGAATAAGAAACTGAAATTCTTAGGAGTGGAGGAAAGCCTTTAAGCCTTTTTACCGTATTTCCCAGCTCTTCTCTTTGGGGTAATGAGAGCTACAGCAAACAAAGTCCCTTTATCTCTCTTCCCTGTAGAGTTTTGTGACTGATATTAAATCTGTCTCAAACATCCAAGTTCCACTACCAATTCTATTTCTGATCTTGTCGTTTGTGGCTATGCTTTCCCACGTCAGGACAGACCTGTCCATGCTACTGGTGCATTTCATTTCCTTTATTCATTCTCAAATCCCACCTGCCAATACACTTAAGGATTCCATAAAAAGTCACTCAAGTTTCTCTTATTTATTTCCTTCTCACATGGTCCAGTTTATTGAAAAGAAAACTAGCTGAACATTTGAAATGGATACAAAAGAAAAAATCCATAACCAGATAATAGAAATATCATCATCTTTATCATCATCTCTAATAATTACATAGTATTAAAATGTACCAAGCATAATATATCTGCTTTACACATATAAATTCTTTAAATCCTTGCAAGTTAACAAGGGAGGTAATAGTATTGTCTTTATTTTACAGATAAGGAGTCCACAGCATAGAGAGAATAAATAATGTTGCAAGGTCAAAGACAGTAAATCATAAAGGCAACATCAAAATGGATTCAGACACCGTGCTCTAAACCCCAGAAACATGCAGCTTTCCTACAATGTCAGTTCTTGATGGCTTCCACAAATCACTATTTCATGTAACCAAACACTGTCTTTTGAGTCTGTAATTCTCTCCTGAGTGTGTCATGGTGAATTACCCTACAGGGATACTCAATGAGAAATTTAGCAGGTATGACTATCAAGCAGTTAAGTATAAAAGCTGAGCTTGAATATCCACAACAGAATATGACACCTGCATACCAATATGTAAACTACATCGAAAACTCTTTTTAAATTTCCAACGTTTATTTTAAGTTCTGGGGTACATGTGCAGGATGGGGAGGTTTGTTACACAGGTAAATATGTTCCATGGTGGTTTGCTCCACAGATCATCCCATCACTCAGGTATTAAGCCTTTGAATGAGGGCTTGAACACATATATTTTTATTATTTACATATATATAATACATATTTATGCATATACATAATATTGTTATAATTTTTTTTAATTAGGGAGAGGCAGTAAATGCCACTGTATCTTCCACTGTAGAGTTTAAAACCAACTAAGAAATAAGAGAGAAGAAACGGGCAAATCCCTGTCAAAGTGCCTGATTTATTGACAAAACTATTCAGAGAGCATAACTTTAGTTCTGTAGCTAGGTTGGGTTCCTTGGATGTCTCCAAAATTGGGCATGATTATTCCTCTACTCATAGGTGAGTAAAATAAGCTCTAGCCACTGGCATCTAGCCCAAATGGAAATCTACTCCTGTGTCCTGAAGACATGTGAGCTCTGCCAAGAGCAGACCCAGAGCCAAGCATGCTAAGTTCCTTCTAGCAGATTTATCAGTAAGATAAGTCAATAACTTCCCTCAAAAGAGGAGTCAGTGAGGAGGAAAAGCTGAAAGTGTTCCTTTAATATTTTTCTTCTGTGGAGTGGAAATTCTCTCCTTATTATAAATTCACAAAGATGATGTTTTCAGCTAAGAACTCTCTTATGCATACCAAATTGCATGTTGAATATTTCAATTTGGATATAACATGAGTACCTAAAATTTAAAAGCCTGAAATTGAATTAGTAATCTTACGTCTTAATTTATTCCCTCTCTAAGGTGCCCCCTCTCAATAAGAGGTACCACCACCCTTTCAGGGACTCAGACCAAAAATCTAGGTTTTCCTAATGCTCTCTGTCTGATGTTATTAAACTAAACACGAGATCTTATTAATTCTGCCTTCTAGATATTTCAATTAAATGTCAATTCTCTCCCCATTCCCACCATCATTATCCTCTTCTAGGACATTAACTTCTTCTGGATATTTGTCTGATGTCCTATTTTTCTGTTTCTACTCTTGCCTTCTACCTTATCATTTACTTGAGCTAATTCTCCTAGCAATTCCCAAATTTACTTTCTAAATATGTAAATTGAATTCCATTTATCTGATGCCAAGCTATGATTTCTTCAGGTTTCAGCTTAAATCTTTTTTTCAGGAAACACTTTATAATCGTCTGTAGAGTTAGTTTACAGCATCCTATTATTTACTTTGTCTTATGATAATAATCACCATACTTTATTTTAAGTGCTTTTAATATCTGTCTTCTCCACTAGCTTTTGATTTTCATCAGAGAAGAGACCTGGGTCAAAGTCCTCACAACTGTACACACAAATTCAAGCAGCATAGCTGCAGCATAATAGGAGCATAAAAATATTTAATGAATGAGCTCCAAATTAAAATATTAATCTTTGCTAATATTTAAAATCTCTAATATGAACTATAAATGAGTTAGTAAAAAAACCTATGACTAGTCAGCTTGCAGAAATCATAGTCTAAGAACTTATCAGCTATTTCTCCTACATAAAATAACTATAAAATCTGGAAACAATACAAAAAGCAATTGCATAAAGGTACTGGAAACTTAATTTCATCAGACAAATTCTGGCAAGAGTGCATACTCAGAGGAAGAAAAAGGGGTGATTTACAAATAAGTTCCCATCTTTATGGCTTTTAGCTTAGGAAAGTACAGTTGGTACAGTGAGATACTGATTGAAAAAATATAGTCTTTGTTGCCTAGGTAACCAGACAACTGAAGCAGAGTGAAACATGGTTGTTGAAAACAGCAGTGAAATCTCAGAAAGAAAAGAGAGAAGGGGGATTGCCCATTTGTGATAACCCAAATATCTGATTGAGGACTAGACCATAAATATTCTGAATAAACTCAAAGCAGAATTTCAGCTAAAGCACAATTTCAACTCATGTAATTCTGAGCTGAAAGCAAAGCTACTGCCCTAAAAGCCAGGTTTTCCCTTTGTGTCCAGATTCTTTTTTAATGCCTGCAAAGAAGGAGAAGGAGAAGGAGGAGAAGGAGGAATAACCATACTAGTTGGAAAAAAAATAGAATCCTGAATATTCACAACTTTATATTCACAATGTCTAGGATATAATCCAAAATTACCTGCTGTCTAAAGAACCAAGAAAATTGAAAATGTTCTCAAGACCACCAACCTTGCTTAATCCCTAAATGAACACAATGCTAGAACTAACAACTGATGAGTTAACTATATTAATGCTAAGAATACAATCGCATCACATTTCAGTACTATGATAACAGTTAATGTAATTAAGTTTTAAAACTTTTCTAAATAAAACAAAGTAAAATAAGTGTAAAATACATTTTTAAATATATAAAAATCCAACAAAGAAATAGAACATATAAAGAAAAACCAAGTGGAAAGGTGAGAACTGAAAAAATACAACATTGAAATCTGAAAATCACTGAATGGACTTAACAGAGAAATAAATATTACAAAGGAAAGATTGCATGTACTTAAATGTACATCAATAGGAATTACCTTAGGGACTTCTCATGAAAACCATGAGGGCCATTAAAAGACTGCAACACCTCTTTAAAGAGCTGAAGCAAACAAATAAACAAAATCTTGCCAACTAGAATTTTCTAACTCGTAAAAATATTTGTCAAGAATGACAGAAAAATAAAGACATTTTGGATAAAACAAATTAAGAGCATGTGCTGTCAACATTATTGCACTAAAATAAATGCTAAAGGAAGTTTGTCAGGCTAAAGCCATATGACATAGGATGAAAACTTAGACCCTCAGAGCAGAAGAAAGAACATCGAAAATGTTAGATATCTGGGTAAATGCCGAAGACATTTTTTCTCTTTGATTTATTTCTCTTAAACCATGTAACATTTTATAACTAAAATTATATTATAATATAGTCTTTATAAATGTATTTCGGTGAAATTCTATTATGATATGCATTAATTTTCTATTGCTGCCATGATAAGTTACCAAAACTTAATAGATTAAATAGCACAAATGTATTACATTACAATTCTCTAGGTCAGAATAGCTGACGTGAATCTCACCAAGGTAAAATCAAGGAGGCAGTATGTGTTTTTTTCTTAAGGCTGTAGGGAAGATTCTGCTTCTTTGCTCATTTGAGTTATTGGCAGAATATAGTCTCTTGTATGTGTAGGTCTGACATCTCTATTTCCTTCTGGCTGTCAGCTAAGGGAATTCTTAATTTCTAGGGGCCCCTCTACCTTGTCTTATGAAACCTCTTTCTTTATCTTCAAACAAATAGCAGGTCAAATCCCTCTTTCAATCTTTTCTCTTTTTTTCATTTCATCTTTGTGACCTAGCTAACAAAAACTCTCTTCCTTTAAAGACATATGTGATTAGATTTGGTCCACCCATATAATCAAGAATAATCTCCCCAAAATATATTTGCAAAATACATTTTGCCATAGAAGGGAACATATTTACAGACTCTGGAAATTAGGGCATGGGTATCTTTGGGAGCCTATAGTTCTACCTACCACACAAAAGTACCCTAAAATTTGGGGAAAGAGAATATACAAGTATAGCATGGAAATCTTTAAATATTTTACAGAAGTAATACAATAGTAATTGTAAGTAAAATATAAAAAGTTTAAAAAAAAATTACAATCCCAAAGAGAAGCATTTTCTAATATTGCAGAAAAATACAGCCAAAATATTATAGAAAATTTTTAAGAATTGTGAAGTTCCCAGCACTTCGGGAGCCCGAGGCGGGTGGATCACGAGGTCGAGAGATCGAGACCATCCTGGTCAACATGGTGAAACCCCGTCTCTACTAAAAATACAAAAACTAGCTGGGCATGGTGGCGGGTGCCTGTAATCCCAGCTACTCAGGAGGCTGAGGCAGGAGAATTGCCTGAGCCCAGGAGGCGGAAGTTGCGGTGAGCCGAGATCGCGCCATTGCACTCCAGGGTAACAAGAGCAAAACTCCGTCTCAAAAACAAAACAAAACAAAACAAAACAAAACAAAAAAAGAATTGTGAAGTAAATACAAATTTGTATATGTCTGTCAAGAAAGGAGGATGTGAGGACCAAAACCAAAGACAAATAGTATCAAACAGTGGAAATAAAATTCAAACATAGTGATAGTTACCTTAAAGTAAAAATGAACTAAGCACACCAATTCAAAGGCAAAAATGGTCGTAATAAATTTTAACAGATAAAAACAATTATATGCTACCTATAAGAAATGTATTTTTAACATAATGAACAGACTGACCGTAAATAAAGAGAAAAAAACATACAAACAGCAAACATAGAAAGGGTGGAATAACTGTTTTTACCAGATAAAATATATACAAAGACAAAAATTATTCTCAGAGGAAAAAAACTCTGACACAGAAGACCATATAATATATGATTACGTTTGTATGAAGTGCCCACAAAAGGCACATCTAAAAAGACAGAGAGTAAATGAGTGGTTTCCGAGTGTTTGAGAGAGGGAATAAGGGAGAATTACTGCTAATAGATAACAGAATTTATTTTGAGAGTGACAAAGTATTTTGAAATTAGATACTATTGATGGATGTAAACTCTGTGATTATACTAAAACTCATTGAGCTCTGCACTTCAAAAGAGAAAAATGTATGATATGTGAATTACATATCAATACATCTATTATTTGGAAAGTGTTCTGGGAGTATAAGCATAACTCATAAAAATGAAAGGGTCGGTTTATCATAAAAGACAAGATAATCATAAATATGTAAGTACTAATTAGAAGAGCTTTAAAATATATAAAACAAAAATATTGTGGTATTTAAGGGAGAAACAGACAACCCCACAGTCATCATTAGCTATTTAAAGACCCTCCTCTCACTTGATAAAACGACTAGACAAAAATACAGCAATAATATAAATGATCTGAACATTATCTACCACATTAACTCAACAGATAGACAAATGGTGATAGATGATGACAGATGACGAGAGAGAGAGATGGAGAGATGGAGATAGATTGATAGAGATAGGTAGATAGATATAAAAGAAGAGAGGGAAGGACGGAGGGAGGGAAGAAAGGAAGGAAGGCAGGGAGGGAGGGAGGGAGGGAGGGAGGGAGAGAGGGAGGGAGGGAGGAAGGAAGGAAGAAAGGAAGGAAGGAGAAAAGGAACTATACCCAACAGCAAAATACTCATTTTTTTTTCAAGTGCATAAGGTGCTTTTCCCAGGATATATCATATAATGTGCCATAAAAGAAGTCTCCTCGGGGTGGGGAATGGAGACAGCAAACCACCGCGGCATGGATGTACCTAAGCAACAATCCTGCAGGATGCAGGAAGTGCACATGTACCCCAGAGCCCAAAGTACAATAAAAAAAAAAAAAATTGAACTCATAGAAAAAAAAAGTCTCAATGCATTTAACAATATTCAAATCACACAAAATTTGTTTCTTAACCTCAGTGAGACTAAACTGGAAATCAATAGCAATAATATAACTAGGAGAAAGACAAGTATTTGACAATTAGAGAACATACTTTCAAATGATAGGTGGGTTAAAGAAGACAACCCAAGAGAATTTATAACATCATTTAAACTAAATGACAATAAAAATATATTAAAATTTATAAAATGTAGGTAAAGCAGTATTTAGAGAGACATTTATACATGTAAATGTCTATGCTAGAAATAAAGATTATGAGATAATTATTCAAATTCCCATCTTAAAAACTAGAGAAAGAAAAAAATGTACCTAAATTAAATGAAAAGAAGGAAACAATAAAGGAAGATATCAATGAACTGGAAAGTGAAAAAACAATAAACTATAATTAAAACCAAAGCTAGTTATTTTGAATGTGAGTAAAATTAAAAATCACGTATCTATGCTAATAAAGAAAAGTGGCACAGTGGCTCATGCTATAATCATAGCACATTGGAAGGTAGAGGTGGGCAAATCACTTGAGGGATTAGAAATTCAAGACCAGCCTGGCCAACATGATGAATCCTGTCTCTACTAAAAATACAAAAATCAACTGGGTGTGGTGATACACATCTGTAATCTCAGCTACTCAGGAGGCTGAGGCAGGTGGAGGTAGCGGGTAGAGGTTGCAGTGAGCCAAGCTTGCTCTACTGCACTCCAGCCTGGGTGGCAGAGCAAGACTCTGTCTCGGAAAAAAAAAAAAAAAGAAAGAAAGAAAAAGAAAAGAGAAACACATGTCAAAATATCAACACTGAAAGAGGGTACATCAATACAGATTCTACATACAATGAAAGTACAATAATGGAATGCTATAAACAACTTTATTGTAATACATTAACATCTTAGATGAAATAAATTCCTTAAGATCATAAAGTACCTAATTCAACCAAAGAAAACACAAAAATCCTTGAATACCTTATATCAATTAAAGAATGAATTTATAATTTTAAAACCTTCCCATCAAGAAAACTCTAGGACAAAGTAGCTCTGCTGTTGAATTCTGTCACATATTAAAAAAATAAAAATAAAACCAGAACCATAAAATAATAAATTTTTGTTGATTTAAGCCACTGAAAAAGAGGATTATATAGCTTTTCTCCTTTGTTCTTTACATGTTGAATTACATTGAATTTTAGATGTTACACCAACTTAGCCATTCATGTGATAAGTCTCACTTGGTCACGATGCATTTTATCTATTTTTGTACTGTTGGATTTGATTTGTTAATTTTTGTTTAGAATTTTTGCAGTCATGTTCATGATGGGTATTGATTTATAGCTTTATAATTGTTACAATGTTTTCTGATTTAGGGATCTGGGTAATACTGGCCAGATAAAGGAATTTTGGAAGTGTCCTTCACTATTTTTTGACAGAGTCTGCCTATGGTTCTGGACGTCAGAGTCTCACTAGGCTCAAATGAAGATGCCATGAAAGCTAATTGCTTCTAGAGTCTCCAGGGGCAAATACATTTCCTTGCCTTTTTCAGCTTCTAGGGGCCACCAGCACTCCTTGGCTCCTGCCCACGTTCCCCATCTTCAAAGCTTGCAGCACAGCACCTCCAAATTCTCTCTGGCTCTGAACCCTGCCTCCTTCTTACAAGAACACTTGCAATTAAATGCTCATCTCTGCATCTCGGGATCCTTAATCATTCATATTGCATATCCCTGTTGCTGTGGGAGGTGCCTATCCCAGGCTCTAGGGATCAGGCATGAACATTTTCAGAAGTCATTATTACGTTTATCACCATACTTTTCTCTCAAGGGGCTCCAAAAAAGAGAAGGCTAGGGACTGGGGCTGGGCTGAGGCAGGGAGTTCATCCACTCAACAAGCCTCTATCAGAGCTGTGAGTGCCACAGGTGCTCCCGTACACAGGCTATGAAGAAGATGTTGCTGAACAATTAGCTCAAGCACCGTCTTAGAGTATCTGGGTTTGGTGAGGTTTGAGGGGCCCAGGAGGTACAAGTTGATGCTTAGTGTGATCAGTGGTGAGTTCCTCATCAGTAGAGGTATTCATTGAGGTTGTGAGATGTTCAACCCTGGTCATCTTTTTCTTCTTTTTAATTTATTTTTAAATAATCTCAGATGCAAAACTAGTACAGAGAGTTCTGATACAACATCACCCAGCTTCTCTTAATGTTAACATTGCACGTAACCACAGTACACTGACACCAACACACATTAACTCACTACTCTGCAGACCCCAGTCGAGCTCTGCCCATTTACCCCTAATGTCCTTTCTATGGTTGGAGACCCCATCCAGGGTCTCACATGCATTTAGCTGCCATGCCTCCTTAGTTCCCTCCAGTCCAGTACAGTTCCTGTGTCTTTCATTGCCATGACACTTTTGAGAAGGGAGCATTGGCCTGTTATTTTGAGAATGTCCATGAATTTGTGATTGAAAGTTTTCATGATCCTTTCAATAAATGCAGAAATAGTATTTCACATGAGTAATAATACTTGTCTGAAAATTAAGAATAGGAGGCAAGTTTCCCAACTTATTTAAAGATAGCTATGAAAATCTGTAGCTAATATCATTCTCAGCTGTGGCATGTTCAATAATGTTTAGCCAAGATAAGGAAAACATCATGGATGCCTGTTCTCCCCATTTCACCTTAACATTGATTGTACTGAAAGCACTAGCCAACTCAGTAAGGCCAGAAAAAAGTAATAAAAACAATAAAGATTGGAAAAATGGAATCATACTGTTTATAGAGGACATAATTGTGTTTATAGAAAACCCTTTAAAAAGCTACAGAAATATCTACGAGAATAAGTGATTTAAATAATATCTCAGCATACAAGATCAAACAGCAAAATGAACTTAAGTTTTACATATTAGAAATTAGAAATTTAAAGATAATCTTTAAAAATGTAACTATTAGGCCAGGCACAGTAGCTCATGCATGTAATCTCAGAACTTTGGGAGGTCAAAGTAGGTGGATCACTTGAGGTCAGTAGTTCGAGACCAGCCTGGCCAACATGGTGAAACCCCATTTCGACTAAAAAAATACAAAAATTACCATGGTGTGGTACGTATGCCTGTAGTCCCAGCTACTCGGGAGGCTGAGATGGAAGAATTGTTTGAACCCAGGAGACAGAGGTTGCAGTGAGCCAAGATTGTACCACCACACTCCAACCTGGGCAACAGAGTGAGACTTCATTAAGTAAAAAAAAAAAAGAAAAAGAAAAAAAAAGTATTGCAATAGCAGCAGCAAAAAAAAAAAAAAAGTAAATGTAACACAAGATTTCTAAGAACTGAGCACTGAAAACTACAAAACATTGCAAATAAAAATTAAAGACCTAAATAAATGGAGAGATATACCATGCTCATGGTTCAGAAGACTAATATTAGTAAGATGGTAATTTTCCACAAATTGGATGTAGCTTCCACGTAATTCTAGTATGATTTTAAGAGGCTTTGTTGACTAAACTGATAAGTTATTTTATAATTTACATGAAAAGAGAAAATAACCTAGGATAGGCAAAAACAATCATGAACTCAAGAGTAAGATTGAAGTAAGCTTGATTTGCCTTCATTACTTAAAGCTATAGAAATCATGGCAGTGTGACATTCGTCTAAGTTGAGAATCCACAAATAAACCCACACATTCATGGTAAATTGATTTTCAACAAAGGCACTGAGGTGATTGAATATAAAAAGATAGTCTATTCAATAAATGACACTGGAACAATTAGATATCCTTAAGAAAAAAAATAAACTTCACACTGGTTACACAAAAATATCTTATGCAAGACACAAAAGACTGCTAAAATAGTGATATGTTAAACTTCATAAAAGTTAAAACAATTTTCTTTTTGAAAGACAGTTACAGATCCTATTACTGGCAGATGGGAAATTGGAATTCCATTTTAGGAATTTTAGGCCCTAAAACCCTATCCTTTTCACCACTCCATGTGGTTTCTGGTACTCACTCTGGGACAACGTAGTCTGGTCAGAAATAAACAGCATGTATCAGTATATATATATCTAAAGAAGCCTAGGAAACATTTAGCACAATGAGTCCAAGGTCAATGATAGTAGCTAACATATGTTTTACAAAAAACTAAACTTTCTTACATAACGCAGAAAGTTTCCAGAAAGTAAATACCTTTTGCCTCCTCATACACATAGATCACCAACAAAACACATGACATAAAAAAGTGAGAGATGCATCCAGAATGGAAATAGCACTGACTGACCAGGGATCTGGACCTTACATTTCTGCACGTTAGATTCCCTCTACATAAATTACAAAGGTTAACTTAGAAGGACAAACCCTCGTGCTCCTTTCAGATTCATAATGTTAGAAAAGATTCTCCAGTCCTTCAGTCAACAACTTTTATTGCCAAGTTCTAACTGTGTGTAGTTCCTCAGGTTGAGCAAGGAGAGTTAGATCAAACAGAGTCCGAACCCCAGATCTGAAGTCAGGACCATCACGATGGCTGGCACTCACCTTTGGCAGTTGAGCTGCATAGTTCCTGCTGGGGCACCGTCTGTCACAGCCCTAAGAAGCCAGAGGATAAAAGGTGGGAAATGTTCACTAGCTGTAGTGGGTTATTTTTCACCAACTGCAGATGGTTCTGCAAGAAAAAAAAAAAAAACAAGGGCATCTCAGTGACTGGCAAATCACACCCAACAGCCTCACCATGGATGAATGAGCTCTCTGTCTAAACTGGGAGCTAGGCCTGCAGATTCACTTTGGGGAGAGTCCAGCCTCCTCTATGTTTTCTGACAATCTCCATCCAAACTCCCCACAGGCCTGTGGTGTCTAGTACTGCACAATCTCACAGCCCCCATGTACTCAATTCACAGTGATTAATGATGCAATGCAGTGCCTCGGACTCATCCACCCATTCTAGAAGTCCCTATAAAATAGCAGTTTGTATCTGGCCCACAGTAGGTGCTTGACAGGATATTTATCCAAATATATTGCATTGAAAAGTCCTTCACTTCTATCATTGAAAAATACAGATGGAGCTTGTTCTTTCACCTCTATCAAATATTTTCTGAAAATAAAGCTATTTAAGCATAAGAGGCTGAACCTGATTCAATCTGATTGTTGCTGTTGTTTCAAGCCTTCTTCCATTGTCCCAAATTCCTGCTTTAATTTTGAGCTAACTAAATTGACCTCTTGTACATCCAACACAGCTGGGATAATGAGAATTTCTAAAATTAACAATAATAGAGTTAGGGCTTGGCCCAGTCATTAAATGGTGAAATTTGTTTGGGGCATCCAAAATATTTCCTTTTTGCATCAGCCAAAATATCATTGGCTGCTCTTTTTTACTTCTTTGAAACTTGCTTTCAGAAAAGGCTCTGACATCTGTCATCTGTATCATAGCATAAGTTTGTCAAAGTGATGGGATTCTGAGAAAATTTACATCCTAAGGCATAATTCTAATTGTTTCATGAAAACTTTAACCAACCAAATAAGCAATTCAGTTGGGAGAATTCAGGGAGAGGTTCTGTTTGGGTTTTTTTGGAAACGGAGTCTCCTTCTGTTGCCCAGGCTGGAGTATGGTGGCGTGATCTCGGCTCGCTGCAACCTCCGCCTCCCAGGTTCAAGTGATTCTCCTGCCTCAGCCTTTCCAGCAGCTAGGATTTCAGGCATCCACCACCACACCGGGCTAATTTTTGAATTTTTAGTAGAGACAGGATTTCAGCATGTTGGCCAGGCTGGTCTTAAACTCCTAACCTCAGATGATCCACCTGCCTCAGCCTCCCAAAGTGAATGGAATTACAGACATAACCCACTGCGCCTGGCCCTGTTTGTATATCATAGAGACCATGTTACCTAAAAGCAAAATTGGCCTTGACTTTTTTGCATACTCTCCTCCACTACTTCTTTTGAACTTTAGCTACCCACATACCTGATTCACTCTGTTAATGCTTTTGATGCTAAAATGTGAAATGGATGGCTAATGACTTTAAAAAGCTACTACCAAGGAGTGAGTGACTGGAAAGACGCAAGCAGACAGCATTATGAAATATACCTGTGCATTCAAAGAGTTAATGTATTTTTGAAAGTTTCCTCCTCCTTAAAAACTATTCCTCACTTTGAAGTAGAAAAAAAATCTAGGTGTACCTGAAGAGGAATGCTAGAAGAAGAGAGGCTGCTTTTAGGAGATATTGAACTCTAAACCTTAAATGATTTAAATGCAATCCCCATGTGCAGCTGCTAAACCAAAGCACCTCACCCCAGGGAAGAGATGAGAAATTTTGAGGGCAATTGAACACTGAGAATTCTCATCATGGCTTAGCAAAAAGTGACTTAGCACATGTGTTTCAGTAATTATGAAGCGTTGGAGTGCTCATTGGCTCTGGAACACAGTCACCGGTATGACAACTCGGGTGTGAGTGTAAGAGGCAATCAGATGAGGCAGGAATGAACACCTTTTGCCTTTGCAATCTGCTCATGCCCTGGTCAACTTTTCTTCTGGGAATGGATGTCTGGGTTGTGCACTTACAACAAGATTATTCATTACTTTTTAAGATTAGCTTTGCAGAGCGAATCAGGGGAAGAAGAAAAGTGGAATGCTTATTAGGGAACCACCATGTATTCAGCGCCTACTAGGGGCCTGGAATTTTACATATACTCCTTAAAAACAAAAAGAAAAAAATTGCTGTGAAATCTCATATACATCACAGAAAGATATAGAAACAACAAGCTCCTCTGTTACTCTGCACAAACATAAAATAAAATGTTGCTAGGAGCTCAGATGGCCTCGGCAGACCTGTGCCTTAGAACCACCTACCCCTCCCCTAAAGGCTAGCCCCCTTTATGGCAATCCCTTTGCCATATATTTTCCTTGTAAACATGCATTTATAAAGGCTAGATTTAGTTGTGCTTGTTTCTGAATTATATATAAATAGAATTATGCAGCATGAACTCCTTTGTATCTTTCATTCAGAACAATGTTTGTGATGTTCATGTTTTTGTTTATAAATGTAATTTGTTCATTTCATTGCTGTCATATTATATTACATGACTATATCACAATTTGTTTATTCAACTGTTGATGGGCATTGAATTAGAACTACTATGACTAATCTGCTATGAACATTCTTATACCTGTCTTTTGAGGCAGACGGGCATGCATTCTGTTAGATATATGTAACTAGTGGTAGAATTAAGGGTCATGATAGACTCAGGGCCTGTATGGTCAAGTTAGTGTATACAGATAAGTCCATTATGTTTTTCACAGCTAGAGACATTTATGGAAACTATACACAAGTAGTTTAAAATCAGGAATCATCCAATCAATAATTATCTTGACTCTAACGCAATGTACTATAGTAGACCTGCAAATGGGAAACTCACAAATGGTGATTAAATCAGACCCCAAAAAGTCATTCATTTATTTGACTCTTTTTCATTGAATACTAGCTATATACTACACACTGTGCTAGGAGTCTGCATTGTTCTCTGTGGAGTAAATCTTTCTAATAGAAAATAGGAATCACAGAATCAGAGCAATGGATAACTGAATAGAGACAATATAGTTGAGGTCATTTATCAAATAATGAACATAAGAGCTACAGAGAAGTAAAGGAATTTATTCATTGTCTACAGAGAGCTGTAGGATCCAGGTCTCTTGATTCTCAGATCTAGAGAAATCTTTTCTGAGAGGGAAGAGTGTGGTCAAGGAAAGAAAAGTTATGTCCTTATAGTAATTAAATTCAACTGCTTCTGAGATTCGATTTTCTCTTTCTTCTTTCTTTCTGAACTACCCAGAGGCTAAATTACAAAGTAGAAAACTGACTAAGGTGCAAAGTTTGTTTCTTCTCTCAGTCTCCAAAGACTTTGCCTCTGACGTGGTCTACATCTTCCCTCCCCAGGTACCTATTCTAGCAACCGTGCTTAAGAAACTCATGCCAACTCTTCTATAATATCTATTGATTTTGTTAACGTTCCAAAAAGCCTTGCCTTCCCAGCCTCACCCACCATGTTGCCATAGCAGCTGCGGCATGAAAGAACCACAGCGAGAAGAGAGTAATGCCCCTTTCCCAGATCAGATACATTATTTCTGGCAAGTGAGATTTACATGGTCACTTTAGTCTCATTAAACCTAGTTCAGTTTGTGCCTTTCCATACCTTTCTCAAAAACTTTTAAGCAGTTACAATTCAGTGATCGTAGAAGCTTCATTTTGACCTATTTTCCTTTAAGAAAAAAATAGGACAATGCTATTTTCTTCCAAGACGTCATTAGTACTTTTGGGTTTCTTCTCACTAAGAATTGGAGAGTTCAATATTCTGTTCAGTAGTAGAAAGAGCATGAAATTGAGGGAACAGACTATATCTTTTTTATCCAGGCTTCTAGACAAAACATCACTTCTGTCTCAAGGTTATTATTTATAATCCATTTAAAAAAACTGTTTAATAGTAAGTGCTTAAAAATGTTACCCCCTTTCTTTTTTTACTTTTGCTTGAGTTCTGAAAAAAGTGCTAATTTAACTCCTCAGAATAAAATGACTTCAAGGTCTTGTCAAGCTCTACATGATTCTGCAGAAACAGTCTTGTGCCTAGTTCCAATGGCAGCTACAGTCCCCAGCCTGAATGCACCAATATGTGAAAAGGACCATAACTGTCTCTGGGAAGACCAAGCTAAATTCAGCTTCTCTTGATGACAGATCTCCACTTTGACAATCTGCTTCTTAAAACAACTATATCTTGCTCATGTTTATTCCTTCCTCTACCTCCCCAGCATTTCTTTTTTAAATCTGGAGAATCTCAAAACGATATGAGGAAGTCCTTTTTAATTCCTCTGTCAGAGTGTGAGGACCCACTACATAGAGTCTCATAATTTGTACCCCTTAGAGCGGGCAATCAAAGATTTAAAAATGACATGTTTAGATGAGCATTTTTAGCTCCGGGCTAAAAATCAATACTGAAAAGCACTGGAATATGGCTCATCTTACTGTGAAAAGACTCAATCAGGGCTCAACCTACAGCAGAGTTAAATTAGTAGAATGCTTATCTTTCAAAGTGTTCAATTGGGAATACTCAAATTTTGAGGCATTTTAGTTGGGTGCTAATTAGCAACTAGCTGACTGCTAAATGGACTGCCACCTTTCCTTTTGACAATTCACTGAAAATTCGTCCCTCGGCGTTATTTGAACACAGGGGAAATGGGTCGGGAGGGCTAGAGTTAAAGATGGGATTTCATTTGGTGCATTTATGTGAGAACTTTTAGTGTGCTGCTGATATTTAAGGACTTCAGTAAATGCAAAAGAGGGGAAAAGGTTGGGAATGACAGACAGTGAGTTCTGCTCAGCAGGCGTTGACTCTATAGTCAAAGTAAGAAGGGATCTAGTTCTTTTTAAATGTTAATAAGTCTTTACACTGGAAAGGATTTCATATGTAGTTGCTGTAATATCAGGCACTGGCCTATTCTGTGGTTGAGGAGGTAGATTGGATGTTTGAATTATTGCCAGTATTAGGTGAGAACAAATTCAAAAGAGGCGTTTAAATGTTAATACCAAAAAAAAAAATCTTACATTTGAAAAGTAAATATAAACTATAGGTATTTTCTTCCTTCACATCTGTTTCTTAATTATTATTATTTTGATATAAAATTGAATTTCAATCTATCATGACACTTGTTATATTAGCAATAGAAAATGCATGAAAGGCAAGCATAAGCAAGGGACGAGGTAAGTAGGATCTCTACTTTCCAGTGCTTAGAGAAAGTGTCTTCCTGAGTAGCTGTTTTACTGCAGGGTTTGGATCTCAAGTCTTCACATTCTTCCCTAACTTCTTAGGCAGGAAATGTCAAAGAAACAAAATGATGTGAGAGGAGGTAGAGGGGTACAGATTTGGATCTAGTAAAAATTAAATGATCATTGTCTTGGCCTCCAGGGGAAAAAAGTCAAACCTATCTTAGGCAGAATTTAATACTGGAATTATAACAACCAAAAATTGACTCACTATGCTCTTAATAGATATATGCAAGGATCTGTATGTGAAGGTCACCCAGGCCAGAAATGGTCCCTACCCAGTCATCTAGGAAAAATAAAATAAATACCCATTAAAGAAAATCTGATTTCATCAGTCCAACCCCTCTGGGTTCAGTAAAACAGAGGAATCAGAGTCCACTGATAGTGGGCAACAGCATTGATCATTTCCCATATGACCTTCTTACCAGGGTGATCTTCAGTCTCAGGCTGCGACCTCTAATTTTAGGTATATGAAACAACTCCTGATACAGAAACTTAATTGTCAAGAGATAGAAGGCAGATCTATCATATGGGAAAAAGGAAGGACAGAAAGTAGAAATTTACAGGATTATAATAAATGTATAGATTCTGTGAAATACAAATGATGGGTTTTGAAAATGAAATCGCAGACTAAAGTTTATCTTAAAAAACATGTATGACACCAATTTTAAAATAAGCCTTAAAAAGGAAGGGTAATGAGAAGGCATATGTCCTGCCAAACAGTAAAACAAAAACAGCTGTGACAGTAGAATGCTTATGTTTGGCATGCGAGCTGAGAATGGTTTTTGTTGTTTTGTTTGTTTCACATTTTTAAAGCTTTGTTAAGAGGTGAAGGAGGGAGAGCAGGAAGAATCTTTGCAACGGATGTCTATATGGCCTACAAAGTCTAAAATATTCATTGTCTAGACCTTTTCAGAAAAACATTTGATAATCTCCAATTTATAATGTACATATGTGTTATTTTATATTTTAAAATATATTTCATAATATATTTTTAATTGACTGCCTAGTCTTTACTCTGCTGGAGGAAATGAAAGGAAAAGTCAGTTACCTGTGTAACAGTAATCTGAGAATCTTACTGGGAGCACACACTGAAATAATAGGGTAGGTACCTTTGTCTTTCTTTACCAGCTCCACAGCGACTGCTAAAAGAAATGACCTACATTCCAAAGGACTGGATCAAAGGCCACATACCAGAGATGAGACAATCATTGGGAAATAAAAGCTGATGCCAAGACAGCTGATTTCTCTTCCCTCTCCTGAAGAGAAAGTTGAAGTAAACTGAAAACAAAAGGAAGAGGATCCAGATTTATGGAGGAAAAAAAAAAAATACCTGCTCCTCTTGATGATTCTAGCTCTCCGAAGACGTGCCTTTCAGACGCTTCTCAAAGTTTGGTGGTTCCCTGGGACAGAAAAAAAACACTTTGCTTCTCATTTACTCCTCCATAGATGAGAAACACACTGGATGGGGTGTCATGGGAGAAAACAGAGCAGTTGGAAGAAGAGACTGCAGACAGTGCCAAAGGAAGACTCAGGACTCAGGAATATATTCCTCCCTGCTTACTCCCAGCTCAAGGCACAGATCCATACATTTCTGTACCTATGGAATGGGCCCAGAGTGAACCGGCAGAGTTCAATGAGATCACGTGAATAAGCTAACTTCAGGAAGATTCCTACAGCAAAAATAAGAGAAGGTATACTTGTGGGAGCCAAGGACTGAGTGTAGAGAAACAGCCTTTTAAAAATCACCAGGAGGGTGTCCAGACAGCCAGGACCCTTAATGCGCCACCCCTTAGAGCTAGCAGTAAGAAGTGATTTGGGGCAGCCAGAGGGTAGCATGAAAGCTGTGTGTTCTTGAAAATTGGATACTAGTAAGTGGAAAATGACCAGAAAGAGGGAACAAACCACTTCATCAAAACCTCTGCCCACATATTTTCTGTATATTTAGTTTGTTTCTGAATTGCAGATGCTTATCCGCTTAGCAATAATAAGCAAACTTAATGATAGCCAACTAGTAAGAACTAAACTCTCGTGTTAGAAGAACTAGGTAACCATTACTTATGGGAAAGGAATCGCTATTATGCTCTCACCTTCTCAACAGGTCAGCCTCCTCCCTACATACTAGTTATATTTGGAGTGACCACAAAATTTATTTGGAACGTTTTGAAAGTAAGGAGTATGTTACTGATGATTTTGCCAGAACCAGGAATAAACAGATTCTCTCCAGCGCAACCAAGAATGCATGGTTACCCTAGCAATACCTGTGCCCTTTCACTTTAACCACCAAAGGTTTTGTAACGATAAAAGCCGTCATGAGGAAGTGCCTACAATGCCACGTGCTTTATCTATACTGTGCTATTTAATCCTCAAAACTATCCTATCAAGTAGGTATTATTTTCAGTTTTACAGAAGAAGAATCTGCAACTCAGAAAGGTTAAGTAACTGGCCTAAGGTCACACAGCTTTCATCCAACAAGAGAAGTTTTTATCAAGCCTGTAATATATGTTAAGTCTTTTGCTCGCTGTTTCCACATTTGATATGTCATGTTAATACTTAACCTCTGAGAAGGGAATAAGGATTATCTCTTTACAGATGAAGAAGTAACATTTCAGGGGAGTTATTATGTTATTCAAATTCAACCAATCCTGGAAGTACAGAAGTCCAAGTTGAACCCAGGGCTCTCTAAACCTGATGTACAGATTTCTCAGCTTCCCATGCTACCCTTCAGGGGGCTGAGAGGGGATGTTTTCCATCTTTAATTGCTGAAGCCTAGTTTGGTGAAGACAGAGTGAAGGGACATCCAACGACGAAGTTCGCGTTTTCCATTACTTTTATCATTGGAGCTTTGTACCTGTCATAGATACATTTTTTTAAGATGCCTAGAACAAAAGCCATGCTAAATTATCAGCACCATAAATGAGGAATAAACCTGTAGCTCTCCATACCAGAACAATCTCACTAAGATGCCACCAAAATTAGAAAGAACTGTGTTTATGTGCAACATTCCCAGACAGCCTCCTGCGAGGCACACAGCAAACAGAATGCACGCATCCTTGCTGACTCTCATCCAGGTCTTTCAAATGACTTACATGGAATCAGGGTAACTACACGCTCCATCTCTTCAGCATTGGGTCATGTAGCTGCAAATCCTTTTCCGCCCTTGAGTAGATGAACAGTGTGCATATAAGCTATCTAAATTAGTGAGTGGCCAGAAAGAATTGAAGATGGCCAGGGAGTGAGTAAAAATTAGAAAGACAGTGCCTCACCCTGCCTTCCCTGGTGACCTGAGGGGGAATTTAATAGAGTCGGTTTTCGTAACATGCCTTTTTAGTGTATTAGGATCATGTTAAGCATACCATCAAACCCTGATGCAACAAATGAGGCAGTCCCACAGAAAAGACTAGAAAAAGTCTAACAGTGAGTTATTTTCTGAGAGAAAATAGAGATTCCCAGGACACCCTGGAAGCCAAATGTCTCTCTCTGAAAATTAGTTCATCCTTCAGCTTATGAAGTCACCTTCCTGAACATGAGATGAGATTAGGACCCTGGGTTTTCTGACTGGCCTCTTTCAGCTGGCGTTAGTTTATCATTTGCGAGATTCAGTTGCTTCCTCTATAAAACATGATCCTAATATCAACTTCCAAGGGTTGTGGTAAAAACTAACACAAGAGCTCATATATGTGCACACCAAGCATGGAAGACAACATGGGGCCACGTAGCAGAGGCTTAGTGAAAGTTAATTTTTCTTACACTGCTTTAAATTTTTGACCTTCTGTGAGTCACTCACTCGGTTTCTCAAAATTCCAGTTTCTTCATTTGCAAAATGTGAATAATAAAAGTTGTAAGCACTAAATAAGAAAATACATGTAAAGTATGAATCCCAATTCCAGGCACAAGTCTAGCACTCAGGAAATACGACTTACACCTCTCTAGTGCCGTTTCTCCAGGCAGACTTTCTCTTCAACTGCACTAGTAGATACTGCATTATGTGTGCCCAAAGTTTGCACAGAATAATAGGAGTTGCAACAGTGCTGCTATTCCTGAGCAATAAAAGAAGTGAATGGTGTCTGCCTGGTTCTGGCCATCACACCAGTTGAACCAATCTAGAATATGTGGCCTTTGCATTAACTCAAAGCCATGCAGCCTTCTTCTGCCACTCAACTGCAGCACAGTGACCCACCTCCTGCAGAGGCTCATTATCACAGAGACACTGATTTGTCACGCTGGGCCTTGCTAGCAGCTTTCTAGTCACTCACTTCATGCTTCTCGTGGCAAATTATATTTGACTTTCAATTTAAAATCCAGGATACTCTAAAATAAAACCTCAGTATAATCATGGTGATAAAGCATAGGCACATACAGTTTGACAGGATTAATTTTGTTGTTGTTGTCATCAAGAATCTCCTTCTGCATACACCCATGCTCAAACCCTACCTCCAAAACCCCCACACACCTATCAGAGAATGATAGAAGGTTCACTCATCCACACTATCTTGAACTCATAGGGAGCTCACAGCACTAGAAGTTTCTTTCAGCAGCAGAGGATTACAGTCCTATTGAAAGTCATGGAGTCTTAGTTAGGCTTGGTTCAGTGAGCATGAAATGAATGAAGTTAGAAATGGAAAGGAAAGCTATATCTCAGCAATAAAGTTTTCATCTTATTTAATCAACCACCTATTTGCATATTTCTTTGGCAAAGACATCAGGTTCTCCAGTTGACAAGCTAAAGCAAAATCTGCCAAAGGAAATTGTTTTGGTTCTCTCTCTCTTGAATAAAAAACATTAACTCCAATTTTTCAACATTAAACTTTGGTGGCTATCATTGCTATTTTCAGATCCATTTGGCTGTCATTTTCGTTAATGAATTTCAAAAACACAATCTGGGATTCTGAGTATTTAGAGGAGGGAGACTTAATTTCAATAGAATTATCAATTGCATGAAAGTTTGCAAGGGTTGGTCAACTCTTTTTGAGTGATCAATCCAAAAGTGTTTACATTTGGTCCTAAGCTACAAGCGTACTCACATTTAAATATAGATACTGGACTTGTATCATATAAAGTACTTGATATTTTTAGCGTCTTGGCCTTGGAAGCCGTAAAATTAACTACAAATTAGGGAATTACTTAAACCTAACTTTTGCAAGCATTCTTCATACTTCTTCACATACAATGTTGTCATACTGATTTATACATAATCTCCTCCCTTAATGCCTTCCAAGTGGAAAGCAAACTGTTGAACAAGCCAAACTAAATTCTGATACTGAAAACTTTTTAAGTGCCAAAAATATAAAACCCAAAGATAATTTAATTACCATTGGAGATATGTAAATTATATGTTAAAATTTACAGTCTATCAGATATTTTCTATAAATGGGTTTCAGCTGCATAGAAAATTGGTATTTATAAATATTTGACAAATACCCCTATGCCATAAATTTAAAGGATAGGCAAAATGCTGTTTGTTCCCAATGACACTGTAACCAAGGGAAAGAGCTGTGAGATTCAGCTTCCAAAGAGCTGGGCAGGGACCCGTCTGGCTCCATCTTCCTCAATCTCCCCATTTGCCACTGATCTCAATGGTTCTTCTTTTTCTCATACCATCTGGTATAATCTGACCATGATTATTTTTATGACTTAAGAAGAAGAAACACTGCCTCAACACACAAAAGGTTTCCAACTTTAGTCTTTGAGAGCCGATGCCAGGAAAAGAAAGTGGGGATGAAGACAAAACTCCAGAGACTGACCAGATGTGAGCAGCACCTGTTAATGTCCCCCCTAACTTTTCCGTGGCTGGGGTAGATTTGCATTATACACTACAGTCAGAAAGCAGTATTGTGTTCAGCCAGCTTTTCATCTTATGCACTTGTCTTGAGACTTTGCAGTCTTATTCACAATTAAATTAATATGACAGATTATGTTTCTTATCAATGAAACCATTATCCCTGGAATAATTCTTCCTACCATATATTTTTCGCAAGGCCCTTCTTTGGACCAAGATCCATGTTAAAATAATAGTCAATATCTATTGAGTGTTTACCTTACATTGATCACTTTACCAAATTCTTTACATATTTTAACTCAAAATAATGATGTTATTACCATTTCCATGTTATTCATGAGAAAATAGAGGCGTAGAGAAGTAGAAGCATTTGTGAACTCCAGAAGACTGAGTCCTACAAAGTTAAGCTTAGCATCTTCTTACCCTTAATTATTCTCTGGTAACAGTACCTTGTTTTCTCAGCCTAGCATTATTTGTAAGGCGACGTATTTGATTCTTAACTTTTGAGCTTCTAATTCCTAATTGTCTGGATGAAAACTTATTTTGAGTTATAATTATTTAATAGTCACCGAGTCATTACTTTATAACCTCTTTTTAACTACTCTTATTGGCTTCTTCCACCAACTGATCCACAGATCCTCACTTATGCTGGCTCAGAAGGTAAGGAAGTTTTCATTCAGTAGAATAAAGAATACTGTCCAGTTTTGGAGCCAGGGATTCTCTCATGGAAGGGAAGGGAATGGTGTTCTGAGATGAGGCCTCTAAAAACACCTAATCTGCCTCATTGTAAATGATTCACAAAGGAACAGAGAGAATGTGTGGTAATAGGAATTATAAAGGCAATGTGATGTGGCCTGAATGTTAGAAAGACACCAGAAGTACAAAGTATCGTTAACAATAACCACAGCAACCATTTGTGAAGCATCTGATATATGCCAGCAATATACCAGTGATTGTGGTGATAATGATAAAAAATGTTTATATAGTGATTCTTATGTGCAGGCATTGTTTTAAGTTCTTTATATATATTAACAAATGGACTCTTCACAACAATCCTATGAGGTATATGTTATTAATATTCACATTCTAGAGATTAAAAAAAGAGACTCTTATGTTGAGTAATTTGCTGCATGTTGGCTTAAATATGGGTTCTAGAATATCCTCCCATAATGAAGCCTACAATTTGCAACATAAGACATAGTTTGTTACTGAAAACCCAAAGGAATTAAGTGACACTTCTCTGAACTTTCAGACAAAGATGGGTGGGAAGGAGGAGAGAAAGCAAATAACAATAAAACCTCAACTCAGGAATAGCTATCACAGATACTTCAAAACACAGACAGAAACTAACTTTATAGAAAATAGACAAATTACTCATCAAATGAAAGACTATGTCCTGGGATGTAAAAATACTGAAGAATTTATAAATAATTTCAAAGTATATATTTAATTTTATTATTTATTTATTAAGATAGGGTCTCACTCTGTCACCCAAGCTGGAGAGCAGTGACACAATTATAGTTCACTGCAGCCTGAAACTCCTGGACTCAAGTGACCCTCTCACCTCAGCCTCCAAAACATCTAGGATTACAGGTACACACCACCACATCCAGCTTATTGGATGTGTGTGTGGAGATGGGGCCTCATTATATTGCCCACGTTGGGGTCCCAAAGAACTGGTATTGTAGGTATGAGCCTCCATGCTTAGCCTTAAAATAGATATTTTATGAATCTGAAAGAGTTAATGACAAACTCTTAAAAGAACAAGAGATTAAGCAGCAAAAAGATATAAATCTAATATTAATAAATATGAAAAAAAGCTGTCAATTAGAAATTCAGAAAATAAAGTATAGCCACTGAAAAACTTTTGCAATACATGATATAAAATAGTACTATTAATAGTATGATATACAATTGCCATAATTGATTGAGAATCATTAAACTGAAATATAGTTCTAACGAACTTATACAAAATGCAGTACAAAATTATAATAAACACAAAAATATGAAAGAAAAGCTGTTGTAGTATTAAGAAACCCCAACAAACTATACATTCAAGAATAAGCAGAAACAATATTTGAAGAAATAATGACTACAACTTTTTAGGGAAAAAAAATGAAAACAGGAATCCTCAGATTTAAAGAACACAATGCAACCTTAGGTTAATTACAAAAAAAAAAAAGCAAACTGTAAGCTACACATTTATTATTTGACTCAGCAATCTTACTAGTAGGAATTTAGCCTACGGATACACATCAATAAACTAAAATAATATGTGCACAAGTTTATTCATGGTGGAACTTTTATTATGCCAAAATATTGGAATAACCTCAATGCCCATCCATAGAAAATGAATAACTTGATTTATCATCATCATGGAATACTATACAGCTGCTAAAACAGATTGAGAAAGATCGCTATGAATTCATATACACTGATTTAGAGGATATGTCTTTATATGAAAAAAGCAAAGAAGAATATAAAGAATATACAGCATTTTCTGTTAGAAAGTCTGGAAAATATGTATGCACATGTTTATTTTGGCAAAAAGAGACACAAGACAGACTGAAACAGAAACAAAAATAACAACAGAAAGGTCACCTAGAAGTGGTGAGTAGGAACAAAATGAAAAGGTTAGGAAGGGGAATAAGGCTTCTCGGAATATACAGTGAAACAAAATGAATATAGGAAGAAAGCAATGTAGTCAATAAATTAAATAAATTGGTTTGGCAATGTTGGCAAATCTATTAAGTAACTTTTTTTTAAAAAAGAAGCCATTATTATACTTTGTTAATTATAAATACTAGAAATATAATTCTATTATAGCAAAATTTTGAAAATGCTAATTTCTTTGTCTTATTTTTGTAGGAAGAATTTCTAAGTTCCTTTAGTCATGGTTTAAAAACTATATTACATATGTATGATAAAAATGTAATAGTAATCTCTAAGAAAATAAAAAAAACTTAAATCTTCCGAGGT
Source organism: Saimiri boliviensis (assembly GCF_048565385.1). NCBI lineage: Eukaryota > Metazoa > Chordata > Mammalia > Primates > Cebidae > Saimiri > Saimiri boliviensis. The sequence goes on from NC_133464.1 coordinate 56,752,362, forward strand.
AATGAGAAAAAAAGCATCAAGAAAACTTCTGTCAATCAAAGACATGAAAAAAAAACAGCTAAGTGAAAGAGAACCAATATAAAATGGCTACAATACATAATGTTTAACATACAAGGAAATTAAAATCAGTTTTACAAGGCTGAAGAAATAAATAGTTGAAGATAAAGAATGTCTGAACATTGGGCATAGAAATATTCACACATAAATAAAAATGTGTGCCAATGCCAGTTCTTCCAACCTCAGTCAATTCCCTCATTTTTGGGAACCACATGAAAAAAGCCTTGGAGAATGTGAAGAAATCTGTAATTTCAGAATTTGAAGAAGGAAAGTAAATATTTTGAACAAATATTATTGAAGCAAGTGGTTTTTTAAATTAATTTCCCAATGAAAAATGAAATATTAAAAATCTAGAAGCATCTTAAGAAAGTAAATTTTGGGCCAATATTCTAGGCAAGGCTGGCTTGACAAGATCCTGAATCCCTCTGCCCTGAATAACACACACACACACACAAACACACAGACACTATTTTCATGTGATCTCATGGTTTGAAATTCCTCCAGTCAGAGAAACATATGGGTGAAGCATCCAAATATACAAACAATCAGGGTTCACTGAAGTTTTCTGCTATACGTGGAGGGCTGGGAGGAGAAAGGCTGAGGGGAGTAATAATTTTAGAATGTGAAATGAAAGGAAATTTTAGAATGTGAATGCAGATAAATGAAAATAATGGGAAATTAAGCAACTAGATGCAAAAACAAAAGGAAAGGAGAAGGTGTCAAAGATTCTTCATCTACTCAAAAATCTTACTTTAAGATGTGATCACATGTTTTTAAAAATGCAGGAAAAAAATAGTTATCTCCTTCTCTCTTCTGACTCCTCCTGAACTGCATGGATCTTGATAGCAGGTGATGGAATTGATGGCTCTGCTATCAGTCCTTCTGTTATGCCAGGATTAGAGATGCTTTGGCTGCCAAACGTAGAACCAAATTTAAACTATACCAATATTTCTACAAGCTATTGTGTTCCAAGGGAAGCCTTAGATGTGAAGCAAATATTCTCAAAGCATGTATTTGACAAAAGATTAATCTTCAGGGTGGTATGTATTCTAAATAACTGATTTCTACACAGATTTTGCACGTAACTCCTGTGCTGGTTGAGCGTTTCCTCTTTAGAATTACTTCAACATTTTTTTCCCATTGATTTTTCTTTTTTTTTTTTTTCTTTGAAAACCTAATGTGTACTGGGTATCTCAGTGGGTGAGGGATATACATGGGTAAGTAAAACAAGCCCCTGCCTTCAGAAAGCCCTGACAGGGTAGCAGAGGAATTCACTGCTGAGGCAAAAATTGCCAGATGAAAGAAAGAGGAAAATGTAAAAGTTGGCAAAGAAGTATTCAGTTGGGTGTATTTTCTTTCAAATCATTCATCCAGTTTTTCTCATTACTTTCTACTGTAAGTCTGATTTCATTAAGAAAGTACTCAAGAAATTTCTAAGACAACAGACACAAAACGAATTTTTCAACAAAATCTGCCTAATTTATCTCCCCCATCTTACTCATCCTGTGGAACAGACAGCTGGAGTCAGCTAACTTGTTCATTTGTGTGTATTTGCAGTTAAACCTCTTCACTGCACCAACAAGCCAGGCACAACCATTGAATTGTCACTGTTCTGCCTACCATCCATACTCTCCGCAGAGACAACACTGTTGGCAGTTTTTTAAATGGTTGATGTTGCATAATAGGCACTATGCAAAAACTGCTGAGTCCCCGATGCAGCCTGCTTGCCGTACTCCAGAGGTTACACTTGGTGACGTTCGTGCCAGAATGTTCTGCTTTCACTGAGTGCTTAAATGCTCTTAGCAGAAAGAGAGGATAGGATTTGTTCCCCATCAAGACTCCGGAAATAATAAGTAGTTTGTAAAAAGTGAAACCTCTCAGTCGGCAATCTGTGCTTGGGAATGAGCTTTTGACCCATAAGAATTTGTTAAATTCACTTTCAAATTCTTCATTTTTTAAAAAAAAGTTTTTGTCCTTGTTTAGTAGAGAGTTGTTTCATTTGATGCATCACTAGCCTTTTCCCCCGTTTTTTGTTTTTTGTTTTTTTTTTTTTAATCGAGGGCTGTGTGTTGTACTTTGTCTTCCAAATAATAATGTTGTGGTTGCAGCCTTTGCTGATAACCTCACCCAGCAGGGACTGAAGCATTTGCTTTTGCTGGTGAACCTGATCAAGCCCATCTTCTATCAGTGTCTGGATTCTGACTGCAGCCCCTCAATTAAAGGAAAAAATCAACGTTCTACAGTCCTGGGCCTAACCCGACTTCTTCCCTTACGTAGTTTCATCTCCAGACTTGCCAAATCTGGCTCCTTTCCTGGCTGCTACCTCCCTGGCCCCTTGGAACAACAACTGACATTTATGCACCAGCATTTACAAAGGGCTTCCACACAGAGTGGGAAGCAAAACAGACTAATCACTTACTGTGAGCCAAGCACTGGGCAAGACACTTGAAAAACATTACTATACCTAATCTATAAAACTCTGTTGGGTTTTTCTATTCCCATTTTACACATCAACAAAATAAAATATGCATCTCCTCAATGAAATTCAGCCTCATGATTACTGCATAAACCACACCAAACTGCCCCATTCCATCATCTCAGTATCTGTTTCCTAAAAAGACTTACGATGATCAGAAGCCAACTAGATATTTATGATTCTATTTCCGTCTTTTACAATCATCTCATTCATAATTAATTCAGCAATCTTTTTTAAACATTTAACCACTTGGACTTTATTGAGTCTTTTCAAAGCATTCAGCTTAGTTTATGGAAACCACAGTCTTTCCTTTTGAGCTCAGATTTCAATGGCTTGCTTACATAATCCTAAATTAAAACATGCTGTAGCAAGTGCGAGTGGCAAAAACAGGCTTGGGAAGAGCCCAACTGGCTTTTCATGAGATAAAATTTCAACTGATGGCTGCAGGATTGCGGAGACATACTAAAGAGTAACATTCTAACCTTGAGCCTCCGAATGACCATTTCAGAAAATGGAGTTTAGCAGTTTTACTGCTAATTGATGTGTATGGCATGATCATGTTCTTTCCTCATGCATATGCCTATATTATTATGAACAAAGCAACTTAAATAGAGTATCTTTAAATGTTTACAGAGTCACCTGGGTTTGTTGCTTTTAACTTAATTTACTGGCATATTAGGGTGTGGTCTCTGGGAAAGTATTTTTAAGTGTTAGACAAAGATTGTGACCAAGAGTTAAGTCTGGACTAAAGCAGAATTCAAGGTTATATGAGATATCATCCCACATCAGTCAGAATGGCTATTATTAAAAAGTCAAAAATAACAGATGCTAGTTAGGTTGCAGAGAAAAAAGAATATACTGCTGGTGAGAAGACAAATTAGTTCAGCCATTATGGAGAGTCGTTTGGCAATTCCCGAAAAAACTTCAAACTACCATTTGACCCAGCAATCCCACTACTAGGTAAGTACCTAAAGGAATACAAATCATTATACCATAAAGACACATGCACACAAATGTTCATCGCAACATTACTCACAATAACAAAATCATGGAATTAACCTAAATGCCCATGAATGGTAGACTAGATAAAGAAAATGTGGTACATATATACCATGGAATGCTACCCAATTATGAAAAAAAAAAAGAGATCATGTCCTTTGCAGCAATACGGAACAAGCTGGAGGCCATTATCCTAAGCGAACTAACACAGGAACACAAAACCAAATACTGCATATTCTCACTTGTAAGTGGAAGCTAAACACTGAGTACATACGAACACAAAGAAGGGAACAATAGACATTACTTGAAGGAGAAGGGTGGGAGGAGCATGGGAAGAGAAAAATTACCTATTGGGTACTATTCTTATATTACCTGGACAACTAAATAATATGTACAACAACCCTCTGCATCATGTAATTTATCTATATAACAAACCCACACATATACCCCTGAAACTAAAATAAAAGTTAAAAAATAACAACAAAAAATTGACAGTGCTTTGTGATTAAAATGCATTTGTTTATTCATCCACTTATTCAACAGTATTTACAGAGGATTTTCTATGTTTTAGGTGAGGAGGACGCAGTGGTAAACCAAACTCAGATGTGGTCCCTCTTATATTTTTCAGACTTTAATGAAACCCTTATAAAAATAAAAATTATATTGCAATGACAACAAGTGCTATAGAGAACAGCTACTTGGTGCTTCAATTTTATGTAGTCAGCAAGGTCAAGGGAAGTATTCTGGCAAAATGATACCTATGATAAGAAGGTGTAGGAATCAGCTCTGTAACAAAGGAAAAGAAGTACATTCAGGAAGAGGGAGCAACACGTAAAAAGACGCTGTTGTAGGAGCAAACAAAGCAATCTCAAGGCAATAGAGCTATCAATAAACATAATAAAGTGTCTTCAGTCGCAAGGGTTATTCTCAGAAATAATACTGGGCTTGGTAATAAGCATCTCACAAGATGGAATGGGGAACTTTCAGATTTAGCCTGGGTGACATCCAGAGTATCTAAAACAAGCAGTAGCACTGAATGTCTTAAAGGAGAACATGTAAGAACTAAGCTCAGGGGATCAAACTCCCAGGGCACCAAGATGGAAGTGGGGCTGTACAGGGAATGAGAATGACCAGATAGGTCTACAGAAAGGTCACCAGGCTGCATGTCAGGGAACTGGGGTCATAGCCCTGCCTCTGTTAAATAGTAGCTGTTTGACATTTGGGAAGACATTACTCTTTCTGGGTCCATAGATTATTGTGACCACGATCACATCGGGGTCACCACCTGAGATGTCGGTGTGATGGGTATCACGTCGCCATTCCTCACACAGGGTTGCCTCACACGGGGCACCATGTGTGACCGAGATCATGTCAGGGTCACTGCCTGAGACATTGGTCACCCTCTGTGGATGTCTGACCTGCAGACCCTGACTCAACAATGGATGAATGAATGTACTCTCACAACATTACAGTGTTTGAAGTGGGCTAGGGATGGCCATTGGCTGCTTTCAAAGGACAAAATGCAGCCAATCTAGACTCCCTGCTCTTCCATATATTTAGTCCTAACAGAGGTTCTAAGTTAACAAACTTGCGGATACTTAACATGGTTAAGAGAATGGTTTTACAACTGACAAAAGCTTTAGGTTCTGGGGCCCAGAGTAGATGCTATTAACAGGTAATTCCTCTTTGATCCTTCCTGGAGAGACCATCCAGCACAAAAGTAACATGAGTAAACAGAGTGGAGATAAAAGGGTGTGGGTAAGGCCTTTGATTACTCTCTGTCTCTTTCCTATGCTAATGTTAATGAGGCAGCTGCCTTCAACCTGCCTCAATGAAACCTTTGGGCCTTCAAAAAGGCAGAAAGCAGAAACAGGACCCCTTCCTGACATCTTACACCAAAATTAACTCCAGATGGATTACAGACTTAAACATCAGACCTAACATCATAAAAACCCTAGAAGAAAATCTAGGCAAAACCATTCAGGACATAGGTGTAGGCAAGGACTTCATGACCAAAACACCAAAAGCAATGGCAACAAAAGCCAAAATAGACAAATGGGACCTAATCAAACTCCACGGCTTCTGCACAGCAAAAGAAACAGTCAGTAGAGTGAATGAATCGGCAACCAACAGAATGGGAAAAAAACGTTTGCAGTCTACCCATCTGACAAGGGGCTGATATCCAGAATTTACAAAGAACTAAAATAGATCTACAAGAAAAAAACAAACAAGCCCATTCAAAAATGGGTGAAGGATATGAACAGATACTTTACAAAAGAAGACATACAGGAGGCCAACAAACATATGAAAAAATGCTCATCATCACTGGTCATCAGAGAAATGCAAATCAAAACCACATTGAGATTCCATCTCACACCAGTTAGAATGGCGATCATTAAAAAATCTGGAAACAACAGATGCTGGAGAGGATGTGGAGAAATAGGAACACTTTTACACTGTTGGTGGGAATGTAAATTAATTCAACCATTGTGGAAGACAGTGTGGCGATTCCTCAAGGACCTAAAAATAGAAATCCCATTTGACCCAGCAATCCCATTACTGGGTATATATCCAAAGGATTATAAATCATTCTACTATAAGGACATACGCACACAAATGTTCATTGCAGCACTGGTTACAATAGCAAAGACCTGGAACCAACCCAAATGCCCAACGATGATAGACTGGATAGGGAAAATGTGGTACATATACACCATGGAATATTACGCAGCCATCAAAAACGATGAGTTCATGTCCTTTGTAGGGACATGGATGAACCTGGAAACCATCATTCTCAGCAAACTGACACAAGAGCAGAAAATCAAACACCGCATGTTCTCACTCATAGGCGGGTGTTGAACAATGAGAACACATGGACACGGGGAGGGGAGCATTACACACTGGGGTCCGTTGGGGGGAAATGGGAGAGGGACAGTGGGGTGGGGAGGTGGGAAGAGATAGCATGGGGAGAAATGACAGATACAGGCGAGGGGACGGAAGGCAGCAAATCACACTGCCATGCGTGTACCTATGCAACAATCTTGCATGTTCTTCACATGTACCCCAAAACCTAAAATGCAATAAAAAAATAAATAAAATAAAAAGAAAGTTCAAAAAAAAAAGAAATTACAATTTATAACTTTTCCCAATAATTAATATCTTGCCAGACACCGCAAGTGAATATCAACAGATTATGATCACCTTTCTGGGTCTAAATTGTGACTCTGCCCCTTATTAGTATATAACCTTGGACAAATTACAAAACTAATCTGAACTTCAGTTTATCTCATTGAACAGAGATTTAAAAATCCCTTCCTTCTTGAACTGTAATGATCAAATGTAATAATATGTGTAAAGTGCTCAGTTGTAGCAGATACTGCTGGTCTTCTACCCGTATGCCTCGTGGCTGCCAATGTTCCCTGACAGACTTCCAATTGCCAGTAACTTCATTTTGTGCCTCAGGACATTTTCTCCAAAAATCTTGAAAAGTCACTTTTCCCATGCAAAATTAACACCTGCCTCCCTTCCACAGCAGCCATTAGGCCATGAGTCAGAAACCGCACATAAATGCTTCAGTTTCTTAGCCCTTTAAATGGATTCCTTCTGAGGTTTGGGTTTTATTCCTTTTCTCAGATTTTCCCATAGAATTATGCTCCACCCACCCAAATGGAATAACCGCTTACAGTTATATCTTCATCTCAGGATACGCGCCTGGAAGAACCCAAACTAAGAATCTATACAATATCTTTCATATACTAAACACTTAATATTTCATCAATTAATGACTTACATTTAAAAGAGAAATCTATTATACCTACTAAAGAAAATAAGTTTTCTAAAATTCTAAAGATTGTTCCAGTTTCTAGAACTCTAAAATTTGTTCCAGCACAAAATAACTAAAAAAGATCATTATTTTTTTCCTTGTACAAATAGAAGGGTAGCTATATGGGCAAAGTAAAAGGTAACTAGATTCAAAGCACAAGTCATCTGGACTGGTAAGAAAGCCAAGCAAAGACCTGAAGATAGCAGCAGATGGTATCCATAAATTATTTGAAGGAGCTTAAAGAAGCTGTAAAAAGCAGAGTGATGATGCTTCCTCTGGGAGGCAGACCAGACTCCTGTTAGTACTCCAAACTTGGTAGCAACTGGCCCCTCCTTCTGTCTTCCAATATTCCAGGATAGCCAACCATATAAAAATGCAATATATTATGTAAGTGTACATTATAGAATCTAAGCACACTCATGGCAGTGGTAGGTCTAGGGAAGGCTTTGCTAATCAGTGAGGAGGAAGCTGTGGAGTTGTGAGGATTTTTCAAGCTTGTAGGAAGCTTACATTCACAGCCAGCTACCTTGACAATGTCAAGCCTCCCTTTCGGAGATGGACACAAAGGGTAGTAATGGTAGCAGACTCTAGCTAATAAGAACATTACACAAAATGCATGAACATTCTAGCCCTGAAAGTAGGCCATTCACTCCAGGACCCTCATCATGGAGCTCAAGCTAAAGGTAATAATTATACTATTTTCATTTTTAATTATCACTACCTTAATAAAAATTTCTTAGGAAAACTATGGTCAGCAGGCTTTCAGATGGGAAACATCTATTTATCCAGTAGAATATGTTTCCCAGATATTTTTGTGCACATTTAAGCCAAGAGAAGAAAACTAACTTTCAAACTTTGACTTGATCTTCAAAAATAATAATGTTTATCACCATATAACAGAAACTAGAGAGTACAGAGAAACATGTTATCAATGCCACAGGTATGCAATCAGCAAAATACAGACTATGAGAAACCCTACCAGACAACCAACCAAATTTCTTATGAAAATTGAAGAGAGGTAGAATGTGCACATGTACAAAGGAGGGGAACGATAAAGAATACTTAAGGAGACATATGAAAATAATGATAATTTTCACTATTTACTATGTGATAGAGAGTGGATGAAACATTTTGTGCATATCATTTTATTTATCCTCATAACCACTCTCTGATGTTACATGTGGCTGCATAACAAACCATTTTAAAAGTGCCTTAACACAATAAACTATGTATTATTTCTCATGAGTATAGGGTCACACTGCTCTGGATCAAAATGATAAAAGCCTTGGCTGGGACAACTGAGTTGACCTGGCTCTGCTCCACAGGATCTCTCACTCACCAGGAGGCCAGGCTTGATCTCATGGTATAGGCACAGATTCAAGAGAATAGAAGCATGTTTTGGGACTGGCACATCTATTCTTCTACCACAATGTGCTGCCATAGCACTGACTCAGGAAGTAGGGGGAAAAGATTCCATCTTTTGATGAGAACTACAAAGTCACATTGCAAAGAGAATGAATACAGAAAAGAGTAAATAACTGTAGTAATTTTTCAATCAGTCCACAACATCTGGTAATTGTTGTGACTGTTTCACTGACACTATAAAAAGAAACAAAGTGGCAGATCTTGTAAGTCTCAAACTTTGCAGGCATTTGCATGCACTCAGGGCAGGATTAGGGTTGGAATTGTTTATAATCTGCTCTTCAGGTACCTTTTAGTTTTACTAACTAGATTTTTCCTCTGTTTCTCTGGGAAACCCCTACTTAATCCCCTGAGGCCCTTACAGCACTCTCAAATTCTTCAGCCTTGGCTCTCATCATATAGTATAGTATTTCCTTGTTTAATTCCCTGACTTCCTTTAGAAGATAGCTGTCTGAAGGCAGAAACTGTCTTCTCCCTTCATCATTATATCCTATGCATATCAACGGGCACAGTCTGACAAAGCATCATCACACAAGAAAATACTGTATTATTTGCTGAATGAATGAACATTCAGAAAAATATCAATGAAAATAATAATGAAAGCCACTGTGTGACTGAGAGGACACAGAAGCATGGTGGCTCTCATTATCATTCAAGTGAAGAGATAGGAATTCCCTGTGATAGAGAAATCCCAGCAGTAAAATGCTGGTTAGCACATAGCCAACTCCATTCTTACTCTTTCCCCATGGGTAACTCTCTACTAGCAGAGAACCATAGCATTTTAACACCATAAAAAATGCAGTCAGTTATTTGTCTGCAGGCTCTTGTGCAATTGAAAGCTAAAAGTCTATCAGAGGGTTCTAAACAAGGGTGTATTTCTTGATTGGATTTCTGTCTACCACAGAGCTTGGAAATAAATTGTCCTCAATTTTTGGTGAGGTATACAGATCTGCCGAACCATTTTCTTTTTAGCCACGTTTCCAATCACTAACTAATTATTTTCTCCAATTCCTATCTAATAAAACTTTATTTGGATCAAAATTGAATAGTCTTGGTTATATGGAACTAGATATGAAAAACACTGAGTAGTTAGAGAACATATTTGAAGATATCAGGGTTGCCTCGTTGGATACAACTAGCCTATGCAATTAATTTCAACTTAAGATTCACTAAAATTTAAAATAATTTTGTTTAAAAAGAACAACAAAATAAATGTAATACAGTTACTTTTTTCTTCAACCATTTTTCTTATAGTATTTTAAGTTTGAACAAAAAAAGTATTAGGTTACATGTGATTTTGCTAAAATAAGCCTCAGTAAGATTTCCTGATTATAAGCTTTTTGAAACAAAATTCAATAACAGCTTTATTATGTTCTAAACTTCAGCATATTTATCATGCAATTAAATTCTGAGAATCAAGTTAAAGACTTCATAAAAATAAAAGAATAAATAAGTATGTATAACGTTTGACCCAGCAATGTTACCAATAGAAATTTGTCTTACAGATGTCCTGTCACATGTTCACAAACAATGTAATTCAATAATTCTTATTACCATATTTATAGTAAAATATTAGGAACAATCTAAACAATCAATAAAAAGCTGGTTAAATAAATCCAGTATATATAAAGAATGCACTGGTATGCAGCAGTTAAAATAACATAGACCAATATGAAACTTTCTCCAAGATATATTCTTTTTTTTTTTAATTGTATTTTAGGTTTTGGGGTACATGTGATGAACATGCAAGATTGTTGCATAGGTACACACATGGCAGTGTGCTTTGCTGCCTTCCGTCCCCTCACCTGTATCTGTCATTTCTCCCCATGCTATCTCTTCCCATCTCCCCACCCCCCCAATAGATATATTCTTAAGTGTAAAGAAAAAGAAAAAGGAAAAAGCAAGCTGATGAACAATGTGACTTCGTACTAAAATTTGTATTAACTATTTTTAATTGGTACAAATACCTGTATTCTCTTGAAGAATGCACCAGATACAAGTAAGAGTGATTGTTATCTGGTGAGACATGGGTTTGTGGAACAAGGGTGAGAGAAAGAGTTACCTTCACTTTAATTGTTTTATATCTTTTGAATTATTAACCTTATACTTGCATTACTAGTCTTAAGCAAAATAACAATGCTAAAAACAACAAGTAAAGCAAAACTTTTGTCTGTAAAGCAGAATATTAATGCACAGGCTTAATTACAATCAATATTTCAAGTAGAAACCAACCAGAACTTGAAAATAATAAATACTACTTTAAAATACGTATATAAGTTACAAACACAAAGGTTAAGTGTATTTAAGATATCTTGTTATGACTCAAGAATTAGTTTCAGTGAAAAATTACACTTGCTTTTAGGTCAGCTATTTGGTTTACATGCTACCCCACAAAAAGCCTCCATCTTAACCAAGAAGAGAAAAGGACACATGTGCACACACACACAAACACACGCACACACACACACATGTGCATGCACACACACCAAATTATGGGCCATCCTAAGACAGAGAAGTGTCACTTGTTTGGATACCTTATTTCTCCAAAATAGACCAGAAATTCCTTCATATCTGGTCTCTTTTAGAGAAATTTGGTAATCAAAGATTCATTAATGGTAATGGTCTCATTTAGAAAACAAAGACTCAAGAAATAAGCACCATGTTATGCAGCGTAATTTACTTTGAAATAAAAATACTAGTTTGCCCTTCAAAATAAATGAAATAGTTAAATAAACCTAAAAGGACACAACTTCCACTTCTATGACAGTGAGAGTGTGCTCCGTCAACGCTTCTGCTGAGATCAACGGTAAAAAGCTGAATAAAATACAGAGCAAAACAAAAAAGACTGAGGGCATCAGTGAGCACATAGCCAGACAAGGCAAAAGGTGCTAAGACACAAAGAGGGGAAATGCACTGAGCTGAGCCCAAATTCTCAGCCACTTTTTCTCCTAAAGGCATAAGCTGATTTCTCCATGGCAAACAGGGCTGATAAGGAGCCCTGGTAACTACTCTAGTTTTTCAATTAAGAATAGTGAGGGCTAGGTGTGGGGAAAGGAGCAAGTAGGAGATAGAAAAGTACCCTCAAAGACCCAAACCTTGCCTCCAATTACTGGAATCCCTGATTGGAACAAGGTAACCTGCTCCTACTCTAATAGCAATTTAATTTTTTAGAAATTAAATAGAAAAGACTAATATCAATATTAATATTTATTAATATTCATATCTCTAAGTAAAAGCTTTGATATCTCTAAGTAGCATCCTCACATTTGGTCAATTACAGAACACTGAGGAAATTGTCTGCAGTCTCTGACTGCCTTGCAAAACCAGTTTCCTGGAGAATTGCCAAGCAAATATCCACTGGTTGAAGTTATCTGGGTTGCCACCTTATTTTTTCTCAGGCAATATATCATTTTATTGCCATCCCTATGTACATTTTCTTTGAATGCTTACATTTGAACAGATGACGGTTTTCGTTAAAGCAGTTTTAAATGTATTCACACACATTAGAATGGCTATAATTTAGGAGACAGACAATACTAAGTATTGACAAAGACGACAAAAATGTACACCAACCAGAATTCTCATCCTCTGCTAGTTAAAGTGGAAATGAATATAAGTTCTTTGGAAATGTTGCATAGAAATTCCTAAAGCTGGAATTACTTCCTAATCTACTCAGAGGCAGCATTTTCTCTCCTTGGTAGATACCCAAGATAAATGAGTATTGATGTCCACTGAACATGCAAGAATGTTCAGAGAAGAATTGCTTTTAACAAAACCACAAACTGGAAACAACCCAAATATCTATCAACAGTAAAATCAATAAATATCGTACACTTGTATTATAAAATCACTATATAAAAGATAGAAAAAAAATTACCAGTACACTGATATGGTTTGACTGTGTCCCCACCCAAATCTCATATTGAACTGTAGTTCCCATAATCCCCACATGACATCGGAGGGACCAAGTGAGAAGTAATTGAATGATGGGGGCCATTACCCCCATGCTGCTGTTCTCATGATAGTGAGTGAGTTCTCATGAGATCCGATAGTTTATAAGGGACTTCCTTCACCCTTTTGCTTTATACTTCTCTTTCCTATCATCATGTGAAGAAGGATGTGTTTGCTTCCCTTTCTGCCATGATTGATTGTAAGTTTCCTAAGGCCTCCCCAGCCCTGCAGAACTATGAATCAATTAAACTCTTTCCTTTATAAATTAGCCAGTCTCAGGCAGAACTTTATGTCAGGATGAGAATGTACTAATATGTACAAATAACACAGACATGTTGCTTTTAAAAAGCCAGAAAATGAAAGTGGACATTCATCATGATTCCATTTACATAAAGCTCAAAAATACATTCAAACTTACCTATAGTTGCAATAAGCCAAGCAACATGTAAAGGTAAAGAGCACAGTCACCTCAGGCTTGCCCTCTCTTCAGATACCAGCCTCAAGCTTACTGACCTCAGGGTCACCCTCACTTCAGACCAGCTAACTGCAAATTCGTGAGTCTCCACAACTGCCCTGAGGTTCTATAATTTGCTAGAAAAATTCACAGAACTCAGGAAAAACTCTACTTATCATTATATTCTTAGTAAGTAAAAGGATACCATTAGAACTAGCAAAGGAAGAAAAGCACATGGAAGATTTCAAATGAGAAACTTCCTTATTCATAGGGACATATTCCTATCTTGGAACAGACATGTCATAATATATGTAGAAAATTGTCAACCAAAGAGGCTCACTGGAGTTGAGTTCCAAAATTTCTACCAGAGCTTGATTAATTACTATTTGCAGTAGTCTCAGCCTGTCTTGTAGATTTGGCTTAATACCTTTAGTTTCCAGTTTTTCCAGAGATCAGAATTGATCTCTGTTAAGTCCCACCTTAAATCATATTCATATTGTTAGACTTTTTGGTAGCCAAAATCCCCAAGCAAGCAAAGACCCTGCTCTCAAGTGGGACATGCCAGAACCCTAGAGATCAGCTCCAAGTAACCAAGGGAAACATTCAGACCTCTCTTTGAGTAATATTAATTCTTCACTATGCAATATAACAGTCAGAACAGTGGTTACCTTTAAGGGCATGTAATAAACAGAGAGGAGCAGGATTTCATTTCCAGGGTGCTAGCAATGTTCTATTTCTTGACCAGATAGTAGTTGCACAACTCTGTTTATTTTACTACGTTTATTGAGCTCTACTTTTATGATTTGTGTGCTTTTTCTGCATGTGTGTTATACTTCAATAAAAATATACACTTAGGGAAAAAATTTTAAACCCAGAGATACTACTCAGCCCAAGCAGCTATTTAATAGTATAAAACAGGGAGTGCTATACAGTTCATGGCTTCTACCCAGTAGGGAAGCACTTTCCAGGTTGAACTCAATACAGAAGCTGCACTCTTCCTGCCAGAGAAACAGCTGCAGTGAAACCCTTCCTGCTGCTAAGGTGCTGAAAGACCATTTCAACCTAAATGGCATAGGTCATGAATGGTGTGTGGCCCAGAAAATATCAATGAAGGATGCGGAGCAGTGTTAAGAAAGGAAGAGATGAGCTTGAAAGAAGATGAGGGAGAAAAGGGGGAAAAGGCGAAATAAGGTCAAAACTAAGTAGTTCAAATATTATTTTTTTAGCTGAATATTCACTCATGCCTTAGTGTTTTACAGAACAGTCTCTGAGGCAGGATTTGTGTACAAGTGATTTATAAGAGAGTAAGGGAACTGGGGAATAGGACAGTGAAGGACAATAATCCAAGCAAGGTTGCAATTTTAGGCACAGTCCCAGCCTCATCCTGATCCCTCAGAGGAGTCCTGCAGTATAAATTACATGAACCTTAGGGTTCATCTCTACTTGGGGCAAGGGAGCTGGGCTTTCATACTCCTCTACTGGTTAGTCATTTGCTAGGGGCAACATCAAGAGGGCTGTAAGCTCGGAGGCATTTCTGCAACTTCAGACAAAGCATCTCCAGTATTTTGAGGACAGTCCTCCAAAGAGAATTGGCATGTATGCTGTTAGAAGCTAAAGTATACAGATCAAGACAGAAGCCTACAAATTATGAAAGGGACGTGAGAGGATTGCAGTTCAGCAGTAACTGTTCACTACACCAAGTGACAAAGAATTGCAAATTAATATAAAGATAAGCTATATATTTGTTACACATTTATGTACACATTCTTGTTTATTAAACATTTAGTATACCCCATTTGGTTATCATTCCTGGTAGGATAGTCATCATTCTCAATCAGCTTCTTATAATATTCTAAGTTAGATAGTATTTTAAATTATTGTTAAAGATATTTACTCAAACTGGATGAATTACAGCCAATAATTTCAGTCATTATTTTAGGGATTAGAGAAGGAAGACAAAGAGAAAAATATCTCTGATCTGAATGTAATCTATGGAAAACAGTATGGAGCTTCCTCAAAAATGTAAAAATAGACTTGCCATGTGATCCAGTAATCCTACATGTGGGTATATGTCCAAGTATATAAAATCAGTATGTCACAGAGATATCTGCACTCCTATGTTCACTTTGGCATTACTAACAATATCCAAAATGTAGAATCAACTTAAGTATCCATTGGTGGATAAATGGATAAAGAAAATGTATACAGACATAACAGATTATGTCATAAAAAAGAAAATTCTGTCACTTGAGACAATATAAATGAACCTGAAGGAAATCATTTTAAATGAAATAATTCCATAACAGAGGCATAAATAATGCATAATCTCACTTATCTGTAAAATATAAAAAATTCAAACTCAGAAGGAAAGAACAGAGTGTAGTTACCTGTGGCTGGTGGAAGGAGAAAGGGAAGAGATTGGAGAGATGTTGGTTAAAGGTACAAAATTTTAGTTAGACAGGACGAATAGATTCTAGAGATCTATCATGTAGCATAGTGACTATAGCTAATAATGTACTTGAAAATTGATAAGGGATTAGATCTTAAATATTCTTACCACAAAAAAATGATAAGTTTGTGTGGTGATAGATGTGTTAATTAGCTTAATTATCTTACAATGTGTACATATCTAAAAACATCACACATAGATCATAGATGCGTATATTTTTCATTTAACAAATATATCTTAATAAAGCTTGAGGAAAATGAAAGAAAAAGTTGCCCATGAACTGATGGTATCCTGAAAAATCTTAAGCCTGTCAAAATGAGCTATGAGCTATGATCATTCATTTAAAAGGTGGTAAGTGGGAAAGATGTTGTGCTCGGTTCTAGTGATACACAGAACTTACCCTTGAGGAAGCCATATTTTAAAGAAGAAAGCCAAATTATAACTTACCAGACAATATGGTAAAAATGGGATGCTAAAAATATGAAAAACTCATGCTGTAAAGAAGTAGAATACATTTGAGTAGAACTTCACAAAGCAACTTCAATAAGCATTTTCTTCATTCGATACACTTTTGTTGAGTGTCTTTTATGTAATTACATTATTCTGTGTCCTTCAGACATATTACCACATTTGAAACAGGCAAGGAGTAGTGCTATTTACAAATAAAGAAACTGAAGTGGTGGCAAAGACAATACTCTGTATGTTTCATAAACATGATACAGCAGAATTCAAGGGCAATATTTCATTTTTCAGTCAGATCTAAAGAGAACATATTGTATTACAGAAGTTAGAAACCTACGGCCCACAGGCCAAATCCACTCCAATGCCTATTTTATAAATAAAGTTTTATTAGAACACAGTAAAGCTCATACATTTATATAAGGTCTATGGCTAGTTTCCTGCTAGAGAGAAAGAAATGAGATATGACAGAGATCAAATGGCCTTCTTAGCCTAAAATATTTACTATCTAGTCCTGTAACAAACTGCTTTCTATGTTTTTCCAACGTGGTAGAATAGAGGCTCTCCCAGCATACCTTACACACTTGGAAATAGCAAAATAGTGTGTAGAGAGTCACACTGTGAACTTGTATTCAAGAGGAAAAGGGAGTTCAACATAAATGCAAAAGAAAACTTCAGATACTGCTAAAAAGAAAGGAGGCAGCAGCCCACATAGTGGGGTATAGGGAAACCCAGGAGTGAATCCCCTGTGTGTAATAGGGGAAGTGAGTGCCTCCACAGCACATATTCCTACTGGGGAGTTTGATAATTCAGGCCACAGGGGAGTTCTTTGACCTTCTTAATTCCTGGATCGAACTTGCAGATAGTCAGGAGACTGTAAGAAGAAAGGGCACTGTGAGTACCCTATGTGAACTCCCAGATCCGGATGCCAATAGAAGGAGGCCACTCCTGATCCTAACTCATAGTGAGCTACGTGAGAACCTGCCAGCCAGCATGCCTTTCTTGGGCTGGGGATTAGTGATCTGTTCTTGAACAGAATGGGAGATCCAAAGGCCAGAACTGGTAGGTAAGTGTGGCATAGGCTTTAGCCACAGGTGTTGGAGTTGGGCATTCCCCTTCATGAGGCCAGGCTGGGAATGGGTTAGCATGAGGGGCTGAATTTTACCCAGGTAACAAGTTGTGTGGCCTGGAATGGTCTTATCATCTGAAGGCAAACTGTGTATGACTTGGATAACAGTCCCAACTTGCTACCAGCATCAGGCCATGGATGGGAGCTCTGCTGGGTTGACAGAGTGATAGAAAAGCAGTCCCCACTTGCCTAGCCACTTGCTAGGCTATACAGTCCAAGCTGCTGCTCCTTCCCCATGTTGGGTCTTTAGCATAGAAATAGTTGCTCTGTTCCTCACTGGGGCAACTCTCCAGGGGACTGAGGACTGCCACCTAACCTCTGTTGGGGCCAGCACTTACACCTGTCATTGAGTGGCCTGCGTGCAGGCTTGCTTGAACCAGCCCTGCCTGGATTGGTCCTACTCCAACCCCATCTCAAAGGCAGAGAATGTGGCTGGGACCAATGAGCATTCCAAGGCCCAACCTGTCACCTGGGACACCTGAGTACTTCTCTTGGTTAATGAAGTCAAGCATATACCCTACTGCTATCACCACAGCTGGCTCTAACCTGCCAGCACCACCTACTGGCCTGGAGATTGACCTGCACAGCCCATTACAACATCTACTGAACACAAGTGCACAGCACTCAGAAAGGAGACAAGCTTTGAGCAATTTCTGCTACCACCATTGCCTGTGCCTGTAGAGAGCCAGAATAGCCCACCTCCCGTGGGAGGATCAGCAGCAAGGCTGCTGTGAAATTTGGTTGAACGTCAGAGAAGTGAAACCATAATAGGAGGATGTGTATGTCTCGGGGTGGAACAGAGACAGGCCTAGAGAGATAACCAGCTTTCGCTGCCCTTGCTGCAAGATAGTATGTCAATTGAAGTATGAGAATAATATTCACAGGCTATTCTAAGTACCTGCATCCTCCCTTTGCTATGTGCTTTGTGAACATATACAATAAAGTACTCTGAGACAGGTCAGGGCCAGAGAAACTGACATCCTCACTTTCCTGGACTGCCTGGCCCAGATTTCTCTATGTCTGTCTTTGAGTCTTTCTTTATCTCCCACTGTTTCCTCTTAGGTCTTTGAACCCTTGTGCAGCGCAAGACACAGCACATGCCAGACGTGACACCTAAGCTACTCAGAAGACATTAAGTTTGCTCACTCACCTGGTATATCACTCATTGCTACAACCAGCATTTCAAAAAGCTACCACATTAAAGCAATTTATAATCAAGGAAATTATACAAAGTCTACACTACTGAAGACACCCAGAAGCAAGGCCAAATGACAATCCTCAACATACATCATAGTTATATCCTCAAGAAAAAAGACAGCCTCGCCCCAAATAATTCAAAAATAAGGAGTTACTGTTTCTCCAGATACAAAAATAAAATAAAGATTAAAAAAAAAAACCAGCATCATAATACCAGGCTCAAATAATCCTCCTGCCTCAGACTACCAAGTAGCTGGGACTATAGATGCACATCACCATGCCTGGCTAATTATTATCATTATTATTATTAACTACTATTTTGTAGATACAAGGTCTCCCTATGTTGCCCAAGCTGCTCTCAAACTCCTGGGTCAAGAGATCCTCCAGCCTTGGCCACCCAAACTGCTGGAATTTGAGGTACGAGCCATGGTACAAAATCAACACAGATATATTAAAAAAAAAAAAAAAAACAGAACTTCTGGAACTAACAAAATAATAGCAAAAAATACAAATTACAGTTGAAAGCTTCAAAAATAGACTAAAGCAATCACAAAAGAGAAACTCAGAACTTGAAGACAGGTCTTTTGAATTAATCCAGTCAGACAAATATAAATAAAAAAGAATAAACAAAGCCTTCGAGAAGTATGAGGCAACTTAAAGTAATGAAACTTACAAATCATAGACACTCCTGAGGGATAAGGAAAAGCTAAAATCTTAAATGCCTATTTAATGAAATAATTGATAAAAACTTCCCTAGTCTAGCAAAAGATATAGACATCCAGATACAAGAGGCCCAGTGAACTCCAGGAAATATACTGCAAAAAGGACTTAGCAACAACTTGTAGTCATCAGACTAGCTAAAGTAAATATGAAGGGAAAAAAATCCTATAATCATCAAGAGAAAAGTACCTTGTCATGTGTAACTAAAAGCCCATCAGACTAACAACAGACTTCTCAGCAGAAACTGTATAAGCTCCAGAAAAATTGGGACTCTATTTTCAAAATTCTTAAAGAAAAAACTACTTATCATGATTTTTATATCCTATCAGAATAAATTTCATAAATGCAAAAGAAATAAACGCTTCCCCAGATAAGCAAACACTGAGAGAATTTGTCACCACTAGGCTGGTCATAGAAGAAATGCTCAAAAGAGTCCTAAACATGACAATTAAAAGTCAATGTTCACCATCATAAAAACTAATGAAAGTATGGAAGTCACAAGTCTTATAAATAATTGCAGAAAGAGAAATAAATCAACAGTCGAGATGTCAGAACTTCACCCAAAAAAGGACAGAGAGAAAAAAGAAACAAAGAATCCATTGAACATCTAGATAACAATTAATAGTATGATACAAATGAAACCCCATATGTCAATATTAACCTTGAACATAAATGGACTAAATACTCCACTTATATAGACTGGCAGAATAAGTTTTTAAAAATGAACAAACTATATGTTGCTTACAAGAAAGTGACTTTACTGCTAAAAACACACAGTTATGGTAAAGGTTTGGAAAAGTATATTTCATGCAAATAGAACCAAAAGCAAGCAGAAGTAGATATCCTTATATAAAATAAAACAGACTTTAAATCAACAGTAAAAAAGAGTCAAAGAAAATTATGTAATGATAAAGGGATCAATTCAATAAGACAAAATAACAATTATAAATATCTATGCACCCAACACCTCAGCACCCAGATTCATGAAAAATAAAATATTACTAGACACAACGAGAGAGATATGTATCAATACAATAATAGTGGGGGACTTCAGCACCCAACTCTAAGCACTAGACAGACCACCAGGACAGGAAATCAACAGAAACACAGGACTTAATTAGGACTTTTGACTAAATCAACTAGACATTTACATAACATTCTACCCAACAACAGCAGATTATACATTCTTTTCATCAAAACATGGAACATCCTCCAATACAGACCATACACTAGGCTACAAAACACGTCTCAATAATTTTACAAAACAAGTCTCAGTAATTTTTAAAAATAAAACTCGTACCAACTATCTTCTTAGACTATAGGAGAATAAAACCAGAAATCAATATCAAGAGAAGCTCTCAAAATTATACTAATACATGTAAATTAAACAGCATAATTCTGAAGGATTTGGAGATCAATGATAAAGGAAATTTGTTTTTTTTTTAATGAATGAAAATAAAAGCACAACATACCAAGACCTCTGAGATACAGTGAAAGAAGTGTTAAGAGGGAAGTTTATAGTGTTAAATGCCTACATCAAAAAATAGAAAGACCACAAATTAACAACCTAATATCACACCTCAAGGAATTAGAAAATCAAGAACAAATCAAACCCAAAGTTAGAAAGCAAAGAAATAACAAAGATCAGAGCAGGACCAAATTAAATTGAGATCAATAAACAATACAAAGAATAACTGAGTGAAAAGTTGGCTCTTTGAAATGATAAATAAAATTGGTAAACTGCTAGCTAGACTCATTAAGAAGAGAGAACAGCTAAATATGATTATAATGAAAAAGGAAATATTACAACCAATACCACAGAAATACAAAAAGTCATTAGAGACTACTATGAATATTTATATATTCACAAACTAGTAAACCCAGAAAAAAGGTATAAATTCCTAGAAGCAAGTTCTCAAATTTAAACAAGGAAGAAAGAAAAATCCTGAACCAACCAATAATGAGTAGCAGATTAAATCAGTAATTTTCAAAAATCTCCTAACACAAAAGCCCGGGACCAGATGTATTCACAGCCACATTCTATCAAACATACAAAGAAGGGGTTACAATCCTCCTGAAACTCTTCTAAAAAATTGAGAAGGATGGAATCCCTAAACCATTCTACACAGGTAGTATCACCCTGACACCAAAGATAGACAAAACACAACAGAAAAAATAAAAAATTACAGATCAATATTCCTGATGAACATAAATTTTAAAAATCCTTAACAGAATACTAGCAAACTGAATCCAACAGCACATTAAAAAGACAATAAACCATGATGAAGTAGGTTTTATTCTAGGGATTCAAGGCTGCTCTAATATATGCAAGTCAGTGTGATCAATCCATAAATAAAATTTAAAGCAAAAACTATATGATCATCCCAATAGATACAGAAAAAACACTTGATAAAATTCAGCATCACTTTGTGACAAAAATTCACAACACACGAGGCATAGAAGGAACATATCTCAAAATAATAAAAGCCATACATGACAAACCCATACCCAACATCATACTGAAATGCGAAAAGTTGAAAACATTCTCCATAAGAACTGAAACAAAAATGTCCATTTTTCATGACTCCTATTTAACATAGTACTGGAGGTCCTAGCCAGAGCAATAAAACAGGAGAACAAAATAAAATTCTTCCAAAAAAGAAAACAGGAAGTCAAACTATTTATTTGCAGATAATATAATCTTATTCATACCTAGAAAATCCCAAAATTTTCTCCAAAAGACTCTTAGATTTGATCAATTAACTCAGTAAAATTTTAGGGAACAAAATCAATGTATAAATATCAGTCACATTTCAATATACCAATAATGATCAAGCTGAGAACCAAATCAAAAAGTTACTCCTATTTACAATAGCTACAAAAATACCTAGGAATATATTTAACCATAGAAGTGAAAGAGCTCTACATGGAAAACTACAAAATGATGGTGAAAGAAATTGTAGATAAAATAACAGATTCAATGCAATGTATATCAATCTAATAAGATCAGTTTTCAAAATAATTTTTAAAATCATAAAATTTATATGAAACCTAAAAAAAGAACCTGAATAGCCAAAACAATCCTAAGCAGAAAGATCACAGTTGGAGGCATAATAATACCTGGCTTAATATTAAACAACAAGACTATAGTAACCAAAACAGTAGCATGTTGGTATCAAAATAGACACATAGATCAATGGAACAGAATAAAGAACCCAGAAATAAAGGCACTTATCTATATAGCCAACTGACCTTTGAGAAACCCAATGAAAACATACACTGAAGAAAGGACACCCTATTCAATAAATGGAGTTGGAAAAATTGAATTACCTTATACAGAAGAACGAAATTAGATGCTCATCTCTCACCACATAAAACATTCAACTAAGGTCTGGGTGTGCTGGCTCACATTTGTAATGCGAGCACTTTAGGAGGCTGTGTTTTAAGGATCACTTGAAGCCAGGAATTCAAGACCATCCTGGACAATATAGTGAGACCCCATGTCTAAAATTAAAAAAAAAAAAACACTAGCTAGGCATGGTGGTATATATTTGTAATCACAGCTTCTCAGAAGGCTGAGGGGGATGGATCACTAGAGCCCAGGAGTTTGAGTTTGCAGTGCAGTGAGCTACAATCACTGCACTCCAGCCTGGGTGACAGAGCAAGATCCATTTCAATAAACAAATAAATGCATCAATCAATCAATAAAAATATAAAAATTAAAAAATCAACTCAAGCTAGATTAAAGACTTAAATGTAAAACTTGAAATTATAAAAGTACCAAAGGAAAACCTATAAAAAACTCATTTGGTCATCAGCCAAGACAAAGAATTTATGACTCAGACCACAAATGGACAAGCAACAAAAACAAAAATAGACAAATGGGACTTATTTAAACTAAAAAGCTTCTGCATAGCAACAGGATAATTCACAGAGTGAACACACAACCCCTGTAAGATAACAGAAAAGATTTGTAAATTATGGATCTTACAAGGGACTAATATCCAGAACTTACAAAGAACTTAGCCAAATCAACAATAAAGCAAAAAACAGGTTAACCCATTGAAAAATGGGCAAAGGACATAAACAGAAATTTTTCAAAAGAAGAATACAAATGGCCAACAAGCATATGAAAAAAATGTTCAACATCACTTATCATCGAAAATATGTAAATTAAGACCACAATGAGACATGATCTTACACAACTCAAAATGGCTTTTATGAAAAGGTCAAAATATAACAGATGTTGGTGAGGGTGCAGAGAAAAGGGAACATTTATGTATGATTGGCAGAAATGTAAATTAGTACAACCTAAATGGAAAACAGTATGGAAATTCCTCAAAAAACTGAAAATATAATTATCATATGATCCAGCAATCCCACTACTGGGTATCTACCCAAAGTACAAGAATTCATGATGTCAAAAAGTTAACCTATACAGATTTGGAATTGATCTAAGTGTCTGTCAACAGATGATTAAATACAAAAAACTATATGGTATATGTAGGCAGTGGAATACCACTCAGCCATAAAAAAAAAATGAAGTCATGTATTCTATAGCAACATAGATGGAAGAGGAATCCATTATTTTAAGTGAAATAATTCAGAAACAAAAAGTCAAATGCCACATGTTCTCACATAAAAGGGGGATCAAATTATGCATATTCATGGATCTCATGGATATAAAGTATAGAATCATAGACACTAGAGAATCAGCAGGATGAGAGCATGGGCGTGGGGTGAGAGGAGAAATTACTTAATGAGTACAATGTACTTTATTCAGGTGATAGGTACACTAAAACCCCAGACTTCACTATGCAATATATCCATGTAATAAAACTGCACTTATTCCCCTTAAATTTATACAGGTCAGGTGTGGTGGCTCATGCCTGTAATCCCAGGACTTTGGGAGGCCAAGGCAGGAGGATCACGAGGTCAGGAGTTCCAGACCAACCTGGGCAACATGGTAAAACCCCGTCTCTTCTAAAAATAGTAAAAAAAAATTAGCCAGGTGAAGTGGCATGTGCCTGTAATCCCAGCTACTCAGGAGGCTGAGGCAGGAGAATTGCTTGAACCCGGGAGGTGGAGGTTGCAGTGAGCCAAGATCTCCCCACTGCACTGCAGCCTGGGTGACAGAACGAGACTCTGTTTCGAAAGAAAACAAGAAAAAAAGAAGAAATGTAGAAATGTTCGCTGACTACTGTTATACCACATTAGGTATAAATTATGATACTTCAAAATATCTGCTCGGAAACATAGCTTTAAAAGAATTCTACTCTGTGTCCTCTTAGGAGCTGGATATTGGTGTCATTTTCCATCTAATGTGCTACAACTCTAGGGACAGAGGTAATGCCTATTTACATTCTTTTGACTCACTTCTTGTAGCACTGAAATGTGAAATCAGATCTTACAAATAAATGTTTGTGGGCCAGGTATGGTGGCTCATGCCTGTAATCCCAGCACTTTGGGAGGCTGAGGCTGGCGGCTCACGAGGTCAAGAGATGGAGACCATCCTGGCCAGATAGTTAAACCTTGCCTCTACTAAAAATACAAAAATTAGCAGGGCGTGGTGGCGCATGCCTATAGTCCCAGTTACTTGGGAGGCTGAGGCAGGAGAACTGCTTAACTCAGGAGGCGGAGATTGCAATGAGCCAAGATCATACCACTGCACTCCAGTCTGACAACAGAGTGAGACTCTGTCTAAAAAAAAAAAAAAAATCAAATAAAAATAAACGTTCCCTAGCCCTTCTGTTAGCAGTAAATCTTCAACAGACTGTTAAAGATTGTTGGTCAATCTAAAGACACTGAGAAAATTAAATAACAAAAAGCCCATAAAATGGATGAGATTGCTAATTTAATATTCAAGAATGATATATAGAGTTACAAAAAGGAATAAGATATTTTTGGTACATTTCCACCTAATTGGGTCTAAATATATGAAGGAAAGAGAAGTAAACATATCATGGCCTTCTTCAAAAACAAAACTCATGAGAAAAATGAGAGTAAGTTACAGGTATTAGTAGTCAACTCAAAATAAAAAGTTGGAAAATTTGCATATATTTTGCAGATGTGCAAACAAATTTAAAGGTATAAATTACAATTTTGTAAAATGCACAACAAAAGGATTTTAAAACTGAGGTGAGGCCGTGCATGGTGGCTCACATGTGTAATCCTAGTACATTAGGAGGCCAAGGCAGGTCTTGAGTTTGAGACCTTGAGGTCAGGAGTTTGAGAGCAGCCTGGTCAACATGGCAAAACCCCATCTCTATTAAAAATACAAAAGTTAACCAGGCATAGTGGCACACAACTGTAGTCCTAGCTACTTATGTGACTGAGGCATGAGACTTGCTTGAACCTGGGAGGTGGAGGTTGCAGTGAGGTGATATTGCACCACTGCACTCCAGCCTGGGTAACAAATGGAAACCCGGTCTCAAAACGAAAAAAAAAAAAAAAAAATGAGGTGAGTAAGTTCTTTAAGAAGGAAAAAATAGTAGTATGGTTATAGCAATTAAGCACCAGACTAATAAAGTTTGGGCCTTGTTTAAATAATTGCAAAGTCATTCAAAAATTCCCGAATCAGTTTACATCTTAAAAAAAAGAAATACTGGCCGGGCGCGGTGGCTCAAGCCTGTAATCCCAGCACTTTGGGAGGCCGAGGCGGGTGGATCACGAGGTCAAGAGATCGAGACCATCCTGGTCAACATGGTGAAACCCCGTCTCTACTAAAAATACAAAAAATTAGCTGGGCATGGTGGCACGTGCCTGTAATCCCAGCTACTCAGGAGGCTGAGGCAGGAGAATTGCCTGAGCCCAGGAGGCGGAGGTTGCGGTGAGCCGAGATCGCGCCATTGCACTCCAGCCTGGGTAACAAGAGCGAAACTCCGTCTCAAAAAAAAAAAAAAAAAAAAAAAAAGAAATACTTGTTTTCATCACAATGGTATTTATTATTTACATTTTTGAAGAACTTTACAGTTCATGGGGCATACCAATCATATCATATCTGGTTGTGTAGTTTCTCTCAAATTTTATGATTTATGTCCAAGTAGATCTGTCCATAACCTTATTGTAGTGCAGCAATGTGTCTGTCTCCATTGAGAATTGATTTGTACAAAGGTCTTTGGCTTCCTGCTGTCGGTAAAGAGAACATCTAAGCTCCAGGAATGATTAAGGTAAAGGCTGAAGTACGTTTTTGACTTTAGAAAAACATCAAAACACTTCGAGATTGTGCTTTCTTCAATCTAGCTACGTGTACTATAAAATTCAACTACCAACAACTTTTAAACTTACGAAATTTCCAAGTTAGTTGGAACTTCTGACTCTCAAGACACTATCATGGTCTTATCTCTCCATGAATATGATTCCTGATCTTTGTTACTTTCTGTTTACTCAGATACAAAATTTTATATTAAGAAACCAAACTTCCATTAAGTTTGCCTTTAATTTTGTTTTGAGCTTAATAAACAGCATTCAGCATGGAGCATATAGACCTCTGCTCTTATTGTAAAGCCCAAACAAGAGTCTTGGAAAGTAGTATCCTGAGGATTTAATAATAAAAGCAAATCCTTGAAAGCCTCAGCCCCATTCATTAGCATAAATCAAACCCCTGCAACTAACTGTGGGCCTAGATCTAAGGTGACTCCCTTGCCAGTCAATATTTAAACAAGAAGGTCTGTACCTACAGAATTTGAATTATTACAGCAGGAAGCTGAGTTCAAGCCATAAATAAAACAAATAGCTTGCTCCTCATAAAGGTGATGTTAGGTAGGAAATCAATTTTCCTCTCTGCAGAAAATGATCAGTTTTCCATCACCCAGGTTGTTTGGAACAGTGCCAGTCATCTAATGGGTGCTTGATAAATACATCTAGGATTATTCCAGTCAAATCCTTTACAGTCTCTTTAGGACAAGTCAATGTATCGGCATGATCCTTGACGTTGTTCTCTTGGGGTCTTTCTTGCTTTTAGAGTGGGGATTGTTTCCTTAATAACTCTGAACTTTGGTTTACTGTTTTGTTTTTTTTTGTGTTTTTTTTTTGACTTGGCAGTTCATTCCAAAAATTCTTCAGTAAAACAGGTTTTGCCCTGGAGATCTTTTATAACTGGACAGAAAAACCCATCTCGCCAAAATACTTAGGTGCTGTCTTTACTGCAGGTCAGAGACCCAAAGCAAATATATTTTTATTGCTTTTCCTTATCATCTTATACATTTCTGATTTCAAAATTTAGACATAATGTTCTAGAAAAAGCTTTTTCTAAGTGGACCCTTCAACAGGCCTGACATAGTCACTCTGTACAAAGATACTGGTTTACGTATTAAGAAGCATCTTAACGCTGCTCCAAAAAAAGAAAACAATAAAATTGTCTTTTTAACATTATATTTTGTTCTCTCTTTGTAACTTAAATGAACTAACTCAGAAATCTAAAATCTTTTGCAGCAATAACACAAAAGGGTTCTCCTTCTTATTTCCATAAATAGAATAATTTAATACCTGTCTATCATTCACAATTTTTTGTACTTGTCTTCCCACTCCTTACCTCACAAGCCCTACAGAATGGTGTCAATGTGGAAGGTAAGAGTTTTAAATACTTTGAAGTCCCTGGTTTTATCAACAGTGCATTTCATATATACCCATTGTCATTTTCCCTGTCTCTGTCTCTTGCTTTCACTTTTTTTCCCTCTCAACTTGTTTACAAATGCTCCCACTAATTATACCATTTTCTCCCTAGAAAAACTCCATGATTCGTTATTATCTCAATTTTATTTATTTTTTATTTTTTTATTGATGGGGTTTCACTCTATCACCCAGACTCATTGCTTGCTGCAGCCTCAGACTCCTGGGCTCAAGTGATCATCCTACTTCAGCCTCTCAAGTAAGTAGGACTACAGGCACGTGCCACCACACCCAGCTAATTAAAAAAAAAAAAAAATTGTAGAGATAGGGTCTCACTATATTGCCCAGGCTGGCCTCTAACTCTTGGCCTCAAGAGTTCCTCCTGCCTCAGTCTCCCAAAGTACTAGAATTACAGACACGAGCCACCACAGAGCATGGCCAACTTCCACTTTAAAGATGAGAAACCGAAATGTATGGGCTTATTTAAAGCAACACAGTGATTCATTCATTCATTTAGAAAACATTAAAATGAGACAAAAGTCTACTCTTTCTTCTGCTTAAAGTCCTTCATGGTGTTCTAGTTGTTCTTAGAATAAAGTCCAACAAATTCGTGCACACGAATGTTCATTGCAGCACTATTTACAATAGCAAAGACCTGGAACCAACCCAAATGCCCAACGATGATAGACTGGATAGGGAAAATGTGGTACATATACACCATGGAATATTACGCAGCCATCAAAAACGATGAGTTCACATCCTTTGTAGGGACATGGATGAACCTGGAAACCATCATTCTCAGCAAACTGACACAAGAGCAGAAAATCAAACATCGTATTTTCTCACTCACAGGCGGGTGTTGAACAATGAGAACATATGGACACAGGGAGGGGAGCACTACACACTGGGGTCCGTTGGGGGGAAATGGGGGAGGGGCGGGGGGTGGGGAGGTGGGAAGAGATAGCATGGGGAGAAATGACAGATACAGGTGAGGGGACGGAAGGCAGCAAACCACACTGCTATGTGTGTACCTATGCAACAATCTTGCATGTTCATCACATGTACCCCAAAACCTAAAATGCAATAATAAAAAATAAAACATAAAAAATAAAAATAAATAAAAATAAAAATAAAAAAATAAAAAAAACCCTTCATGGTGTTCTAGTTGTTCTTAGAATAAAGTCCAACAAATTCGACTTGGATGAGGAGCTCTGTACCAATAGGCCTCTGCCTCAGTCTCCCATCTGTTTCACTCATCCTCCCTATTGCGACTTCCCCTCCAGCCGCATTGCACAGCTAGCAGTGTTCTGGAGTTCTAAGTTCTCTCTCATTTAGGCCCCTTTGCATATATTATGGATCCATATACATGGAGCTCTCTTCCTGGAAACTGACCTGTCTCTTAATAAATGCTTCTCATCCTTTATTTTGGACTTAAATTTTAATTCCTCTGAAAAGCCTTCTCTGATTCCCTCAGACTGCAGAGGTCCCTCTCATATACGTTCTCATAGAAACTAACATTTCTTTTCATACGTTAACCAGAATTGTTATCTAAAAATTATTTGCTTAATTACAAGCTCCCTGAAGGCAGGCAATGTTCAAAATATTTTACACATAGTTGGTAATTAATCAATATATACAAATATGTATAAATATGTATGAAAGAAGGAAATATATGAAAAACCAGCGTCTGCCTAGCAAAGCAGTATCTTCTATAGTTTGTTTTAATAACTTAAAAAGTCATTAAAACTTAATGACTAACATTTTCCATTTGAATCTATTAATTTTGCTCTCAATTTTTGTATGTAATAGTCATAGACAAAATTATAACAGCACATATAATTACCTGTTTTCACTTTTAACTACTTTATCTTTTTCACTTGTAAATATCTTTAAAGATAATAAATGATCATTTATCCTGTGTATTCATTGCTCATGCAAACATACACTAATAATACATATTATTATTATCCCAGTTTTACAAAAGAGCAAACAAAAGTTTAGACTTGCCCAAATAAATATGGCATCTGAATGGCTTTGACACCAAAGCCTATGCTTTTAATCTCCACTTTGGATCATCTTCCCAAAATGTTTCCCAAATATCCAGTTATCCATCATCAAATCCCCTCATATGCAATCTGGGAAAAGTATAAATATATCCTTTAAAAGCTTGATGAGTATGCTATTGGGCTTGTTTATAGTATTATATGTCATTCATAATTACAGTATGATTGGCTCCACTATTTTTTCAGTCAGGTGCTGAAGACTTGTTGCAGCTTTCATGAATAAACACTGTGTTATGCATTCTTATAATTATTGATTATAATTAATGAACAAATATTTTGCTCTTTAACTCAAATCATAATCTGTTTAGTAAGTACAGGTATCCCTAACTCATTATTTTTTGACTTTACAGTGGTACAAGAGCAATATGTGTTCCATAGAAAACGGACCTCAAATTCTGAATTTTGATCTTTTTCTGGTCTAGTAATATGTAGTTTAGTATTCTCTCATTATGCCAGACCAGAACATGTCACACAAAGCCTATTTTATAATAAAATGAAGAATATCTCTTGTAATTTACTGAATATTGTACTGACAGAGTTCTGAGAATGTTTAAGGCAAGCTAGGCTAAGCTATAATGCTCGGAAGATTTGGTGTATTAAATGCATTTTAAACCTTCAATATTTTTAACTTATGATGGATTTATCTGAGCATAAACCCATCGTATACCAAGAAGCGTCTCTAGTTAAGGTATAGTCAGGATGTCAAAGATCTTACATCTCACTGGGATTCAAACTACACATATATAAAACAGGTAACAATATAAAACAATAAATAAATATAGAAATGTGATACATACAGATTCTATTGTAGATAGCAAAAAAATCGTAGGGCAAGAGTTTTTTGTTCTAATTCTCTCAAATCATAATGTATATGTAGTTACCATCTGAATCCTTCATTTGTCCCTTATACTTCTTTATATGGTTATCTTTTACATGTTTTCTATACTTTCTGAACTAGACTTTACTTCCTTGAAGACATATCTCATAGTCTATAGGGTTTTGCATATCCCAGGTGTCTTAAAAATACATGGAAAACTTGACATTTAATTAGTATTTATTTACTCTCTGGATAGGAGCAATGGGGTCATGTTGTTAAGGCTTTTGAAGACAGTGAAGAACCAGTTCAGCTTACCCCTAACAGCAAGGCAAAATGTCTGAATGCTTTTGAGGAGAGGAAATTGTTCATGATATGTTTCAGTGACATTTATTGAAGATAATGGGAGAGTAGACAAGGACAGGAAAAACCGGATCCAGGTAAATCAGTTTGGAAGCTCTAAAAAGAATTCAAAGAAAGGGTAATCAGAGTAGTAGAAAGAATGGAGGGAAGAGATACTTGCAGATAGAACTAGAGAAAACTTGGTAAATTATTCATGAGATGGGGCTGAAAACACCTCCTAAGTCAAACATAACTTCAAGTCTGGGGAACACAAACTATGGTTTGGTCATTTCTAGCAACAGGAAATTAGGGAAGGATGTCAAATTGGGATGTCAAAAATGTAATGAGTTGTGCTTAAGATAAGAGAAATAGCAGTATAAATTGGTAGGAATAGTTGAAACATTAAACTGAATCTTGAATAAAACTAAATTAGAGGTATGAATTTTGTAGTGAACCCCATGAAGCTGATAATCACAGCCATGAATCAGATGAGTAAATAATCAGACTCAGAACAAATGCAATTCCTCTTTCCTTTTAGGAAACTATCTCTAATTTTTAAATAAATTGATAGTATTCTATTACATACATATTTATAAAATGTTCAGATCTTATTGTATTCTCACATATTTTTGTAAGCTTATGTTCTTTAAAATGAACTCAGAACCTCAAAACACCAAATTTTGTAGAAATATTAAGATTTCTTAGAAATTATTTACAGTATTTAATTTAGTGTTATGTTGTATTCTAGAAACCCCAAAAACAGTATTTTATTTAGTGTTTTGTTGTATTCCAGAAACCCAAAATGCTGCACTGTGCCAGTTGGAACAGTGTTTCATTCTGTCTTGTGTTTTCCCTAAACATTGCTAATATGATTAATAAACCAGACTATAAAATTAGAGTGATTTTTTTTCTCCCACCTCCTATGGATGTAAATGCAGACGGTACTTTAGAAAACATTCTCTATTCCCTTCTTTCCGCCCAAGGGAAGAAATGTATGTTTCTATTTCTAAGTTATACATCCTCTCTGGATCAAACTTATTCCCAAAAGATTTTCAGCTCAAAACACAGTGTGTTTTCTGTGCAAATCACATAATCAATCTAAATTTTAATAGCTTCAATATTGTGCCTTTTACCATGTCTACTGCAAAATAAAAGTGCAAGCGTGACCTTTAGAGATCCCCACTTCTGAAACTCACCAGTCATTGTGAAAAACAGTGACCCTTTTTCAAGTACATCCAAATGATTTTTCATGACTCCTTCTATCTTTCATGGTAGCTTCTGAAGTCTTTCACATTGCTTCTATCTTTGCAAAAGTCATTTATCAAGCACTGGCTACTGAGCTGTTACCAAATGCAACAAAGAATTTTAAAGTGGTACTATTTTAATAATAAAGAAATGTTATTAAAAATAGTAATTAAAAGGGAGTATGCAAGAAAGGCAAATATATGAGCCAAAGGTACACACAGGCTCCATGTTCTATTTAAAAGATAAACTTTGGCTAATATACATAATTGTGTATTCACGGTGTACACTGTCCTTGGGAGAAAAGTTCTATTTTCTTGTGAGAAGACCTGATGAGAAAGACTTTTGGAACAGCAGAAATGAAGGATACAGCAAATTATCTATAACTGAGTAAAAGCCAAGTGATACTCTGAGATTGTCTTCAGAGGACCCAGACAATCTGCCCAGACATAATGGTGATATCTGGCAACTACTTGGCCTAAAGGAGAATAACTGTTGTAGTCTGGCTGAATATACATAAAAGCACAGAGAAAACTCATGAGGGTATTGGTGCATATGTTTGTGTCCTAAATTATAACCAAGAAAATGGTGCCTTGCACTATGTAAACACTGTAGTAAGAGGGTTGGTCTAGGATGGGATTATCACTTGGGAATCAACATATTTTGTCAATTGATTCACATTACCCATTCTTCAAAGAATATTATTGATAAATCAGGAAATTAATCTAAAGAGTATTAATCAACAGAATATAAACCTAAAGTGGAACTAAAACAATTAAGTCAAATATCCAGACATCTACAAATAGTATCGAAGAATGTGGAATGTCAACTTGGTAATCTGAAAGTATTTTGTTAAACCAAGAATCAAAACAAATTGTTTGGATAGTAATACAGCATATATAATTTCTATTATATTTGAGGTTTTAGAGTTTTCCCTTCTGGTTATTTAAATGTTTCTATCAAATATTATCTCCCCGCTTTTGACAAATTTAGGGGCTATTTCTGATATGGTCTCATCCTCCAGTTCTCATTACAGTATATACCATTAAGACAACTGACATTTGTTTTAATTTGTCATTAAGTCACTTTTCTTCATTTGTCATATTATAATTCAAAGTTTGTAGATGATGTGGAACTGGTAATGTTTTAGGTTAACTGCTTTCTGCTTACATAGATGATAAGCTTTAACTCATCAGGAAAATATTTCTGTCTACATTTTTCAGTGGATGATTTCTGATCCTCTTCTGAGAACTTATTCATTCAACTTACTTTGCAAGGTGAGGCAGCTCTCCTTATTAGAATGTCCATATGTAATTGCTTTTTTATTTTAATTTTCTCTGATCATTTTAAGTTCTATCCACTCATTACAAGTGTTAGAATAAATCTGATTTACAGATTTGTTTCCCAGTGTATTAAAAACCCAATTCAAATGTAGAAAACCACTGGAGACCACCTGAGGCTGCCAGCCAATCAGTGCATATTTGTTGATTGCCTATCAACATGCATAAAGGTGGAGAAGATATTGTCCTTGCCCTGTGAGAATTTACAAAGTAATATGTGAGATAAATACACAAAGCTAATATACAATGCACTGTTTTAGAGGAAATCACAAAGAAGCACACGGTATCCTAGAGGAGTCAGAGAATCAAGAAAGCTCTCTGAAGACATGGACTTTGAAGAATGGGCATGATTTTGACTGGCAGAATTGAGTAAAAGCATATTCCAGATATAACCATTTTTTTCTTCTGGCTTCAAGCAGAAAATAATTCTGTGTTTTTTATGCTTATAAAAGTCAAGTCCTCAAATGCCTTACAGACATTTTTATATACATTTTATATTCATTTTATGTATTCAATTGATCACAACTGTTAGTGATGTTTGCATATCATCACTTACTGCTTTCAAAGTATGTGGACCCAACTGATAATACTGTTTTTTGATGACAAAAATTTCAAATTAGTTTATTCGAAATTTTTTGAGTGTTTATCCACAAATTGTTAGTGTTCTGAATATAAAACATAGCACCCATACATAAAACAATGCTGCCTTAGAGCTAACTGAATAATTGTGGGTACAACCACCAAAGGTTCTACCAAGAAAGCAAAAAGCAAAACCTTTTAGGTAAATCTTGATTGCGGTGCAAATGCTTTGGATATTACAGGTGAATCCATTAATTTCTTTCTAAAGTCCTTTTGTCCTTCCTGGGGATGAATATGTACTTAGTTCACAAGATCACACTTTAGAAGACATTCTCTAGAGCTAGACTTTCCCAATTCAAATTCTAGATCCAATACTTAGAAGATCTATAACCCTAGGCAAGTTACTTAACCTCTCTTAGTTACTTCATGAATAAAATGGTGATAGGCTGGGCACAGTGGCTCACACCTGTAATCCCAGTGCTTTGGGAGGCATAGGTGGGTGGATCACCTGAGGGCAGGAGTTCAAGATCAGCCTGGCCAACATGATGAAACCTCATCTCTACTAAAAATACAAAAATTAGCCAGGCATGGTGGCTGGCACATGCCTGTAATCCCAGCTACTCAGGAGGCTGACACAGGAGAATCCCTTGAACCTGGGAGACAGAGGTTGAAGCAAACGGAGATCACACCACTGCACTCCAGCCTGGGCAACCGAGTGAGACTTTGTCTCAAAAAAAAAGGGGGGGGGGCAGTTATAATAAGAGTAGTCACATCATGGTGTCAGAGGTATTATGTGAGTTTATAGATGAAGAATGCTCTCAACAGCACACCTAGAACATCACAAGCCATCAGTAAATAACACTAAAACTCAAACTCAGCACACTATAAGCATCACACAAATGTTTGTTCTTATCATTATTGTTCCCCTAAATGTTAGATACATTTAAAAAAAAAAAAAAAAAAAAAAAAGAAAGAAAGAATGCCAAATGACAACAGCCCAAATTGACATGGTGGAAGGGTTAAGTGGATAAAAGAATGCAACATAATTATTATCAGCTTGTCAGGTGAAGACATTTCCAGGAGAATAAAACTTTAAATGTGGTTGATTGTGTAAGTCAGAAATTTACAAGTGGTCTATGGCTCATTAATGAAGCACTAAATTGGACAATCAGTGTTAATGGGAATTGCACAGTAAAAGCACTACACATCAAGTTGAGACTCTGGACTAAATGCGTAATCACACACTTCAGCAATTTAGTTCCAAGCACCCTTTGTGTCATCCTTCAGAATAGATAGATGGATAGATAGATAATCATTATTTGTAAAGGATGTTTTGTCATTTATTAATTATATCTTACCTAGTTCAAAGAAAGAATTACAATCAAAAATGGCAGTTAAAGTAGATGGAAAAATACTACATTGGAGCACTGAAATAGAATAAAATTTATCAAACAAACTAATATAGTTATTATGACTGAATACAAAATGGATTTCAAAACTTCCCAGTCACCAAAAATAAGAGCGAGTGTTTGATGTTATTGGTAACTCTTAGCAAGAAATATTTCGAAAGTTATTTCTCTTTTATACCTGACATGCTTTTTCCTATTAACTATGTAGGAAACACTCGCTAAATGCCCTGCATTCATTTCCTCACTGCTTTAAAGTTTTGTTCCCCCTTTATTTAATATGAGGAACTGTCCATTTGTTGAAGAAGTTTCTTTATCATGTCTCCTAGGAAACCTAGCTAATCCTCAAGCAAATAAGCCTATTTGTATGACGGCCTTAACTTCCAGAGTTCCCCGGAGAAAGATGAAGAGTAGCAGTCTACACACTTCCCCTCCTTGAAAAGCTAACCTTTCACTTGTGTGATTAGGCATCTGAAATACATCTCACTTTTCTTTTATAGCTTATATTTCCTGGACAGATGATTGACATGACACCTCACAGTTTAGCATCATAGAGCAGTTAAATCCGACTCCATTACCTGTCGAATTTAGTTTCTTAATCCCAAACACAATATGCACACAACTTAGCCCTATCCAGCTTTTATTTAAAGCTCATGTCACGGTGCTTTATGTGGAGTCAAGAAGTATTAAACGATGTGGAGTGAAGCAAATGGAAAGATTAATTTTGCAATGTGACACTAAAAGGAACACTTTAAAACAGGGATTAGGGGCTGAGTTTGTTTGGGGAAAATACTAAAATGTATCCATTATAAGCACCAATGCCTCAACCTACTTCCATGAGAAAACCAGGCTTTATAGACATCACTTCTATATTCTTAGGGGAAAAAAAAACAACAACCTAGAGTAGAATAAAAAGTTCAACATTTCTTGCTAGAAGTAGTCAGGTACCTTTCTGATTTATCCCCTCCACCCCACTGACCACCACCTTTAATCAAAAGTTTGTAGAGGAAAATTAAAACAAGTTTCTACAGAAAAAAATAGAAATATATATGAATGTAACTTACAGAAAATTGAAGCTCATGGAGCACTGAAAACAAGCATAACAGTCTTTCAAAATTAATTATTACAACCATTTTGGAGACTATGTCATAACTTTTCTATGAGCAAAAATACAAGAGAAATAAAAGAATAACTCAGTTTTGATTTTTAGTTCTGCATGTTTCCTCTGATGTTAATTCTTTTGAACACAATTACAAGCAAGACATCCATGTTAAAAAATAAATCTATAACGATCATTTGAAAGCCCATTATTTTGTCTTGAGAAGCAGCTGAAGGAAGACATGAAAATTCCAAGTATATAAAGAGCTATCACACAGAGAATGTTTCAAAGACAGTGAAGAGAGGAAATGGCAGGAGGTATTGATACAAGAACCAAGGGCAAACTTTTTGATAGTTAGTACTGATAAACCATGAGATGTGTTTCCAAAAGAGGCAAAGGAATCTCATTTTCAGAAATATTTAAAAACATGGTAGAGTCTCATCTCACTGAACAATGAAGTTTATTGAATTTGTTCTAATTAGAGCACTTTCTGTAGAGTCTTGGGAGGATCAAAATAAATAGAGGGCATTCTCTAACTTTGAAGAACGCTGAGTGGGAGAATGGAAAACACAAGTATAAAATATTTTAAAATGTTGAACCAAAAATAAGTTGGTAAACTCTCTTTAACTGGATAGTCAACACTTCTGAATTAGCCAATATTAAAAAAAAAAACACAGAGAAGGATGCCAAAGAAAGGTGTTCCAGGCAAAAGAGTTCTTTTGGGAATGTAGAGAAGGTCTTAACAACCATAGAAGTACTGAATCCTATAAAAATAATAGTGGTGTATTCTGTTTCTTCCTCTGGAGAAAGAGAACAATAATAATTTCTTTACATGTTGTAAAGGTACAAAAAGTAATCTATATAACACATTGATCAAGCAAGAACTCAAAAAATAGAAACCGTTCCTATCATCACCACCATTATCATGAACATCTTCACACTCACTTCTACTACCAAACTACTCTCCTATCACCAGTAATAGGGTTGAACTTATCAGGTAGCAGTTTCCAGTGTTCTACTTCTACTGCAATCTGCTTTCAAGCTATTTCTTCTAACCAGCTCACATTCATGCTGGTTAACGTGCCCAAGGCTTTGTGATTCCTGCAGTGTTAAGCAGGACCTGATAAACTGAAAATAAAAGATTCTTTCATTTCACTCTGGGTTTAATGGGAGTCACCCTTGTCTGAACACAGGAAAGCTAATGCCTCAAACCCAAACTCCTGGTCAAATAAATCAACAAGTTGAAGCCACATTTATGTTCAAGATTAATTTTTACCTGGCATTTTCTCAAAGAAAGACCTACGCTTATGTGAAGGATGATTTTCAGGTTTTTAGGTTTATATTTATCATTTTCATGTGGATGGTAAATGATTTTATTAGTAGTATTCAGTCAGCCCTATAATTTGGCAACTTCCAACAGATATACTAATTTATTATTGTGAATTCTATTTTCAATCAGAAGCAAAAAGTTCATTACTGCATTCAAAATAGTCCTTAATGAATGTGCTAATTGGGAGCACATTAGCACATCTCATTTGCTTCTGTGTTTATTTCTTTAAAAAAGTAGTAAATTTGTTTCCTGTGTGTGTTTAACATGAAGTAAATTTCTACTGTAAGAAAACGTTTTTCAAGTTCTTCACCTCCGCAGTGAAGACTTGAAAGATCAGAATAATTCACCATCAAGATATTTTTAAAAGTGATCTTATTCAAAGGAAAATAAACTTATGACTTTCATTAGAAATGACTGAGGACACTACTGGTATTTATCTTGTTACCTGGAGAGTCATTCATGCTATTGACCAACAAGAGTCTACTAAACCCCGAAACTCAGCAAAATCCCACACAGTTTCAAAATGCCTAAAAATACATAGGTTTAGTGCACTGATATTTACTAAAATGTTTACCGAAGGACATTTCACAAGGTAGAAACATATATGTTTTCTAGAGGAATCATTCATTTAAAAGGGTACCAATCCTGCCCAGTTTTCAACCCCAGTTTACAGTTTACAGATACTGTTTTTGAGTGCTTTGTTTAAAAAATGCTTTATTCTTTGTTCTACAAGCATCCTTTTATTTTCGACCCTTATGGAATAAACTTCAATGGTCAATGAGAAACATGACACTGCTCTTGAGGTGGAAATAAACATTCCATCTCCATCCTCCTTCAAGACCAATTAATTATTCTATTCAATAATGATTCTGAATTTTGTTATAATTCTAGTAAATGAGGAAGAGTAAAACGAACTGAACTTTGCTAGTCAGGGTTCTCCAGCAGACTAGAACCAATAGGAGATAGATGAGAGAGAGAGAGAGAGAGAGAGAGAGAGAGAGACAGAGACACACACAGAGAGAGAGAGGAGAAAAAGGAAAGATATATAAATAGTTGAAAGATAAAGATAAAGATAGATAGACAGATAGATAGATAGGTAGATAGATAGGAAAGATGACAGATAGAAAAAAATTTTTAAAGGAGTTGACTCACATGATTATGGAGGCTGATAAGTCCCGTAATATGCCATCTCCAATCTGAGGAACCAAGAAATCCAGTAGTATGGCTTAGTTCAAGTTCAAAGGTCTAAGAACCAGAGGAGCCAATGGTGTAACTCTCAGTCTGAAGCCAAAGGCCTGAGAAACTGGGAGTTTGCTGGTGAAAGTCCTAGAGTTTGAAGGCCAGAGAACCTGGAGTTCTGATGTTCAACAGCAGGAGAAGATGAATCTCCCAGCTTCAAGACAGAGAGAGACGAACTCACCTTTTCTCTGCCTTTTTATTTTATCCAGGACTTCAGCAGATTGGGTGGTGCCTGCCCATACTAGGTGAGGGTCAATCTTTCTTACTCAGTCCACTCTTTCAAATGCCAATCATCTCTTCTAAAAACACCATCAAAGACATGCCCAAAACTAATGCTTTACCAGCCACTGGGTATCCCATAATCCAGTCAAACTAACACTTGAATTAACCATCACACAAAGAAGACAAAATAAAACAATAGCAGCAGAATTTTAAAAGAAAGCTTTAGTATAGGGTAGAGAGCAAGAGGGTCAGACGACTTTGCTTATTCTTTACGCTTAATTCTCTGTCTATCCAAATATCACCAGTCCCTTGAGTTCTCACTCATGTTCCACTCTCTCTTTAAAGCAACCACCAAAGGGCCAATAGTAAGGTCTATTAGGTGGCCTTTTTTTTTAAGAATAAATCAGGTCAGTGTTTACCACAGATTATTAAACATTGTTCTCATCATTTGATATCTATCTTAAAATGCAAAACATCTAATACTTAAGTGCATCCAACATACATATTTATAAATACCCTGGTTTTCCTGTTTCCATTCCCAACTGGGTGTACTGCAATTCAATTCAATTCTGGCCCTAACTAGAGTTACTGCAGAACTCACAATGTTAAGGGTTCAGTCCTCCACAAGAGTACCTTCATTTCAGACGACAGCCACACTTTCATGATCCCCAGCACACCCTCTATTCTGACTGGCTAGCTATTATTTATAAGCTTCCACAATCCTATCCAGTTCAATAATTCACTACAGCAACTTAGGAATGTGCTATGCTTATGATTCCAGTTTTATTATAAAGGATACACCTAGGTAAGATCTGAAAGGGAGGCTGGGCACAGTGGCTCACACCAGTAATCCCAGCACCTTGGGAGGCTGAGGTGGTGGATCACCTGAGGTTAGGAGTTCAAAACCAGCCTGGTCAACACGGTCTCTACTAAACCCCGTCTCTACTAAAAACACAAAAAATTAGCCAGGCATGGTGGCACAAGCTTGTAATCTCAGCTACTGTGGAGGCTGGGGCAGGAGAATCACTTGAACCCAAGAGGTAGAGACCATAACAGTGAAACTCCGTCTCAAAAAAAAAAAAAAAAAAGAAAAGAAAAGAAAAAATGATCTGAAAGGGAGCACAGAGCTTCCATGCCCTCTCCAAGTGAATCACATCATCCTCCCTGCATGTCAGTGTGCTCACCAACCTCCAACATCGAGTTTTTATTGGGGTTTCAATATGTAAGTAAGTTTTATTAAATCCTTGGCTACATTATTGAATTCAATCTCCACTCCTTCTCCCTTTCCCTGAAGGTTTGGCTGGTCCAAAACTCCAACTCTAATCACATGGTGGGCCTCTCTGGTCACCAGGCCCCATCCTAAAGCTATCTAGAGGTCTACCATTAGTCTCTTCATTAACATAGCAAAGACACTCTTAACACTCAAAAACTTTCAAGTATTTTTGAAGCTCTGCACTAAGAAATGGGGATATAGACCAGATATATTCTCCATTATACAATAATATGTTATACTTATTATTTATCCTCCAGTTAAAAATGAGTTCCATGATATCAGAAATTCTGTTTCACTTGCCCCCATACCCTGTCACACAGATGAGTTGTAAGCACACTGTGGATACTTAATATTTATTAACTGAATAAATGAATACACGTATGGGGGAATCAATTCTATATTGCATCCTTTTCATTTGAATCTTGACAGATTTAGTATTCCTGTCCTATTAAACTACAATATCTATAATGATTATCACTTATAAGCCCTGAACAAATAACACTTGAATTTGGATAGACTCAAGATTGGAAAAAGTTCAGTTTAATTCAACAAGTATTTTATTGAGTACCTACTAAGTTCCAGTCACTGTTCTAGGTACTATGAGTTTAACAATTGGCCCAGGTAATTCTTTTTTTGTTTGTTTGTTTTGTTTTAGAAAAAATTATTTTTTATAGATAATATTACTTACATTAACATGCAATCAGTTTTTTAATGAACTAAGTTGACTTCTAATACAATAAACATTAGTAGCTATAATTCACATAAATAAAAACTCCCTGGGGTTCTCAGTAGTTATTGAGAGTATACAGGAGTCCTGAGACTAAGAAGTCTCAGAACTGCTACATTAACTCATGCAATTCTCAGAATAGCCCTCATGTAATTCTCAGAATTCCCTGAATAGCAAGGTATATATAATTATCCCCATTTTAGGAACAAGAACGTTGAGCCAGAGAGAAACAATGGCTTATCGAAGATCACACAGTGAACAAGGGTTCAAAATGGGATTTGAGCCAAGGGGCCCATGTGATCTCAACCATGATGCTACCCTGACTCCAGGAAGAGCCGAGAGCCCCACCAGCAGAAGTGAGATGCTTGCCTCCATGATGTTGAGCAATCTGTACTCCTCTTTTCTTTTTTTTTTTTCTTTCTCTGTTCTTTCTTTTCTTTTCTCCCCCTCCCCCTCCTCTTCCCTTTTTTTAAATAGACACAGGATCTCTGTCACTGACACTGCACTGTAGTGACATGATCATGGCTCACTACAACCTCAAATTCCTGGCCCAGGTAATTCTTTAGCAAGTTTGAAATCTGCTGTCATCTTACAGTCTGCTGATGTCTCATATTAACTATCTGTATTACTCTGTTCTTGCATCACTATAAAGAAACACCCAAGACTGGGTAATTTATACAGAAAAGAGGTTTAATAGGCCCACAGTTCCATAGGCTATATAGGAAGCATAATGCTATCTGTTTGGCTTCTGTGCAGACCTCACGATACTAACAGTTATGGCAGAAGGAGAGGGGACGCAGGCACGTCTTACATGGCTGGAGCAGGAGCAAGAGGCAGGGGGAGGTGCCACATACATTTAAGGAACCAGTTCTGATGAGAACTCACTATTGTGATGACAGCACCAAGGGTGAGGATGGTGTTAACCTGTGAGAAGCCAACCCTATGCTCCAATCACTTCCCACCAGGCACCACCTCCAGCATTGAGGATTACATTTCAACATGAAATTTGGGTGGAGACACAGATCCAAATCATAGCACCAGCTCATGCAGCACTTGCCTTAAGCATTCCAAGTCCCATTTTTATCATACGTTTTCTAGATTGGTACTTGGAATTGTATCTACAGACTAGTGGATTAAGTCCAGGATCTGTCACCTGCAGATCAACTTAATCATTCTTATTTGTATCTCTGCCTAGGATGAATGCTCTATTTTTCATGGACATCAGAACACATTTCACTTGTTCCTATTTTCATGCACTTCCTCCTTCATTGCACCCTCCAGGAATGGTATGCTCTGCCCTCTCCATTAATCTTTATCTGATTCATCTATCTGTTGTGATCCAGCATAAGGTCCCTGTTTGGTGGCTTCCCCAACCTTTCTACCTATGAAAACCTCAATTCCTATAGTATTTGTATCTTAAACACTCATTTGGTACTTATACTAAGTATTATATACTTACTATATAATTTTTGTGAAGGTACTATAAAAGATTATTACTGATAACTTTTGAATCTAAATCAAATGTTTTTTGTTTTTTGTTTTTATTGCATTTTAGGTTTTGGGGTACATGTGAAGAACATGCAGAATTGTTGCATAGGTACACAAATGGCAGTGTGATTTGCTGCCTTCCTTCCCCTCACCTGTATCTGTCATTTCTCCCCATGCTATCGCTCCCCACCTCCCCACCCCCCCGTTCTTCCCCCATTTCCCCCCAACGGACCCCAGTGTGTAATGCTCCCTTCCCTGTGTCCATGTGTTCTCATTGACCAACACCCGCCTATGAGTGAGAACATGCGGTGTTTGATTTTCTATTCTTGTGTCAGTTTGCTGAGAATGATGGTTTCCAGGTTCATCCATGTCCCTACAAAGGACACAAACTCATCGTTTTTGATGGCTTTGTAATATTCCATGGTGTATATGTACCACATTTTCCCTGTCCAGTCTATCATCGATGGGCATTTGGGTTGGTTCCAGGTCTTTGCTATTGTAAATAGTGCTGCAATGAACACTCGTGTGCATGTGTCCTTATAGTAGAATGATTTATAATCCTTTAGATATATGCCTAGTAATGGGATCGCTGGGTCAAATGGGATTTCTATTTTTAGGTCATTGAGGAATTGCCACACTGTCTTTCACAATGGTTGAACTAATTTACACTCCCATCAACAGGGTAAAAGTGTTCCTATTTCTCCACATCCTCTCCAGCATCTGTTGTCTCCAGATTTTTTAATGATCGCCATTCTAACTGGTGTGAGATGGTATCCCAATGTACTTTTGATTTGCATTTCTCTAATGACCAGTGATGATGAGCAGT
The DNA here is from genome assembly GCF_048565385.1 of Saimiri boliviensis. Taxonomy (NCBI): domain Eukaryota; kingdom Metazoa; phylum Chordata; class Mammalia; order Primates; family Cebidae; genus Saimiri; species Saimiri boliviensis. The sequence continues at coordinate 56,796,098 of NC_133464.1, forward strand.
TTTTCATATGTTTGTTGGCCTCCTGTATGTCTTCTTTTGTAAAGTGTCTGTTCATATCCTTCGCCCGCTTTTGAATGGGCTTGTTTGTTTTTTCTTGTAGATCTGTTTTAGTTCTTTGTAAATTCTGGTTATCAGCCCCTTGTCAGATGGGTAGACTGCAAACATTTTTTCCCATTCTGTTGGTTGCTGATTCACTCTAATGACTGTTTCTTTTGCTGTGCAGAAGCTGTGGAGTTTGATTAGGTCCCATTTGTCTATTTTGGCTTTTGTTGCCATTTCTTTTGGCATTTTGGTCATGAAGTCCTTGCCTGTGCCTATGTCCTGAATGGTTTTGCCTAGATTTTCTTCTAGGGTTTTTACGGTGTTAGGTCTGATGTTTAAGACTTTAATCCATCTGGAGTTAATTTTAGTGTAAGGTGTCAGGAAGGGGTCCAGTTTCTGCTTTCTGCACATGGCTAGCCAGTTTTCCCAACACCATTTATTAAACAGGGAATCCTTTCCCCCATTGCTTGTTTTTGTCAGGTTTGTCAAAGATTGGATGGTTGTAGATATGTTGTGTTTCCTCTGAGGCCTCTGTTCTGTTCCATTGGTCTGTATCTCTGTTTTGGTACCAGTACCATGCTGTTTGATTACTGTAGCCTTGTAGTATAGTTTGAAATCCAGTAGCGTGATGCCTCCTACTTTGTTCTTTTTGCTTAGAATTGACTTGGCTATGCAGGTGAAATGGCCATACTGCCCAAAGTGATTTACAAATTCAATGCTATTCCCATCAAGCTACCAATGACCTTCTTCACAGAGCTGGAATCTAAATCAAATGTTAACTGATACTTTCAAATTGCATTCTCTATATTTGGAAAGGAATTCTGGAATATTGTGGAATATTGGGCTCTTATTTTCCATTTTCTCAATCACATTTTTTTATTTGAGATGGGGTCTTGCTGTGTCTTCTAGGCTGCAATGCAGTGGCATAATTATAGCTTACTGCAGCCTCCAACTTCTGGTCTCAAGCAATCCTCCATCCCAGCCTCCTGAGTAACTGAGACTACAGGTGCATGCCACCACACATAGCTAGTTTTATTTTTTTTAAATTTTTGTAGAGATGGGGCCTTACTATGTTGACCAGGCTGATCTTGAGCTCCTGGCCTCAATCCTTCCTTCCTCTTCAGCCTCTCAAAGTGCTAGTATTACAGGTGTGAGCCACTGCACCCAGCCAAACTCTTAAGCATTTAGATGCCTAGAATTTATTGTCCAAATCTAACTTTTTACTATTCTCCAAAATCAACTAACACAAAATCATTTTAGTCACAACCTACTTATAACCATTATTATACATTTTCTACTAATTTTTTAATCCAGAATTTAATAGGGCAAACTCTTTTTTCCTAATCTTTAATACCTCCAATAGATACAGGAACTTCCTTAAAATCTGTGGTTTCAAGGTATATAGAGCCTGTATGTAGCTTTCTTTGGGGCTCATTCCAAAATAATTAGAGTTATGATATAATTGTGTATTTGTCACTCACAATAGAAAATTATGTGGACAGCCTTCATTATAGCTGGGTAAATTTAGATAAATGAAGTGTGTCAACTTAGTAATTACTAAATGTTATATGTGAAGCAATTAAAGCACCAATGCTTTTAGACAATGTTGTGGCTATAGACTCTTTTTATGAATTGTGATTCAAAATAATAAAAGCTGGCTTTAAAGGGAGTCAAAGGAAGAACAAAGGTGAAGATAACATAGGAATAATTCTACTTCCAGGGAGGGTGGATTTTACTCTTTGGTAATAAGAGTGTAACAGTAAAATGGCTTTTTATAATGACATCCTCTCTCCTTATGCTCAAAAAATGTACAGTGCATAACACTTTTTTTTTTTTGAGACGGAGTTTCACTCTTGTTACCCAGGCTGGAGTGCAATGGCGCGATCTCGGCTCACCGCAACCTCTGCCTCCTGGGTTCAGGCAATTCTCCTGCCTCAGCCTCCTGAGTAGCTGGGATTACAGGCACGTGCCACCATGCCCAGCTAATTTTTTGTATTTTTAGTAGAGACAGGGTTTCACCATGTTGACCAGGCTGGTCTCGATCTCTCGACCTCATGATCCACCCACCTCGGCCTCCCAAAGTGCTGGGATTATAGGCTTGAGCCATGCATAACACTTTTAATATTCCTAAGAATGTAACTGAGGCAAAGATATTATAATCTTTCATAGATTAAACTATGTTTCACTAACTGAGGTAAGACAAGAACTCCTAACTTACATATTACGTATTAAAACATACTCCCTTGACACTCCCAATATGAGGCCATTTCTCAAAACCAGCAAAGTTTTGAGAAATCCTTTACAATGAACAAAATAATACAAAGTCTGGATTCCCTTACAATAAACAAAATATAGCATACATAAACTTCTTGGCAATAAAGCTATTTCAAACAATAGTAATTCACAGATGGTGTCCTAAAGCGAGCTGATCAATATTCTCTTTTCCTTGTAAATATGTTGCAATAAGATCAAGCCATGCATTCATTTTGCTAAGCTCTGTGAATTCTCATCAGTTCTGGGAACTACCAAGTTTACCTATATTGATATTTGTCTCCAACTTAAAATGAAAAATCAATATTTTAGAGAAAGAAATGTGCCTTGCTCTTTAAATATTCCCTTAATAGATAAGTCACAAAGAAACCTTCTCTTCTTTCCCTCCAACTCCTTCTTCCTCTCCCCAGCTTCTTGCCCCCACCCACCCCACCACCATCCTGTTCATAACATAATGATAACTAACATCTGTTTGGCTATTTTTAAATCATTCACTGAATGCTATCAAGTTTCTAAAGATCTGTCAATTATTCTCACCATTTGATTGTTCGTTGTCAATGATATCTCCGCCAGCTAATATACCCCAGAAAAGGCTACACAGAACATGGCTACAGAGACAACAAAATATTCTCCCAATCCCTGATTTTAAGCTGGGTACAAGGCTGTGCAGAATAAAGCAACATTTCCCAGCCTACATTGTTTTAGGTAGAATGTAAGCATATGTCAAAAGTAAAAACTACAGGATGTTCATAGGCAGATATGCCCTTTTTCAAACCATTTCTTCTTCATACACTCTGTAATGCAAGCACGCGGTAGCTGGATCTTAAGCAGGCATCTTGGATCTCAGAGAAGAAGACACACACTGCTGAGAATGAAGCAAAAAGAAAGAAAGAAACTGAGTCTTTCTATCTTCCATAGGGGCTCTATACCAGCCTGTGGCTGCTTGTTCCTGCCTTCATTTCTGTGAGAGAAAAATCAACTACTACATTAATCAAACCACTGTTATTTGGGGATTTCAGTCACATATCACCAAACTTATCCTAAAAGATACAAATGTAAAAGTGCCATGGTCATCTTTCTTTTCTCTGAATATGGAATTTCCAAAATCCAAATGATATATTCTCTTAAGAAAAGAATACATCTTCCATTGCACTTGTCATTTGATTAAACTTATCTTTTTTAGTCACCTCGAATACTGAACTCTAACACTTTACAATGTTTCTAAAATAATTGAAAGCAAATACAGGAGGCTGAGGCAGAAGAATTGCCTGAACCCAGGAGGCGGAGGTTGCGGTGAGCCGAGATCGCGCCATTGCACTCCAGCCTGGGTAACAAGAGCGAAACTCCGTCTCAAAAAAAAAAAAAAAAAAAAAAAAGGAAAGCAAATATATATATGTGTGTGTATACATATATATATATATATATATATATATATATATATACACACACATATATTTAAAATTATTTTTAAGAAAATGAAATCTGTGTGATGTTGATTAAAATGAAATCTGTGTTAACATTAAACTTATATGTTCATCCTCTTCAGGGCCACACTGAAACATCCTGTGTTATTTCACGTTCTTAATAACATCCAATTCATTAAGCCTGTTCAGTCACTAAAACCTATGGTAATTCCAAGTATAATCCAGGTGTCTACCACTTTAATGTCTTCAAGAACTCTACTCATCCTGGGTCACCTTTTCCTTTAATGTGTAAATAAAACAGCCCCAGTTTAATGCAACCCAGAAACAGCAGCAAGTCCAAGGAGTCCTTGGAGTGCTTAAAGTCCTCTTGATCTGAAACCCTCCAGCTTCTTGCTCCCACTGACTCTCCGGCACCCATTCTCTTCTTGCTTTCTGAATCTACTCTTTCCTTTCTTCTCTGCTTTACACCACACTGGCCATGAAACCTATTCTTTGAAACCTATTCTTTCTTTCAAAAACCACACACAAGTCTGATGTATGTGGTTCAGGTCAAATTTCTGGTCATAAGCACCATAGAAATTTCTCACTGCCCACATTTGCACTGTAGCCCCTGATTTGTACGGATTTCTTCCCCATCTCTCCTCTTTTCCTCAGTGTCTTGGCTCTAAGAAACCATTCTCTCCAACTCTCAAGAGAACATCCCCTAATTCCTATTGGTTTGTTTGCAAATCAATGTAGTCTTCTTTGATGTAATCTTTCATTGCAGTCTAGAATAGAAAATGGGGAGAGGGAGACCCATAGGATCTTTTCTTTCCCAATCAAAAGGATGACTGAGGTAAAGGAAAACAAACATAATCATAAAACATATGGCCTATATCTTCTGTTATGAATAGGGATCAAAATATTAGAAGTATTACTTCTTCTTAGCTTTGGGCCAGGTTAAAGTTTAAATATTCAGGGAGGGCTTTATCCTAAATAAGGAAAGTCTCTTTTAATCAAAGGGGTAGCTGTAGAACATCTACTCCTGTCCTTCAGATCCCATTCTGCAGGATTGTGATTTTTTTTTCTTCACCATTATGTAATCCTTTTCCCCTCTACATACAGCAGCACCAGAGTCTCTTAGGTGGCTTCTAGGGCAGTGCTCTTTCCATTAAATCCCATTGCTTTTCAAACCATTTTATTGGAATTTCTTTTCTAAATCCATTTGGATCTCTTGTACAAAAGGAGTCATTAATGACCACCTTTGAACAATATGCCTCTTGAATGAATTAATGAGAAGGCTGTCTCATTCCTTTGAGTAAGGCCATGACCAGGCTGCATTTACTTTTTATAAGTGAAGAGACTCTCTCATCATAACTATGCAATCCTCATATACAGAAATGAAAAGTCTTTCTTAGAAACGAAATGCTGAGAATGAATTCCTGTAGAAGATTTAGTTCCAGAGTTTTCAGAACCAGTTCAGCTTTGTTTTTCCATAGATTATGATCTATTGGATACCTTTTATCTGCTAGTCATCACACTGGTCACTAGAGCTATTTAAAGATAAGTAGGATTTAATTGTACATTCTAGAGGACAGGAAAAGTAGAAAAGAGGTATGATAAATGTATGACAAGGAGCTATGTGAGTACAAAGAAGGGTCCTTATTCCAGTCAGAGAAGTATCACCTAAGGTTTCATGAGGGATGCAATATCTGAGCTAAATGTTCAAAGACAAAAAAAAAAAAAAAAAGTTAGCTAGAAAATGAGGGCTCAGAGGATTTTTTATTCAAAGTAAACAATATGGGCAAAGATTTAGAGAATTAAACTTCATGTGCAAGGAATTTAGAATTGCTCTAACATTAACTGCAAAGTGACAAACGGAAGAAAGGAAGCTGTTCTCGCCTTATGTATGTACATACATAGTTGTGTTCCATCTGTCTTCCTTATTAGCTCTTTGAGAGTGGGAGTTTCATCTATTTTTTCCTCTGCACCTAAAACAATGGTGGTCACATATTAGATCAAAAATATTGGTTGAATGACTGAATGACTCGAACGGTAATCAGGGTGGGAGATGGTATAATATAGGGATGATTAACATGAGCTCTGTTCAAAGAAAATCTGTATACACAAAAAATAGGAAACACATGTAAGAATGTGGATAGTAGCACTGTTCACAAATAATGAAATTCTGGCCACAATCAAATGCCTATCAACTAAAAAGTAGATCAATAAAATGTAGTACATTGACAAGATGGTTTATTATCTAGTAATCAGAGTATAACACTGTAGATCAATTTTAGCAATAATACGTCCCAAAAGATTACATACATCACGATAGATGATGCATGTAATCTGAGAAATTATGAAACATGATAGGTTTTTTGAAGTGAAAAGCATCTAAAATAAAAATATATGTTTTAGAAATACATATGATTGTAATAAGACTATATAAAAAGAAAAGTAGATTCTTAATAATGGTTACTTCAGAGAAGTAGGAGAAAGAAAATAAATGAAAGGACCACATTCTGGAAATTAGATTTTGTCAAGGACTCACCTTGTGTTTGGAGTAGCACTTGGGGGCATTTATCACATTATTTAAAATAATAAATTTCATGCATGGCAATAATAAGAATGCATCATGAAACAAAACACTAAACCAATTTTGTGTCATTGCAGCTCAAAGAATAAAAAGGATAAAAATTGTTTTCCTGGACACTTGTTTTCTCCTGGTAGTGGGCGGTAAGGACAACGGGTATTCTGTGCCCTGGCATCAGGCCCTCTGGGTTCAAATTCCAAACATGCAGCTTCCTAGCTGTGTGATCTTGAACAAATTCTTTAACGGCTTTATGCTTCAGTTTCTTCAACCATAAATACGAGTTAAAACAGTACCTTCTGGGGCCAGGTGCAGTGGCTCACTCCTGTAATGCCAGCACTTTGGGAGGCCAAAGCGGGCAGATCATGAGGTCAAGAGATTGAGACCATCCTGGTCAACATGGTGAACCCTGTCTCTACTAAAAATTAAAAAAAATAGTTGGGTGTGGTGGTGCATGCCTGTAGTGCCAGCTACTCGGGAGGCTGAGGCAGAAGAATTGCTTGAACCCAGGAGGCGCAGGTTGCAGTGAGCCGAGATCATGCCATTGCACTCTGGCCTGGTGACAGAGTGAGACTGAGTGTCAAAAACAACAACAACAACAAAAACCATTACCTTCATTTTGGTTGAAGATTACATTAAATATATGTACATGCATGTCCCTGGCACATAGTGCTAAGTAAATGTGTTGATAATTCCAAAGAATAATTAAATATTGGCTGTTAATATAGGGCTAGAAATAGTTTCTGCTTTACCTGCAAAGGTTTTGAGATTCCAGAAATAGCTTAAGTCAGGAAATAACATCATTAGATTTCTATTTTCAACAGGTCTCTCTAATTGCTATATTATGAAGGGGTATAATACTTTCAGCAGGGTGGCCAATCAGTATATTATTACAACAGTTGTGATGAAAGATTATGAAAGTTTTAACTAGGGCCATAATAATGGGAGAGGGTGAGAAGGGAACAAAAATTATGAAATGGTAAGGAAATGGAATTTTGTTACACAGCTGCGTATGAAATAAGGAGCTTGAAATAACTCCCGGGCTTCAGGATCATGGGGTGAGTGAGTGCTGACACTGTCCCCACGATTGGAAATAGAAAGGGTAGAGAGTTTTCAGTCTTGGCACTATTGACATATTGCTATGAATAAGCCCTGTAAATAAAGAAAGAGTATATTTAAAGGGAAAGATCATGAGTTCAATATTGCATATTTTGAATATGTTGGCTTTGATATGTCTGTGGGGCAAACGGCTAGTGCTAATAAATTTTTGGATAATAAGAGTTTTCATTTCAGGATAAAAGTCAAAATTTCCAGTATAGATTTGGACTCTTAATTCATATACTGTATGCCATAGGAGGCAGTGGGTTCACCTAGGTGGGGCATGTTGAGTAAGAAGGTAAAAGCATTCAGGATATAAGTTTGGAGAGCATACCAATTCAGGATGAACAGAAGATACACCAGTGTGAGAGTTAATTTTAGGCATCAACTTGACTTGATTAAGGAATGTCTAGGCCAGACCTGGTGGCTCAGACCTGAAATCCCAGCACTTTGGGAGGCCGAGGCAAGTGGATCGGGAGTTCGAGATCAGACCGACCAACATAGTGAAACCCCGTCTCTACTAAAAATACAAAAGTTAGCTGGGCGTGGTGGCACACACCTGTAATCCTAGCTACTCAGGAGGCTGAGGCAGGAGAATCACTTGGGATTCTGGGAGGTGGAGGTTGAGTGAGCCTAGATCGTGCCACTGTACTCCAGTCTGGGTGACAGAGCAAGACTCTGTCTCAAAACAAAACAAAGCAAAACAAAGCAAAAAGGCATGCCTAGAGAGTTAGTAAAGCATGACTTCTGGGATTGGCTGTGAGGGTGTTTCTAGAGGAGACTGGCGTGTGAGTCAGTAGACTGAGTGGAGAAGATCCACTCTTAACGTTGGTGGGGACAATCCGATCAGCTGCAGGCTGGATGGAACCGAAAAGACAGTGGAAGGACAATTTTCTCTCTTTCTTGGGTCTGAGACACTCTTCTCCAGACCTTGGACATCACAACTCCAGGATCTTTGGCCTTTGGATTCCAGGACCTATACCAGTGGCCTCCCCTGGTTCTCAGGCCTTTGACCTCTGACTGAGAGTTATGTCATCAACTGCCCTGGTTCTGAGGCTTTCAAAGTTGGACTGATCCATGCTACTAGCATTCCAGTCATGCCAGCTTGCAAATGGCCTTTTGTGGGACTTCTCAGCCACCATAATCGGGTGAGCCAGTTCCCCTAATAAATTTGTTTTTCTATATCTATGTCTGTCCTATTGATTCCCTCCGGAGAACAGTGTCTAATCCACTCGGGAAATACATTTTTTCCTTGTGTTACTGCATTCTCTGGGACCTCCACTAGAGTGTTATATAGTAGTAATAGTAAGCATTAGCGTGTTGTTCTCAAATACATTAAGAATGCTTCTAAAATATTCATCATTTAGAATGATGTTTCTGGAAAATTTTGGTAGATACCAATGGGAAGATTGTTAAAGAGCTTATTTCTAAGGAGACTAAAAATAGATAGGCCAAGCACACAGGTGGAGGAATAGGCTTGAACGAAGACGCATACGAAAGAGAATATAACTCTTTCTCCAAGAATAGAGGAAGGATGTGAGATTGGGTTTTGGCTGTTTACTAATAATTACCTCCCTTTCTTTTATATAAAATATGTGAAGTGTTTAACTTAGACTAACTTTCATGACCATTCTGTTAATAAAATCAGAACAATAATTTGGCCTGTAGGTTTAGTGGATGAAGAAGAACTCATGCCTAATAGCCTCAAGTTTTTTTGTTTTTGTTTTGCTTGCTTTTTTTTTTTTTTAAAGTAGTAGACCATCTGGATACAGACGTTTTTAAATGAATTCAAAGTGCCCCTCAAGGGTTAGTCAAAGCTGTATTTACACTGCAGACCTGAACAGGGCTAATTCCACTGAGAGAAACTAACCCTTTAATATAATTTTTCTCCGTGTCCAAAACAAATTATGTTGTTGCTACAATAAGTTAAATTCCACTGTTGCTACAAACATCAAAAACATTTGACGTTTGAGAAAGTTCATTCAGCCTGAGATTAAATAATCCTCTCGGAGAAAAAGGAAGATGGTGAAAGACAACACAGAATCGGGGGTTGAGGGATACAACAAACTTCATCCCAGAAGCCAAATTCTCCTGTTTCTCTAGAACCCATGGGCACTGCATGCACCAGCTAGCATTACGAGGTGGGCAGGGCATCCACCCCGTGCCCTGCTCCACAGCAGCACCCACCCCCCAGCTGGCAGCTGAGCCTTGTTGCTGCACAGGACCAGCACTCTTTGACACCTGAAAATTGAGGGGTTCACCGTCAGCACTGAATGGCTGAATCTCAGTCCAAGCATCATTTCACCACCAAGCCCCAGCCCCTGGAGTCAGTTCCTCTTCCAGAGAATTTCTCCACTGATCCACAACTGCATGTAAAGTTTGCCCGCCACCAAGGCACTGCCCATTCCTTGCAAACATAACAGGAAACAGCAGGAGTTTTCTCTTTTAAGACATAAGTATCCTCAATTTTGCCTCTTAGCCCTACAAAGTCTAAAACATTTAGTATCTGGAACAGAAAAAGCTTGGTATTTCTAGGATGAAACACTTAGTGGAAACTGAGTTAGAGAAAGAGCCAAAGATAAAAATTTGTTCCACAGAAAATTGCATCCATTTGCCTAGCTGTAGAAAACGTATGTTTCTCTTCCTAGGTAAACTGAATTACCAATTGTAAACAAGATGACTTTGTTATAATTAAGATAACTCAGAATTTTTCCACAAAGCTACAATTAATATTTTAGGTTTAATAAGTCCTGTTTATTGAAGTATATTTGTGGACATCCCTAGCCTCTAATGACTGCTTCAGGTAGCAAACCCTCTACTTCCACCCAGCACAGTTATGAAAATCAGTGTCACCATATATTACAAAATGTACCCTAGGGAGTGGGGCAAAACTCACTCCCGGTTGAGGACTGCTGGAGTAATTAAATGGTAATGAACTCCCCTAGATTTGTCCATTTTGATTCTATCACCATTTTAACTTTATAAAAATTACTTCCTCACTTCTGGGAAATTATTTTAGTCGTATTCTTTCCTCGATCAGTATGAGAACCTTGATCACTGAGACACCTGTACCAGAGTGCTCCCCTAGTGATGTGTATGGGTGGGCGGGAAGAATGGCGAGGCCAGAGGGGATGGAAAGAAGGTAAAGGGTAAAGTGGGGAGGTAAAGGAGGCAGAGGGTGAGAGCAGAAAGAAGGAAAGTGGTTCAGCCAACGACGCCACCACTCCCAGCCCCCCTATACACTGGACACATGGAAACCAAGGGAACAGAACCAGGAACTGAGGGTCTGTTCTCTAAGATCCTGTTCCAAGGTTTGCTGAAGACAAATACAGGGGGAAAGCCAGGATTAAAGTGGGACTGCTGATCTAGGAAGATGATGGGAAACACAGGACATCACACAGAAATGATGAAACATCAAAGACAGGTGCTTTGAGAGACTTCGTTGCCTATGGCTTTCATTTGTCACCTACCATATGGCATCTGAACTGCCTAGCAAAGCCGAGAGGGCCAGAGAAGATAGTGACATACTGGTCTGATCTTCTTGGGACGTATGTTAGCTAAGGGAAGTCAAATTCTTCATTCAGAAATCACTTCCTGAGATGGAAGACACGGTGATGCACCTGTGGTTACATGAAGACAAATTATGTTTCCTAAAGCTTCGAGTTTTCTGTGACTCATGGACAGGAAACAGGGTTTCCTTTGCCAAAATGGCCATCCAAGCTAAGATGGAACATATATAGGAAGCCCCAAGAGGGCCTTGAGGAAGAAAAGCTGAGAGTGATAAGGTTTTCCTGTTGCTTTGCGCCCTCACTGTTCCAAAGCACCAAACGTCTTTGTTTTAGTCTTTTTTCTACTAGTTGCAAATGTGTCTTGGCATCCAAGGGCTTGCCAGACAATCCTCTGTAGGTTCTGGTTGCTTCCTTCACCGTAGCAACACCCTTAACACTCAGATAGTGATGTACAGGATTACACATGTCTCTGACTATAAGTTTTTTTTTCCTGTGTATTTTCAGTACTTTGTGTTCTGTCCCTCTTATTTTTATTAGAGTGCCTTGTTCCCACATAATTCCCTGCTGTGACTGGGACAGCTGTCTGCATCACTGCAGGTTCTTAGTAAACGCTGCCCGCCTGCCTGACCACTCAGACAAGGACTCCCGTCCCCAGCATATTAATGACAGGACTTCTTTTGAGATGACATAGCTGTTGTGTTATATCTATGCTGGAGATTCTTTGATCTCTGTTGGTCTCTGCCTCATTATCTCTTTTTCTAAAGGCTTTATCAGTCATACACACAAGAATTCTAGCCATGTATTTCCCTTAGGAATAAGAATATGGGCAAGAATAGCAAAATGAGATTCAACTTAGAAAAGCGCACAGAATTTTTCCTAAGAGATTCTAAGAATAAGGAAAAAAAATTCAATGAATTGGAGAGGAGTACATTTAAAAGAGAGAGAGGAGAAAAATAGCAGAACAATAGCACTTCTCTTGATGGCTTGCCCTTGAAGACTCCGGATCAATTTGTACTTGTCTTAATGAAAGTCCATAGTCTCCTTGTCTCCTTGAGAGCAATGTCCAGAGTGTGTGTGTGTGTGTGTGTGTGTGTGTGTGTGTGTGCGCGCGCGCACACGCGCACACGCACATGTATGTTGTAAGTATAGTACCTCTATATGTACATATAATAAACAGCAATAATCCTTCTATTTAACCCTTAATGTTCTCCCTACAATAACATTCTTGGGAGACACTGCAGGACAGGTTTTAGATAATTTTGGAAACACCTTTTCCTGTAAGTGCATCCCACACGTCCTCATTGTTTAACTCTGTTTTACACTGCATACCCAGGTTTTTTTGGACCCCAAAACCCTTCCATCGTGTCACTCCTAGTTCTATTCCATTGCCAAGCTGGGAACACTTGGCATTGCAGGCTAAATTTAGAGAAACTATCGCAGCAGCTAGAGACTGCTGTCCTATATGCATCTCCCCTCCATTACCATAATCTTACCAGGGAGCAAGAGAGCACCAGATGGGGCAGTCTCTCTCTCCTCTCAAAGCAGAAAGCTTTCATTGGCAGACTCAGCTAGGAACAGAAAGGATGAAACACACACACTTGTTCCCTTGCGATGTTCCAGAAAGCATTCCAGAGGATTCCAGAAGGCAGCCTGAGGCCAGCAGCAGGACCACGTCCAGCACCTGACCCAGGCAGGAGCCTGTTGGGATTTGGATAGGTCTTTGACAGGCAAAAGACTGTCAAGTCAAAAGAGTATCTTAAAAGGGAAGGTAGGGGAGAGACACACTGGCCTGCTGTCCTTTCTCGTAAAAACAAAGACTGCAATAAACCACCATGACCTCCCAGGCCAGGCAACTCACTGGGCTTCCTTTTGGCTCTTTTCATTCTGTTTGGAACCCTATGAGTGACAGTTGCTGTATGCGAAAAGAAAAAGACAAGTCACGACACCTGTTCTTTTTCTTCCTTCTGTAATGTAAGCTTCAAATCCTGCAGAAAGGCCAGAAGTTAGACTATGACTCTCTGTACTGTCTGCTGTTAATGAGGCCTCCAGTGACATTTCCCCGCTAGATAGTGAAACAGGTAACAATATTGGTTCTGAAACAGGAGATGTGGAACACACCTGGGGCATCCATGATTATTTCCATCCACGGACCCCTACCTTGGGGGAACCCTAGCTCCGGCAGGCATACCAATCACAGCAGAGTGGCTGGGATAAAAGGTCCTAGATTATTGGGGTGACAGCCTTGCCAGCCTGCAGACCTTCATGCCGATACTTCTCTCAGGGAATCTGCAAGTGAGCTGCCTGTGTAGGGAGAGCTGCTGGTTCCTGAGAGCCTTTGCGGTTCTTTAGCCACTTGCAGGGAAGAAGACACCTCTAAGCCTTATGCCAGGCATTTGTTGATACTCAATAGGGGGGTTATGTGGGCTGCATCTAGAATCTAATCTGCACGCAAACAAACCAACCTGTTACCAAGGCTGATTCGTTTGGTTCTCCAAAGTCTGTCGCCAGTTAAAAGCCTCTGAGAAAAATACAATAAGAAAACATTTCCTAAGATGGCAATGATCGTGGCTACCTCCTGAATATGCTGATGTCTTTGGATAGAGACTATGAACATTTATGCTTCTCACCATCCCACCCTCTTCAGATATCCTCTCTCTATATAGGCTAAAGCATGCAGCTCTGCCTTGGCACAAATGTTTCCCGTTTGTATTAGCCATGAACTGGCTCTTTCATGAGCTCCAGTGTAGGCTCTCATTTTTCCCCCTTTACTGTGTCATTATATTCAGAGCAACTGCCACTTCCCTGACTATGATTGATCCCCACTTATTTCATCCTGCATGCAAAGTATTTGATTTCAAGTGTGGTTCATTCTGTTCAGTGAACTCATTATAAAGTCAAGCTGAACATCTCACAAATGTGAAACACCTTGTCTTTGAGGTTCAGCAATCTAATTTGGAATCTCATTATAGAACTTCTACTAGGGGTGGGCACAGGGGCAACTACCTAGCTGGCATTTTCCTGCCCATCTCCTATCCCATAAAGAAACTGTCATTTCAATACAGGCATGTCAGAATATTGCCCATTTTGGAAAATAGCTTTATTTATCTCTCCACAAATGCCCCTTGGCACTGATGAGAGAGTAATACTTTGCAGACGATTTTATTAAGCATCTCAGGAGGTCAGGTGCTGAAAGAGACAGCTCATAGCTGCTTGCCTCCCATCTAGTTAGTAGGTTTCTTTATGGATCTGATGTTACATGTTGTAAGGTTGTAGTGTGGTTGTCATTTTGCTAAGAATCTATATACCAAGAATCTTCGCTTGCTACCGTAATGCAGTTTAACTCAGGGCGGACTGATTTCTGGTGTGTCTATGGTGAATGAAGAGAGAATGGGGTTGAAATGGAAAGTTCACTTTGTTTGCGGAGAAATGCATTGATTCTGAAAGATTGATGCATTCATTTTATCATTTATTTGGTGCTTTCAAAACCAATGAGCATCCAAGGTGCAGTTCTCACTGCTAATGAAGTTTGTTTGTTTTTTTTTTTTTTCACTTTCTATTTTAAAACTTTGGTAAGGGAGAATATTTGCTTTTCCAATTGCAATTGTTTCCATTCCCCTACAGAACAGGCTGAGCCTTCAAGAGAACTGTACCTTTGTTTCTTTGCTATAAAAGTGTAAGTAAATCTATTTAACCACAAAGAAGGAAGAGTGAACTAATACATATATTAACAGATTGGAATAGGTTCATGTGGCTATGTTCAGCAACATACCTAGATTTTTATCTTGCATTTCATTTCAACAAAAGTATAAATTTTCCCAGGATCACATCCTACCTCCTGACTCCCCCATTTCATCTAGCAAAGGGATCAACAAACCACAGCCTGTGGGCCAAACCCACCCCCCTGCCTGCTTTTGTAAATAACGTTGTTTGGAACACAGGCACATATATTAATTTATGTTCATTGCTGCTTTCCCCCAGGCGGTTTAGCAGTTGAGACAGAAATCATATATCCCTCAAACCTAAAGTATTTACTAACTGAACTTTTACAGGAAAAGTTTGGTGACCTCTAATCTAGGCAAAGAGATCTTACGGTTCTATTCACATAAAACAAAGCATGTGTTTTGTAAGGTAACTGAGATGAGAATTACAATGAGCATGGAATGAGACTCTGACCCTGCTGACTGTCAAAAGAGATTTTATGAATGTTAAACCTCTGCTTTTTGTACCCAAGAGGTCTTTAAATGGAATGGTTAATTAATAACAACAATGTGATATAATTTATTCATATTTTGAATGATATTTTTGACTTGGAAAGCTTCTTCTCCACTGACTTTTGATTTCCACTTATTGACTGGGGAATTAATTATTTCATTTTGTATTATTATTGCATTTCATTTGGGTCAGATGCATTGCTCAGGAAAGGTGGAATTAGGAACAAGTGATAAAGTTTGATAGCATATTCAGCCCATAAAGTTGTCTCAGTGCCTTATTTCTCCCCAGGTGATGCTCCCTTCTGATAGTTCCCTCTGGTTGGTCTGACCCTTTAGGAAGTACTGGCAGCTATTTTCAATACCAAAAGGGCTGGCTCCCATCACATATTGCTGTGCAGTTGGAAGGATGTCACCACCATGACTATTCTTCCTGGATGATACTTGCAGACCTTGAGTTACATCCAATCATCCAAATAGGTACAGTGAGGCAATGAAATTAGATGGATGAATAGAGACAGATACATGTAGCTAGATAATGTAGCCAGGTGGACAGATTAGATAGATGACAGATAATACATACATACATATGTAGATAGGTCGATCAACAGACAAAGGGACAGAAGCAGAGACAGATAGATAAAAGAAAACACAAGACTAGGAGTTCAAAGACCTAGATTCAAGTTTCGCCTCTGTACTTAACCTTAGCCAAGTCAGGAAGGTCAGGTGCTGAAAGAGACCGATCACAGTTGCTTCCCTCCCATCTAGTTAGTTGGGGGTCTCAGAAAATAATAATAATGTATTGTAAGAAACTTGCAGGATATTTTAAGAGAAAATGTGACAATACAGCTGAAAGGACTTTTAAGTTATAGGTTAATTTAAGCTATTAAAATTATGACAGGACTAAAAATTACTTTTTACATCGAAGTTCACAGCCTCTCCTATGACCTACAAAAGAGATTTCTCCCATTGCCCGGGTCAACCTTCTCCTTCCTCCTGACTTTCAATCAGAAGGAAGTGTGTCCAGCTAGAGATGGGACAGGTCAGCCAACATTGTTAAGGAATGGAGTTGGTGGAGACACAGTGAGTGGAGGAAGGACACTGAGTTTGGGAATACGAAGTTAAGTCTGGGAGCTGCAGAGAAGAGTCCTCCAGAGCAGCCTCGAGTGTGTGGTGGAAACAAGAGGAGAAAAGAAAAGAGAGAGAGTTTTCGTAAGTGCTGCTCGGGTGACACAGCTCACTACCCGTCACGGGCTAAGATGCAAATTAAAATGTGTTACTTTGGAACGCGTTGGTTGCTAGAATTTGTTTTATTTAAACTGAAAAATACCAATGGGGACTGAACTGAATATGTCACCCAGACTTTTAAGTGTGTATTATGCATTTTTATCATATATGGGTTCCTGTTTTGATTTTGTACTATTAATCCTAAGCAGGCCTAAATTTATGCAAATGTGTAATTTTAGGTATAGATTAAAAACTGTCTCGGCTGGGCACAGTGGCTCACACCTGTAATCCCAGCACTTTGGGAAGCCGAGGTGGACTGATCACAAGGTCAAAATATAGAGACCATCCTGGCCAACATGGTGAAACCCCGTCTCTACTGAAAATACAAAAGATAGCTGGGCGTGGTGGCATATACCTGTAATCCCAGCTACTAGGGAGACTGAGGCAGGAGAATGCTTGAACCAGGGAGTTGGAGGTTGCAGTGAACCGAGATGTGCCACTGAACTCCACTCAAGCCTGGTGATAGGGTGAGACTCCGTCTAAAAAGAAAATAAAAATAAAGTCTCATTTAAAAAGGTTTTCTCCAAAACCAGTGAGAAATGCCTGACAGTGATATTCACCAGACAATGTTAGGGTACCATTTCCTGTGTGTCACTGTCAGAATATTAGTCCAGAGATTTTTTTCAAATTAGGGAATGTGTAAGGTGTGATGAGTGTATAGTTGAAAAGAAAATACACACACTCAACCTATTGTTTTCTGAAAACAAACTAGAGAATATAACACATACCCCTCATCCATTGGTGATATGAAAAAGACTGAAAGCCCTTAAAAGATACAAATCTAAACATGGAAATTCTTAAAAGAGATTGAGAAACCTGCTAGTCAGTCACTAGGACTCCAGGATTGAGTTAGCATGATGATAAACTTGCCCTAAAAGATTTAGAAACAAAGCTAAAGTCTAATGGAGAAAGAAAATCATTGTGGAGAATCTACTACGTACGTGTGTGTGTGTGTGTGTGTGTGTGTGTGTGTGTGTGTGTTTTACACATATTATTTCATTTAACCCACTTAATAACTCTTAAAGAAGGTATAATGGTCATTATGATACAGAAACAAGGTGGAGATTTACAAACCTGCCTATATATAGTAAGTGATAGAGGTAAGATTTGCATCCAGGTGTTTTAGTTCCAAAGCCCTGGTTCTACTAAGCTGTAGTTCCCTGCTGGGTGACTGGGAATGTCAGGCCCACAGGCCTCAAGGTGAGTTGATTTTATAAATGAGGCTCTGAGAATTTAAGTGACATTCTACGGTGGCATAATTAATTAGTGATGTCCTAAACTCCTAATCTTCTGAATCACATTCATACCTATTCCTCAAACTGCAGATCAGAGAAATGCTAACAGTATCCAGGACCAGGTCCCCAGGAGCAATGGGAATGGTGATGCTTCTTAATTTTTTTTCTGTCAGTATCTTCTGGTCATCTTGCCTTTTTTCTCATTTTTTAAATGAAACAAATATGGCCAAAATTCAGACTGTCATGTTATTATTTTCACAGTTTCTAGAAGACAGTCAAACTGTATTAGTTTCCTATGTCTACCATTTAAAAAAACTACCACACATTTCATCCCTTAAAAAATCAAAAACTTATTATCTCACAGTTATGGAAACCAGAATTACAAAGTCAAAATCAAGGTGTTGACATGGTAGGTTCCCTCTAGAGCCTCAGCAAGAGAATCAGTTCCGTGTTTTTCTCCTGGCTTCTGGTGGTTATCGGCCAGTCTTGGTTCCCTTGGCTTGTAGCTGCGTAACTCCAATCTTTGTGTCCATCTTTATCTGGCTTCTGTGTCTCTATGTCTTCTCCCTTCTTATTTCTTACAAGGATACTCTGCATTGGAGTCAGGGCCCAAGCTAAGTCCAGGATAATCTCATCTCAAGATCCGTAATTTAATTACATTTACAAAGTTGATTTCCAAATAAGGTTATATTCAAACATACTGGATTAGGACTACGGGTATCTTTGGGTGGACACCTTTCAACCTACTACACCTTAAAGGCATTGTGACCCAGAAGGTGATTAAGCCCATAGGAGCAATAGGCTCTGCACACCACATCCCAACCTTAAACAAAAGGAGACTTCTCTTTCTAACCTCTCAGCATCCTGAACATGTACACTGCCAGCTGGGGTTTCCAAGGATTCAACAATTCAGACTTGGCTATACTGAAATGAAATGAGGTTCTTGGAGAAAGAGATGGTGATCTGAGCCCCAGTAGCCTCACCACACTGACCTTAGGTAAGTTGTCAAGTGCCTTTAAGCTTTAGACTCCTGGTCTGTAAAATGGGACAACAATAGTAGCATCTATAACCAATTTTTGATTAAATATAAAAGTGCTTTGTAAGTTACACAATAATTATTTTTACTATGATCTAGTTCAAAGCCCAAGTAAGTAACTCTATTTCCTTTTTTATTTTGTATAGTTTTTCTTTCTTCTGTTTTTCAAGGAGCAGTATTATTCTTCCAGTATTTTTTCAAGATTTTTTGTGTGTATCAGGCCCTTGGCGTGATCTAAAATGTCTTTCTGTATTTTATATTTACAGTAAAATGATTACATACAGGTGTGTATGGGAAAGCAGAGGTGACATTAACAACAGTTAATTTAGGAAATCAAATACTTCATAAGTCGGAGATGTATCTAAATATTTCACTATATTCATGATTCAAAATATGGCTTATCCTAATCGCAGATACATGAGAAAAAAAGAGAGGGAAAAGTTAAATGTCTTTCACAAATATCATGTAAACTTGTCCTTCTGAAAACATTTTCATGATCACTTAAAAGGAAATGAATAATATAATTCAAAAATATAAATAGATGATCATATTGGACTGCAATGAGAGCAGATGTTTTAAGTTATGTAAAATCTTACCCCATCTGGTAAACAGTAAAAATGTCTCAACAGCAACCCACAGATGAAATGTTGCCAATAAAGCAAGTATAGCAGGGACTGAGTAGAAGTCAATTTACTGGATTACTTCATAAAATGCTTAAGGGCTATTAATATGCACATAATAATTTCACCCCTTAACTGCCATTACCATTCCCGAAAACTATTTTTAAAAATTTTAGAAATTTCAGCAAATTTCATGATAAATTTCATCATAAATCACATTTGTCAAATTAAACAGCTCATTTTCTCCCAGAGTATCTTGAACTTAGAAACACATCCTGGAGTAGTTATACGTTTAAGTTAATTAAGCCATTTACTCCATCTCCAATCTAATCAGGATGAGTACCAATAAGACAGAATAAAATTAGAGATGGACCAGGCTCCCACTGTTGCAGATCCCATTCTGTTTGTGAAGAGTAGGTGGATCTATCAGGAACATTTGGTTTATGTCAGTTTGCCTAATAGCTGGGTTTCATTGTGTGAACTATTTCCAGTCTTTTCAGCTACAAATAGGTGGCTACCAATATAAACTTATTGCATTATTCCAAGTTGAATTATTATCAGAAAACTTTCTTAAGAGCAATAGACTTGAATCTCTTCAAGTAGAGAGTCTGTTCTTTAGATTCTCCCCCATTTGGGTCTAAAAGTTATTCCCATCACATCTCTTGTCCCCTTCTTTAAACTATTCTATGGAAACCTGGTACCATTTCATTCATTCATTCTAAATAAAAGGCCAGAAAGTACCCCCACTACAAAGAAATCTGTAAAAAGTTAAATTAATTACTCCAAGGTATGTGTAAACTCCTGCTTAGAACAATAAAGAATTTCTTGAATTTATGAGAACTAACCCTGAATGAAGAGAGAAATAAAGTGAAGGGAGGGGATTTTATTACAAGGACAAATTACTGTGCTAATTTTTTAATGTGTTCCGTGAATGCAATTAAAGGGGTGTCATACTCACACAAACAGATACCACCCCACTCTCCAGGGCTCTATTTACACTAGAAGATATTTATACCAGAAGATTGTTTTATTATTGTTTAGCCAAACCTTGTTCATGAATTAGTAGAAATGATACAATTAAAACTAACTGGCCAAGGCAATGAACGTGAAAAATTTGAACTAGGTGTTCTTCTATTTTTGATGGTTTTATTCACTGAGTCTTTGAAGGCTCTGCAAATGTTTCATAAGAAGAAACAAAGACCTTTAATATTCAATTAGAGTAAATAATCCCTCTTCTTTTGAAGAGTTTAATTCAACAATTATCTACATTGTCTTTAAAAAATATATCAATTATTCAATATCGCATTCATGCATAAAACTATCCAATGGCTTCCAACTACACTTAAAACACAGTCCAGGCTGGGCATAGTGGCTCATACCTGTAATCCCAGCACTTTGGGAGGCTGAGACAAGCGGATCACTTAAGGCCAGGAGTTTGAAACCAGATTGGCCAACATGGTGAAACCGCCTCTTTACCAAAAAAACAAAAAGTAGCCAGGTATGATAGTCTGTACCTGTAATTCTAGCTACTCAGGAGGCTGAGGCAGGAGAATTGCTTGAACCAGGGAGGCAGAGGTTGCAGTGAGCTAAGATTGTGCCACTGCACTCCAACCTGGGCGACAAAGCAAGACTGTCTCAAATAAACAAACAAAAACCAAAACCACACACACTCCAAACTCCTTGTCCTGAATGCTGGTACCTCCCTGCCTAACTGTCCAACTCTACCTTCTACCTCCCTACCTCTTACCACAAAATGACTTCTGACAATTCCTTACATATGCCAAGCTTTGGCCTGCCTTAGGATATTGTTGCTAGTCTACGGAGTGCTCCCTCAGCCTTCCCAGTGCCATTTCTCATGATCACCACCGGCTCCTATGCCCTATTTAATAAAATATCCCCTGCCCTGAGACTCTCTTATCCCATCGCCCTATGCGCTTGCTTTATAGCATGTATCACAGTTTGAAACCACTTTGTCTGTCTGTGTTTTCCGTCTATCGTTACCCTCCTGCCAGTGGATATTTCATGAGAACAGAGACTGCCTGTGCCACCTTCTCTTTCTTTCCCTAGCACTCATTAGCATGTGTTCAACAAATGTTCTTTCCGAGTACTAGTTTCTGAAAGAAAAGTGATGAAAATGATTCATTGTTCTCCAGGAACTTACAGTCTGAAGGCGAGGGGAGATAGGAACACAACCAGAATGCAGAGAGGAATGGAAAAACATTAAAACCAGAGAACAGAAGCCAAATTCTTTAGGAACAGAAACTGGATAGTAAAGATCTGAACAGGGTCATGAAGAAGATTAAATGGGAAAAAAAGATGATGAAATTTGAAAGGGGTCATTTCATGTGACAAGAACATCAGGAACGGCCAGACGAGGTGGCTCATGCCGGTAATCCCAGCACTTTGGGAGGCCGAGGTGAGTGGATCACTTGAGGTAAGGAGTTCAAGATCAGCCTGGCCAACATGGTAAAACCCTGTCTCTACTAAAAATATAAAAAGTAGCCAGGCATGGTGGTGGGTGCCTGCAATCCCACCCGGGAGGCTGAGGCAGCAGAATCGCTTGAGCCCAGGAGGTAGAAGGTACAGTGAGTGGAGATCGTGCCACTGCCCTCCAGCTTGGGAGACAGAGTGAGACTCTGTCTCAAAAATAAATAAATAAATAAAATAAAAAATCAGGAACAAAGGCATAAAAAGGGAGAAGCTCAAGAAAGTCTGCAGAATGATGGAAAGTTCGGGGTGGATATGACATAGGGTGTATGCGATGGAAGTGAGCAGGGAAGGACAAAGTGGGCTGGGGCTGAGGACAGGGAACCTGGAGGCTTTGCCAACGGGTCCAGACTGAACCTTGAGGGCATGCGGGGAAGCAGAAGCTCAGCAGAGAAAATGAGTGTGAGCCCCATGGAGGCGCGCGCTCTAAGGGAGCCAGAGCAAAGGGAAGCCAACAGAAGTTCTCGCCGCAGTGTGTGCCTTGATGAAACCCTCTTCCCATCTCTTAATCTCTGCTTGCTTCAGCATCTCAGACTCTTGATTGAATAAGCCCTCCAGGGATAATGCTTCTATCGGCTGTGTCTCAAAAATGAAATCTAACATTTTACCCTCTTTAAGTGCATTTCATTACAAGTAGTTACCTTACTCCCCTCCAATTCTCAAAGGCACTGGTGAATGATAAAGGAAGAGAAGTAAGGACTTAGTTATTTGAGGTTTATGTTTCTAAGTGATGTTTTTAAACCCATGCCTAGTTTTATCAAGAGAAGAAATCAGGCAATTTTTCACAGGGTGAAGATAATGGCTTATGCCTGTGGCTGTTAAAGTATCTCCCAGTGCCCCTCTCTCTTTTTCTGGCTTTAATACCGACAACAGCAGCACTAAACCTCCGCCAGACAAAGGGTGACATAGTCAGCAGACTGTTTTACCAAGATAAGAATAAAAGTGAAAATAAGTCTTTATGCTCTAGGCACCTATGTTTTACTCGATGATAGCAAGAATCCCATCTATTAGCTTTTTGGAAACAGGGTTTCTAGTTGACGTAATGGAAACAGATTTTTAAGTCACCAGAAATAACACCCAAAAATCCCCTTGGGTAAGACCTGTGTTCTCCTAGATTCGTTTTTGAAATCTGCTAATAGTTAAACTCTGCAATGCTGTATGACTCAACATTTTTAATGTGGGGAGTGCGGATTCGCATTATCTTCCTGCCACACATAATGACATCATTTCTGTGATATTTTGTTTTCTTTTTCTTTTTCTTTTTTCTTTTTGGAGACAGGGATTTCGCTCTGTCTCCCAGCTGTTGCAATTATGGCTCACTGTGGCCTCCACCTCCTGGATTCACACAATCCTCCCACTTCAGCCTCCTGAGTAGCTGGGACCACAGGTACATGCCACCAAGACAGACTATGTTTAAAAAAAAATTGTACAGATGGAGTTTCTTTATGTTGCCCAAGCTGGTCTCCAACTCCTGAACTCAAGCAATCTTCCCAGCTCAGCCTCTCAACGTACTGGGATTATAGGTATCTTTAACCACACACCCACCCACACACACACATACAAACACACACGTAAGCAAAATATATAACTTCTGCATTATTTATATGGGGCCTCTGTAGCTGTGTATCTATAGACTTACATATTAAAATATGCTGACTGATATAGAATCCTGGTGGTTGGGGGAGGCAGGGACAGAGCAACCCTCTCAAGGAGATTTTCATAACCTCTGGGTTCAAAGGCTTGCTTCTCTTTGAACTCCTAGTCTCTGAACTTCAGGTTGGGGACACATGGGTCACATGTATGAAGTTTTTCTATTTTTGTGTCATGTCTTTCCCCTTAAACAGTACATTTTTATCTTGTCCATGTGTCCATAGTTACTACATAGCAAACAGTAGACACAATAAATATTAGAATGAATGGTATAAGAGGAAGAAAAATTGAAATCTGTGAACTTAGAACAGTATCGGTTTTGTCAAGAACTTCCAGTTATATCAACATGCCAAGCAAATTTAGAAATGCAAAGAAAATGGTCATGCTGTCAAACTACTCTGATCCTGTCTCCCCCTACTTAGAAACTTTCAGTGGCTTAACATTGCACTCAGAATAAGTCCAAATGTCTTCCGATGACTAGGAACGCCCTGCGTGATCAGACCTTCTGTCCATTACGCCTCACTCTTTCCTTCTGCCTGCACGCAGTCCACAGACTCAAGTACATTTTCAGTTCTTCCAATACAGCCAGGTTTTCCCCACTGCCAGGTTTTTTGTGCCCATTGCTTGGAAGGCTCTCACCTTCCCTGAGCCAATATTTTTATAACCAACTTCTTTTATTTTAGGTCTCAACGAAAAGGTGACTTTTTCTCTGAGACCTTTTCTTATTAACCTAAATTAAGTAAAGCACTGTGTTTGTGGTTGGATAATTTTCTTGTTTTATAATCTCAGCCTCTTACTGGGTTCCTCCATGGGCCGTAAATACATCTTTCCAATCCATCTATTTCTGTATAGCCTTACTGTGCACAAGTGTGTGGGTTTTATTCTGTCTCTCACATTAGAATGTCTGCTCCATGAAGACAGCATCCCTTTCTGTCTGGCTCCCCACTCTACCCTTAGCAACTAGCTCAGGGCCTGGAAAATGTCTGTTGATTTTAAAATGGAAGAGTAGGTGCCAGCCCACTGGAACTCTGCTATTTCCTTCCAAAACTCCATCTCTGGGGGACATGTTTAATAAAAACATTTTAAAACATCTTCTGACCCAGGTTTTTCAGACTGTTCTTGAAGGATTGAGTCATTAACTGTCTAGCGTGAGGGTCAAGTGACTGGCTACTTAGACCCATTGAGCCATGTAAGTATAATCCATCTGTAAGTACAATTTCAGGTCATTGGGTGAGTATAAAATTGCATACTTAAAGGGAGCACTCCCTTTTGGAAATCTGGCTCATTAGTAAGTTGAGGAGTAATGGAGTGTGATCACAGCTTCAGTGCTTTCCTTGGAGTCAGTGGCGCCTTGGGAATGCTCTCTAACAACTAATCCCAACCTGCTAGCTCAGGGATCCGCCCCCACTTTAGGAGCTGAAAACCCCTGCCTGAGGGCAACAGCCAATGCCTTGCTAGGGGCCTGGTTGTTTCACAGAATTACAGACCTTTCTTTCAGCCTCCAAGCACATCGCTACTTATTTAGATAATAAAGAACAATCTAAACATCAACCACATGGAATGTTCAGTGCCAGATGCATGCTCTCAAGCTGTCAAAAAAAAAAAAAAAAGATCTCTTTATTATTAACCGATCTCCTCCCACCTTATAAATTCATATCTCAGTTCTGCATAAGTCGATACATTTGCTTAGGGTTCATTTTCACTTCTTGGCAGTTGCTTTTCTTGTTCAAAATCCTCAGAAGAACATACCGTATGGAGATGAAATGCACAAAGTACCTAGAAAATTTAACCGGAAAGGCAGTAGCTGTGTCTGTCGGTTTTTATCAGAAACCTCAGTTCCTATTCCTAGCATGCATGTCTTGCTTTGAGAAGTGCACGAAAGGTCAGCTGGAATTCACGTCTCGTCAAGTTACCCCTTATCGTAAGAAGGGACACTCTAGATTTTGAACAACTAACAAGTGTTTCGGCACTTCTCGAGTTACTTGCAAGGCAGGTCATGTTTGTTGACAGTGTAATAACTACATAAATGTACTTCAGTTGTCCAATTGAAACTTTACTGAATTGATGCCTTTCTGAGTAGAGTCAGTACTCTTGGAAAGTTTGACATTGCTAAAAACTGAAATAAAGTGTTAGTGTAATTACAGTCTTGAAAGGGCAGCCAGCCACACAGGTTTTACAACAATATTAGCAGCACCAACAGTAAATATGTGAAGCAACTACAAAAGCTGAACACTCTAGCTAAGGCAAAAGATGTGTACATTAAAAGTTAAAAGACAATACAAGGTAAGAGCTCATAAGCAAGTGTATGTACCTTCCATTCCTTAAACTTTATGGTGGCATTCTATTACATCTAAAGAAGAAACTAAGCTCATTACCAGGGTCTATACAACCCCCACGTGACTATTCATCACTACCTCTCCATCCTCTTGTTCTCCCACACTCTCTTCATCTACTCCATGCCAAGCTTGTTTCTGCCCCAGGGCCTTTGCACTAGCTATTCTCCCTGACAGAAGCTTATTACTTCGGATGGAAGAAAAGATCTAAGCTCACAGAGTATCCTCTATTCTCACCAGCCCCACCTCTGTTTCATTTCTGTCATAGTGTTTATCATAGTCTGAAATGATCTTATTTACTTATTTGTTATTAGTTTATTATTTGTCCCTTTGCTCCAGAATGCAAGCTCCATGAAGGCAGGGACATTGTATGTACTATTGTCTGCTATACATGTAGAACCTATATCTGCCATGCTGTGTTTGTGTGGTTTTTGTTTGTTTTTGAGACAGGGTCTCACTCTGTCACCCAGGCTAGAGTATAGTGGCATGATTGTAACTCAATGCAGCCTCGAACTTCTGGCTCAAGCAATCGTCCTGCCTTAGCCTCCCAGGCAGCTGGAACTATAGGCACACACCACCACACCTAGCTAATCAAAAAAAAATTTTTTTAAGAGATGAGGTCTCACTGTGTTGGCCAGACTAGTCTCAAACTCCTGAGCTCAAGCAATCTTCCTACCTCAAACTCCCAAAGTGCTGGGATTACAGGCATAAGCCACTGCACCCAGCCACATCGTGTGTTTGATAGATGTTTGTTGAATGCAAAAAATAATAATGAATAACATTTTAATAATAGTAGCAATTACCTTAACACTTTGATGTATTAAAGAATGGCATTAAACCATGATTTAAGAAAAGTATAAAATAGATGGAATGGATACAAGGACTAGAGCAGTCCAGAGGCGAAGGAAAGCTTATGGGACAAACCCAGCAGAAAAGCACCCTGTAAAGAAAGAGTAAATGTGGGGACAGAAGGCTTGGAGAAAGGGATTTACTGGAATAAATCTGAAGGAAGAAGCAATACATATAGCATGTTGGGGGTCATGTAAATCAGCCAGAAGTTACAGGAGACAGTTCAAGCAGGAAAATAACAGGAAACAAGATCAGAGGCTGTAGTGCAGAAGGCACTGAATGCTAGGTTTAAAAAAAAAAAAAAGATAGCATTGTTGAGGGTTATGAGCATAGATAATAAAATGACAGATGAGGAAGAAAATTATCAGAAAGTGTTGTCTGTGGATATGGGTAAGTGTTGCCTTCTGATGTCACAAGAGAACTTAATTATAGCAGGCTGCACAGAAAGCCTCTACAGCACTGGCAACCCTGTTTTTGCTGATTGGGCTAGTGCTTATATACATGTCTGTCTTACAAGTATTCTTTAAATTTTGTGTGTGTGTGTGTGTGTGTGTGTGTGTGTGTGTGTGTGTGTGCGTGTGTGTGTATGCTTTTCTGTGTATGCTGTCTTTCAGAAGAATTCATATAACTTTTTATACACGTGTCTTACGAAGTATTCTTTAATGTGTGTGTGTGTGTGTGTGTGTGTGTGTGTGTGTGTGTGTGTGTGTATGCTGTCTTTCAGAAGAAGTTACGTAATTTTTTTAAAGGCACTAAAACAAGAAAATTAGGAGAATAGGCACTGATGTCAGCTGCCTGGGCCTAAATCTCAGTTTTTCCACTTACAAGTTGTGTGCTCAATAGCACGTTACTTAATTTCTCTGAGCCTCAGTTTTCTCCTTGGTGAAAATGGGGATAATATATTACTACCTTCATGGGTTTTCATGAGAATTAAATGATACATGTAAATCATCCAGTAGAATGCCTGGCAGAGAGTGAACATTCATTTTGTTCGTATTAATTGCATGGGATTTTGTGTCCCAAATTGCATTTACTGGAATCATATCTTCACTATGTTGTCTATCCATAAACCAAAGAAAGTGCCATGTGACTGCTGAAAAGGCACTGATATACCTAAGGAGAGTTGGTTGACAACACTCCATCCCAGCAATCTGCCTGTGTCTCAGCAATATATCACAGATACTCCAATGACTTAAAGTTTGAAGATTCGTGAGCATGTAGAGGCCTCTAACATGCAGTATATTCTAAAATGGATTATAAACCATGATGGAATGGAAACTGGCCCACTACTCCCATAGATTGTTCTTTTAGATAAATATAGAAATTGGCCCTTCTGTTGTTAAAGCTTGAAATCTGTACTTGTTTTATCTGAGTTCCTTCCTCAAGAAAGGACTTTCAGGACTCTCAAAAAAAGGATCAAAGAATTGAAACTCACTAGATCAAGCCACCAGATGCCTCCTTTCTCCTCCCTAGTTCTTGTTTTCTTATACTTTGTTACATTTCTTCTCTGTATATTAACCCCTAGTTTTAGTCAGGGAGAGGGATTTGAGACTGAGCTCCCATCCTCTGGACTGCAGCATCCAATTAAAATTTTCTTCCCTGGCAATACTTGTAGTTTTGGTGACTGGCTTTCTGCACCGTGAGCAGATGGATCTAGACTGAATCTCTTGTGTTTCGGTAAAATAACTTCAAACTAAATTTGAAAAGTTGTGAGAGCGATGTGTCATTTATATTATCAAAAACTTATTTTCTTATCTATACTGTCTAAAATCATTTCATGATATACACACACACCAATATTGCTGTTTGCCACAGTAAGGATTTTGAAAAATATAATGTATAGATAGCACTTATTATGGGCCCAGCCTGTTATAGGCATTTTATAAACATTAATATATTTAGCCCTCATAATTGCCCTTTGAGATACTGAAGATTTTAACGTAGAGTGGTGATAAGAGTCCAGGTCAAAAATCACGTTAACATACCAGGATCACCTGGTATTATAGTTTTCTAGGGCCGTTGTATCACAGTAAGACAAACTAGATGTCTTAACACAAGTTATCGTCTCCTGGTTCTGGAGATGAGACGTGCAAAGCCAAGTTGTTGGCAGAGCTAGTTCGAGGGCTGTGAGGAAGAATTTCTTACATGCCCCTCCCATAGCTTCTGACAATTTTTGGCATTCCTTGGTTTGTATAAGCATGATCTTGCTCTCTGCCTTCATATGATATTCTCCCTATGTGCATGTCTGTATCCAAATATCCCCTTTTTATAAGAACACCAAATATATTGGACTAAGGACCCACACTACTCTAGCATAAACTCATCCAAATGTACCTAATTACATCTATAGTGACCCTATTTCGAGATAAGTTCACATTATGAGATACTAGGCATTAGGACATCATCGTATGAATCTGAGAAGGCACAATGCAACCTATAAACCTGATAGGTTGTTAAAAATAAAGAAGCCAATGTGCAACCTATCCAATTAGACACTCCAGGGGTGGAGCCTATTTTACAATAAACTTCTTGGGTAATTATGATGCAGCCATCTTGTGGCAAGTCCATACAGTTATACTTGGAAACAATCAATACAGCCAAGGGGATTAGAGTTTCTTCACAATGCAAAGGGAGGTACGACTATGAAGAATGCATGAACCAGAATTAATGAGTATTTGAGTGGATGAAAAACTAAAGAATAGGGTTCAGTATAGTTTTAGGACTCAAGTCTTAGTGGTGGAAAAGGATTACAAAAATACTGAATGATTCCAGAAGGAGAAAATGATTTTCCCCTTTAACAACTGAAATCAATATGTATTAAGGGCTCAGTCAGTTAGGTCATCACCCTAGGTACCATAAATCCAAAGAGGAATGAGATACCATGCCTTACCCCAAGGAGTTCACAACCTATTGGGGAAGTGGGCAGATAAAAATATTAAAATACAGACCAGGTGCAATGGCTCATGCCTGTAATCCCAGCACTTTGGGAGGCCACGGCAGGTGGATTGCCTGAGGTCAGGAGTTCAAGACCAGCCTGGCCAAGATGGTGAAACCCCGTCTCTACTAAAAATACAAAAATGAGCCAGGTGTGGTGTCAGGCACCTTTAATCCCAGCTACTCGGGAGACTGAGGCAGAGAATTGCTTGAACCCAGGAGGAAGAGGTTGCAGTGAGCCAAGATCACTCCACTGCTCTCCAGCCTGCGTGACAGAGTGAGACTCTGTCTCAAAAAATAATAATAAAATTAAAATACAATTTGACAAGGACTATAATTCACATGACCAAGCTCCTATTAGAGAAATCCACAGAAAGATGGCGGCTTTCTTTAGACTCACTCAGAGGTGACTTTAGGCTCAGGCATTCAGGAGGCTTAGACTCAAGAAAAATCTAACCTATTGACATACTGTCCTACAGAATAAAGTGAATCGAAAGTGGAACCAACATTCGGTCTTTGTATAAACAGGACCCAGATGGAGGACTGCAGCTCTTGTTTCTGCTTATTGTACAGGAATGTGCAGAATAAGGGAAAATATTCAGCACCAGGTGGCTGTCATCCCTGTGATGATTCTTCCCTTTTACAGGTTAAATGGTTTTGTTGTTGTTCGTTTTTGCCAGTTTTTGTTTTTTTCCAGTTTCTGTACTCTCTGATATCTGTCCATTAAGATACTCAATAACACATAGAAACTTACTGAGTTTTTGTAAAGAAACAAATAGCATAGATGGCCAACAAATTCATAGAACTTCAGGAATTATCTGCCAAGTCATTGTCATCTCTACTCCTCCATAATGGTGTGTTTGATATGGAAACAGGTCATATTAAAATCAGAAGTTAGTTCTCCAGTAACATTGAATAGAGCCTTTTCTAGGATTATTTTTATCTTTGGAGGTCTCTCTACAAGTTGACAAGAGGATATCATATGTGTTTACTTCTTGCAGTTTCCCAATTTATTGAGAAAAGGAACATAGATCTGAAGAAAACTTAGGTGGCTGCAGAGAACAGGAGACGCATCTTTCTTGTTCTTTGTTGCTCCTGAGTAAAGCTGATGGAAAAGTAAAGAATAGGGTCCAGTATAGTTGGGAGAGACATGGTAGAGTTTGAAAAGAATAACTGTGGCTATGCCACAGCTTTTATATACTTAGGTTTACATTTTCCTTCCAGAAGATCTTATGATACTTATTCGTGGATTTATTATCATAAATAAATTGCCCAAACAGTGGCTTTTAACAACACAAACTTATCATCTTCTAGTTCTATAGGTTACAAATCTGACTGGCCACACTGAATAAAAGTATATTTGTCAAGGTGCTACCACCAGTGCTGTGTTCCCTCTAGAGCCTCTAGGGGAGGATTTGTTTCCTTGCTTTTTCTACCAGGCTGCCTGCATTCCTTGGTTTATGGCCCCTTCCTCCATCTTCAAAGCATATCACTCAAATCTCTTCTTTTATAATCATACCTTTTCTGTTAAGATCCTCATGTTTTCTTCTTATAAGAACCCTTTAATTCAACCATTGTGGAAGACAGTGTGGCGATTCCTCAAGGACCTAAAAATAGAAATCCCATTTGACCCAGCAATCCCATTACTGGGTATATATCCAAAGGATTATAAATCATTCTACTACAAGGACACGTGCACACGAATGTCATTGCAGCACTGTTTACAATAGCAAAGACCTGGAACCAACCCAAATGCCCAACGATGATAGACTGGATAGGGAAAATGTGGTACATATACACCATGGAATATTACGCAGCCATCAAAAACGATGAGTTCACGTCCTTTGTAGGGACATGGATGAACCTGGAAACCATCATTCTCAGCAAACTGACACAAGAGCAGAAAATCAAACACCGTATATTCTCACTCATAGGTGGGTGTTGAACAATGAGAACAAACGGACACAGGGAGGGGAGCACTACACACTGGGGTCCGTTGGGGGGAAATTGGGGAGGGGGGGGAGGTGGGAAGAGATAGCATGGGGAGAAATGACAGATACAGGTGAGGGGACGGAAGGCAGCAAACCACACTGCCAAGTGTGTACCTATGCAACAATCTTGCATGTTCATCACATGTACCCCAAAACCTAAAATGCAATAAAAATAAAAAAAAAATAAAATAAAAAATAAAAATAAAAAAAAAGAACCCTTATGATTGTATTGCGTTCACTCAGTAATCCAGGATAATCTTTCCATCTCAAGATCCTTAGTTTAGTAACATAAGCAAAGTTCTTTTGCCATAAAAAACAATATAATCACAAGTTCTTAGGATTAGGCATGGGAACCTTTGGAGAAGGGAAATTATTCATATACCATGCTCATTAAGGAGCAGAAGGGAAATTATTCATATACCATGCTCATTAAGGAGCTGTTTACAAGTATTTGGTTCTTTTTATTTTCAACCTTGCTCTACTCCAAGAAGAGCATATCTTCATCTCATGGAGACAGCCTATTAGTCATCCCTGAGTAACACATTGGACTCTAGTTTTCATGGGCTTCAGAAAGCCAGACTCCTGACAACCACCAAATGGGTGTTTCAACTAGGATACCCAGTTTTTTAAAGGAGGAAAGCAAATATGATTAATAACTTACTGAAATTAAGTATGTCTTTGCATCATTAAACTTCACTGTAAATTTCTTGTGTCTCCAGCAGAGCTTAGCATATTGTCTTGTACACAGTAGGTATAGAGTAACTTTAATTAATATTAAGAATGAAATATCTTGTTATGAAAATCAGTGCAATTTTACATGCCAATGTCTTTGCATGGCAGTATCACAATTAATTTTTTAAAAAGGATTTTAGTCAGATAGCAGGGACACAAAAACACTCATTTGCAATTATTACTGGAAAAGTGAAAGTTTCAACATGGTCCTCTAAGCTTCCTAAATAAATTGACACAACAAAACAAATAGAAACATGCATTTATTAAAAAAAAATGCACATATTTAGAAGTATTTAATATAAGCATATTCTTCTAAACATTTACTTCAATGCTTGATAGTGACAAAGGAAGGTAAAATATTTTAAGGTAAATTGATCCATTTTCTTGGCACAGGAAAGTGAGGTCTATGAAACTAGAGGTGTGAACTCAATGCTACTCAAACGATTTTATCTTTTGCTTGCCATCCCCTCCTACTCTTTCTAAAATAAATGTAACTGAACTTTGTTCATTTTGTTTCATTTTCTATAAAAATCAAGTTCCATTCATATTTCTACATCCTACAAGTTAGTTGTAAATCTAGACATAGATAAGAGCAAACTCATTTCCAATAATATACTTACAAATTTTCCCCCACAGATCAATAACAATAATGATAATAAAGACTCAAAATTTCCCGCAACCTCTCCAATCTCATGCCATATAGGAAGGCAGCAGCCTATTCTTACCACCACCAAACATTTCTAGGTCTAGCAATTTCTTCCTTCTACAACCTTAAGGAAAAAAAAATTTCTTACATACTTTTAAAAATTAATAGTATGTAATACATTTTCTTTCTGACAATGGGAGAATGAAATAAAAAACAAATGCTTATTTGTTCTCTCTGCTGAAAATATCTAACATTGGAAGAAGAAACTTTGGTTTCCACAGAAAATATTGGCTTCCCCATTAGCCATCTGCTAGATGGTGGGAATGTTCTGTGTGGCTTTCTCAGCTGGAACATTTGGAAAATGAATACATTGTTGCAAAAACTCACATTGTTGGCCATAATGTTTGTAATAATGTTGTTGACTTACCAGATGTCCTGGAAATTCCTGGGGTGGAAGTATCTCTTCCAAATGCCTCTGTCATGTTGCAGAATGGTGTTTGATATATATGACTCTAGCTATTTCTTATGGTTTACTATGGAAACTTTCATTCAGTCAATCATTCTGTAGACTAACACAGGACGGAAATAGATACCATGGAACACGTTATCCCAACTTGTACACCTAAACATAAAAGACCTCTTATTGACTATTTTTCCAAATAATTTATTCTCCAACTATATACATACATCGTGCATATTTAGAATTAGATAGTATGACCTTGTTTATGCTTATCTCCAGCTGGTAAAGAAGCAACAAAATCTAACAGTTGAATGCTCTGCTCACTCATGCCTCAGCAGTTTGTTTGAAATGTGAAAAACCTCTGTTTTCAGTCTGGGCCTTACCTTTTAGATTAATGGAGTGATGAATAAAGTAAAAAAAAAAAAAAAAAAAAAAAAAAAAAAAAGTATTCTAAACTTTTGCATGCAAATACATTAGACTTTGTCTCTTGCAAATGGAATACTCTTACCAGTCTGTTTCTCTACCTATTTTCATTTAAAGGAACAGAATACTCTGAGCAGAATGAGAATGTTTTCTAAGTGGGCATTCATTTTAATACTCCATAGAATTCTGACTGCTCTATGTATGATTATTCTGACATAATCATACATGACTATATGTACTTGCCAAACTACACTGCATCATTAACTTTTATCTTTTACTTCTATCAAAAGGATATAGCATGAGGGTTTATATCCCTAGAGGTTTTTAAAGGAAAAACAATTTATCCTGTAGGCCCCTGTTCCACTATACAACTCCAGTTCATTTGCTTCTTGAGGTGTGCATACTGCCACACCAAGTAGGTGGCTCATCCAGTCCTATGTCACTCATCTTTACCAACATCCTCTGACCTGTCCATCCTCTGGCCTAGTGCTCTGCCATCAGTGTGCACACTGCTGCTATGATAACTCTGTCCCAAAGGCCCCTTTGGGTCTGGTGGTTCTGGCTGTTGCTTACAGACAGGGAAATATCTAATAAGCTATTTTTGGCATGTCTTCTTAAACAGGCCTCACAGCCATCTTCGTGTTACCAAAACACCGGGGATTCTGTCTAGCTCCTGCTGCTCACCAAACAGAAAGCCAGTCACTAAGACAACGCGTATTGCCAGGGAAGACGGCTTTCATTGTGAGCTGCTGCCAAGGAGATGGGAGATCAGTCTCAAAAGCATCTCCCTGACTGACTAAAATACTAAAATGAGGGTTTAAGTAGCAGAGAGGAAATGTAATGACATGTAGGAAAACAGGAATTAGGGAGTGTTAAGGAAGAGGAGTTGGTCAACAGGAAGAGCAGGTAGTCACTTAGGCAACCATGACAGGTGAGGGGTCTGGCGTCTCATTGTCCAGATAGGACAATTTGGTAAGTTTCAGTTCCTTTATACCATCTGGGAGGCCCAATGGTTGATATCCTGAGAAAGGAACTCAGATAAGACAAATATAACTTTGTTAAGTTATAAGACTGGGAGGATTAACATCTCTGTTTATTGAAAAAAAAAAAAACATTAAATATCATTTCTGTGGGACAATTAGGTTGGTTTTACTTCACTGGGCTTCTCCACAGTGGGAGTGATATGTTTTGGCTCTGGGTACCCACCTAAATATTATGTTGAATTGTAATCCCCAATGTTGCGGGAGGGACCTTGTGGGAGATGATTGAATCATGTGGGCAGATTTCCCCCTTGCTGTTCTCATGATAGTCGGTGAGTTCCCATGAGATCTGGTTGTTGCCAGGCATGGTGTCTCATGCCTGTAATCCCAGCACTTTGAGAGGCTGAGGCAGGTAGATCACCTCAGGTCAGGAGTTTGAGACCATCCTAGCCAACATGGTGAAACCCTGTTTCTAATAAAAATACAAAAATTAGCTTGGCATGGTGGTACGTGCCTGTAATCCCAGATACTCAGGAAGCTGAGACAGGAGAACTGCCTGAACCCAGGGAGGGTGAGGATTGGAGTGAGCCAAGATTGAGCCATTGCATTCCAGCCTGGGTGACAGAGTGAGAGTTTGTCTCAAAAAGAAAACCAAAATCCAAAAACCAGAAAGTGTGTAGTGCTCTCACGCCCTCTCTTTCTCCCCCCACGCCCTCAGTGCTGTGTGAAGATGTGCTTGCTTCCCCTTCGCCCTTCTGCCATGATTGTTCGTTTCCTGAGGTCATTCCTTCTGTATAGCCTGTGGAACTGTTAGTTCATTAAACCACTTTTCTTTATAAGTTATCCAACTCCGGGTAGTTCTTTATAACAGTCTGATAACACACTAATACAGGGAGTCTTCATTATAGAAAATGGGCTTAATCACCTTTTCCGTAGCCTTCATATACCCTTCTTAGGTTGTACTGCCTCCTCATCAACCCTCCTGCAAATAAAGCCCAGGACACATCTCTGGGGCTCACTGAGGTCTCTGTTCTCACTTTCTCTTAATCCCTTTTTATTCCACCTTGGAGAATTTACTAATCTGGGGGCACTGCCTTTATAACAACAATCTCCTTAAACAGACAAGGTTTGGGAACCTAAACTTGTGTATGGCTTTTGTTCCTCATCCTTCCCCTGAGGCAAAAATTACAAAGCCAATTATTTATTTGAATTCAGGAATGGAGTCGGGAAAGAAAATACAGGAAGGAGACATTTAAAATCATGTTCGTATCTCAAAAATATTATGCCGCCACTTAAATGTAATCAGAACAGATAAATAAATAGAAGGCCAAATGGAGGAAAGAGTTTGATCAGCAATTTTCTGCTGTTCAATAAACTTTGCTCCAACTACCTTTTATAGAGGCTGCTACCGATATAACACACTTCCAGATCCACGGTCCCTGCCACACCATGTTCAGGTAAATCCAGACCCCATACTTATAAATTTAAATTTGATAGGAATTGTCAGGACTTATTCAACCTATGATTGATTGGATGAATAAATACAAATTGGTGGCAACAAAAATCTTAATCACCCCATATTTTTGTCCTTAAACACCATATGTTGTTCTTATGAAAAGCCTTTTTTATTAAAAGTGTTCTCTACTTTGGGAATATATACATAAAAAAGAAAAATTATAGAAATTTAAGAAGAATATGCATGTCTATCACCTGAGATTTCACATATACACCCCACCCCAGACAAACTGGAACAGAATCTCTAAGGTAAGCATCTATATACCACTGGCATGTTTTAAAACTCCTCAGGTGATTCTAGCACACTCGTTTCTACCTACATCTCCCCTTTGTACAGGTAGATCGCAATTTCTGTAAAATACATTATCAAACGTAAAAGAGACAGCTTAAAACCGCCTATCCAGACCCTTTGTTATAGAGTACATTCATTTCACCATACACCACCAAATCTCAACGCAAAAACGTTCTTCTGCAATTTATTTCAGTGTTGAAGAGAACACAGTGGAATATGATCACATTTTATCCACATGGTTTTCCCACTCTAAAGGCTGTAACTTTTGTTCTTATTTCCCCAAAGAATGACTCCCTAGCCCGCCAACCCCACTCCATCTGCATGTTTGATAAATGTTAACCAACACATTTATGAGATGGCATTCCATTCTAAAGTGACATTTAAAAGCTCTGAAGCTTAATTGCTGTGGATAGCCATCAATCATCCCTGGGATGCCCCGAGATGGTGGACTTTGAGGTGTGCCATCCATCTCATGGAGAAATTGTGGCTGGCTGCCTCCCCCTCTTCATCACTGGGTGATGGGGCTGATGGAGATCGGCTGCTGCACTTTCAAAGTGCCGCCTGTTCTCTCACCTGCTCTGCATGACTACTGAACTGAGCCGTGTTGTGACAGTCTGCCTGCTCTTCCCTGTTCAGATTAATGAATACAGCTTTAGCTGTTAATTCAAAGCTAGTCAAGCTTATATCCAACAATTAGAGACCAATTTTCATATTCAGCTTGAGTGTATGTGTAGAAGAGTGTGGGAGAGGAATGCAATTTGGCATAATTTTTTATATCTAGGGCAAACCTGAAGAAGGAAGAGGAAGGGACTCTGAAGATAGTACCTGAAATTCTCATTGAGTCTGGCTACAATAAAATGTTTCAAGCCTCAACATCTTTGCAAGCTACAACAATGTGACCCTGGGGGTTTGAGCTTCCTGCCCTGCAGCCAGACTGTAATCCATCAAAAATAATAAGCACACACGGCAGGCCCCTGTGCACATCCACCTTCAAGGAGGGTCAGCAGCTAAGCCAGCATTTCAAGAGGCTCTGGAGTCAGAGCCCATACTGTTCTACTACTCCTTTCCACCACAATAAGAAATAAAATACTTACTTATACACAGAATTATGTACGTGGCCTCATATGCCCCTGTTCAGGATCATCCAGGACAACAGAGAGTTAGTACTTAATACTCAACCCCGGATTATCCGCCCTGATAAAACAGGGGCTACGCATGCCCCCGTCTCGCATGGAAAAGCTACATATGGACCCTAGATGCTAAATCTGTCAACATACATTCTTATTAGAATTTGTACCTACAGATAGAGGAAAACAAACCTGGCCAGAGGATTCCTGCCCCTTGTTACTTGTGAAAGGGGTGGTTCAGAGGAGCATATTCAAGGTATATAACACCTTTGTCCTGGGATTTGAAATCTCTCCTTAGTCGTTTTGACCGATACTCTTAAAGCGGGTGCCCTGTGATTGGAGCACAATATGCAGCAGCTGATAGTATGTTTGGTGGCATTGATGACTCTAGTTGCTTTCCTTATTGAAATTCTTTTTGTTCTACTTTGTTTAGCAGTCGGCTCTAGTGGTAGACTAGCTCAGCCATGCGATGCAATTGTTGTTCTTCTTTGGGCAGTGTACCCATGGGGACCATGTGGAGATGATAATGGTCATTCCAGTTTGAGTATCTCCACTCAGGAGGTAAAACACAGGCAGAGTCAGGGTCAGCACACGCAATGGCTATTTTTCTGGATCTCTATTTTGCCCAAATGCTTACAGTCTCTGTTTGGTGTTTTTAAAGAGTGTCTATTATCTTGTCTGTAACCTAGTAATTAAAAAGACCTAACTTATCGACTGGATGCTAGGAATAAATGAGATAAATGTAAAGCACTCAGTACAATGTAGAGTGCATAGACAGAATTTAATAAATGAGAAAGTGGAAAACATGTCAATAATTTTTCCTGGTTTTTTGGAAGTTTGTATCTAATTGGGGACATATATATAAAACAAGTGAATTAATAAGTAGATGGCTGTAGACTAAGAGCTAGCTATCATCAAAGTCGAAAATCAAAGTTATATTCATAGAGAAAACTGGCAATGAGGGGGCTGTTTGGCGCAGGGCGGTCAGGGTAAGCCATGCTGATAATATGCCATTTAAGCTGAGACCAGAGAAGGAAAAGCCAGAAGAGCTGGGTGAGTGGCACTCCATGCACAGCAAACAGAAATTACAAACCCTATGAGGTAGGAAACAGATGAGAGTGGCTGGGATGTGGAGAGAGAAGGGTGAGAATGGGATGAGATGAGGCCATTTCGTACTCCAAGTACCTGCTACTCAAAGTGTGGTCCACGCATCATCTGTGTGTGCTTTTGTACAAAAATACAAAACTTTGAATGTCACCAAAGACCACCAAGTCAGAATCTGCACTTTAACGAGAACCCTGGGTGATCTCTTTGCAATTTTGAGATTAACGAGACGGGCTTAGGTGTCACTGAAAAGTTTAGACATCACAGTGGTACGGTCTGCTTTATATTTTTTAAAGAATCATTTCGGATGTTATGGCAAGCCTGGATTAGAGGGCAGTGTTTTTATTGATATTTTAGTACTCCTTTTGAAGTCTTCTGCCTAGTTTACTGCTCCTTCCAAGACTGGATCCTGCTGCAATCTGGCCATCTTCCACCTGAAATCCAGCCCAGTTGGCTCCAGCCCTGTGTTTCTTTGCTTGGTGTCCCTGCCCACTTCCCTTGTACTTTCAAGGATCATGTGCTCTTGTATTCTCCAGATCCAAGCTCTGCCCACCACATTAGAAACCTCCACCCTTGTTCATTCTTATGAATACCTCTGAGGCTGGAGACAGTGCCTGCCTTTGACTGTGCAGGCCACATCTTCAGCTGGTTCTTCCGAACCCAGTCTCTACCTCTGAGGTGGTTTCATGTCTCATCCAACTGTTTCCACCACGTGCCCCTTCCATGCCCCAGAAATTCAGGGACCACATAAAAGAATGAGCATTTCTAGTGACTGTAATTCAATTCCAAAGATGAGAAAGGAGTTCGTATATAAATACTAGCCATCTTTATATTAAAAAATAAAACTTTTTAATCAATTGTTGGGGGGAGATGTTAATGAGATAACTACTTTTAATTTAATAGTTGATAGTAATTGCAACAGAATTACATTTAACAAGACAGAAATCTCTATGGGTTTTTAGCAGGCAAATGAGGTAACAGAACAGTTCCTGTTAAGGAACTGAAATATAATCAAAGGAGCCTTCATGCCTGTGGCTGAGTCTGAGTGACAAGACTACCAACAGTAACCCCCAAAGGCAGATGACACTGGTTATCTGGAATAAGAAACAAAATACAAGATTTCCCTGTGCTTGGCATAGACAGTCTAAATGCAGGGCCTGATGGAGCACGTAGGTTGTTGAGGATGGCTGGAGATCTTGTTCAGCTAAAGCTGTCAAGGAGGCTGGGAGCCAAGGGAATCAAAGGCACTGCTTAATGAGTTCTAATAGAAGTTAACAGGTAACTTTCACAGTGAAGCTTCCAGTAGATGTAATCCCTCTCCATTATGTGGCAATAATAAGGAATACTTTTTTCTCATTCCATGTGTGCTCTGGAGAGAAAAAGCAGTTCGTGTTGCTGCTCAGCATCCTCTCAGAGCGGCATCATGAAACTCAGTCCTTATATTAGCAAGGTTCAGTCAGACCCACAAAATGAGGGCAGCATTAAAAGAGGTGTTTGGATGAGAGATAGAGGCGGGATGGTGGGAGCCTTGCAAGCGTTTAATCAGGTCACATCGCATTTCATCCTAGGACTGCCATGGGAGATCTGAGTTAGGCAGCTGAGAGTACCGAAGAGGCATGGCTCCAAAATTGTCTTCATTATACACTTTCTTAAAACCCTTGAAGAAGCTCACCTTTCTCGCCTCAAATGGCTATGTCATCACCTTTATTTCGGCTCTAACTCTGGCTTTAATGGATTTTCTGAGCTTCCAGCTTTGAAACCATATAGAAAGAATGACCTCAACTGAGTACCATAGCTGTTACTCAGATCAAATGTCATCAGTCCTCAGGGACAGCTTTAACTTCAGAATGATGTTCAAATTTGGACAGTTTAAAACCAAGCAAATAGATTCTATATATTTTCAATGGTCTCTAGAAGAGGCATTAGAAAGAAGATTCTTATTTTTCTGTCAGTTTAACACTATATTTGTTATAAAACAAACAGATCAAATGCCATTTTTACACAATTTAGTGGGGGAAAAGAACGTGAGAAGAAAGAAAAGTAGCTAACAAAATATTCACATTGCTATATAAGGAAAAAGAACCTTTGGATACAAAGTTCAGATGTGACAGGTAATGTGACAATAAAAGAGGGAAAAACATGAATTAAAATGCAATGAAAAGTTCATACTCTCCGTGCACAGAGAAATAAGTGAATGTCCTTAAATCGATCAGTTCTCTGGCTGGAAGAATGGCTTCAAATGACTGATGGATGTGTGATGCTTTCTTTTTAAGATAATATGTTGAACTATAGTGAGGAGATTAATCTAAGTCATTTTTTGAAGAATATATAAATGAATTTCTAATGTACTGTGCTTTGCATACAGTAAGAAGTTAAAAGTGCTTTTAAGATTAATTCTAAACTAAGGGATAGAGTGATGATAGAGAACTATGGACTGTACATATTTAGTATGAGGGAAAAAATGCTCTAAATATTGAAATTAACTTGAGAATTAAACCTAAAACATGGTGTCAGACTGAGGTGCATTGTGCAGAGAGCCGGTAACAGTCATCACAGTGACACACCATTGGGTGAATCCTCAAATTCTCATCAATAAAACCTAGCAGACCCATCACCAATTATACATGACAAGACATAGGTTTTTATAAAATGTCGAAACAGACCCAAACTGCACACAAAAATGTAATTCTCCAAATTAACTGCTCATGAAAATCACATGGAAAGTTTCTGAAAGAAGAGACTTCAAGATCTACTCTACACTCATTGAATCAGAACGATAGATTATTTCCTATAGTGGAATATTTCTTATAGTGCAAGGCCTGTGCTTCTTTTTCAGCCTGAATCAGCAAGT
The DNA here is from genome assembly GCF_048565385.1 of Saimiri boliviensis. Classification (NCBI taxonomy): domain Eukaryota; kingdom Metazoa; phylum Chordata; class Mammalia; order Primates; family Cebidae; genus Saimiri; species Saimiri boliviensis. Next base: position 56,837,774 of record NC_133464.1, read on the forward strand.
TTTTGGATGCCCACAAAACATGAAGGGGACCATGTTTATAGTTGTAGTGTCTACTACAGCTGCTGAATGAAAAGCTTTGCAAGCATATCTGGATGGTGCTGAGGATCAGTGACTGGGAACGACTGATGCAGAACTTAAGCTTCATGAAGACAGAAACTAACTTCTCCAGCATTGTTTTGTCAGATGCTTCCAAGGTACCTGCCACATAATGGGTGATCACAAAACATTCCTTGAAATAATTAGGGGATTGGGAGACCTCCAACTATCTATTACTCTTTTTATCTCTCTTTCATGTAAAATTAACGATTTATGAATGTCACATCCAGAGACAATAAAGGCCAAGCGCGGTGGCTCTCACCTGTAATCCCAGCACTTTGGGAGGCCGAGACGGGTGGATCACCTGAGGTCAGGAGTTCAAGACCAGCCTGACCTACATGGCAAAACCACATCTCCAATAAAAATATAAAAATTAGCCAAGTGTAGTGGCAGGTACCTGTAATCCTAGCTACTTGGGAAGCTGAGGAAGGAGAATCACTTGAACTTGAGAGGTGGAGGTTGCAGTGGGCCAAAATCATGCTACTACACTCCAGCCTGGGGGATAGTGCAAGATTCTGTCTCAAGAAAAAAAAAAAAAAAAGGAGAAGCAATACGTTATACAAAGAGGAATCAGAATGAAAAGTCTTTTCGCAGGCACATTTTGTAATGTGTCAGAATATCTGGAATCTGGACCCGGGAACCTTTGAGATTTATGCAATTATTCAGCTTTGTATCTTCCCTTGTGCTTACAGCAACCACAGGCTCATAGGAGGTGTACAATGAATAGCATTCATTGAACTAATCAATGTATTCACTTTCACAGTCATTAAGATAATTTAGATTCGTTAGTTAAAAGGACAAATTTTGTAGTAGATCTCATCTAATTTTTCTCAAATAAATGGACACTAAAAAGAACCTATGAACTATATCTAAGGTATACGAATGTCACATTAATTCACACAATTCATAGATCAAGGGAGAGCTATTTTAAGTTTCTTAAATGGCTTAACATTTTACATTTTTTATCAGTCCTTCATTAAATCAATAGAAATGAAAGCACATAAAAGCCCAAGGAGTTTCTCCATAATATTCAATGTGATTTACCCATTACTGTGGATTTGCCAGCCAGGCAGAGTGAGAGGTAGAATCATATCTTCTATCTTAGGATTTCTGTCAGATTTCATTATCCATGGCACCTCTCTATCCATGTGGCAGAGTTCTGATCAGTGGGATATGAGCACTAGTATTGTAGCCAATTTCTGCATCATCATCTTAAAAATGAAGCTGCCTGTCTCGCCTTCTTCTTTCTTTATACTGGATGGCATCTGGAATTGTCAATGACCTGGCTTCCACTACACAGACGTGGACAACACCCTGGAGGAGGATGGAGCCACATGACTGAAGGAATTTGGGACCCTGAATGTCCGTCTTGAGCAGAGTCTTACCTACATTCCTGAACTGTTCACCTTTGATCTACATGTGAGCAAAATAATCTGCCTTAATTGAGTTTCTGATCGTGTGGGGTTTTTGTTCAGTAGCATTACTAAATATTATACTTCCTATTCCAAGATTCCATAATTTCATACATATCTGACAGGCCAAAAATCTCTCATTTTATCTACAAGGAGTATAAGTTGCCAGTTTTCCCCAAAGTATACTGTATGGGTTAAAGCAAGTATTCTATTTTGTTATCCTACACAGCTGACAACCAGCAACAGAAAACGTTCTCAGGCAATTGTGCCAAATACAGTAGTGAAAAAGGTGAGAGCAGTAAGCCAAAAATATTGTGATACACAGCATTTTTGACCTGGATATATGATCTGAAGATGCATTTTGTTTGGCATTCCGTAAAGACATCCTCAGTGACAAGAAATAATATTTGTGAGCCTATTTCTGGGTATGTGCGTAGAGTTAATTAGCAAACTTCCAACTTACTGTGCGTGCAAATTTCAAAGTTCAAGAAGTGGCAATTTGCCCACATAAACCTTATGCAGCTTTTATTGTTTTGTCAGATCTGCTTATTTAAATGCAGTAATTAAGTACTATGTGTTGTACCTACTTAAAAATATGTAGGATTCCTTGGAAGAAGTGAAAATTAAAATGTCAGAAAGAAAAAAGCTTTGCCATCTTACCCTCAAAGGGTACCATGTGATAAATGTCCGTCTTGGAAATGTGTTGGCTACCAGGCCAAATGGGGCAACAAAGTCTAATACTTCTGTTAGATCCATCCCATTCTCTCTCTCTTTCTCTCTACTCTCTCTGTAGATGCCTTGTAAAGAAAATCTATGTTTGCTGAGTTTGCATGAGCTTCAGGGTTACCATCAACAAGTTCACCTCTCCTTTTCCAGTGTTCCATTTAACATTTCAGAACCAAAAACCAATCCAAGATTCATTGGTCAAGATTATTAATTTTTGTTGTTCTACACAGAACAGGTCTCTTCATTCTTATTTTCTTCCAAATTTTTTTATGCATTACTGCTGGAAGACTACTTTTCCCTTTGCCCTGGCTCCTTCATGACATGGACTATCCCCTACTAAAAAAAGACAAAGTTTTCCTCCACAGTAGTCTGTGAAACTGTTTGAAACCATAATTATTCCCTCAGTATTTGTAACTGCTTTGTGTGGGACTACGTTGAAATACATGACTTATTCCTGTATTTACTGAAATTGTTCAGTGGTTTCTAACATAAATTTTAAGTCACTTGGACATCCTTGAAGATGATGATGGAGCTCCTCCAATTGTATTTGGCATTTAGCAAAAATAGAAACATGCACACACTCACACACACATACACATTTCCTCTTGATAATGCTGCCTAGGTTAGCAGACATAAATTCAGCTTTAGGCTGAAATTATATTAATTCAACGTGGTTATCTTGTTGCAAGCTGATCAAGTTTCTGATCTGTGAGTATATATATATATGTGTGTGTATGTGTGTGTGTGTCTGTGTACAATATGTGGGCATATATATATTTATATGTATATATATATATGTGAGTATATACTTGTTGATCAAGTTTCTGATCTGTGGGTATATATACATATATATGTATATATGTGTATGTGCATATGTATATATGTATATATATGCACATACACATTTATAGTATATATGTGTATGTGTATATATATACATACACATATATAGTACATATATATGTGTATATATTATATATGTATGTGCATATATACATATATACATACACATATATGTGTATGTGCATATATATACTATGTGTATGTGCATATATATACATATGCATATACTGTATATATGTATACACATGCACATACACATATATATATTATATATGTGTATGTGCATATATATACATATGTATATATGCACATACACATATATAGTACATATATGTATATATGTACTATATATGTATATATGTACTATATATGTATATATGTACATATATGTACATACTGTACATATATGTATAGTACATATATGTATATATGTATATGTGTACTATATGTGTATATGTACTATGTGTATATATGTATATATGCACTATACATATATGTATAGTACATATATGTATATATGTATATATGCACATACACATATATGTACTATATATGTGTATATAGCATATATACACATATATGTGTATATATGTATGTGTGTGTGTGTGTGTGTACAATTAGCCATCTATCTGAGGGTTTCTGCATCCACAAATTCAACCAACCACTGATTGAAACCCCCAGATACTGAGGGGCAACTGTACTATATCATTTTATATAAGGGACTTGAGCATCTATGGATTTTGTTATCCACAGGGGTCTTGAAATCTATCCCCCATGGACATGAAAAACTGAAAGAAAAAATATATATATATATATTCAGTTCTGTGTGTATATAGGTGTTTGTGTGTATATATACACACACGCATATATGTATATATGCATACATATATATACACACATATATATCCATTATAAGTTATATTGATCATTCTCTTACATAATGTTATATATATATATAATTTCTGGTAAATACTTTTTTTTAAATAATGGGCCTACTGGAGAGTGAAAAATAATACATTTTGTGGCACTTAAAATTTAGGATAAATCTGTCATATTCTCTGGAGATTTAAAAGTTAGATCCCTAAGTGATTTAAACAATTTCTTCATAATACTGTAAAACTATCAAATAGAATAATCATGGAAAGTTCTACTTGTCTTCCACCCATCCCTACCTAATTTTGTTATTAGAGCAGGTGGCAATGCCTTCACCACCAAAAGGAAAAGAAATCTCTCCTAGTTCCCAATCCTTTACCATTCAGAAAAATAAGCGAAATAAAACTTATGCCAATTTTGTTCTCCTGACATTTTTCTGTGGAGGAAAAAAATCCTTATCACTGGCCCACTCTACCGTCCCTTGTTTTCTTTTCTAATTTTTAATTTCGAAGAACATTTTTGACTGAATAATTCCCACCCCATTCACATTTCCAGAGGCAGTTTAAAAGAACATAAAAGAGAAAGAATGTGACAATATTCTATTGTCGCTGTTGCTCTCTGCACCGAGCCCAGCCATCTGAAAGATATCCACATCTCTGGGTCTCATGTCGAGTGTTTACTTTTTATCATTTCAAAGTGTTCTCTCTGATAGCACTCCTGTCAAATTTATGAATAAGTCTAGAAATTTTCAAGATAAGCTGAAATCGTTCTTATTTGTAGGCTTCCTGACTCAAATTCCCTCTACCTCTTCACGTAGGAAACTTCTGATTTTAGAATCCAACTGCTGTATGTTTCTTTGCCCCAACTCTCTCTGTAAATCACACTTGGTTTCACAGATCTGATAAAGCCTGCGAGCTTATAATGTCCCTGCCAGAGCTAGCCAAGAGTTACTTCCTGGGGAAATGAAGCCAGTCAGCAGCCCTTCTAGCAACGTAAATATGACGCTATTAGGTGGAAGTCAGTGGGCCTAACGGTGGGGATTTGCCCAAATAACTCCACAAAGTAGCACGATCAATGTGATAAAAGAAATTTCCTAAAATAACAGGGGGGAAGAAAACAACAGAGGGTTCTGTTTTGATTTTGTCATCTGCCCTTCAACTCTGCTTGGATTCCACAGCAAGAAGATTTTCCTACCAATACATGACCTGTTTCTATATAAAAATGAAAGCTTATCCACTAATACAGACCATCTCTCACACTTCGGATCCCACATCACATCAAAAGCTGCTGTTTTGAAAAGTTTAAGCACAGAGACTTGTATCAAGTTTGACAGTGGTGGAAGAGGGGCCAGAAGTTATACAAATACAGATATCGAGTTTATGCAATTCACATCTTTCCAATTTTAAATTATACTCAGTGACCTTTGGTGGTGCTAGTGAAAACCAATGGCAATGGCAGAGAAGGATTGTGCTGTCACATTGACATGTATTTTACCCATGAATAAAAAGAGTATATATGATAGAGTTGATAATGTGTTGTTATCGCAAGAACTGCCTTGCTCTGTTGGTTCTTATTTGACTTTATCTAAGACTATCAGCTAACATGGAAATATGTTGCCTGAATATTTGCTACGACATACACACAGTACATGCATTTGCTTCTATTACTGACAAAAAGAATGCCCATGCATTGTTTAAGACAGGAGGGGGAGAGCTACACAGGCATTCAAAATCTAAAAGACAAAGGGCTGTTTGTTTTTTTTTCCCCCAACATAGATGCATGTTATCACAGTTTACTTCCAAATAAGGGTATTATTTCACTAAATGTATGAGTTAGAGTTCATTAAGTCTGAGAATAAAGAACTCCAAGCTTTTAAGTGCTAACTTCAGATAATATGATGGTTAGACTAACTAGATTGAATAAATGATAATGATGCCATTGTTTTTACTTTCTAACACTGTCTTTAATAAAATGTTTTTTAAAAAAAGATAAATTTAAAAATATGACAGGACCTTAACGATCAAATATTATCATTTTATGAGCAAACTGAAATCCACGGGGTTGAGTTTCTTAATACTGCACAAATAATCGTGGCATATAGGAATTACTAATTGTATAAAGAGATTGAGCTTGCATCCAGTATGACTTGTAGCTATCTGGATTCACAATTGATGTTCAGACTTATGCCTGTGTTATGGGCTTCTTTTTCAGGTGCTTGGAAAAGAAGTGTAACCAAATGTGATTACGAGAGATTTTTCCTCAAGGCTCTGAAAGGGTTTTTCTGACAGGGAGAACTTGCTTTCAAGTTCCTCTTTCAACATTGTCTGGACACATTAATGGATGAAACGAAGATTAAAGTGTCTCAACTTAGACACTAAATTCTAAGTTGTTTTTACTATGTAATCAGAATTAAAATAAAAATTGGGACCCTGATAGTTCCCAGAGCTTCTCAGGTCTTTACACAAGAGGAACTCACTGTCCATTCATCTTGTTATTAGGAACGAAACTTACCAAATAAGCATTGCCACCCTTGGGTAGTCAGTAATGGGTTGTATTTCATTATGAGTGAGGCCCCTACGAAGGGTCCAATCATCCGGCCATTTTAAGGAGACACCATAAAAAAATAAAATAAAATAATAATCAGTAGTGGTAGAACTCTCACGAGCCATTTCTTCTCATCGCTGACATTTTCCTTCTGCACTATCTTTCTCTTGTCAAAGCATGCCCACTATTCTTTAAGTAAATGTCTATAGTCATAGATATCAAGGAAGCAGGAAAAGTTTCATCTTCCTCTCTGAAGTCTATCATAATTAGGGTACAGAGCCACAAAATGGAATTAGCTATTCAGAAGTTCATCCTGTGGTCCCAAAAACTTAAGGAAGGAATTAAAGACACAAGGAGCAACGAGTCCTGAGAGCAGTGGTAGAGAGATGTGGCACCTAGCACAGTCATGCTGAAAGTTTGGCAGGAATAGCTGAGTGAAGAGATCTAACCACCCAGTTCTTTAATAAATATTTGAAATTCAGTGGCTGATTGGTCCAGAAGATTCTTGACATCTGTTATTGCCCAATACTATTTAATCAGAAGTTGACATGAAATGACCAGAGAGAAAGGAGTATAGGAAGAAGATGACAATAATTATAGGTTGTATATTGTATATATAATTCTAATAATAGGACGTCAGTGGATATAAATACACACACACACATAAAATATATTTATATATTTGAAATACTTAATAAGTTTACAATCTGCATGAAGAGATCTCCTCCTTCCTGTCTCCTTGTCCCTGACTAAAAATATCAGACTATGGAGATCTTGGTAATTGCCATTTTTCGCTACAGACTCAGTCTTTGCTAGCTATAACTTATCTAACAAAACAAAACAAAAATCCTTTGGTAAATGCACACATTAAAAGCGAGAACCACTCATGGGAAATTGGTAACGGTACATGCACATTTTAAAAACATTTCTTTCAACTGCCAGTAGCCTTGTCTAATCAGGGCACCTCTATTCTGAAGAAGCAAATATCAAAGTCAAGATGAAATGTAAATGCAACATTATAATATATGGCATGTAGAATGAAGATATGGCAAAGGTTGACACTGATGATGATTAAACCGTTTGGGATTTGGTTTTAGAGACATGAGGATGGAATCCATAATCACCAGCCTTCCTCTCATCTTTATACCGTACCTGTAATCTACACCAGCTTTGTAATTACCTACTAAAAGATAGGTGGGGAGTTCATTAACCACGCTAATTACAAGAACAATTTATGCTAAATCATCAGCAGGAATGTTAGAAACACTCCTTGAAAGCCAAAACAATGTAAAACCAACCTTTGTGGATTCAGAACACCTGTTCTCTGGGGCAGGCTGAAAGAGGAAATCTCCAGAAAACAGTAGATGAGAGCAGAAAAATATTTTCTTTATCATTCCCAACTGAGTGACAGGTGCAAGTCTATTATGTGAAGAGAATTGTATGTGTTAGAGATGCTGACCTCACAGGTAAAGGGGACCACTGGCAGCTGCTGGCTCCTGGATGATTCACCACTTGTCACCCAGTACCCCTGTCTGTCATCACTCAGAGAGATTCCATCATCTGCTTTCTCCTCTCTGAAGTGTGAGTCAGACAGAGAGGAGCAATATTCCATAAGTATTTTGAGATGTTTTAAATGTCATGTCCATTTTTACTTAACTGTACCACATGTTCAGAAGTCAAAGAACAAAAGATGATGGCTGACTAATGACTTGATGGTGCATGATAGAGACATTTAACTGTAAAATTAGCAGAAAAAAAATTACTGCAAAACATACTTTAAGACATCACTCAGTAAGTATATATAAGCACCAGGAGCCAAATTTTACTAAAGGGTTTCTTTGAACCTTAGAGTTTTAGGACCATTATTATTTCATGATTATGAAACAATTCCTTGTGGTTAGGCAGTGTCAACTAAAAATTGATTTTTTTTTTTACAAAAGCCATCTATACCTAAAAGCATATTCCCTTCAGGAATAGAATTTTTGAAAAGGGAGCTGATTCAGTTATGCTTTAGGATCTCTTTAAGGAAATGCTTCTTTGGAAATTTTCCACACAATCGTCATCAGAAGCCTCCTTGGTTCCAGCTGCACTAATTAAAGACAGGCACATGGAGGTGGCCATGTAAGGTGAAGGGAGAGGAACATTAATGACCCAGGCTGTGATATCACTTGTGAGAACTTCTTTCCACTGTTCAGCTTTCAATTCTGTCTTTGAAACCCAGATCAAGCAGTGTCATGGACCCATGTCTTTGTGTTACACAGTCATGTTTTCTCCTAAATTGTTAGGGACTATCTGTGAAGAAGCCATCTGCTCCACATCTGGCCATGGACACTCTTTCAAACTAATTTTTAATTTGACATAACATCTACTGCAGTAACTTTTGTGCCTTTTAGTAGCTTGGGACAGGACCACATCATAAGGGGAAAATACTGCCTTGGAAATGATAAACAATGACTAGAAAATTAATTTCTACCAAACTCGTTCTTTCTTCAACTCATGGTCTACTTGTGGAACTCACCAATAGGTGAGTTCAAGATTTGGTAATCTCTGCTAAGTCACTGCTATGATTTCAGTGACAGCAGATCATTAGAAAATTTATTTGGGGCATTAATACACTGCTGTTCTTTTCGCTGTAGGGAAAAGGAACTGGTCAGTCTTAGATAAACAAAATTGTCAGTCATTGGCAATCCCTTGCCTTCTTACTTGGTACCGTTTCTCTCTCCACCTGATGCCTAGGACCCCTCTTACTGGCTTTTCTTCCTGTCTCTGCTTATTTTGGTAAATGACCTTTGATGTAGAGCAGATGTTTTCAACTACTCAGATGGGAGTTATTTAAAAGTATCATTGGCTAGGCATTAGCCTTTATAAGACTGTGTGGCCTGGCACAGTGGCTCACGCCTATAATCCCAGCACTTTGGGATGCCGAGGCAGGTTGATCACCTGAGTCCAGGAGTTTGAGAAAAGCCTGGCCAACATGGTGAAACCCCGTCTCTACTGAAAATACAAAAATTAGCCAGGCATGGTGGCAGGTACATATAATCCCAGCTACTCAGGAGGCTGAGGCAGGAGAATCACTTGAACCTGAGAGGCAAAGGTTGCAGTGAACCGAGATCACACACTCCAGACTTGGCAACAAGAGCAAAATCCCAAAATTCCATCTCAAAGAAAGTGTCTAGGGATTCTAACATCCAATGAAAATTTAAGAACATGGTAACCTTGCTCAGACCAACAACATTGACACCACTTGAAAGCTGATTAAAAAAAAAAAAAAAAGAATCAAGGGAGCAAAAAGAAAAGAAAAAAAATTATATATATATATATATATATATATATATATATATATATATATATATACAGTCTCAGGTACCTCCAAACCCTGCTGAATCTGAATCTTCATTTAGCAGGAAAAACTGCTCAGGAGTAAAGGATCTTATTAAACATAGCTGCAAGCGAGACTTCAAAGAAATCTGATTGAAATATTGTATGTTTGTGTTCTTGTATTTCTAGCGTACAGTAGTTTTCATAATATTCTTTAAAGACTGTGACCTAATAAGGTGAAAAGCCAGCACTAGAATCTAGACCAAGGATCATAAACTTAAATCCTTTTTTGAGGCAGCCAAATGAAACAAATGCATCAAATACATCAGGAATTGCCAAATAAGTATGTAGACATATGTAGACACATTTTTCACAAAACTAGTCTTAGTTTTTCTAAGACTAGTGAAGAACTGAAGGAGTCATGCACCTTTTTTTTTTTATCTGCTTCTGTTTAAAAAGCCAACATTCCTCTGCTTCATAGGTGTTCTGCATTTGAGGTGTAATGAAATCTTTGCTGTTCACCAGATGTAATGTTTTAGTTCCTTACAAACAGGGTTGGGGGGGAAGGGCGTGTAAAAACTAACATTTAAATTTTAAAGCAGCAGCAGAGTGAGTGGATTTTATTTTTTGTTATTGTTGGTGGTTAAAAAAAAATTCCCCCCATGTAATTATTGTGAACACCTTGCTTTGTGGTCACTGTAACATTTGGGGGGAGGGACAGGGAGGAAAAGTAACAATAGTCCACATGTCCCTGGCATCTGTTCAGAGCAGTGTGCAGAATGTAATGCTCTTTTGTAAGAAATGTTTTATGATTTTTAAAATAAATTTAGTGAACCAAAAAAAGTGCTCTTTATCGTTTTTTGAAACTTGTTCTTCTATGTATCTTTAATTTTATCTCTTTCGACAGAAAAATGAATTCAATACAATAACCCTTTCCTATAAGGAAAAAAAAATGACCTGTATGGTGCTATAAAGCAATTGACACAGCCTCGGTAGGCCAAATAGAACAAGAGGAGAACACAGTGGTTGTGCCTCAGCTGCAGCCCATTGCTGGTAAGGAGGGACATGGGGCCATTGCTGTCAGAACTTCTGACTTTTTTTTTTTTTTTTTTTTTTGAGACAGAGTTTCGCTCTTGTTACCCAGGCTGGAGTGCAATGGCGCGATCTCGGCTCACGGCAACCTCCGCCTCCTGGGTTCAGGCAATTCTCCTGCCTCAGCCTCCTGAGTAGCTGGGATTACAAGCAAGTGCCACCACGCCCAGCTAATTTTTTGTATTTTTAGTAGAGACGGGGTTTCACCATGTTGACCAGGATGGTCTCGATCTCTTGACCTCGTGATCCACCCGCCTCGGCCTCCCAAAGTGCTGGGATTACAGGCTTGAGCCACCGCGCCCGGCAGAACTTCTGACTTTTAAAGACAGTTCACAACTCCACATTTTCATGTGAAATTAAATCTTTAAATATTGCATCAGTGTTTTTTTGATACCAAGACTAAGTAGGCCAAACAACACTTACACATAAGCATATATAACAGTTAACATCCACTAGGACAGAACCGGCCCTTGTCGCTTACATCCAAGGAAACATCTTAGAGCACATTCTGGCCAGAAGCAAAATTCTATAAAAAGATTATGCAACCTCATCTTCTTGTTTTAAGAATGAGAAGCCAGAAAGTTGAGATGTCTTGGCAAAGGTCATAGTGAATTAATCTTGGTTAATTTCAGCGTCGAAGTAAGAGTTTTGTCAGCAAAGACAAAAGGAAGTTAAACTTTTCACTTAAGAAAAGATTGAATACAGGGGCATGAGTGATAAGAAGGGTGAAAGAGTGAGAATCTGGGAAAGCTGCTTCTAGTTGTCAGGGTTGTCACTTACCTTCCGAGTCAGGAAACTGCAGAACTGTGAGAAACTCCCAGCAAAGAGAACAGCTGCCTACTTTGATAGGCAACTCATAGAAAACGAAGCCTATCTGCCAGCAGTCTGCTAACTGAGGAGCAATAGGGTGCTCCCACTCTGGAAACTTTTGCACTCCTGCTTCTCATTGGCAAACTCTAACCTTGAATTCCGTCAGTAAGGGATTCTGAAAAAATATAATTCAGAGACTTTACCAACCCCCGCAATACAAAGCAGAGTGCACAAGAGGACCAGGGACATGCTGACTTAACTGAGAGCCAGGCATGGCTAACTTAGCTAATATTTAATCTATGCTGATGTCTACTGTGGTCCAATTTGTTATAAACTCATTGTCACAGAGGCCATGATGAGAAGCCTAACAAATCTTTTGTCAAGAAGAAACTTTATTCTACTAAAGAAGAGCTCAGGAAGCAATGGAAAACTTTATTTATTGCAAGTTCACTCGAGTGAAAAAAGATATGATGGCCCAATAAGAAATAGGTGGCAATAATATATTAATCTATATGAAAAATTTGAGCGTGCATAACTATTTCCACCCTAACTTTAACCCTGCTACTAAGCTATACCTTATTGACAGCATATATTTAAAATAAAGTAAAATTAACATGTATAATAATGCCAAGGAGATACAAGTAAGGGTACAAGTGTTTAGACCCGTACTAGATACAAACAAAACTCTAACAGTCAAAATACAGAAGCAGAATGTGAATATATTAATGAGTTGTCTTTTTCTTTGTCTTTTTTTACTTTTTGAAAGCAACTTTTAATATATTAGTATGGTAAATACCTTCCAAAGGTACAAGTTGCTCAGTATTTGATAGTGAAAATCATTATATACAAATTTTATATCACACATATTAACTCACATAGAAAACACAAAGAGGGATATATATAATAGATATATATAATAGATACTTTTTAGTTCTATTATAGAGAGGTTCCATAAGAACACTTCTTTTATTTTCTCTGCCAAAGAAAACAAAAGAGAAACTAAAAGAAGTAACTAGATTAGAGATTTTAAATTTGAGTCTTCAACCTATTAGAGTCCTAGAAGCAAACCTATGAAATACCATTCCAGGCATCAGCTTTGGGAAAGCATTTATGACTATGTCCTCAAAAGCAATTTTAACAAGAACAAAATCTGACAAGTTGGACCTAATTAAATCAAAGAACTTCTGCAAAGCAAAAGAAACTATCAATAGAGTAAACAGACCAACCTATATATAGAATGAGAGAAAATATTCACAAACTATGTATCCAACAAAGGTCTAATATCCAGAAGCTAAAAGGAACTTAAATTATTCAACAAGCAAAAAACAGATAAGCCCATTAAAAGCGGGCAAAAGATATGAACAGACACCTCACAAAAGAAGGCATACAACAGGCCTTCTCAAAACTTATGAAAAAGTGCTCAATGTCTATAATCATCACGAAAACACAAGTCCAAAACACAATGAGATACCATTTCACATCAGTCATAATGGTTGTCATTAAAAAGTCAAAAACTAGGCCAGGTGCAGTGGCTCATGCCTGTAATTCTAGCACTTTGGTAGGCAGAGATGGGTGGATTGCCTGAGCTCAGGAGTTTGAGACCAGCCTGGTCAACAAGGTGAAACTCTATCTCTGCTAAAAATACAAACATTAGTCATGTATGGTGGTGGGTGCCTATAATCCAAGCTACAGGGGGCTGAGGCAGGGGAACCCCTTGAACCGGGAGGCAGAGGTTGCAGTGAGCCGAGATCATGCCACTTCACTCTAGCCTGGGCAAAAGATTGAAACTCCTTCTCAAAAAACAAACAAAAACGTCTAAAACTACCAGATGCTGAAGAGGCTGTACAGGGAAAAGATAATGTTTATATACTGTTGTATACTGTTGATGGGAATGTAAATTAGCTCAGCCACTGTGAAGAGAAGTTTGGCGACTTCTCAAAGAACTTAAAACAAAACTACTATTAAACCCAGCAATCCCATCACTGGGTATATAACCAAAGAAAAATAAATCAGTTTACCAAAAAAATAGGCACTTATATGTCCATCGCAGCACTATTCAAAGACATAGAATCAGCCTAGGTACCCATCGATAGTGGATTAGATAAAGAGAATGTACTACATATATACCACAGAATACTACAGACATAAAAAAGAGCTAAATCATGTCCTTTGCAGCAACATGGAGGCAACTGGATGCCATTATCCTAAACAAAGTAATACATAAACAGAAAACCAAGTGCCATGTGTTCTCACTTAGAAGTAAGAGCAAAGCACTGAGTTATTATGAACATAACGATGGGAACAATAGACACTGGGGATTTCTAGAGGGAAAAGAGGGAGGAGGGGGCAAAAGCTAAAAATCTCCCTATTGGGTACTATGCTCACTACCTGGGTGATGAGATCATTCATACTCCAAAACTCAGTATTATGCAATATAGCCACATAACAAACCTGACCATGTACCTTCTGAATCTAAAATTAAACTTGAAATTAAAAATAAAAAAATAAGTTACTGACTCTTAAATCAAATATCACTTTGGACCAGTGGGAAATTGACCCCTCTGAACCCCAATCTTTTCAACTGTAGAATAGCAATATGGTGTGCAAAACTGCACAAAAAAATCGAAGGAGACAATGTCTGATACCTACAAGAAATCCAACAAATATTTATTTTCTTTCCAGCTCATTTGGAAAATTACTTCAGTAGCATGCCATGAAAGAGAATGTTCATAGCAATGTTTCCCAAAGAAGTACCCACCAACAATGCCTGAGCAACAGTGTCCTTAAGTACTAAAGGAAAGCTGGAAAAATTACATTTTCATTCAAATATTTCCAGTGTATGTTTAAAACAGTTAAGCACTGGTAAATTCTACTTAGATATTTAGACTTACTGATTTGTAAGCAGGCCTTCTCCACAATAGGCCTGCTTATGAAAAGTCCGAGTTCTTTTCTCCATTCTGGCACTAATTCAATTTGTATCTCTGAACTTCAGTTCCCCACAGGTAATATAAGAACTTACAACAGCTTAGTTATGGAATGATTATAAAACATGCCTGTGTAATAAAAAGGTAATAGGAATAGACATTCATAAGAGTGCCAGTGGGCATAAGCCCATGGTAAAACTGCTTCAGAGAGACAATGAAGCACATAAGTAACTTCTCAGTTTTCTTATTGATTCAGCTCTTTTCTACTGAATCAGGATTCAGAGAGTGAGTGGGAATAAAGGATAGTTTGGGCCCACTTTATAGTTGGGCCGTTGAATAATAGCAGCTAACGTTTTCTGCAGTTTACAATGTTCTCAGCATTGTTCTACATGTATAAACATATGTACTAATTCATTTAAACCTCAAAGCGACCTTATAGAGAGTCTATTATGACCTCCATTTTGCAGGTGAGGAAACGGAGGCACCAAAAGGTTAAGTAAGCCGCCCAAGTTACACAGCAAGACAGTGACAGAACCAGGTTTTGAACCAAGTCTATCTATCTTCCTAACCACTCAGCCATTCCATCACTGAATATGGTTTTCAACAGAGTTGTATCAGTTTGGCCATTACGGAACTTCCCCTAAGTTTTAGCAAATGTAAGTCTTAATGTAACTGTGTAGTTCACCTTTTCAAATGTTTGTATAAGAATTTAGGAGAAAAGATTAGCCGAAATCATTTTAAATAGGAATTTTAAATTAAAATTAAATCATTTTAAATTAATATTTAAACATTATAAGTTGTATTCCAGGCCAAACCTTTGGCCTCCCCTCCTTTCTTTCAGGGAGTTCAATCCACCTACGGAGCTGTAAGTATCTTACAAAGAATAATACCCACAGACTCAATCAGACACTATTTTTAAAATATGTAAAATATCTGCCCTAGGGATATGAGGCCCCCACTCATCAAATGTAAGTGTTCCTTTGTTTTCAAAAACACATCATTAGTTTTATACAAATAATTAGTCGTTATATATAAATCCCAACAGAAGAACATAATGAACCATTTGGGACCATAAGTTCCATGGTCAATATGGAGAACAGATGAATACACAGAAAGAAATAAAAATATGCACAGGATTGGAAACACCCTTAGAAATGTTGGGAACGTCAATTCCAGGTACTCAGATCAACTTGCCCACAAGCATTTTCAAAGTGGAAAGATAAGGACTCTTGACTATTTTATCTCTTACTAAAGTCATCTTGATTTTTCAGACTATGTTCCGAATGTGAAAATGTTTTAAATCAATATTCTGCACCAGAGATTTTTGACTATGATATTCTCATGCAAAATTTATTTATTTTTGAAATGGAGTCTCGCTCTGTCACACAGGCTGGAGTGCAGTGGCACAATCTCAGCTCACTGCATCCTCTGGCTCCTAGGTTCAAGCAATTCTCCTGCTCCTGCCTCCCGAGTAGCCAGGACTACAGGTGCATGTCACCATACCTGGCTAATTTTTGTATTTTTAGTAGAGATGGAGTTTTATTATGTTGGCCAGGCTGATCTCAAACTCCTTATCTCAGGAGATCTACCAACCTTAGCCTCCCAAAGTGCTGGGATTATAGGCATGACCCATTGTGCCAAGCCAAAATTAATTCTTCAAATAGCAAGAATAGCTATATACATGCATATATAGAGTTTGCATATTTGGCATATGTTTAGAATGCATTTTAAAGGTAATACATTTATTCACATACTATAAGAAATTCTGAGGATGTCCACTTTGAAGTTTAGCTGGTTATTGCTTTCAACTACCACTTTAAAGTATTGCACGTGTTTTCTCAAAGCTTTAGCTGAAATTTCCAAGAATGTCTGGTTACTCACAGAAAACTGCCCTTTTGGTCCTCAAAGTGGGAATCTATTAAATCAGGGGTAAATCACAAGATAAGAGGAAGAATTTTTACCAATATATCATGTATTTTTCTAGAAAACTTTTTACAAGGCCAACAGTTATCTACCTGACCCCTTTCATCAGCACCAAATTCGTACTCCGAGGAAAAAAGAAAGCGATTTGTTTTTGGAAGACTCTCCACTCCTAATCACACAAGTAAAAGCCACTTCAGTCTTTGTTTGCTCTGAAACCCATCTGCTAAAAATCATTAGAGAAGGCTGAGCAATAGCATATATAAAACCAACATTTCCAGTTGAAAGAACCCTACTTTTAAGGACAATTTTTTCTAAGCTTCCAAAATCAGTAATCCAAAGAACAGAATTCGTCTTGATAAAGAGATTGGATTTAAATTATACAGCTCAAAATTTACTAAACCTTGCAGATACCAGTCCTGATAATACTGAGAGCGATGGAAAATCAGTTATATAAAAACTATTTTGGTAATATTGCTCCTGAAGAAGTCACTGTTTTCATTTTCACATGTTGAATTAAAAGATCATTTTTTTATTTAGCAAAAACATGTATAGAATATCTCATTTGTATAAATAAATAATAAAATGTCATTAAAGAGTTTTTCTGAGAAACATATTTTAAAGGAAAAAATTAATATTTATTAAAGTCTCAAAATAAACAATAAACATGTTTTTAAATGTGAGATTATGCTAGTATCTTGATGTCGAATGATATTCTGAAAAAAAATTTAAGTTGAGCTCAAAATATATTTTCAATTCTAAATAAATTATTATATCTATAATTTCCTTTAAATTGCCTGCGTAAAAGAAGAGCATAGCAAAAAAGGAGATGAAGATGATGGAGGAGGAGGAAGAAAAGAAGGGGAAGGATCCGTTAGAAGGCTTGAGTCATCCTTTATGTCTAATGTGACACCAACACACTACAGAGAAAAAGGTGAAGTTTGTTAGCTACCTAATTTAATTAGACTGTTTAAAACACAACCAAGGATTGCAGTTACAAAATTAGAAAGCTCCAAAAATTTATTTAGTTCAAAATTATTTAGATTAACTCTCCAGAAGTATCAAATAAAATGATTAAACAACATCATCACATTCTATTTGCAAGATTTGCTAGAGGAGAAGAATTAACTGAAGCCAAACTGAAACACACAGTTTGACACACAACAAATTAAAAACTCTACTCTTATATATGCACGAGCATGAAAATGTAGGTATTTTATTCTTCAGGAGAAGCCAGAGCCAACTCTGTATCCACGAAGTGAATCCTCAATCAGTCCACTGTCTAGGGCCATGCCAACAATGTAATTTTACCTTACGTTAACAATTGTTAGGAAAAGATGATTTTTTATTTCATTTTTCTGTGTAAGTTCTCAAGTCTCCATTCTGGTTTACCTTTGTAGACAGCAAATGTTGGGGGATAGGGAGGAAGCCTTAAATAAAGGTGCATGAAACCATCTGCCAAAAAGTGTTATTTTTTAATGTGGCTAAATTTGTTGGCAGTGGGCATTGTTCTTCTGGAGAACTCTAGAGAGTTAGAAAATGTTTACTTTTCTTCATTTTTATGTTTCAACTCTGATTTAAGAGATAGAAAAAAATAGCTTATTGATCAGTTGTTAATGAATGTTCATCACAGGCTGAACATACCAAGTCAAATGATTAAAATTCTATTCTATTGGCTCTGATTCCTTTTAGATCTACTGTTTTCTTCCTGAAAGCAGAGCCATTATTTAGAAAGAAATTTCCTGAATTTTTGTGAGGAATTTACATATTGTTATTTTCTATTATTCACAGTGTAATGACTCGAATGTATTAATATTACTAAAGCATCCATTTATTCCCAAACACATAATCCCAAGCCTGGTTGCCTCTTAACATTATTTGAATGATTTGTATTGCTCTCAACCAGTACCAAATTAATTCCATTTTTAAATTTTGACAAATAATAGGGGGGAAATTCTTCTTTCCTCTTGTTTCAGCCTCAGAGTGGATGCCAATTTATAATGGTGAAAAGACTCCCAAGCTGCCCAGACAAGCTCAAAGAAACTTCCCTTAAATCCTGTTATCCAGGATCACCTTTTTCTGGTTACTCAGGAAAGAGACTTTTCAAATCAGCTGTATGCTCCTTTTACTCTTTCTGCCAACGGAGGACATGGACAGACCTGATTGTTACATCTGGGAAAAAGTAGTAAGTTTGTTCAGCTTGGTTCCACCAGTATTCTTCTTGGGAGCTTAAAACTGAGAGAGAGCTGACTTTCCACAGCTGTTCAAGAGACTCCATCCTGTAGAAGTGGGGAGGCTCATCTGGGCCAGCGCATGGGGCCATTGGGTATCTGAGTCTGCCTAATTCCATTAGCTAATTCATTTAACTAACTGACCTAAAGCCTCATCCTTCAGCCTCTACCAATTACAAGGTGTTATTTTAGCCTCTACCTGCTACTCTTGGATATGCATCTGTTTGTTCAGGGGAAGATGAAGATTCTCTGTTTGAAGAGCTCTTTGGAGGCATCCTTCTCCAACATCACCTACAACCAACAGTTCTTTCTCCGTCTGGGACCACCTATAGCACTTCTCCAGCTCTCGTGGAGGGAACTCCATGTCTTTTGCATCATATTACAAGCACCATCATAGTTTAAGAACCCAGGCTCTGGCGAGCATCAGTTGCCCTCACAAATGCAAATTTGGATATGTGTCAGTTTCCCTCAATTTGTTTCCTTCTTTGTAAAATGAGGAATATAATCTCTTATTTAGTGCTATTACGTAGGTTAAATAATCTATTTAAAACACTTAGCATTAGGCCCAACACACAGGAGGCACCAAATTAGTATTTATTATCACTGTTATGCACTGAATTGTGTCTCCACACCAAATTTATACATTAAAATCCTGACCCTGCCCCCCAAAAATGTGACTATATTTAGAGACAAGGCATTCAGAGAGGAGATTAAGGTTAAATGTGTTTATAAGGATGGGCCCCAATCCAGTAAGACTGCTGTCTTCATGAGAGATTAAAGAGACCCCAGGGGTATGCTCATGCGAGGAAAGGTCATGTGAGGACACAGCTAGAACGTGGCTGTCTGCAAGCAAAGGAGAAACCAAACCTGCTAACATCTGATCTTGAACTTCCAGCCTCCAGAACTGTAAGAAATAACTTTCTTTTCTGTAATCCACCTAGTCCGTAGTATTTTGACATGGCAACTCTAGCACACTGATGTAATAATCATTACTGCCACTGACATTATTATAACTCTGCATGTACTATCCAAATAATTAGGGAGAATACAGTTAAACTAATTCATTTATTTAAATCAAATCACCCATGATCACTTTTGTAAACAAGGTCATTATCGTAAATTTTTTGGATATGATCAGCCTTCAAAGAGGAACGTGACCCAGTAATTTCAGGATCCTCAATTAGTCCATGTATTAATATTGCTACTCTTACTTACTCTTACTCTTTCTTTCTTCCATTTATACAGCCACAGTAACTCTGGTTGCTAAAGACCCTGCAATTCAAAGATGGTTAGGTGCCAATATCCCATTCTCCCTTTAATTCATAATAATAAAACCACCTTTTTAGTTAGACACATGGCCACCTGCAGTCCAGGTTGTATTTCTCAATGTTTTTTATAGTAAGATGTGACCCTGTCACTCAGTTCTAGCTGATGGGATATAAGCAGAAATATTTTATTGTATTTCCAGAATATCTACTTAAATGAGAAGGACAGGCCTTCTACGCCCCTTCCTAAGTTCTACCACCTTGGTTATAGATATGATTACCATATGGTTTTAGCCATTTTGAATTTTGAAGATGAACTCACTATAAAGATAGCAAAATAGTGGGCTGGGAGGAGTCCGGGGACCTGAAGATTGTAAAGATGCAAAATTAGTCTGAACTATCTACCTCTGGATTTATCTTATGTGAAAGAAGTAGCCCTCTCTACTCTTCAAAGGTACCATTGTTTCTGAGTTTGCTGTTTGTAGCAGATACATTTGATATCCATCTTCATAGTTTCTCAGCTCACCTCTGAGTTCACCTCCAATCTCAGGACATAGTTTTCTAGCCCAAGATCCTGGTCTCTCTGTTTCCTACTTGACGTCTTTCTTTAGCCCTATAGAAACCTGATTAACAGAGCACAGGTAGAACTTGGTACTATGCACTATGGGCAGTTAGCATCTTTGAGAGCAACCTTCCACTACTGACAAATAATCCCTTCCAGTAGACAATCCTGACTAACCCTCTTGATTTCTTAAAGGGTTCCCAGTGTACTTGAGTCTCCAGTTTGCCAAAGAGGTAACTCACTCTTTAAAATGCACTTAGTGGCTTTTGTTCCTTTCCTGTCACACTTCCTTCATCACCTCACTTGTCCTCTGAGAATCACTAAGGTGCTAGTCTCAAGGTCTATTCTTGAAAAAAGTCAGCCAAGATATGATTGCTTGGACTAACCAAATTCTAGCTACACATCTTGGCCAAAAGTACTTCAGATATGGTTGCATATATTCCATACCCAACTGGGCTGAATGTAAGATTCTCAGCTGAGGAACCCCTGGAAATGGATGCAAAGGGCTTGCTTATTAAGAGGCTCAACCTAAGAGCCAGGGCAACTAGATCATATGTGTGAGAGACAAACATCATCCTTGGTTAAGTCTGATCTTAGTTCTTGGCCAATTCTTTCAATATATAACCAAAGCAGAATGGAACAAAGTTGAAATGACCTTCTTTCTCCTCTTCTGTAGGAACCATCACATCTTCTCAAATGAATTTAATTCATTCTTGTCCAGGCATTGTGGATAAGTAGAGCATTTTTATTTGCCTCTCAAGCGAAAAAGGGACTATAACTCTCAGTATAATCTAAAGGAATATTCTATACAATGGCAGTATTCTGATAGAAATTGGAGATGTCTATCCAGATTTTCCAAATAAATTAAACTTTAATTCAATGGTTTTATGGTGAAACATTGTAATGCATTTCAATAATCAAGCTCTCTTTTTAAATCATAAATTTTCTTTACCATTAAAACTCAACTTTTTTATGCCCTGGCTGATAGTTTTGACATAGGCAAAAGGTTTTTGAGAAAAATGCTGTTATGAATCCAGTGATTCATTGGAACATCATTCTAAGAATTAGTTCTTTTGAAATTGGGTCTTTCAAGGAAATATATGTTTTTCAAAATAATTGTCCTTGGATCACTAAACCTGGGTATGTAACATCCTCCCTGCCACAAGGCTGGAAAAATTTTAATGTTGTGGAAGGAACTGGTGACAGTGGTAAAGTTAATAGGTTTCTACTTAAGAAGTAACTGGACATTTCTCTTGTTTTATGAGGCAATAATTTTACTCCCTAGTGAATAAAGACTGGAAAAAATTGGATCCTGTCCAAAGATATAACCTATACTATATCAAATAGTGCCATTACATTTCTCTTAACTACTTCCTGGAGGTCATATGGCTGCTTATAGGAAAGGCTTTTCTGATAACTTTTTTCTGAAAAATCACATTAAACAAATACCAGCCTAACAATGCAAAGACCTGGTGCTCAGTCTTCCATAGATGACTTATGGAGCTGACTTTCCAGACTCCAAAATGTATTTCCCCAATTATTACCATAGTGTATCACTGCCTTTTATGTAAATAATCCAGGAAACATTTGAGTCATTTATACCATCGTTTAAGTCATTTATACCAATTTTATGGGAGGCTCAACATTCTTGGCCTGAAAAAAGCCTCCATTAAAAAGAAGAGGATTACTGTGCATTTGTTCTACGTTGCTCAAAATGAATAAGGATTGAAAAGAAATATTTCAAAAGGCAGTGAGTCAGGTATACTTGCACACATATTGCCTACCCAAATGCAAATCCTAAGAAAATCCTTGAAAATCAGCCATTGAAAGCGTTTCTGCTATCTGATTTAAAACAGTTAAACCTGACACATAGAAAATATGTTCAAAATACCTTAACAGGCTGTACAAAAATATACAGTAAAATGATGTGATCTACCGAAGTCAGTAGCCAAGTCAGTTCTCCAGAAGAGCAGTCTTTTGCATTCACTATTAACAAATTTCACCTTGGAGATCTCCTCAAGTGACTGATTTAAGTTTTCTGATTTAAGTTGTTGACCATGGCCTAAGAAAGATTGGCATCAAGTTTCTAAAATAGCAGAAAATTCCATCTCTAAAGGAAATCTACCTTACATGTAGATATTCCATCATGCTCAGAATCAAGAAATCAACTCATATGAACCAGGTTACACCTGAGATTAAAATAACTTCTAACAATTTTCAGTATGTGTTAATTTTGCCCACAAGGATATTCTACAGGTAATTGTGAGTTTCTAATTATAGTGCTGTGCTTTTAATTTGCTGATTGATGTGAATTTAAAATCTTATAGTTTTAACTCATTTGCCCTATTAAATAGGTCGGGGGTTGATATTATCATCCACCTACATGTCTAAATACTTAGTACAGCTGAAAGGTTAAGCAACTTTACCGTCAACATAAAGCTCATTTTCTTTCTGCTCCTGGAGATTGTTTCTTCAATGCCCATTCTTAACCTGGACTCAAAGAGAACTCTGGTCTATGTCTATACTGCTATATTGAAGAAGGATCTGGGAATTTCTTGGGACTCATCGGGGATGCTTGCAGAGAATCATAACAGGCCTTGCCTCACTCAGCCCATGACATTCCCTGTTTTGTAGCAGGGAAATTCCCTAATATTGCGCATTGAGGGAGCCCACCCTTTCTGGGTTTTCCCTCCAACTCACCACTCTCGTTACTACCGTAAAGTCAAGGAAATGTCATGGCAGAAGCTGACCAAACCAGGAAGAGGTTACAACATCTTTGGGATGCTCTCACCTCTCCTTTTCTACCCTTTCTTCCTAAATCAGCACAACCCCCCTTTTTCTTTCTCTTATTCAAAACTACACTGTATTTTGTTCTCAAGACATCTTGCTGTTTATGTTTATTAAAGGAATTCAGTGAGTTCATAAAACTGAGATCATGAAATTGAAGTAATAAAAGATCTCTGGTTTCCGGATAGATCCCTACTCCCCTTTACATGTGGGAAAGGAGGCGTTAAAATGAAGGTGTGGGCCAGGTACTGTGTCTCACGCCTGTAATCCCAGCACTTTGGAAGGCTGAAGCTGGCAGATCACGAGGTCAGGAGTTCGAGACCCGCCTGACCAACATGGTGAAATCTTGTCTGTACTAAAAATACAAAAATTAGCCAGGCATGGTGGTGCATACCTGTAATCCCAGCTACTCAGGAGGCTGAGGCAGGAGAATCACTTGAACCCTGGAGGCAGAGTTTGCAGCGACTGAGATTGTGCCACTGCACTCCAACATGGGAAACAGAGTGAGAATCCATCAAAAAAAAAGGAAAAAAAAAGAAGGTGTGTTGGTTAATTTTATGTGTCAACCTGTTTGAGCTACAGTGCTCAGTTGTTTGGTCCAATATTAGTCTGGATGTTGCTGTGAAGGTATTTTTAGATGTGATTAACATCCACAGTAAGTTGACTTTAGGTAAAAGAGATTACCTCTTATAGGATAGAGGCACTTCATATAATCCACTGAAGGCTTTGAGAGCAAAAACTAAAGTTTCCTAGAATAAAAGGAATTCTGCCACAAGACAAACACAGAAATCCTACCTGACTTTCCAGTCTAAGCCTGCTATATGGATTTCAGACTCAAGACTGCAAAATCAACTCTCATCTGAATTTGTAGCTGGCTGGCCTACAAATTTCAAACATCTCCCTCCACAATCACCAGATCCAATTCCCAGTTTCTTCAGATAAATCTCTTGCATATTTGTGTGCACACATAAAGTCCTATTGGTCTTGTTCCCTGATTGATAACAGAAGAGCACTAACATATTTGATATACATCTGCTATGTGCCAGGAACCATGCTAAGCAAGTTATATCTATTAGCTCACATGCGGAGGTCAAGATTTTTATCACCAACCATGCAGAAGTGTCTAATGTATGTTCTTCAGTTGTCATAAGAGACTCTTTCAAATATCCCTGAGCCATCTCTCATCCCTCCTCACCAAAGACTGCATAATGCAGTGACCAATCATAAATACTACTTCTACCCTAGGGGAGGGGTTCAAACACAGCAGAAGGCAAATGAATGAACACAGGCCTACAAGAGTTTGAGGCCTACTATAAAAATGAAACCGAAAACTCCTTGATAGTCTTCTATAAAACACAATATTCAAGAATGAAACATAGAAAGTAAACACTGTGTGCTGCTAAATATTTAAAAATATAAAAAACTGCTACACAGATTCCATTTTAAGATATGCAATTTCACACTTTCTAGAGGGTAAAAAATAGGAATAATGTAAAATGCTATATAAAAAAGGAAGCACTTTGCAATTTCTGTGTTCTCTGAGGTCAATTCCCGTAATTTCCAAAAAAAAGAAAGAATCTGAGTGCCTAGTTAGAGAGGAAACTGAAGAGGTAGAGTGGTTTGCATGCCATTACATATTTGCCTGAAGCATAAACCACATTTTACTTTATTCCAGGGAGAATAGAGCCTAGCTAAAAGATGCAGATGAAAGGTTTTAGAACCAACAGCATAACTGGGATATGCTTTGTTACATTTTTCCCAAAGAAATATGGTTATATTTTACCCTCTGATCAACCTAGCATAGGCAACTGGACCCCAGGTTGTGAACTCTGTAATTTCTTGCTAAACAGAAAGTACCTAGCAGCAGCACAATAATATCAACAACTACAACAACAAAATATATTAATAATAAAAATACCCACCATTTATTGAGGTATGGTTTTGTGGATTCTACTTTATTTTTTAAAAATTCTTCAAATTAATAGCATATAAATTTCAGTTAAAAAGTGGGAAATGGCAATTTAAACTGTATAAAAATACAATTTACATTAAAGTTATGAAAATAAAGTGTAACCTTGCTAATAAATAAGGTGAATTAAAACAGGACTCCATTTCCATCATAATTTTTTTTTTTTTTTTTTTTTTGAGACCAAGTTTCACGCTTGTTGCCCAGGCTGGAGTGCAACGGCATGATCTCAGCTTACTGCAACCTCTGCCTACGGGATTGAAGTGATTCTCCTGCCTTAGCATCCCAGAGTAACTGGGATTACAGGCACCCACCACCATGCCTGGGAATAATTTTGGTATTTTTAGTGGAGATGGGGTTTTGCCATATTGGGCAGGCTGTTCTTGAACTCCTGACCTCAGGTGATCTACCCGCCTCAGCCTCCCAAAGTGCTGGGATTACAGGAGTGAGCCACCACGTCTGGCCATTTGTTTCTTAAAGAAAATATTCAAAGGAGAGGGAAACAGGCTCCCATCCATCACTGTGTATTAGAAACTAATAAAACCTCTATGGAAGAAAATTTGGCGACTGGGATTAAAGCCTTCATAATGTGCATACTGTTTGACCTAGAAATTCCTTTTCTTTAAACTTATCTTCAGGAATGATAAATGTGTACAAAGACCTATTTATAAAATATTTATCCCAGTATTTACAGAAGTGAAATCATGAATATAACTTAAATGCACTAAACAATTATTCAATAAAATTATTCTGGTGCAACCAAATGACGGAACCAAATGATGAAATATTCTCCAGGCCAAAACAACATGCTTTAGCAACATATTTAGCAATAAAGAAAAATATTAAAATAATTTCAAGTAGAAATGGATGTTATAATTTTGGTGATTGTGGCTTTGCACAACACACTTAATTTTCCCTATGCCTCGATTTCATTATCTTTGAAATAAGAAGGCTGGTCTGAACGATGGCTGAGATTTGTTTCAAATCCCCAGTGTTAAGGTTCAAATTTTTTTTGGTTTTGACCAGAAAAGTTTCCCTCTGCATTTAAGAGATAGCTAATAGCTTCGGGCACAATCAGCTCTAGGCCACATCTATTATTACTCCATCAGTAGGTGCCTCTAATTCTAATTGTACACATTTTATTCCAAGTGAAAGCCAGTTTAAACAGGTAGGGGGGATAAGCAGCATCACCCTTTGAGCTATACCATGACAGCAATTTTTTTTCCTTCAAAATTGTTGGTACCATTTCACAAATGGTGCTGATGCTCCCATTTAAGCTTAGGTGTTGGTCAATCATACCACTATGCAAATAACTTCAAAGAACTTGTTTCAGTGAGGGTTATCCAGGAACACAGAACCAGTAGGACTGAGACGGGGGAGAGAGAGACAGAGAAAGAGGAATTGGTTTATGGCGATTGTGGCGCTGGAAAGTCCAAAAGATGCTGAGCAGGCCGGCAGACTGCAAACTCTACAGCGGGAGTTGATGCTGTGGTCTAAGCAGAAATTCTTCCTTTTCTAGGTAATCTCAATTTTTAATCCTAAGGACTTTCAACTGATTGAATGGGGCCTGACCATATTACCTACAGTAATCTCCTCTACCTAACATCAACTGATCATAAATGTTGACTACGTCTATAAAATAGCTTCCCAATAACACCTAGATTAGACTTATTAAATAATTAGGTGCTATAGCCTAGCCAACTTGGCATATATGAGTATTTTTCTCCCGACACCAGCCTGCAATCAGTCCCTCTAAAACAGCAAACATTTTGTCTGGACTTGCAAGTAAAAAGGAAAATGTATTGAAGAAGAGGAGTAGAAAAAGAAGCAATTTTTAAAAATGGGTAGGTCTTGAGAGACGCAAATTCAGTCATAAATGTGCAA
Source organism: Saimiri boliviensis (assembly GCF_048565385.1). Lineage (NCBI taxonomy): Eukaryota > Metazoa > Chordata > Mammalia > Primates > Cebidae > Saimiri > Saimiri boliviensis. The sequence goes on from NC_133464.1 coordinate 56,865,027, forward strand.
TGGGACATATAGAACTGAGGGTTTGGGGATGGAAGGGACAGGGTTGTACTCTGAATAATCTGAATCACCAGAAAGGCAATGTGCATGTACCAAGAGAATGGAGATGTCATTGACAAGATGGAAGCTGGAGGAGGGAAAAGAAGGACTAACAGCCTACTGGCATTTTGTTTGGTAGTTAGGATAGCAACATTAAGCCCTGATGCTCATCTCCTGCTGCCTTGGCCTGTCTACTGTGGGTCGCCAATGCCTGCTCTAGGCTAATGAAGTACATGATTGCCTCCATTAACAGAAAAAAATCAGTTTCCTTTAAAATAAACTTACCAGTTTCATAGGAAATGATCTTCCATGATCACCATTTGGGTTTCTGGTACACAGATAAATGTCATTTGAGTTTTGAATCCTAGGAACTGATTAGGAATCTGTGCTTTTCCACAGTTACTAAATAAGTGGTTTAGCAAATCCGTGGCTGGTCCGCAAAACACATTCCGTTCTGTATCCAATGATCCGCCAGTAGAACGCCCCCATTTATTTAGCTAACCAGCCTTTCAAAACCATTTATCAAGAGCCTCCTATTTCATTAAGCAGTGAAAAACTTAAAATCTTAGAATCAATCTTGACGTTCCCCTCCTGTCTATTCTACACCACATATAAGGCTTCCTATTCACTGCCAAAGTGATTGATTATTGATTATCATGTTGTTCTCTTTTATTATAAACTCCGAAATCTCCCCTTCCAAATATTTCTCCTTTCAGTACCAGGAAACTCATCAGAAAGCCAAGTTTGAACATTTCACTGCCCTACTCAAAAACTTTCCACAGTTCCTCATTTTCTAATAGAATACATTTTACTTTCTTTACCAGGGAATTCAAAGCACTTCTTATCTAGCCCTACCTCCCATTATTTCCATTTAATGTATACTCCTGTTTGATTACATTCTAAGATTTTCTGCCTAGGTGCCTTTGCTCAAGCTGTTCCCTACCAGAATGGCTATTCGACTTCAGCCCAGTAATCCGTATTCCATATATAAGTCAGTCATTTTATCAACAGAAGTACTGTAGAAGAAATTGAGCCTACACATAAAAGCAAAATGGTTGGCTTATGTGCTAGAAAACTCCAGAAGTACACAACAGCTTCAGGCCTAAGCACAGATCTGGATTTAGGTTCTCAGTCTATCTCATTTCTTTGTGTGGGCTTTACTTTCAGGCAGTTTCCCTGTATGTGGTGACTGATTAGTAAAATTACTATGTAAGAAGACAGAGGCGGGAGATTAGAGTAGACATCTAAGCAGATGAATGTGGGTAAGTGGCACCTTTCCTTTGCTTGTGTCTGTAGCCACTTTGCAGAGCCTAGAGGCTGTTTTCCACTCCGCTTCTATTACCAATAATCAGCCTTTGTGTAAAGAGCTCTGCCCTGACTGTGGCCCGGCAGGCCCAGGCACTTGCTCCGGCCTTTCCTTGCTGTGTTAAATCCACCTTCTCGAGTGTATGAACCAATATGTTTACTTTAGAAAGTCGTAATTTGAAAACGTTGCACATAGTTTAAAATGCAAGTTAGAGCAATGCAAATGATCTCAATTACTGAAAACATGCCTTACCAAGACAACCGCTGTCACTTATTTCTGTAGTTTTTCTAACTCAACTGATGAAAAATCATTCAGCTTTCAAAAATTCCATGCTGTCATTTGGTTACCTTGCCAGTAGGTGAAAGACATTTGTGAGGATCATGATCATGCTGTGCAAACCATAAAACAGAAGCCCTAGGTGTATTTCCCTGACATCCTAAAAATAAACAAACACTCACTGTCTGAATTTTGAAGTTAGCTATTCAATGTCTTGTCCTGTTGGGGGCAATTTATACATACGTGTGTGTGTGTGTGTGTGTGTGTGTGTGTGTAAGTAATCACTAAATCACTACTATGCGTATGTTCACTTTAAGTAATCACTAAATCACCACTACATAAAAAAGGAAGAGGAGTCTAGATTTGAGCATTTCCTCACTGTTCCTCACCTGCCTTTGAACCTGTGTTGGAGTCCAAGATCCACCTCTGTGGTTTATCTTTAATATCTCTCCCGGCTCAACACTAGGGCCCCTCCATTGCTTATCTCTCCACTGCTGGATTATGTCTCCCTGGCCATATACGGCCTGCGTTACCTGCTTGGTCAGTGCAAGATAATCAAAAGAGAAGGATTTATTTTTGCCTTTTCATGAAGTCATAAAATTTTCATTTGGAGGTCTCTTAAAGTTCTCCTAATCCATCAATTTCTCGTTGATAAAATTAGGCCTGGAGAGGTCAGGGAATGCGTCTATCAGCATTTAGCTAGCTTAGAAGCAGGGCAGGAACTAGGACCATCGATTTTAGGAAAGAAAGTTACATACAGCTCAAGCTAAAAGTGCTAAATAGCTGATGCGAGGGGGAAATGAAAACAGTAGAAAGGAAAGTGGCATCATACTGGTTAAAGGAAATTCACCCCAGCACCACTGTGGTTGTCATTTAACTGCTCCACCTCAACAGTTTCTCCTCTCCTTCCAGGCCAGGGATTCCCAATGCCACACATTGGTACTGGTTTGTGCCCTGTTAGGAACTGGGCTGCACAGCAGGAGGTGAGCATTACTGCCTGAGCTCCGCCTCCTGCCAGATCAGTGGCAGCATTAGATGCTCACGGGAGTGTGAACCCTACTGCGGACTGCTCACAAGAGTGATCTAGGCTGTGCGCTCCTTGTAGGAATATAACTGACGACTGAAGATCTGAGGTGAAACAGTTTCAATGCCAAAAATGTTGGGGACAGCTGTTCTGTGCTCTTGGTAGAATTGTGCGTCTTGCTTTCCCAGCGGCTGGGTGAGACCATGTGACTTTCTCAGCACTGAACTGGGAGTGGAAGTGATATGTAGCCCGTTACCTGGGCCAATGAATGAGTGAAACAGACTTGAAAAGATAGAGAAGATGCCCAGTTAATAAGTGCTGCCACCCAGGAAAGGGGAATGGGTTCAAGTGATCAACTTAATGATGAAACAAAAATCATAGATTTGACCTCTTGTGATGTTAAAGGTTTAGATTGCCTTGAAAGTGATCAGCAAAACTGTTTCAGTCCACTAACTTCTTTGGGAAACAGAATTTGCACCGACTGATTTTGATGTTATTGATAAGACATTGTCATATCAATATGAAATATTGCACCTTCACAGAATAGGAACAGGGCACCTTCTTACAATAAGCATTGAGTTCCTTTAATGAAAAGTCTCCTGTGTACACACTGTGTTGTATGTTCTAATTTCATGCCTGTCTCTCATTAAGCTAACCTTTAACCATTTAGCCACTGGACTCCATGTTTATTTTCAGGGATAATTTAGGTTAGATTTTCACATGTTAGGTGTCTCTAACTGAATTGTGTTAGATTGGTTTCTCCCCATCTCTATTAAATTTCTGTTCATTCAAAAGTAAGAGTAATGTTTAATATTCTTTTAAATGTACTGTGAGTTGTAAAGACCAAGCAACAAAGTGACCAATTAATAGGATGTCACATGAAACATTTCCTTCAACAGAGCAGAATTTCCCTGAAATAAAACTGTTTCTCCCCATGCCAATTGGGGATACAGACAGGAAAAGTGAGAGAGTATGGAGTCATAAAACGTTTTTTTTTTTTTTTCATTCACATTCTGACCAAGGTTGTCAGGAGTTACAACATGTCTGCAACACCCAGGAAGATTACATGTCCTCAGGGAGAGGTTAACTGATACATACACAAATTCTTCCCCCATGACTTAACCTCTGACACACAAACCCACCCAGATTTATCCCTAGACCTCCCATTATTCTCTCTACCACTGGGGATAGCGGGAGACAACTATTTACTTCATTTACATAACATCTTAACATGATACCACCCAGAGGATGGATCCACAGCAGAGATCAGCTAAGAGCTTAGATTTACTTGATTGTGCTGTAATTACTATTCCTTCTGCAACTGCAAGAATAGAAATATGATATTGTATTTTTCTTCTTATTATTCTATATCCTCTTCACAAGTGCCAGTTTCTCTAACATTTACTCACTTAACTCAGTTTATTTCCCTCCACAGTGATTGATAATTTCTGTTTGTCCAACACTATAGCTTTCTTCATTTTATCTATATTGCCATTAAACATTTTCAAACATAGCAATAATATGGCATTCCCCAAATAAAATATTGTTCTGGAAACGTTAACGTGTTCTGGGGGAAGGGAGACAGTCATTGGTTTTTTGAAAAGCTTGGGAAATGTTGGATTAAAGATTTTTAAATGTCTTTATTGCACGTCTTTCAGAGTCTTTACACTATTATGTACATCATAAAGCCCATAAAGAGGAATATCGAACATATAATCCCACATACTGTATGACCACAGTTCTGTTTTTTAATTTAGCTGTCGCTGAATCATTGCATATGGAAAACAGTGCTAAGTTCAACAGCAGTTAGTTCAGATTACTAAGTAACACTCCATAAAATAGCCCTATTAATGACCTCTGTGGCAGTCTTTTTGCTACAGCTATCATATTTATTTATACTATTGATTATACCAAAAAAACTTATTATGACTTCAGACATGATTTAAAATACCATAAAATAAAAATTAAATTAAAACAGAGACATCAGAGTGGAAAAATATGGAAATAATGCTAAAGTAAAGCCAGAGCAAAAAAAATAAATAAATAAGATATAAAATTTATTATAGAAAATCCAATTCTACACAAAAGCTAATGGGGGGTCAAAACTGCCTTTGAGTTTATAGTGAAATCTAAAAGAGAAAAACAATTTATTATAACATTTATAATTGTCCTATAAGATCAAAAGGTAGCAGATGCTTTGGAGAGGCATAAAATTTCCTGGTCCTATGGGCTGAAAATTTTTTTCTTTTGGCTTTCTTTAAAAGAGACAATGTGTGATTTGGCATGATTTCCAAATCCAGTTACCTATTAAAAATCACTTGGGAAGGGGCATAAAATACATCTTCTCAGTCCCAACCACAAAGCTATTGACATATTATTTTCAATATGGTCCCTATGTGATTATGCAACCAACCTGCAAGAACAGAAGTCAGGAGCTCCTATTTTAATAGACAATATCTTAAAAATGGCTATGTTACAGTTGTTTGAGAAGCTACCTTAGCCCAAGATTTCACCTTCGCAAGGAAACATAAACTTGGTCAATACTTGAAGTTATTCTTTTAATGTATTTTCTGTTGTCCTACTGTTCAAACAGCAGAGGAATCTCCCATAAATAAAAATTATATTTGAGCCCTACTTCTCTGAAAGCCTGTGATTCCATTACCCAATTGAAGTATTCAATAAAGTCAGTGAATATTTATTTGGAAAACGCTCAGCTACGATAAAACACAACTTAAAAACAAAAACTTTCATTTATAAGCAAACTCTCTTCTCTCTAACTCAAACCCATCAACATTAATTGGCAACAGAATTCTCCACTTCTGAAAGCTATATAAACAAACACAGATGTCAAACAAGAAACAAATTGATAGGGTACACAAAATTATCTCAGTTGCCTTACAAGGTGACACTGAATATATTAAACAAAAGTTGGAAAGAAAATTTAATTTGCAAATCTCACAAGGATATTGGTTTTATATTATAACAGTTCTTATACTATGAATTTTCCCTCAAGGGGGGAACTCCAATGGAATGTAATCTCTAGAAATTTCACACTGTAGTACAAAACAATAAACAGATCGGAAATTATCTAATCAATGTTGGAAGAAATGTCAAAATAAAAGCACAGATTTACATTCCTTTCATAGCTGCTTAAAACTGCTTGGTTTTCAAAGAGGAGAAACTGAGTTTTGTTTTATTTTGTTTTGTTTTTAAAGAATGTGCTCAACAGACAGTTACAAAGATGGTCACAAGAGTGGCAAGAGGTCAGTTGATCAACATGGGGTCAGAGGACTTATCCTCACAAATTGCTGCTGTTAGTTGAAAATGCTAAGGACCATGAGGATATTGTTTTTCTTATCTCAAGTTCAAAATGAGCAAAAAATTTAAAACCTAGCAAGGAAATAAAATGTGGCTCAATGAATGGAAGCCCTCTATAACAATCAGAAGCAAGATTGACTTTCCCAGCACTAGACAAGTTCAGGAATTAGGTCATGCACCATTGGACTGAGATGTTGTGGAGCAGTGGTTCTTAGGCTCCAGTGTGTACCCAAATCCCCAAGAAAGCTTGACAAAACAGTTTCCTAGACCAGACTGCCAGAGCTTCAGGTTCAGTACGCCTGGGCAGAGGCCCCAGAATTACCATTTCCAATACATTCTCAGCAAGGCTAACTCTGGGGGTCTCGGTCCACACTTTGAAAACTTCAGTTGTCAAGTATGGGTGACAAATTCACACCCCTGAGGATTTAGTCAAGGTTAGACTGAACTGAATCTGATTGCTGCACTGGGCATACATAGGTTAAGTATTCCGGTTTCTCAACTTAATTCAGAATCCCCAATTTTTATGTGAAATTGCTTAATTTTTAAGTATTGACAGATGATTTTTTTAAATTTTTAAACGCTGAGTGAGCTAAACCATTCACATCTGTGGGCCTGATTGCATCTCAGAAAAATAATTCTGTTTTAAAAACATAGATGCAGTGTCCCTCTAAAACCAAAGGTCAAGTTTAAAGACCCAAGTTGTCAAAAAAAAATAAAATGTCAAGAAAGAAAAACTGTAATAAATATCTTTTTCAGTTCACAAAATACTTTTTATATATTATTTCAGTCTATCCTTAAACTTATAAAGAAGGTAAGGATTTTACTCCTACTCCCACTTTCCAGATTGAAAACCTCAGAGAAAATCAGAGAAATTAAATTTCCGGAGTTTTAGGCCTCTATTATGAAAAACTAATGCTATTTTTCTATAGTAATAGCTTTATACTTTTAAGAGTTGTTCAAAGCCACATTTTAAAAATCTACTTATAACATTTTGGACAAAAAATACTTTTAAAAGTCTAACAAATGTAGATTTGGTTTGGGTTCCAGGCTAGCCCCAGAGCCGGTAGGATGGGCAACCACCAAGGGAATTATCAGCAGTGAGAATTACTGTGTGGCACTAAATTCAAAGCACTATGCTTGTTAAAATAAAACCTCCTGTGGAACTTATGGGAAATGCAAATGCCCAACCTTCACTTCTGAAGATGCTGATTCCAAAAGGAAAAGGTCAATGGAAAGAAATGGCCTTTTCCATTGTCACTTGTCATTTATGCTTCAAAACTCCCAAAGAAGACAAATTGTGATGGGAAATGTTTTTAATCCCCATCTGTATTGTATTTGATAAAAACTGTGACCATAAAAAGAAAAACAAACTTATTATGGAAATCTTCAAGGAAGAAAGTACTAAATCATTTCAGTGGATGAAAATCTATTTTGTTTTTCAAAATAATCAGAGAAAAGGATGATTCAGTTCTTTTGAGAAGATTTTCTATCCCTAATAATTTTCAGTCCTAAAAGTTATTCTTTTCTGACTTAAGCTTTTAGTCGAGCATCTGTAGTTTATGTGTTCTTAATTCATGACCCACGGCACACTGACCTCTCCCTACACATTTTTGTGTAATGTATCACACACCATGGCCCAAGATTTAACTGATTGATGAAGTTTCTTAAGGATGATTTTTTAAAAAACAGAAAAGGAAGAATGATCATATTTCTCCAAAGAAAACATCACGATACAAATAACAGCTTTCCAAGTGTTTGAAGTTAAAACCATCCAAAAATGGATGGTCCTTGGTTATTCGATACAGTATGAGCATCTACATATATAAATCTATTGGTAAAGTGTACCAATCTGGACTCTATTCTTTCCACTCTGACACCTAAATGGATAATTGTCTTCCTGCTCCCAGTGAGGAGAAACGGTAAAACCATGGGCATCAGAATTACACTTCCTGAGTCATGTGACTTAAAGCACATCACTTATCTGGGTCTCAGATTCCTCCTTTGATAGAAGAAGAAAATAAGAAACAATTATACCTACTTATGGAAATTTCTATGAGGATTAAATGAAAGAAGGAACAATTATCCTTATGGAAATTTCTATGAGGATTAAATGAAAGAAATGACATATGTGAATGTGTCTATCAGGCCTGCAGTAACTTCTTGATTTATTTTTATTTTCTTCCCATATTCTCTCCTCCTGTGCCTGCCTCCAGCATTTGCAACTAAATCTGGTTAGTATAAATCAGGACTTCTCAGCCTCCTCAGCACTATGGACATTAGAACCAGATAATTTTTGTTGTGGGGGCTGTCCTAGGTATTATAGGATACTAAATAGCATCTCCATTCTCTCTACCCACTAGATGCCAGTAATACCCTCCCCCACACAGTTGTGACAACCCAAAATGTCTCCAAACATCCCCTGGAGGGAGTGGGGAAGAATCAGTCCCAGATGAGAACCTCTGGGCTAAATAAAGGGAGAGCTGTAAGAAATAGCCTCAACTTTCGCTTGCAATTCTGACCACTCATCTGAGAGGAAAGAAATAAGTGGGTGAGTAGCCTTAAATGCATCTATCTTTAAGTCCTGGTATTACAGGGTATAAAGCAGAATTGTCAAAGTAATAGATGACCAACCTCTTCACTAAGGTGGTATGTATTTGAAAGACAAAGACAGAGACAAAAGAGCAAATCACATTTCTGAAATGCTTTCATCTCCAGACGGACTTTTAGATCACAGCACCATTAAAAAGGTAATTCTCTTTCTGTCTCAATCTCTCTCTTTCTTTCCCTGCCCCCTAACAACATCAAGTATACTTTTCACCTCAATTAATTAGTGCAGTAAAAACAATGCTAAAATGCATAGCTTTATTGAGAACATTTCTGAGGTATAGTACTGCAAAGAGAGTATTTTGAATAAATAGATTGCTGTTTTAAACTGAATTCATGATACTATTACGATTTCAACTTCATAGTCTGGAGAGAAGCATTTCAAAGATAAACTATCTTGATATTTTCATTTCAAAGACAGGCAATAAGTGGAATACAACGATTTCCAGGGGACTCCAGACAGGCATAATCTACTTTATGCAACCAGTCACCATTCTGAGGCTTCTCAAAGAGGTTTACTTTACAGTCAGTGTGAGAAGCTGCAGGATTTGTGGTGGTGGCGCTGCCTACACAGTAAAGATGGATTACTTGATAAATAAATTCAGAGAGAAGCAGATAAGAGGGGAGGACAAGGTGAAGTGCAGAACTAAAATGAAAAGATAAAACAGGTAAGGAAAAACACAGTCAGGTGAGGAGAGAAGGAAAAAGCAGTTATAATGCTGCCTTTCCGTGTATTGAATATTGGGATACACTCTTTCTGAGTAAATGTGATTTTGAAATATGAAATATTCTCTTCTACCTAGGATATATTCCTCCACCCTCTCATGTCTTACTTTATAGGTAACAAATGTACTCGAAGATATACAATGCTGATCTATTCCGACTACCGTTTATGAGACACATGGCTTTTCAGAGCCAGTAACAAGGAAGTGTCCCTGTACCTAGGAAGTCCAAAGTAATAGGAAGGAGAAAAGTGTTTCCATTACTCCTGTATGAATAAGAAAGTTGAAGATTAAACAGAGCACTGCTTGTGCTCTGGAACTTGCAGTTAATTTAATCAGACACTTGTGGTTCCGGGTCTTAATGAGAAAAAAGCAAGTTTCCTTGATAGCTGGACTTTTTAAGTTAGAGAATTACAGGCTTGAAGAATACAGAGGAAAATGCGTCTCAGAGGAAGATGCATTGTGAAAAGGTAGCATCACTTCAAGAAGACGTAAGAGCATCACAGAGTTTATGGAGATTATGCAGCATCTGACAATGTGAGGACATCTGCATGCAATGACACAGCCTCAAAGACTGCAGGACATGCCCTTGTGAAAGCCTCTCTCTAGGTGACCGGGAAGGACAAGAGTCTTTTCCTACCACTGGTCTTAGAGACAGAATAGGTATCTGCACATCCCATCAAGCCAAAGCTGCTCAGTGTTCCAGAGAAGGAGCAGTAAATAAGCAAGTGTGTTGATTCACAGGCCCTGAGGTATATGGCTTGAATATAAAGATTAGGGAAGCAAGCCAGGAGAGCAAGCTTCCTCACAGCGCTGGGGCTGCCTCTGCCTGGGCGGTGGCTTCTCTCTGCAATGCCTTTCATGGTTTTCCTCCCCTTTTGCCTTCCCTCCAGGCTTGGGCTTCTGCCCTGTCAATCAAGCCCTCGCCAACATTTGACCCATCACCTCCTGTCATGTACATAAGGAATAGCATTTGAGTTAAAAAATCATTTGAAGTGCAAAGAGCAAATGCCTCGGTCACAATCATGCTTTAAGACCCCGCAAAAAATCAAAAATATAAAACAGACCTCTCTTGACCATTTTTCCACTCAGGACTCTCTCTGCCCTCTCCCCTCCAGTCAGACTTATACAGAGTCCCACATGGAAAAACAGCATTAGCAACTAAGTTGGTCAGTGTCAAATCTTCACCATGACACAGAAGACAACTGATTTGATATTCAAAACAAACAAGGGGTCCTAAGGTAAGTGTCCTGAGTCAGTGCCCTTTGCTTAGCTTCTGATCTGTTTCCTTCATAGGCAACGAAATGCAGATTCTTACTGCCCTGAGGCTCCTCAGACAAGCCTGGATGGCAGAACTGCCTTGGTATTCTGTCTGCACACATGGATCTCCTTAAATCACCAGCTAAATTAGGGATTGTCTTTAAAATGTCCTCTATATCTTTAACTGTAGATTACATTATGGAACTGTCCTTTTAAAAGTGATGATATATCAGCCTGGCATGGTGGCTCAGGCCTGTAATCATGGCACTTTGGGTGACCAAGGTGGGCAGATCACTTGAGGCCAGGAGTTTGAGACCAGCCTGGCCAACAAGGCAAAAACCCATCTCTTCTAAAAATACAAAAATTAGCCAAGCAGAATTGTGGGCACCTGTAATCCCAGCTACTTGAGAGGCTGAGGCACAAGAATGGCTTGAGAGCAGGAGGCAGAGGTTGCAGTGAGCCCCAGCCTGGGTGACAGAGTGAGACTCCATCTCAAAAACAAAAATAAAAAGTAAATAAGAAAACAATGATTTCTCTCATGTTCTATGAAAAAAAATCCACCATTTAAATACCCCTTAAAATGAAAGCATACGTTGTCAAGATATAGGAGAATAAAGCAAGAAGTGCTAAGAGAAGCACTCCAGGTTTTGACCAGCATTGAATAACCAGACATTTTCCACTGGAGTCCTGCAGAGCAAAGGTCTAAGCACTACCCCCAAAGAATCACAGAACCACAGCTCTTCAGACTTGTAGGGGGCTTACCAGTAATCTGATTTAGCCCAAGTCCTTTTACTTGCAAAATATGTGAAATAAGAGACTCGTGGTGGTTAGGTTCCTTTCCCAAGATCACCCACGTTACGTTCTATTTTCTCCTTGCCAAGAACTTTGAAAGATGTGACATTTTACCCTACTTAAAATCTAACAAGTTAGCCTGCCACATTATCATGAATGCTGAGAGAAGACACAAGTCTCCTGGGTCAGAGGCAAAGGTCTTTATTACTGACAGCAACAATAGTAGCCAGAATATCAGCACTTTCTTGTGCCAGTTCCGTAAGCCCCACTTTTCATGGGGAGACTTGAAGAGGACAATGTGATACCTGTACACAGAGTGGGTTGAGTTATAGGAGGAAACTCCTAAGGTTAGGAGATCCAATTCTTACATAATGGACTCTAAGCATGACTTGCTCTTTGCTCCAAAAAGATGTTCATGATCATTAGGAAACCAGAATTAAGACAGTGCAGAACAAAGGTCATCAGTGCCTCTGCTTGCATGCTGTGCAGAAATGTTGGAGACCTATAGAGAATTGACTTCCAACAACATGCACCCTGTTTTCTACATTGTGTTCACTTCTGGTCAACTTTTCTGAGTATACCAATCACTCAGTCACTCCAATCAATCTTACCAACTGAGGTGGGGACCAAATCTGTCAATTTGCCTTGTACAGTATTTCATGAAGGCTGCTATCATCAGGACTCTAGGAGGTAGGAGGAGGCCAGTCTGCAATATTCATCTTAGCCATGCCTTCCTACCTGCAGGTCCTGGACCCAACCAGCTGAACAAACCCCATTAACCATTACGATCTACCTTAAGAAACAAGGTTGCCTTTTTTCTTATGCCTGATATGATTCTCCATGTCATCTAAGTTATTCATTAACCTAAGTACAGCTCAACGTATTTGTGATTGCATGTACTCCATCATCGCCTACAAAGAGAAAATGTAGGGTAATTTTATTATCCAAAATAATCCAGGCAGTTTGTGAAAGCTGACCTGAAAGTAACAGGCTAAAGACAACCTCTATTGTGAATGACTCCAGAATAAGGATAATTGTCCAGAGTGTGCATAAGTAACTAATCAGTTATATTTCTGGAAATAGTAGAAGTGGTTTGTGCCATTTCAACCTAGAGCTTATAAAAGTGAATATGTCTTCCCCATGCTATCTTTCTACTTCCTGCAGGTGCATGTGGATCATGAATTGCCCAGGGAAAGATGGAGACACAGTTGGAAGAAAAATGAGTCCCTGAGTCACTTCACTGAGGAGAACCATTTTGTATTACTCACAGTTCTCCAGAGAAACGAAACCAAAAGAATAGATGGACAGAAAATTAAGTAGGCAGGTAGATAGATAGACAACAGATAGAAGATAGGCAGATAGATACACAGATAGACAGACATAGAGAGAGAGAGAGATGTATTGTAAGGTATTAGCTAATGTGATTATGAAAAGGAGGCTGAGAAAGCCATGATCTGCTGTCTGCTAGCCAGAGACCCGGGAAAGCCAGAAGTGTCATTTTTAGGCCTGAGAGCTGAAAAACCCATGCTATAGATTCCAGTTCCAATCTCAAGGCCTGAGAACCAGGAGTACTGAGGTCAGGAGAAGACTGATGTTCCAGCTCAAGCACTCAAGCAGAGAACCAGCCAATTCTCCCTTCCTCCACCCTTTGTTCTATTCAGCTTCTCAGGGGTTTGGATGAAGCTCACCCACCTGGGAGAGGGTCATCTCTTTTGCTCAGTTCACCAGTTCAAATGCTAACCTCTCCTTCTATGAAGTCACACCTTACATTACAGAAACACCCAGAAATAATGTTTAAACAGATAATCTGGGAATCATGTGATCCAGTCAAGTTGACACACACAGTGAACTATCACACACCCACTGATGTGAGCACTTATTCTGGCATATTAGAATAAGAAATGAACTTTTTCGTGCTATCACACGGTTTCCACCGATCAGGAGCCTACACTAATTCATGATGCAGCAATTCCACTTTTAATGTGCTTCTCCCAAAGAAACATACACACATCCAAAAGAAACCTCAGTGATAGCAAACACAGAGCTTAAATAAACCATGACTGACTCAGACAATAAAATACCATAAAACAGTTGAAGTGAGTAAACTAGGTTCGCATACATCAATATGGTTAAATCTCAAAAACATAATGTTGACTGCAAAATGCAAGTACAGTGATATATACATTCTGATGTCATTTATGCAAAATCATAAACCACATAAATAACGGTATATTTTGTTTCTTGATTTCTACATAGCAAGTAAAAATTTAAGTATTCAAGGAAGTAACATAGATCAACTAACTTCAGAATAGCAATTTCTTCTGGAGAGCAGGGAGTGGAAGTAATGCAAAGGGTGGCATTAGCTGTATTGATAACTATTCTATTTCTTTAAAAGAAGAGAGAAAAAGAGATCTGAAGCAAATGTGTGTGTGTGTGTGTGTGTGTGTGTGTGTGTACATAAAATGGCAAAATGTTGACATTTATTAAATCTAGGTACAGGGTGTACAGTCTTTATTATGGTATTTCCTATGCTTCTCTGCACGTTTGAAACATTTTATAATTAAAAATAATCTTTAAACCAATATAGGGATACTTCTCTATAACCAGAGGTCTGTCACTATGAACTCCTAGAGTTTATCTAGCCTACTTACATGTGAAAATCTTTGGGGAGAAAGAGGCATAATTTTACTAAAAGCAGGATGTTATAGAATTCTTGCTCTCTAGGGAAATAAACAACACACAGTAGCTGCTTCAGATGCATAATCAACAGGGAGCCATCCAATTTCACTCATCTTCAGAAAATGCAGAGAATCAAATGCAAAATTTAACACTCTGGGGCCATGTTGCAAAGCCATAGAATTCCCTGGAGATCTTTAGATACATGAAATAATTAATGGACTATGCTCACCCATAACTAATTTTCTCATCTGTAGAAGAACTTATGGGAAATTGTCTTCATTTAATAACTAATCAGAGTATAACTCAATACAAAGTAAAAATATTTTTTACATTTTTTAATCATATCAGACCCCTGTTCAAATAGTAGTTTAAATTGATTGAAATTGTTTGTTCAGACATGGGAGTGAAGTGGTAGCTGTCAAGTCAGCATGGGTCAAGCCCTACCACCTCTTCCATAGGGCATTCCCTAATAAGTCAAGTCCCTAGGAAGTTTCCCATCTTCTACCCTCTTAAATACTATAGTGGGTCTACCCTTAATTCTACTTATTAACCAACATTTATCAGACTTATTTAAATTAGTTGAATATGCCTTGCTTCATGCCATAGCACCAAGTACAAGTCTTACACACATTAAAAGTTAAAAAACAGAATTTGTTTTGTATAGATAGACTGCTAGCCAGATTAATAAAGAAGAAAAGAGAGAAGAATCAAGTAGACAAAATAAAAAAAAATGATAAAGGAGAGATCACCACTGATCCCACAGAAATTAAAACTACCATCAGAGAATAGTATAAACATCTCTACACAAATAAACTAGAAAATATAAAAGAATGGATAAATTCCTGGACACATACACCCTACCAAGCCTAAACCAAAAAGAAGTTGAGTCTCTGAATAGACAAATAACAACATCTGAATATTGAGGCAGTAATTAAAATAGCCAATGAGAAAAAAAAAAAAAAAAAAAAAGCCCAGTACCAGAAAGATTCACAGCCGAAATCTATCAAAAGTACAAGGAGCTGGTACCATTCCTTCTGAAACTATTCCAAACAATAGAAAAAGACAAACTCCTCCCTAATTCATTTTAGAAGACCAGCATCATCCTGATACCAAAACCTGGCAGAGACACAACAAAAAGAGAAAATTTCAGGCCAACATCCCTGATGAACACTGATGTCAAAATTCTCAATAAAATACTCGCAAACTGAATCCAGAAGCTCATTAAAAAGCTTAACCACCATGATCAAGTCAGCTTCATCCCTGGTATGCAAGACTGCTTCAGCTTACGTAAGTCAATAAGCATAATCCATCACATAAACATAATGTATGACAAAAACCACATGGTTATCTCAATAGATGCAAAAAAGGCTTTGATAAAATTCAACACTCCTTCATGTGAAAAACACTCAATAAACTAGGTATTGATGTAACATATCTCAAAATAGTAAGAGCTATTTATTACAAACCCTCAGCCAGTATCCTACTGAACGAGCAAAGCTGGAAGCATTCCCTTTGAAAACCGGCACAAGACAAGGATGCCCTTTCTCACCACTCCTCTTCAACATAGTATTGGAAATTCTGGCCAGGGCAGTCAGGCAAGAGAAAGAAATAAAGGATATTCAAATAGGAAGAGAAGAAGTCAAATTACCTCTGTTTGCAGATGACACGTTTGTATATCTAGGAAACCCCATCATCTCAGACCAAAATCTCCTTAAGCTGATAAGCAACCTCAGCAAAGTATCAGGATACAAAATCAATGTGCAAAAATCACAGGCATTCCTATACATCAATAATAGACAAACAGAGAGCCAAATCATGAGTGAACTCCCATTTACAATTACTGCAAAGAGAATAAAATACCTAGGAATACAACTTACAAGGCATGTGAAGGACCTCTTCAAAGAGAACTACAAACCACTGCTCAAGTAAGTAAGAGAGAACACAAATGAAAAAAAACGTCCCATGCTCATGAATAGAAAGAAACAATATGATAACAATGACCATACTGCCCAAAGTGATTTATAGATTCAATATTATCCCCATCAAGCTACCATTGAATTTCTTCACAAAATCAGAAAAAAAAACTACTTTAAATTTCATATGAAACCAAAAAAGAGCTCATATAGTCAAGACAATGCTAAACAAAAGGAACAAACCTGGAGGCATCATGCTATCTGACTTCAAACTATACTACAAGGTTACAGTAGCCAGAACAGCATGGTACTGGTACCAAAACAGATATATAGACCAATGGAACAAAACAGAGGCCTCACAAATAACACCACACATCTACAACCATCTGATCTTTGACAAATCTGACAGAAACAAGCAATGGGGAAAGAATTCCCTGTTTCATAAATGATATTGGGAAAACTGGCTAGCCATATGCAGAAAACTGAAACTGGACCCCTTCCTTACACCTTACACAAAAATTAACTCAAGATGGATTTAAGACTTAAATATAATACCTAAAACCATAAAAAAAATCCTAGAAGAAACCTAGACAATACCATTCAGGGCATAGGTAGCAACTTCATGGCTAAAACACCAAAAGAATTGCAACAAAAGCCAAAAAGAACAAATTAAATCTAATTAAACTAAAGAGCTTCTTCACATCAGAAGAAACTATCAGAGTGAATAGGCAACCTACAGAGTGGGAGAAAATTTTTGCAATGTATCCATCTGACATTGGACTAATATCCAGAAACTACAGGGAGCTTAAACAAAACTACAAGAAAAAAAAAAAAATCAAAAAGTGGACAAAGAATATGAACAGACACTTTTCAAAAGAAGACATTTATGCAGCCAACAAACATATGAAAAAAAAACTACTCATCACTGGTTATTAGAGAAATGCAAATCAAAACCAAAATGAGATACCATTAGAATGGTGATTGTTGAAGACGAAGCAACGTGGTTGAATATGAACAGCTCTGGATTGCAGTTCCCAGCAAGAGCTACACAGAGGGTGAGTGAACCCAACATTTTCAAACGAGGTACCAGGTGCATCTCAATGGCCCTGGTTGTACAGTGGGTATAGCCAAAGAAGGGCAAGCCAAGGCAGCATGGGACACTGCATCACCTGGGAAGTGCAATCCCTGGAGGACTCCCCTCTCCGCCCAACAGAGGCCACTGGGAGCTTTTCCAGCCACTCCAACACTCCGGTTTAGATACTGTGCTTCTCCCACAGTTTTTACAGCCCACAGACCAGGAAATTCCCAGGCCAAAAAGTGCCATGAGTTTCCAGCATGGCTGTTTCAGCCAGTGAGGTGGGTTTACACACAAAACTTACACAAAGCTGGGTGGCAGTTTCAACTGGTGTCTGGAATGCCTGGGAGACAGAGCTGCCCATTCAACTGAAAAAGAGGTGGCTAAAAGCAGGGAGCAAGGTGATCTGGCTCAGTGGGTCCCACCCCCACAAAGACCAGCAATCTGAAATGCTCTGGCTTGAGAATTTGGCAGCAAGTACAGCAATTTGAGCTTGACTCAGGATGGTTGAGTTCTGTGTGGGGGAGGGCATCTGACATTACCCAGGCAATCTACCACTACTGAGGCAGTCCACCACTACTGAGGCAATCCACCATTACCGAGGCAGTTCTAACTATACCTCTGTAAACAAAACCAAAAGGAAGTTTACACAGCAGCTAGACAGAGCCCACGGCAGCTCAGCAACACATCTGCTGGCAGACTGTGACCAGACTCCCTCCTTGCTGAGTAGGGCATCTCTAAAAAAGACAGCGGCACATCAGGGATTTACAAATAAAGCCCCACCTTCCCAGGACAGAGCACCTGGAAAAGAGACAGTTGTGAGTTCTGCTGCAGCAAGCTTAAACATACCTGCCCAGTAGCTCTGAACAGAGCAGCACTTGAGCTCTGATAAGGGACAGACTGTCTTATCAAGCCACTCCCCAACCCCCATATATCAAAAGAGGCACCTCATAAAGGAGATCTCTGGCTGACATCTGGCAGGTACACTTCTAGGATGAAGACAACAGATGAAAAAACTGGCAGAAACCCTTACTTTTCTGCAACCTCATGGGTGATTCCCAGGCAAACAGGGTCTGAAGTAGACCTCCAGCAGTCCTGCAGCAGAGGGGCCTGACTGTGAGGAAAAAAAAAAAACTAAAAAACAAAAAGAAATAGCTCCAAAATCAACAAAAAGGACATCCACTCAGAAACCCCATCTGAAAGTCCCCAACTTTGAAGACCACAGATAGATAAATCCACGAAGATGGGAAGAAACCAGTGCAAAAAGGATGAAAACACCAAAAACCAGAATACTGCTTCTCCTGCAAGATATACAACTCCTCACCAGCAAGGGAACAAAGCTGGATGGAGAATGAGTCTGATGAATTGACAGAAGCAGACTTCAGCAGATGGGTAATAACTAAACTTCTCAGGGCTAAAAGAACATGTTCTAACCCAATGCAAAGAAATATTGAGAAAAGGTTAGATGAAATGCTAACTGGAATAAACAATTTAGAAAAGAACGTAAACGACTTAATGGCACTGAAAAACACAGCACAAAAACTTCACGAAGCATAAACAAGTTTCAACAGCCAAACTGATCAAGCAGAAGAAAGGGTATCAGAGATTGAAGATCAACTCAATGAAATAAAGTGAGAAGGCAAGAGAGAAAAAAGAGTGAAAAGAAATGAACAAAGCCTCTAAGAAATACGGGATTATGTGAAAAGACCTAATCTATGTTTGATAAGTGTACCCGAATGTGACAGGGAGAATGAATCCAAGCTAGAAAACACTCTTCAAGATACTATCCAGGAGAACTTCCCCAACCTAGCAAGCCAGGCCAACATTCAAGCCCAGGAAATACAGAGAACACCACAAAGATATTCCTCAAGAAGAGCAACTCCAAGACACATAATCGTCAGATTCACAAGGGTTGAAATGAAGGAAAAAATGCTAAGAGAGAAAGGTCAGGTCACCCACAAAGGGAAGCCCATCAGACTCACAGTGGATCTCTCAGCAGAAACCCTACAAGCCAGAAGAGTGAGGGCCAATATTCAACATCCTTAAAGAAAAGAACTTTCAACCTAGAATTTCATATCCAGCCAAACTAAGCTTCTTAAGTGAAGGAGAAATAAAATACTTTATGAACAAGCAATTGCTGAGAGATTTCATCACCACCAGGCCTGCCTTAAAGGAGCTCCTGAAAGAAACACTAAACATGGAAAGGAACAACCACTACCAGCCACTCCAAAAACATGCCAAATAGTAAAGACCATCAACACAATGAAGAAACTGTGTCAACTAATGGGCAAAACAACCAGCTAGCATCAAAATGGCAGGACCAAATTCATACATAACAATATTAACCTTAAATGTAAATGGGCTAAATGCTCCAATCAAAAGACACAGACTGGCAAATTGGACAAAAACTCAAGACCTGTCAATGTGCTGTATTCAGGAAACCCATCTCACGTGCAAGGACACACATAGGCTCAAAATAAAGGGATAGAGGAAGATTTACCAAGCAAATGGAGAGCAAAAAAAAGCAGGAGTTGCAATCCTAGTCTCTGATAAAATAGACTTTAAACCAACAAAGATCAAAAGAGACAAAGAAGGACATTACATAATGGTAAAAGTATCAATGCAACAAGAAGAGCTAACTATCTGAAATATATATACACCCAATACAGGAGCACCCATATACATAAAGCAAATTCTTAACTACCTACAAAGAGATTTTGACTCCCACACCATAATAGTGGAAGACTTTAATACTCCACTGTCAATATTAGATCAATGAGATAGAAAATTAACAAGAATATCTAGGACTTGAACTCAGGTCTGGACCAAGTGGACCTAATAGACATCTACAGAAATCTCCACCCCAAATCCACATAATATACATTCTTCTCAGCACCACATCACACCTACTCTAAAATTGACCACATAATTGGAAGTAAAACACTCCTTGGCAAACTCAAAAGAATGGAAATCATAACAAACAGTCTCTCTGACCACAGGGCAATCAAATTAGAACTCAGAATTAAGAAACCAACTCAGAACCATACAACTTCAGGGAAACTGAACAACTGGCTTCTGAATGTTGAATGGATAAACAATGAAATGAAGGCAGAAATAAAGATGTTCTTTGAAACCAGCAAGAATGAAGACACAACATACCAGAACCTCTGGGACCCATTTAAAGCAGCATCTAGAGGGAAATTTATAGCAATAAATGCCCACATGTGAAGCAAGGAAATATCTAAAATTGACACCCTATCATCAAAATTGAAAGAGCTAGAGGAGCAAGATCAAAAAAAAACTCAAAATCTAGCAGAAGAAAAGAAATAACTAAGATGAGAGCAGAACTGAAAGAGATAGAGACACAAAAAACTCTTAAAAAATTAATAAATCCAGGAGCTGGTTTTCAGAAAAGATCAACAAAATAGACCACTAGCCAGATTAATAAAGAAAAGAGAGAATAATGAAACAGATGCAATACAAAACGATAAAGAGGATATCACTACCAATTCCACAGAAATACAAACTACCTCAGAGATTATTACAACTCTATGCACATAAACCAGTAAACCTGGAAGAAGTGGATAAATTCCTGGACACTTGCACCCTCCCAATCCTAAACCAGGAAGAACTTGAAACCATGAATAGACCAATAACAAGGGCTGAAGTTGAGGCAGCAATTAATAGCCTACCAACCAAAACAAGGCCACATCCAGACGGGTTCACAGCTGAATTCTACAGATGAACAAAGAGGAGCTGGAATCACTCCTTCTGAAACTATTCCGAACAATACAAAAAGAGGGAATCCTTCCCAAATCATTTTATGAGACAAACATCATCCTGATACCAAAACCTGGCAGAGATTCAACAAAAAAAAGGAAAACTTCAGGAAAAATACCCATGATGAACATCGACCCAAAAATCTTCAATAAAATACTGGCAAACCGATTGCAACAGCACATCAAAAAGCTTATCCATCATGATCAAGTAGGATTCATCCCGGGGATGCAAGGCTGGTTCAACATATGCAAGTCTATAAATATAATTCACCACATAAACAGAACCAAAGACAAAATCCACGTGATTCTCTCAACAGATGCAGAAAATGCCTTCGCCAAAATTCAACAACCATTTATGCTAAAAACTCAATAAACTACGTATCGATAGAACGTATCTCAAAATAATAAAACCTATTTATGACACAACCACAGCCAACATCATACTGAATGGGCAAAAACTGGCTTCCCCTTGAAAACTAGCACTAGACAAGGATGCCCTCTCTCACCACTCCTAATTCAATATAGTATTGGAAGTTCTAGCCAGAGCAATCAGGAAGAAAAAGAAATAAAGGGTATTCAGTTAGGAAAGGAGGAAGTCAAACTGTCTCTATTTTCAGATGACATGATTGTGTATTTAGAAGACTCCTTCGTCTCAGCCCAAAATCTCCTGAAACTGATAAGCAACTTCAGCAAAGTCTCAGAATACAAAATCAATGTGCAGAAATCACAAGCATTCCTATACACCAATAACAGACAGAGCCAAATCAAGAGCAAATTCAAGTTAACAATTGCTACGAAGAGAATAAATTACTTAGGAATACAAGTAACAAAGGATGTAAAGGACCTCTTCAAGGAGAACTATAAACCACTGCTCAGGTAAATAAGAGAGGACACAAACAGATGGAAAAATATCCCATGCTCATGGATAGGAAGAATCGACATCATGAAAATGGCCATACTCCCCAAAGCAATTTATAGATTCCACACTATGCCCATCAAGCTACCAATGACCTTCTTCGCAGAACTGGAAGAATCCACCTTAAACTTCATATGGAATCAAGAGAGCCTGCATAGCCAAGACAATCCCAAGCAAAAAGAACAAAGTTGGAGGCATCACACTACCTGACTTCAAACTATAGTACAAGGCTACAGTAATCAAAACAGCATGGTACTGGTACCAAAACAGAGATACAGACCAATGGAACAAAACAGAGGCCTCATAAATAATACCACATGTCTACAATCATCCAATCTTTGACAAACCTAAGAAAAACAAGCAATGAGGAAAGGATTCCCTGTTTAATAAATGGCATTGGGAAAACAGGCTAGCCATGTACGGAGAGCAGAAACTGGACCCCTTCCTGACACCTTATACAAAGATTAACTCCAGATGAATTAAAGACTTAAACATAAGACCTTACACCATAAAAACCCTAGAAGAAAACCTAGGCAAAACCCTTCAGGACAGAGGCATAGGCAAGGACTTCATGACTAAAACACCAAAAGCATTGGCAACAAAAGCCAAAGTAGACAAATGGAATCTAATTAAACTTCAGAGCTTCTGCACAGCAAAAGTAACAATCATTAGAGTAAAATGGCAACCAACAGAATGGGAAAAGTTTTTTGCAATATACCCATCTGACAAAGGGCTAATATCCAAAATCTACAAAGAACTAAAATAGATTTACAAGAAAAAAACAAACCCATTCAAAAGTAGGTGAAGGATGACAGATACTTTTCAAAAGAAGACATCGAGGAGGCCAACAAACCTGAAAAAATGCTCATCATCACTGGTCATCAGAGAAATGCAAATCAAAACCACATTGAGATACTATCTTATGCCAGTTAGAATGGCAATCATTAAAAAATCTGGAGACAACAGATGCTGGAGAGGATGTGGAGAAATAGGAACACTCTTACACTGTTAGTGGGAGTGTAAATTAGTTCAACCATTGTGGAAGACAGTGTGGCGATTCCTCAAGGACCTAGAAATAGAAATTCCATTTGACCCAGCAATCCCATTACTGGGTATATATCCAAAGGATTATAAATCATTCAGTTATAAAGATACATGCACACGTATGTTCAATGCAGCACTGTTTACAATAGCAAAGACCTGGAACCAACCCAAATGCCCATTGATGATAGACTGGACAGGGAAAATGTGGCACATATACACCATGGAATACTATACAGCCATAAAAACAATGAGTTTGCGTCCTCTGTAGGGACATGGATGAATCTGGAAACCATCATTCTCAGCAAACTGACACAAGAACAGAAAATCAAACACCACATGTTCTCACTCATAGGCGGGTGTTGAACAATTAGAACATGTGGACACAGGCAGGGGAGCATCACACACTGGGGTCTATTGTGGGGGACTAGGGGAGGGACAGTGGGGAGTAGGGAGGTTGAGGTGGAT
This sequence comes from Saimiri boliviensis, assembly GCF_048565385.1. Lineage (NCBI taxonomy): Eukaryota > Metazoa > Chordata > Mammalia > Primates > Cebidae > Saimiri > Saimiri boliviensis. Next base: position 56,888,236 of record NC_133464.1, read on the forward strand.
AACATGGGGCAAATGCCAGATATAGGTGACAGGGGGATGGAGGCAGCAAACCACATTGCCATGTATGTACCTATACAACAATTCTGCATGATCTACACATGGATCCCAGAACCTAAAGTATAATTTAAAAAAAAAAAAAAAAAAAAAAAAGAATGGTGATCATTAAAAAGTCAGGAAACAATAGATGCTGGAGAGAAATAGGAATGCCTTTACACTGTTGGTGGGAGTGTAAATTAGTTCAACCATTGTGGAAGACAGTGTGGCAGTTCCTCAAGGATCTAGAACTAGAAATATCATTTGACCCAGAAATCCCGTTACTGGGCATATACCCAAAGGATTATAAATCATTCTACTATAAAGACACATGCACACATATGTTTATTGCAGCACTATTCACAATAGCAAAGATGTGGAACCAACCCAAATGCCCATCAGTGTTAGACTGGATAAAGAAAATGTGGCACATATACACCATGGAATACAATACAGCCATAAAAAAGGATGAGTTCATGTCCTTTGCAGGGACATGGATGAAGCTGGAAACCATCATTCTCAGCAAACTAACACAGGAACAGAAAACCAAACACCACATATTCTCACTCACAGGTGGCAATTGAACAATGAGAATATATGGGCACAGGGAAGGGAACATCACATACTGGGGCCTGTTGAGGGGTAGAAGACAAGGGGAGGGATAGCATTAGGAGAATTACCTACTGTAGATGACAGGTTGATGGGTGCAGCAAACCACCATGTCATGTGTATACCTATGTAATAAACCTGCACGAGCTACACATGTATACTAGAACTTAAAATATAATTAAAAAAAAAAAAACCCAGAACTTGTGATTAACTAATATCTGCCATAAATAGTCCAAGTTTAATTTTAAGATTAAATTATGTGGCAAAGTATGTTGGTTCATGTTTGTAGTCCTAGCAATTTGGGAGGCCAAGGTGGGAGGATTGCTTGATCCCAGGATTTTGAGACCAGCCTGGGCAACATGACAAGATCACATCCTACAAATAATAATAAAGAAAATTAGCCAGGCATGTTGGTATGCATCTGTAGTTCCAGCTACTTGGGAGGCTGAGGTAGAGAATTTCTTGAGCTTAGCAGGCCGAGCCTGCAATGAGCTGTGATCGTGCCACTGATTTCCAGCCAAGACAACAAAGCAAGATCATGTAGCAAAAAAAGCAAAAAAAAAAAAAAAAAAAAAAAAAAGATTGAATTATGTGACCCTTACTTTGAACTTCATATTCCCTTCTCACCTTACTGTCCAATCCAACATTCAGCCTATGACATGTGATCAATGTTTCCTGATAAATCAGTCAATCAAATCAATAAATAAATCCAAATGTCTTACACGTTATGAGGAAGAACACTTTTCTATTTCAGATGATGAGTTTAAAGGTAGAAATTGATCACTTTGCATTTAATCTTCTTTTTCTTTTTCCTCCATTTCTTCTACAATGAAAATAGATCAACCATTTGCTAACTATGCTTGGCACAATCGTTCCTGAGCTGTATACTTAATGTGGCAGGAAGAGCAAATCAAAAGCTAACAGCAAGTGTTCCATCCTTTACCGGGCGGGAAAAAAAAAAAAAAAAAAAAAAAAGATGTAGTCAAAGGCCAAACCTTGGTAACAAGCTAGGCTTCACAAGAAGGGTATATATCATCTCGAAAATTATGTCACCATAATCTATGGCAGGGAAGCGTTTCTCAGGCAGTTGAGACATATTAACTTTGACATATCCATTATTACCCAATGACAAAATAACAAAATGCTCATAAAAGGCACTGAAGAACTAACACCTCTGAACTAATGAGCACAGCATCTGCAGGAAACATCTAAACAAGGCCAAAGTCAAAATCTCTACTTCATCATGGTATCACAACCACAAACAAGTTTTCCCCACGTTAATTTAGAATATGGATAATGTGGACAAAGGATTTAAATATGCAAATAATTACAACTGTAAATTTTAACCCAAGATTTTCCCTTTTTTTGTTCTCCCTGCAAATCCCAAGCTGAAATTACTAAATGTGTTGATTTTAGGTTAGCAAGAGACACTCCCCTCTAGAAGTCATCAGTGGGTTTCTTTTACCTAGGAGTAATGTTCACGCTCCTTAGCAAGACATGTCCTCCATGTCCAAGTTCTGATTTATATTTAGAGTTCTGTATCACACGTCATTCCTCCACTGACCTTATAATTTTTACATGCCAATCTATTCGCCAACTCAGGAACAGAACGCTGATATTGTCTGGCTGTGTCTCCACCCACATCTCATCTTGAATTGTAGTTCCTCTAATTCCCACGTGCTGTGGAAGGCACCCGGTGGGAGATAATTGAATCATGGAGGCAGTTTCTCCCATACTGTTCTCAAGGTAGTGAATAAGTCTCATGAGATCTGGCGGTTTGATTAGAAGGTGGTTTCCCTTTTGCTTGTCTCTCATTCTCTCTTGTCTGCCACCATGTAAATAAAGTGCCTTTTGCCTTCTGCCATGATTGAGGTTTTCCCAGCCATGTGGAACTATGAGTATATTAAACCTCTTATAAATTACCCAGTCTTGGGTATGTCTTTCTCAGCAGCTTGAGAACGGACTAATACAAACACATTCTTCTTCCACTTGGTGTCTCTCTTTGGTGTCTCTTCTTCTTGGTGTACCTTTAGCCTGGGAAGTTCTTCCATACCTCCTTTCCCCATTGAAACTTCTAATCCTCCTCCAAGACCCAGGTTAGTTGTTGCGTTTTCTATGAAGCTTGCCCTATTCCTCCAGACAAGTTAAATATTCTTCTGTGGAACCATAGCAAACTTCTTGCACATTGATTTAGCCCTATTAACAATGACATCTTATGTAATTGAAGGCGATTTGAATGTTTTTCCCTTCCTATGTTATATACCCCTACGGTTAGGATCTATTCTCAGAGTCACAGTGCTTAGCACACTGCTTTGCACTCAAAGAGACAATGAATATATATACATACACACACACACACACACACACATTTGATGATTAAATGAACAAATGAAAGTGTAGATTAGTTTATGGTGCATTTTTTACTTGTGATATTATAATACATAGAGCATCCAATAAGCTCTAAAATCATCACAACCAAAGGAAATAGGAAGACAACCAACCTATGGATAGCAACATGAGGTGTTTATTGCTATAAATTTCTCTTTTAAGACACAAGAGCCAAACTTGAGTGTAAAATTAATGCGGCAATGCCATATAAGGAGAACACTAATTTGAGGACCATCACACCTGAATTCATATTCTGACTCAACCATTTAACTCATTGGGATCTATTTCCTTTCTACATAATACAAGCAGAAAGCTTTATCTGTCTGTGCTGTTGTAAGGACCAAGTGAGATAACTGATGTGGTAGAAATGTGGGGTGAAGATGAGAGAAAGGCTACTATTAGATTAACCCATGTGTTTTCCCTGAATTAATATAAACTCTGGTCAGCTAGGAGTCTACTGCCTCAAGGAAGGCAGGAAATAGCAGAAGAGGAGTAAGCAGGAACCAGTCCTTGGGTTTTGAATTTCAGGAACCTAACTTGAGAGGGAATGGAAAAAAAAAAATCATGTGTATCTATCATCAATTTGGAAGAGAAAGTTATAAATATGAGCTAACTTTCCTTTTTCTTACCCCCACTCCAGGCTTCAACTTTTAATTACACAAAAAGCTCCAGGCTGGACAATGGAAGAGGGCCTAAAATCCTTTAGATGCTACAGGGCAAGGAAAGGAAAACTTTCTCTGAGCACCCAGCCCCCACTGCGCTTTGGGGAGAATGGAGAATCACTGGGAGGTTTATGAGATTTCAGAGCAAAGGAGGCCTAGGCCTCATTTCTCATCAGGCAGCAAACCCCTAAGAAGAAATTATGGCGATGTATCTGGAGAAGAAAAAGCCTTAAAAATTCTCACTACGTCCCTGTGGCTCAGTGTGGCCAATAAGCAATAGAAACATCAAATGAACCTACAGTGACTTGGAAGCAGATGAGGCCTCCCACAGCCTCTCAGAGGTCCTACAAACCCAGGTGGAGACACATCACATTTTCTGTAAATCCTGGTGGCGGGGGGAGGAGCGGAAAAAATGCAAAGACAGGCATATCTAATGAGACCTTCAGAATGGGAACAAGAAACAATGCAGCAGATCTTCACAGATGAGTGACAGTTACCTGACAGCAGTGAGGCTGATGACAGGGACCTGCCCATCCAACATCTTGGTACCGTGCACTCCCCTTACCCAGAGAACGGATAAAACCTCAGGGAAAGGAGAGAGGGAAAGACTGGATTAACTGAACTAACAGGGATTGAAGTTTCTGACATCCAATGGTGTTTCATAGTAGAAATTACATTAAGTTTTATTTTTTAAAAAAGGTAGGGGGAAGTTACATCATTTACTCCCCTGAGTTTGCAGACCTGGGCTTTACTTATGCAAAGTATCCAGCCCAGGGTTGACGTGGAGTGCTCAATGAATGGAGGCTCTTCCTCTCCTCTTCTTACCTCCTGGATGGACACGCCAGGATTTTGAATGGATATTTAGTATCTTATAAAAGACACAAAGGTTGACACACTTTTCCTGTAAAGGCAGATCATAAATCTTTTAGGTTTTGCATGCTGTAGGCTCTATTGCAACAACTATATTCTGCTCTTGTAACATGAAGACAGCCATAGACAATACATAAACAAATGAGTGTGGTCATGTTCCAATAAAAATTTATTTCCAAAGAGCAGGCAATGGCCTAGTTTGGGCCTGCAAGCCGTAGTTTACTGACCCCTGCACTAGGGGAAGGGAAAGTGGCTGAGAGAGGCTATTAAAATAATTATGAGATAGTATAGGCCTGAGTTAAGACAGCAGCTGTAGGAATAGGAAGGCATAAATAAATTAGGGAAGAGCAGGCAAGCAGCTACAGAGAGGAGGATCAATGAACAATTCACATACGATTTCTACCCTTGTAGACTGAAAAAAAAAAAAAAATGAGATAGTACTGAAGAAAGTGGAGCAGTTGGAAAAAGTCTGGAATCCTAAAAGAGAAGAGAATACAAGTATCTTCCTTAACACAAAAGGTCTTAGTGACCCTAATTCTGCATATGTAGAATTCAAAAGCAGAAAGACCAAGAAGAACAACTGTTTTTTCAGGTTCAAGCTGCCACACTTCAGCAGTCGTAACATGGTAATATACTGTTTCACCAGTGCTGTCTGCACTCAGTGTTGAAGTCATGGTCTAAAACTCTTCAATTCTTCATGCAGGCAATTTGCTGTGCCCCAAACCTAACCACTTTTCCTGTCAGATGTCCACTCTCCAGAGCCACTAGGCGCATCTCCCAACCTCCCCAGGGCCGGGTACCAAACAAGCAAGGACAGCATCTGTGCCCCAACTCCTTGGAATTATGCAAATCAGCTGATCCCCAGCAAGCCCCTGAACCTAACTTCCTCCCAATTGCCACACATACGTCACCGGCTACATTTTTAACTTGCTGTTACCCTGTCTCCAGGTGCAAGCCCCTGTTTGGTCCTTCACGGCACCCTTCTCTCCTTTGGAGCTGTAAGTAGTAAAGTGTTCTGCCTTTCATCTAGCCAATTGTCATTGTGCTGTATCACACCATCAAAAGAATCTTTAAATTTTTTTTTTTTTTTTTTTTTTGAGACAGAGCTCATTCTGTCACCAGGCTGGAGTGCAGTGGCATGTTCTCAGCTCACTGCAACCTCCAGCTCCCTGGTTCAAGTGATTCTCCTGCCTCAGCCTCCCAAGTAGCTGGCTACAGGTGTGGGCCACCAAGCCCAGCTAATTTTTGTACCTTCTTTTAGTAGAGATGGGATTTCACCACGTTGGCCAGGATGGTCTCAGTCTCTTGACCTCATAATCCGCTCGCCTCAGCCTCCCAAAATGCTAGGATTACAGGCATGAGCCACCGCGCCCATCCGAATCTTTAAATCTTTGAAGCAAACAGTTGCCTTGTAATGTTGATTTGAGAGGTGATCGGAGAGGAAAGCTTTTCCAAATCTGATTTTCCTCCAATGCTTATTTTAGGCAAACAGTTCAGTCAAACTGAACACTACTTGTGGAACATAGTACTTGCCCAAACATTTCCAAACAATTTACCAAAGCAGAAGCAAACATTCAGAGAGAAAACTGAGGGAAGGGACTTGCCATTAGATTATCACAGTACATCTGTTTTTTTAAAAGTCAATCCCACAATGTTCCTCACAGGAGGTTATTTTGCTACTCCCAAATGCAATCAGCAAATCACATCAAGGAGTGAACAGACTCTCCTTGATGAAAACTGGAGGAAGCCTCCACCCGTGACTATCACATGTAAATCGCTGACAGGGATTGCAAAGTTCTGTGGAAGTGGACTGGAGTGCTGTGTGTCTGCAGGTTGTCCATTTCACAGGCATTTGTAATTTGCTGTCTGTAAAACTGGCGTCTTGCCATCTGTTCTGAATTTGTCACCCTTAGTTTACGTTACCTAAAACTGTAAACTAGATTGACATTAAGCATGCAATTTGAGATTTTACTTCTATCAGTAAATTCGCTCGTAACCACCAGTTTGGGTTTTATGTAGCTTCTCTCTGCTCTCCAATATTGGTGCACTTAAATACCACTCTAGATGCCCTTCACTTCTGTTTCATAACCATTTCTTGAACTTCCCTTCATACCCCATCCTGCCCTCTTCCCCCAGCATACTGCTTTTCCAGGCCCCCGGCCTCCCATCCCCACCCCCACTGGCTCATCCTGTTCCTCGCTGTGTTCCTTTTTTGAGTCCTCCTTATACTCCAGCCTTCTTGACCTTTTCTTCATTTCTTATTCAGTACCTCCAAGAAGCTTCTCATTGCTTGATCTCTTTATTAAAAAAAATTCTCCAAATACCAAGATCTAGGGCCTCCTCAAGCCTTTGTTCTCTAAAATTTTTTTTTTTAAATTGTCTCAAGAAAAAACAGAAAGAGTATGAACTTCAAGATTTAGGCCTTATAGTTTATCTGCTTAGTGTCCTGCCAAGACACCTAAATTCTCTGCTATGGTCTGAAAGTTGGTGTCTCCCTCACATTTGCATGTTGGCACTGAACCACAAATGTGGCAATATTAAGAGGTCGGCCTTTACGAGGTGAGTAGTATGAGATTAGTGCCCTTACAAAAGAGGTTGAAGGGATCTGCCCTCCTAACTGCCATGTGAGGACGCAGTGAGAAAGCTCCATGTTTGAAACAGAGCAGGCCGTCACCGGATACTGAATCTGCTGGTGCCTTGATCTTGGACTTCCCAGCCTCCAAAACTGTGAGCAATAGATTTTTGTTGCCTACAAATTACCCAGTCTAGGGTATTTTGTTATAGCACCAAAAACGAACTAAGACATTCCATAAGTCTCTGTTTATCTATGTGATGAGGATTTAAAAAGTTACTAACACACAGGATTAATGTAACACACATTAAGATGTAAGACATCTAACATAATGTCAGATGCAAAGTAGTGCCCAGTAAATGTTATCCATTGTTTTAATCAATGGTTTATAGTCTAATTAATGTTCTAATTGAGTTTAAATTACTGGCTTATTCACCATCTATACCTAGGATTCGCAATACTGTTTTTTCAAAGTATGATTTAATTATTCCATCACATTATTTTGTATTTATGGGTATATTTTGCAAATCTGTTGAAATAATTTTAATTATAAAGGCTGAGGTAGAACAAAAATAGGATCTTCAATGTAAAGGGATAACCCACTAGTTGGACCAAGAACTAGGGTTTTTTTTTTTTTTTTTAATAACTATCAGTTAAAAGCTAATTTTAGAAATCCCAATAAATTTTATTGCATTGTGATACTCCTTGGGTAACTTTGTTCTGAGCTCAGAAATTTCCAGTTCTACCACAATGAAGGTGTTAATTTATACTGAGTTCGAAGAAGAGAAACCACCACCATATTTGGGGTTATTTGTACAATTGTTTGGGATTAACTTTATTTTATTCCTTTTTCCTTTCTTCATATTCTGACCTTGAATATTGCCCCAAATGAAGAAAGCCATCACCTAAGACCTTGAATGGTGGCAATAGCTATGGTTGTCCTGACCTTCACCCAAGGCAAGGTGCATACAACCCAAAAATTTCTAATCTATGAATTATCTTATTGTTACACAATAGGAAAAATTAATTTTTATCCCAAGGCCTATTTACTGCCTAGATTTATTCAAGACTAAAGTTCTAATTAAAGAAGGAGGAAAAGGAGGAGGAGGAGGAGGCGGCAGCGGTGGCAGAATCACAATCCTTTGTTTTTAAAATATATATATACAAAAGAACTATAGAAACATTCAGATAGAAAGTATAAAAATATACAATGCACACAAAAATGACTCAAAATACACTACTAAATAATAATCATTGTTAATAATTTGGTACTTTTTCACAGGGTTTAGTGTACATATTCGCACACACCAGCATAGTATAGATTGAATTATTCATGCATTTTAGCATCTAACTGGTGTACAGATTTCAGGACCTGTTTATTGCTTCTCCCAAGATGAATTGTCCTACCTCATTAAATTCCCATGATAGCAAACTGTTCTATCTAATTGAATTAATATTTAGAGGCCTAATAACAGGGGGAGTCATTCTTGAAAAAAGCAGGAACATTTCATAATTCTTGACCCAGCCATCTTCAATGGATTCCTAGGGATCTGATAGCTATTTTAAAGACAGAATGGTTTGAATTTCCAAACACCTACATATAGGCCTTCCCTTAATTCTTTCCTTTAGTCTAACTCAATGGTTTTCAAATTTCAAAATGTATAAGAATTACTGAGTAGTTTGTATATACATAAAACTGTGTGTATTATTATTATTTATGGGTGAATTAAAGTACTTCTAAGCATAATTTTGACTCTAAGTGATCTCCTAATTAACAGATGACTTAATTTTGTGTAATATAACTTTACTGTATGCATACATACATTTCTTTTGCACAATATATATTATTAAATAACCTACTAATTTAAGCTAATACAGACAATTTTCCATGTTATTGAATATTTTTACGACATTCCTGTTAATGGCTGTATATTATTTCAATCTAGGAATGTACCATACATTAATCAATACTTTATTTTTGAAGTTCCTAAGTTGTCATTAAGCAATTACCCCTCTTATGCCAAAATGTGAGTTCAGCTCGGTTAGAGTCAAAATAACCGGAATCATTCTGAAGAAATTAGCACAGCTCTATAGCTCCCTTTTCCGTCTTATAACAAAGACCTAGATGGAGACCCCAACCTCAGGAAAACATAAACAAATTAATTACGTTTGGGGTTATTTCATCTTCCTGAGAAAGCTGCTTTCTCTCATCCAAAGTGCGCAAATACATACATAAATCTAACCTTTCTTCCTTGAGGGAATCAGAAGAACAAATGGCATCATTAGACGGAGGGTGAGAGGCCTAGTGTAATAATTGGTTCTGGTAAGGACCATCAACAAATCCTTAACACCACCGAATGAAAGGTTGTTAAGAAAAATGATATCCACACAATTTCAAAATATCCACAGGTGACTTAACATTTCCTTAACATTTTCAAAGAAGAGAAGGTCTATTGATCACTGCCCGTTTCATATGATTAAATGTGACACCCACCACCGATAGTGATAAACCTGATATTATGTCATGTAAAAAGAGACACACCAGGAGGAGTGACGTCAGTAAGACAGCAGAACAGAAAGCCCCCATCCTGCTTTGCCAGTGGGGAAGACACTGATTCAGAAATGATACATGAACCAATTCCTTTTTGTGAGAAACCCATAAATGAGCTAAAAGACTTCTACACTGTGGACAAGTATAAAATCAGCATATCAAGATGATAGAAAAATACGTGGCGTTCAGTTACCAGAGTTCCTCCCTCTGGCTCAGAGTGCTGTGAAATGAGAAAAAACGCCCAGCTCCCAGCTTCTCTCTCAGCAGGGGGTAAAATAAAATTCTGGAACACAAGTCTAATGTTCAGACTCTTTGTGGAGCTCTTGGAGGAATGAGTTTTTGTCTCGCCTGAATCTAAGTGCTGGTAGGAAGAGGTGCTAAGTGTGGCACTATTGAGAACAAAAGCAATAATTTAGATAGCACACACTTACTGCCCCCCAGTCCCTTCCCAGCTCAGCATGAAATAAGAGGAAATAAATGCCACCTCCTGGTTGCCAGGTAGGAAGAGAAAGAGTTGGAACACACAGACAATATTCCAGGTTGTCAAGAGACAGCCCAAGAAAGGGAAGGAAATTATCTCAACATACATGTAAAACCTACAGTTAACACATTGCTCAGTGGCGAAAAACTGAAAGCTTTTCCTCTAGGATCAAGAACAAGACAAGGATGCTCACTCTCTCAATTTATATTCAACTTAAGTACTAAAATTTCGAGCTGGAGCAATTAGGACATAGTACTGGAAGTTCGAGCTGGAGCAATTAGGCAAGGAAAAGAAATAAAAAGACATGTAAATTGGAAAGGAAGAAGTAAAATTACCTTTTTTCACAAATGACATGGTATTACATGTACAAAACTCTAAAAGATTTTACTTTAAAAAATCTGTTAGAATCAATAAATGAATCCAGCAAACTTACAGAATAAAAAAACATCCAACATCAGGTATATTCTTATGCATTGAAAACAAATAATCAGAAAAGGAAATTTAAAAAATAATCCCATTTACATTAAAAAGAGTAAGATATTTACAAATAAACTTAACCAACAAGGTGATATGCTTGTACACTTATAACTAGAAAACAAGGCTTAAAGAAATAAAGTAAGAGGCCAGGCACCGTGGCTCACGCCTATAATCCCAGCACTTTGGGAGGCAGAGGTAGGCAGATCACGAGGTCAGGAGATTGAGAGTATCCTGGCTAACACGGTGAAACCCCATTCCTACTAAAAATACAAAAAATTAGCTGGGTGTGGTGGCACATGCCTGTAGTCCCAGCTACTTGGGAGTCTGAGGCAGGAGAATCGCTTGAACCTGGGAGGTGGAGGTTGCAGTGAGCCAAGATCATGCCACTGCACTCCAGCCTGGACGACAGAGGGAGACTCTGTCTCAAAAAAAAAAAGGGGGGGGGGGAATAAAATATGATAGAAATAAATGAAAAAACATCCTGTATTCATGAATTATGACTCAATATCACTGAAATGTTCATACTTCTCGAAGCAACTACAGATTCAATACAATCCCCATCAAAATCCCTATGACATTTTTTTGCAGAAATAGAAAAAAATCCTAAAATTTATATGAAAACATAAAGAACCCTGAATAGTCAAAACAATCTTGAGAAAGAAAAACAAAGCCACCTGCCTCAAACTTTTGACTTCAAAACGAATTACAAAGCTACAGTAATCAATGGAACAGTGTAGTGCTGGCATAAAAACAGACACACAGACCAATGGAAGAGAATAGAGTACAGACATAAAGCCACATATATATAGTCAACTGTCAATGAGAACACCAGGATACACAATGGGGAATAGATAGTCTCTTTATAAAATAGTGCAGGGAGAACTGGATACCCACATGCAAAACAATGAAATAGGACATTTATCTTATGCCATACACAGAAATCAATGGAAAATGCATTCGAAGGTTAAATTTAAAGGTACAAGAACTATTATACTATTAAATTCCTATAGGGAAATATGGTGAAAAATCTTCATGATACTGGACTTGGCAATGATTTATTTAATATGAAACCAAAAGCACAGGCAACTAAACCAAAAATATATAAGTGGAATGTATATTCCAAAAATATATATTCATGGAAGTGGGACTTCCATGAAATGAAAAAGCTTCTATGCAACAAAGGAAATAACAGGGTGGAAATTCAACCTATGGATTGAGGGAAAATATTTGCAATCCATACATCTCGTAAAAAAATAATATCCAAAATATATATAGAACTCCTCCAACTCAATACCAAAAAAGAAACAAGTAACTTGGTTAAAAAATGAGCAAAAGTATTTGAATAGACACTTCTCCAAAGAAGATACACGTGGCCAAAAAGAGCAAAAAGATGCTCAATATCATTGGGGAATGCAAATCAGAATCACTATGAAGTATCATCATAAGCCTGTTAGGATAGTTACTATCAAAACAACAAGAATATCAACAACAGAAAATAACAAGTGTTTGAGAGTGGAAAAACTGGAATCCTTGGGCACTGTTCCTGGGAATGTAAAATGGTGCAATTGCCATGGAAAACAGTAGGGAGGTTCCTCAAAAAATTAAAAATACAACTACCATATGCTCCAACAATCCAACTTTTGAGTACTGATCCAAAAGAATTAAAATCAGGATCTTGAAGAGGCATATGCACTGTCATGTTCATTGAAGCTTTATTCATGATAGCAAAGAGATGGAAACAACCTAAGTATCAATCAACAGAAGAGTGGAGAAAGCAAATGTGATATATACATGCAATGGAATACTACTCAGCCTTAAAACAGAATGAAATCCTGTTATATGCTACAATATGGATGAACCTTGACAGCAATATGCTAAGTGAAATAAGTCAGTTATGAAAGGAAAAATAATGCATGATTTTCTCATATAAAGTATCTGTAGTCAGATTCATAGAAGAAAGTAAAATGATGTTGGCCAGGGAATGGGGAAAGGGAACTATTCAAAGGATGTAGAGTTTTAGTTATGCAGGATAAGGAAGTTCCTAAGATCTGATGTACAGCAATGTGCATCTAACTAAATATTTGTACTGTGTGCTTAAAAAATCAAGAGGGTAGATCTCTTGCATGTTTTTTAGCACACTAAAAAGAAAGAGACACAATTACTGTCTTACATCTCAGGATTGCTATTTTACTGTTAACATTTAACCATAAAATCTTAGTGGCATGCAACAAATCAACATTTACGTTTTGCTTGCACATCTGTAGATTGGCTGCAGTTCTGCTAATCTAGGCAAGGCTTGGCAGCAAGCTGAGTTTTCGATTCGGGTTGAGTCTGTGTATCACTCAGTTGTCTAAGAATCAGAAAATGTTCTTACGTAATGGCAGGAGCACAGTGGATAATCCTAATTGCTCATGATGACTGCTAAGTTCCCATTGGCCTTAGCAAGTCAAGCTCAAAGACTTGGGCAAGAAATAAGCTCCACTAAGGAATGTTGGGAAAGAAAAGGGGACTTCTATACCACAGGCATTTTTGCAACATTCCTGACCAAGAAAGGTCTAACTTGATTCTAATCAAGAGTAAACAATCAGACAAATTCAAAATAAACAACATTCTACAACTGGCCTAGATTTTTGAAAGAAGTCTTTGACACAGAAAATAGACATAAAAAAGATGAGGAGAAATTATTTCAATTAAAAAAAATACTAAATGAAAAATTAAAACATGATTGGATCCTGGAATGAATAAAGTTATAAATGGCCATTTCAACTAGTAAAATTTGAAAATGGACTGTATGTTAATTAATAGCATGTAATTCTTATTAAATTATTTGGGTATCATAATGCTATGGTAGTAAACAGGAAAACATATTTCTTTATTCTTAGGAGATCAGTGCTAAAGATTTATGGGTGAAATGTCATAATATCTTTATTTTCAAGTAATTGATCAAAAAATACATGTATATTTATGCAGAGATTGAAAAAGGACATTAAAAATTTATTAAAGTTAACAACGAATTAATCTAGGCAAAAGAAAAATGGTCATTGGACTATGCTTTCCCTTTTGTTGTAGTTTTCTGATTTTTTAAATGTTAAAAGAAAAACAAAGGATGGATTTAATTGCCTGAAGAATTTGTAACAATTTTACATCATGTAGAGGAAAACCTAGGGTTTTACACTGAATTAAACAGATTGAGAGCTATAAGAATTGCATTCTCTAGAGGATTGCTTAGTGAACCATTGTAGTTTACCTCACACTGGCTGTAAGATGCTCGTCAAACCTAAAGACACTGAGGCTTGATACAGAGCTTGGCCAATTAGAATGCATATTCTAATTTGATGAAATAATTAATAATGATACAGATAACCTAAGATTAGGGAAATATTTGCAGGTAGAAGCTAGGGATCCCAATAAGGAACAAAAATACCTTCTAGGCCAGGGATCCCCAACCCCCAGGCCACGAACCAGTACTGGCAAGCAAGCAATGCTTCCTCTGTGTTTACAGCCACTTTCCATCTCTCACATTACCGCCTGAGTTCTGCCTCCTGTCAAATCAGTGGCAACATTAGATTCTCAAAGAAGCACAAACCCTGCTGCGTACTGTGCATACTAGGGAACTAGGTTGAACACTCCCTGTGAGGATCTAACGCATGATAATCTGTTACTGTCTCCCATCATTCCCAGATGGGACCATCTAATTGCAGGTAAATAAGCTCGGGGCTCCCAGGGATTCTACATTATGGTGAGTTATATAATTATTTCATTATATCTTATAATGTAGTAATAACAGAAATAAGTGAACAATAAATGCAATGTGCTTGAAACATCCCCAAAGCATTTCTCATTATGGTCCATGGCAAAATTGTCTTCCACAAAATCAGTCCCTGGTGCCAAAAAGGTTGGGGACCACTATTCTAGGTCAAAGAAGGCCCAGCTACAAGAGCCAGGGTATTTCCCTACCCCTTTGTAATTCTGTGAAGTCCATTTATATGATCATACCTCCATCCCAAACCACACTTTCTGGAAACAAAATCTGCTTTGGTTTCTATGAGTTACTTCCTCAACAAATGCATCCTTTAGCCAATTCAGAGTTTCTCACCAAATCCCCAAGAACCACAGCTCATGTTTCTTGTAAATAAGTTTGATAAAGCTCATTAAGAAGTTGATCCTTTTCAAGCATCAAATTCTCACTTTGCCTCTGATCCCGAAAGATTTCCTCTTGTGGCCCTGGGTCCCTGTTCAGGGAGGAGCAGGTATAAAACCAGAGAGAACAAAAGTAAATTTGAACTTGGCTGTTATTATGCATATCCCTTGAGTGACTATTTTCTTATCTACATACAATCAATTCAGCAAACGTTCTCTGTTCCACATTCTCTTTGGGGAACTGTAGTCCATCCTGATGAGGAGTCTGCTCATTAATAGAAAGGGGAGTTTAAAGATTTAGTATTGTTTAATTCCCATTTTTCTACAAAACAGAAAAAGCCAGATTTTCTCAATAAGGCCGGTACCTGGTAGAGAATAAATTTTATCTCAGGGAGTCACCATATTTTGATTTATTTAAGCTCTGGTGGTAATATCATTTTAAAGTCGTTCTTTAGCACTTACTTAACATATTTTTGTTTCAAAGGCAGTTGAGTTATATAATCAACCTCTGAGAAATATCCATGTTTTCAAATATAATTTTATCTATAGGGTGAAGTTGGAAGACTTGGATTTTTCATTTATTCTTTTTTTCCTGTATTCATTCACTTCTTTATTACACGTTTTCTATCCCAGTTTTATTAGTTTCATGTTGCCTCTGATGGTGATTCCAAAACCACAGCTTTCAAATATAAATCAGAATTTTCCTCTCAAATGGGACCAGAATCAACAAAATCCCCAGCTCCCACCCCCACATACCCTCCATTGATTGGAAAACCAGTACCATCCCCCTGCACAAGTCTCCTGAAGCAAGTATGTTTTTTCATATCAATGCCAACCTTGACCTCAAACTGCAGGGTTTCAGGGTCTTCACCATTACTTTTGGTCCAGGGAAAGTGAACTAGACAATTATACCTGGTATAGTAAGCACTTAACCCTGCAATGTTTAACTTCAGTGGAGAAATCTAAAGTGCCCTACAGAAGACCCAAGTGTCACTCCACATCTTAGAAAAGTGCTTTGTGTCTGTTTGCTATTTTGGACAAAATAAGCCTTACTTCTCAAGGCCAAGAACAGACATATCGAATCTTGGTGGATTTACAAAGAACTTAGAAATATAAATCATCTTGCTTCTACTGTGTTGTCTTCAATGGTCCTCTAGTGCTCCATCAAGAAGGAAACTATAGCCAGAGGGACCCTGGGCAAGGCAATTGTGTCTGAAATAACCTGAAAAAAAATTGTCTTTGGGCCCAATTGTTCTTAAGTTACAGAAGAGAAAGGCCAAGGGGCTTCAGTTCACAAAATTATTGGACGACAGAGTTAAGATTAGAATTTATAGCTCCTGTTCCTAGTCCATCATCCCATAGTCCCAGCTACTCCTACCTTTTCAGACTTTATCTTCCATTTTACATATATATGTGGCAAAAAAATCCAAAAAGAAATCTGGCATCAATAAATAGGCAAGTGTTTGACCTTCTGCCCCCATAAGTTTCCATTACTTACAATCATTTCTTAAAATTATGAACACTGCCTCAAACATGTGTAAATAAAAGGCATGATTTGAACTCTTCTGATTTCATGCTGCAGTTTTATTATTACCTCTGAATGTTGTTCAGCTTCTTCAGACAAACTACTAATGTTTTGCCCCTCTTTATTTAATAGCATCAACAGTGTTAGGCACAAGAAAATCGTATTTTCCTTAGCTCTTCAATTTTAGGAGTGCCTGAGATTTCATATGTGATTAAACTGCCTTGTTGTTTCAACAGTATTACTAATTCTTCTTAATAAACATGCTAAAAGAGAGGAAACTTGACATAAATATCTGTATATGAAAAGTAGATACATACGCATATACATATTTAAAGAACATATTTTATTAGATCTATGGGTAAAATATGCATAATAAAGGCAAAGATGTTATGGTATGATTCCTTCCTGCAATTTTTAGCACACAGAGCACCACAAAAAATAAATATCTGATTAAAACATTCAGCTTTAAATTCTGTTAATTGCCATATAGTACCACACATCTTTAAAGTACCTGGGTGTATAAGAAACTGTTCTTAGTCTACCAAATGTACTCTAACTCATAAAACTGCAGCATGAACTCAGCTTACCAAGAAAATATTATTTTGAGACCCTGAATCTACTGATTAAAAACTGTAGGTAGTTAAAGTCACAACTGCTTTGAGACTCCTAAAAAGTAACTACATGTGTGCAAAAAGGACAAAGAGGTGTTGCAAAACAAAAGAAGCCCCCTGATAAACAGTCTCTAAGAATACATGAAAAGTATTCCAGTCTTATGCAGACAATGGAATGCTGATTTGGAAAATGTAAGTGTAAGAACGGACAATGACAGATTAAAACTCATTAAAATTAAATCAGCTCATTGTGTATCCTTACCTGAAGGAAAATGATTCTTTTGTAAAAACGTGTATGCTCCTTTTTTCTTTTTACATGCAATAATACAGCAAGACAGTTCTCAGGTATTTTAATGTCTCTTCCTACTCCTATGGTGTCATATTCTACAAGAAAAAAAACAAACAACAAAAAAAGGCCAGGGCATCCAGCCATCCAGGACATATGAGAAAGTTTGTTGAAGAAACTTTATTTGACCATCAGCTACTCAGCTGAAAAAGCAGACAACACTGTCATCATGGTCTCTGTGGGGGTTTTATGTGGAATTCTAATTAACCAACCCTCATTTTCTTCTCAGATATTGAAAAAAACAATCTGACTAGAGTTCCTAAGGAATTTGGAAGGAAAATATGAATTTATATGTGGCATACATTAGAGGGGGCTCCCTGCAGATTCTTCAGAAGACTACTCAAGCATCTGCTTAAAACATTTCTTTAAGTCTTGAAATTGAAATGCCACTCATCAGAAATTGAAACCCCTAGAAAATATCAAATTACAAAACAGAAACTGTAGCATTCCAGTGTCTTGGGGTTGAAGAATAAAGTCTAGATGGTAAATTTCTGATGCACAAATCCCCTTTGTAAATCTCTATTTAACGGCCAGCCTGTCTTGAACTATAAAGCCCTATGAAGGACATGATATGATTGGCTTGTTCACTGGTCTGTCCCAAGGGTTAGGGAGCACAGTGGCTAGCACAAAGAAGGTAGCCAATAAAAATTTTTTAAGTTTTTTTTCTCAGAAACTTCTTTCTAGACATGGAAGAAGCAGAGAAAATGAACAAGATCAGCAAACCTCAATTGAGAACTAGGAGGCTTTTAACAAAGGGGCAGAAAAAAGAATGCAGAGAAGTAAATCTTTGTCTCTGTTCCTGTTGCTGGGAATTTTCTCCCCATCTTTTGAAGAAAAGCTACTGACAATCACAATAGTAACAGTGGCATTAGATAAAAGAATGCACATGTATTAATAAATTTGATCTTTAACAAAGCATCATATTTGCATGATTTGGCCCAGGAGTCAATAATCTGCTGGGCAATGCGTGAACTACCTGTGTATTTTTGAAAAATTCTTAATCAACACACTGTTGGGCATCAGAATTCAGTGCTTGTTTTTGAATTATTGATCAGTACGTGCACTTTAAAACATATAAAATTTGCTTAAAAAATTTGAAACCAGTACAGATGTTCACGCATGTGATGAGAATCATGCAATGTAAAATTCAGCATACCCTATATAACATTTGGGTTTTAGGTACCTGTTCATTTGGGAAACATCTGTGATATATTTGGAAACCAAATATAGGTGAAACACAGAAACCCTATAGACTCCCCGACAGGCTGGTGTTTGTTCCTGTCTATGAATTATTTTGAGCCAATATCTTGCTGTTCATATGCTTTCTCTGACTTTGATAATTACTCCACTAGGCTGCATAAAGCCTGTTCTCACTCGGGACACAATTACCATAGGTAATTGCATGTGGGCAAATATCTGCCCTTCCATTGGGTAGTCACAGCCTCACCCATGTTCCAAAGCACCAAGACCCCTTTTCAGGGATGCACTTGACATGTCATCGTTGAAGTAATTAGCATGCTCAGGGTTTTTTAAAACTGTATAAAAGCATCAAATTTTCACCAGAGACTTTTTGTTCTTGTCAAAATCTCTACCATAACAACCTGTGAATTACAATAGAAGGTAATTGGAACACAATGTTCCATAGGAACATGTCGAAGTATGGAGCTATCTCTCTACAGCATTAGCTAGGGAGACAGGTGCAAATATTTCCAAGCTCTCTATGCCATTTTCATGAGTTTCTGTTCACACTGTAACTAAAGAATTTCAAGTGCATGAGCCTGAACTAGTCACAATGGAATGATGGCACAAACACATTAAAAGCAAGGAGTGTTCTGTGTAATGCAGACAAAGCAATTCAAAGCACAATGCAGAATTCAGAGATTTTCAATGCTCACTTGTCTGCACTGATAGTAGCAATAGCAGTATCGATTTTATTTATTTACTTGCATCTTCATCCAAAAGCTGTAAATGTACCTTACAAAATACAAACAACACAATGGTTTTTTTTTTAAGCAACTTCAGAACTCCAGGAAAAATAAAGAATAAAGCCAGAGGTAAAATTAATATAAAAAATACATGCTATGATGTCCAGATTTGACACTGAGCTTTGTAGTAACACAAAGAGAGAAACATAACCAAATTCAAGTTGTCATTTTTCAAGAGAAGCAAAACAATTCCTGGTAAGCAGACTGGTAATTCTCAAATTCTAATTCTATTTGGTTATAAAAGGTACCTTGTGATTTACATTCTCCACTGAATTTGCTTTTCTAAATATTCCTGCTTTTTAGTTATAATGAAAATAGCTTTATTTATGAACATACATTTTCTAAACTGATATTATTCAAACTTTGAATTTACCCAAAGTATGTTGTAAACCAGTTTTTTGTGATTAGCATTTTAACAGAAATAATTAAAATGTAGTGCACATCGCATAACTATTGCTTCATGAAAATTGTGCTTTAATATTATATATACAGCTATCTCTTCATACCCACAAGTTCCACATCCATGGATTTGACCAACCACAAATAGAAAATATTTGAAAAAGAACACAATAAAAACTCACAGATTAAAAATACTATAATTTTAAAAAAAATTACATCATGTGGACAAGTATAGAGTTAGATAGAAGAAATGAGACCTCATGTTTGATAGCTCAGCAGTCATTATAGTTAACAGTAATCTATTGTACATCCTAAAATAGCTAGAAGAAAACAGTTCAAGTGTTCCTAACATAAAGAAAAGATAAATATTTAAGGAGATGGATATCCAAAGTGCCCTGATTACATCTTCACACATTATATGTATCAAATTACATGTACCCCCAAAATATGTACATCGATTATGTGTCAATAAAAATAATTTGAAATACTGTATAACAACCATTTACATTGCATTTGTATTAGGTATTATAAGTAATCTAGAAATGATTTAAAGTATATAAGAAGATGTGTATAGGTTATATGCAAATACTATTTCATTTTATGTAAGACTTGAATATCTGTGGACTTTGGTTTTTTGAGGCAGAGAGGTGGGAGGAAATAAGATTGTGAAATTTAAAATATATTTTTTTATTATGGGTGGTTGTTAAAAAAAAAAATTGTGAAAGCCGATGAGCTAGTCTGAAGAAATGTCTTCTTGCTTTCATTGGACAATCACAGGAAAGCAGACATGAAAAATCCACAGAATAGAGATGAGAAAGAGGTCTGTGCCTTTGTGCCTTGCGCAGTGAGAGTAAGGCAGCTGTAGACGAGGCAAGTTCTCTGGAGGATTCTAAGTAAAGTTCATAACTGCAGCAAGTCCCAAAAGACAATTATCTTCAACTACTCTCTTGCTATTACTTTTGATGACAAATTTTAATTAGTAATATTAGGAAGAGGAGACAATAGATATTAAAGTTATCTTTAAATCACAAGTCAAATGATAATACTGATACCTGCTTCAGGACCTAGCTCAAAGGAACCTGGGTCTGTGTGACTCCTCCACCCTCAACACTCCCAGGTACAATCAGTGGCTCCCTCATTACACGAGGATGCTATATGCCTCGGCTGGAGCCCTGACAACTTTCTCAGAGGCACAGTCATCTCCCTCACTGGACTGAGAACCTTAAAAGAGACATGGTATCTTTCCAGCAGTAGTCACACTTCTCAGCACTTTGTAGACACTCGAGGTATATTTCTGGAGAAAATGAATGCAAGAATGAGTAACTGAATATTTACATTACTCCTGTATTTCTATGAATCAAAATTTGTTCTCATAATGAACACCTGACATTCCATGATTCTATAAGGGTTTAAGAATTAAGAGAAAAAAGGGGGCTTTAATGTTAATATCATACATTCTAATTTTTTGAATTAGTGTGTGACATTTATGAAAGACGGCAGATCAGCTTCAACTCAGGCACTGACACTTAGGGACTGGTAGCAGTTCCCTGGAGTACCATGAGAGAAAGCATTCTAAGGCTGGCTCTGAGCTGAACTGGCAGAAGTGAACACCAAGATTGCTGAATGCTGCACACGAGAAGTTGACAATGGCTCACAAGCCACATCAATGATCTCCAAATACCTAATCAGAAGACCAGAATAGTCACCTGCAAAGGTACTGAAAATTGATTTTGTTGAAAGCAGCACTCCCAATTTTCCCAGCTCTTCCTGAAAAACAGCTGACTATAAGGAGTTTGGAAGTGAGCAAGTAACTCATGCATATGTTCGACTCACTTCAGTTTCATTGTTGACACTAACAGATAGTATAATCATTAATTCCCAAGAGGGAGAGACATCAGTGGAATTTATTATACAAAATCTCTTCTCCCTGGGGTGGGGCAGAGAAAGAGAAAGAGTGGCCACATAAACACTGCAACTCCTAAAACAGGTATTTAATAACTGCTATTAATATGCCACAGTAATTTTTTAAAATGAAGTGAGTAGCTGTGGTAATTATAGTCAAGTTGTCAAAACTTTTCAGTGTTTGTTATTTTTTTATAGGTAGCCATTCCCCCATTTCCTCCAGGATTGTCAGGGTTGAAATAGGGTAAGCAGCGGTCTTAAATGCTACATGAGACATTCATTTCAAAGAGGGTCTTTTGTTTTGTCTCTTCTTCCTTAGATCCATGTTTATAACCAAGATCTCTGTAAAGTAGAAAGCAATGCACTCTAGAGGAAATTGTTTGCAAACCAAAGAGAGAATTCAAAATTGCAGGTCAGAGCCATTTGCTTGCAGTTATAATGAAAATTCATGGTTAGATTTCAGAGCACTACTTGATGATTAAAGCATTGTTTGTAGTACCTTACCTGGGAAATTAGATAATGAGCTCTTAATCTCACTCATACCTCCAGGAAGTTCTAAATAGAGGTAAGTCACCAACAATTGGAAGAGTCCCATTAATGTCCTCAAGTTTGAGGAAAAGCTTCCTGAAGGAGATTAGAGCCATGGAACCCATTACCTCCCACTAAAGTTAGGGAGAATATTATTAGGGAGAGCAAAGTTAGGAAGAGCATTATTACAGAACTGATGAGCTGAGCAGGAGGAAACATGCTGAAGCCCACAAAATGGAATGCACCCTGCACCAGAAAGAGGGATTTCAAACAGCACATTTGAAAAACACACACACACACAACTGCAGAGCCCAGTTAGGGCTGCATTTGGTGCTACAACAGCTTTCCATCTGTCCCACCTCCATGTCCTCAGACTGCAAGGAATGTATAGAAGGCAACACTCAGGCATCAAACTGTAGCTAAGAGAAGGAAGGCTAGCTGGTTCTGGAAAAGAGAAAATGGATAAACAAGATCTGGACAGAGCCACTCAGGTTAAAAGGAGCAGGATGGAAAGGGACAACGTGGGAATTTTGCAATAATCAAAAGGAAAGAAAGAAAGAGGAAGAGAACAAGAAGAGACTATAGCATGCAAAGAGAAAGCAAAAACGCAGACTGTCAGAATAGAAGAGAAATCGTAGTGCTACAAATGGAAGCAGTTAAGATATGCATTATTTAGAAATTAATAAGAACAAAACATCTGTAAAACAAATGCCCAAACTAAAGTGATAAATAGCAACAACACGATGAAATGAAAGGCAACATAGCAAATAAATTTGAAACAGAAACAAAATAACACACATGATTAACAACCAATCACTTAAAGGGAGAATCTTCAGACTTTTCTATAAAGGATCTAATAGTAAATACTTTAAACTTTGCAGGCCATGAGTCCCTGTCTGTCACAGTTACGAATCTCTGCTGATGTATTCAGAAAGCAACCACAGGCAACATGCAAATGAGTTAGCACGGCTGTGTTCCAATAAAACTTTAGTTAACAAAAACATGCAGAAGGCTGGATTTGGCCCATGGGCTCTAGTTTGCCAACCCCTGCTATAGAGAACTGAATATATATGAAACAGAAAAAAATATTCAGAGATAAACTCAGGAAAATTTTATAAGACTATATAAAGGGCTGGGTGTGGTGGCTTACACCTGTTATCCCAGCACTTTGGGAGGCAGAGGCAGGTGGATCATGAGGTCAGAAGTTCAAGATCAGCCTGGCCAATATGGTGAAACTCCGTCTCTACTAAAAATACAAAAATTAGCTGGATGTGGTGGTATGTGCTTGTAGTCCCAGCTTCTCAGGAGGCTGGGGCAGGAGAATCTCTTGAACTCGGGAGGCAGAGGTTGCAGTGAGCCTAGATTGCACCACTGCACTCCAGCCTAGCTGACAGAGCAAGACTCCATCTCAAAAAAAAAAAAAAAAAAAAAAAAAAAAAGAAAGGAAAAAGAAAGAAAGACTACATAAAGAACTGAGTCTCCAGGTAAAAATCGAATGCTGGACACCAGGAAACATTGTATAGATCATTGGTGTGATGCAGTATGACGCTACTGAGACAGGAGAGTATAGTGATTATACTCCACACACTGTGGAGCTGTGAGACCTGGGACTAAATCCTGGCCCTGCCACCACAATCAAGGTGCTTCACTTAAATGTACATCACTTTACTTGTCAAATAAATATGAATAACATTACCTGCTACCTCAATAAAATGGTCTGAGGGATTAAAAATATCAACATATATGAAATTCTTAGAATAGGATCAAGACATAGAAATTTGGTTATGATTATGATCAAGAGCAAAACACATCCAAGTTAAATCACCAACCTTTAAAAATAAAGAAAAATATCATGCAGGAATCTATGCAGAAAAATTACTCATAGTAGGAAAATTCAGATTACCCTCATACTTTTCCACAGCAATATTTCATTCTAGAAGTCAACAGAACAATGTCTATAACATACTAAAGGGCAGCCTGTGTAACCAAGAATAGTACACCCAGTCAAGTGTTGCAGGCATAAAGGCAATAGGCTGGCATTCTCAAATATGAAAGAACACTAAGAAGGAAGAACTTATAATCCCCTTGCTAAAAAAATAAATTAATAAAAAAATTTAAAACTACATGACAATAAAATCCAGCCAACCAAGTGATAAATTAAAAAGTAAACTCAGTAATGGAAAAGTTATGGTAAAAGGACTAGCACTGAGCAGCGCTTCCATTTAAATAGAGAACTCATAATGATCAACAGAGGGAATTATGTTTGCAGAACAAAATGTAATGCTACAATGCTGACCAAAAAAAAAAGTAATTTGAAACAAAAAATCAGGATGTACAGAGAGGAGAGGAGAACAAAAAAGTAGAAGAGTCTTTCTCTCTTATCATCCTAGCAAGTTGCTTATAAATATGATTTTAAAAAGAAATATGTAATTAAAAATTTTTTTGACTTCATGTAAAAAGTCTTCATGTCCTTAGTGGGATGACATAAAAATTACTATTTCTTATTGATGAAGAAACATTGGTGATACTTTAAATGTCACTTCAGCTTCTTTTTCTTCTAAAATTTAAATAAGTTTAAATAAGCTTTAATCTAAATAAAATGAAGGTAGTATTTTTTATACAGCGAATGACTGCACTATTTCAACATTACTTTTCACTTTTTTTTTTTTTTAAGTAGAGATGGAGTCTCGCTCTGTCATCGCTCAGGCTGGAGTGCAGTGGTGTGATCTCGGCTCTCTGCAATCTCTGCCCACCGGGTTCAAGCAATTCTCCTGTCTAAGCCTCCCAAGTAGCTGTGACTACCGATGCACGCCACCACACCTGGCTAATTTCTTTTGTATTTTAGTAGAGACGGGGCTTCACCATGTTGCCCTGGTTTGTCTCGAACTCCTGAGTTCAGGCAATCTGTCACCTCAACATCGCAAAGTGCTAGGATTACAGGCATGAGCCACTATGCCTGGCCTATTTTTCCTTTTTATATTCAATTATTTATCCATTCGCTCTGTATATGTCTAGAAAACGTATTCAGAATGAACAGACTGATGTTTCTCAAGTAATTTTTAGATGATATAATTTAGGGTCATTTCTTTCTTCTTTGTATTAGGTTGATACAAAAGTAGTTGTGGTTTTTGCCATTACTTTTAACTATTTTTAAGGGCCAAAACTGCACCAACCTAATACTTCACTCTGTCGTGTATTTTGACAAGCATGACATGAAATTTCTAGCTGTCTGCCAAAGTCCTTTCTCTCTACCTGCCTACAGTTACAGCTGTACTGTTTCCCACCCCCTCTTGTACCCATGCGTGTCTATGTGACTAAGTTCTCTTCAATAGACAGCGAGGAGCAAAAGCAGCGTTCAATTTGACCCAGAGTGATCCTTGACTTTTTCTTTCTGCTTTCTCCTTGGTGACCAGATCCAACTTAGAAAGCATGTGTTGTAGATGGCAGCTGTGTCAGGCCATAAGTGTGAAAAAGTGTGTGGAAAGAGCCACTCCACAGCCACAAATGTGGTTGAGTTCTTAAACCATGTTATTGTGATTCTGGTTACAGAGCATCCTATTCTTTTAGTATGATTAATGGAAGCATGCATTATTTTATTGGAATGTGTAGTAAGCCAATAACCTAAAAATAGAATCAAAATAGTCTAAAAATTAACAAAATGGATGAGAAAGTCTCCGCACGTAAGCCACAGATTCTGATTAGTCTGGCAGTAGTGTAAGAACACATGTGGCCACCCTATCATAACTGAGGGTGCTCTCACAGGCTGGGGCCTGGTGGTAATGACATGAGTGGCCTCACAAATCTTCTGAATGTTGAGACTTGTTTCATGTGTCTACTTTTTAGAGAAAGTCTAGTTTATAATGCTTCAGATTATTCAAGAGAGTATGTTCCCCCTGAGTGCAAAAGGATATTAGTCTTGAATATCATTACCCTCGCTATCCAATCAGACATTTCACTTGGTTCTAAGGCTATCAGCTGGATCTAGACCAAACTGTCTTCTCTAAACACTCTTTCATACCATTTTAAAAATTAATTTTGACACAGAACTTTTTTTCATAAATTAATTTAATTCCTTTCTCCAGAACACAGTCAGGGAAATATTGCCAATACTCCATCCATTGTGTTTTTGACATTTAATAAGAGACTATGATTCTATAGCTGTGCATAGGGCTATTGAAAGCCAGTGAAATTATGTGGATCATTTAGATACTAATCCTGAAAGCTAAGTATTTACAGGAAAAAATTATCTGAAAACTGGAAGGAACCTCAAGAGACCATTTGGTCCAGGCTCTTCTGAGTAAAGTATCAGATATTTTTCTAAACTTTTTAATTATACTGCAAGATGACAGGTTTCCAGATTTTATTTATCACCACTGAGATAAACGGTTTTCAAATAATCACTGAGGAGAGGAACGTGGGAGGTTAAAATAAAAACTCTCATTTAGTTCCCTTCATACATCTGCCCCTGGAAAATCTTTTTTGAACTCCATCTTTTTTTCAATTTTATGAAAGAACAAATTGGAATATGAAAGGCATGAGAATCCTCAATGTCTGGCTCACTTCCTCTCAAGAAATAAAAATCTTTCAACGATGTGTTTATAAGTTAGAAGCCAGACACAAACACTAATTTTTCAGTCCAGAGATATCCAATTTCCATTATAATGAATTTAAATCTCTGCAAACTAGAGTGTTTTTAGAAACCATGCCAGTCAAAGATGTCTAAAACAATGTTGCTTGATTCTTTTCCTAAGTTAGCTTTATATCAATTAGCTATTATCGCTACTGAGTAGTCAGCCCCCTCAAAGATAACCATTCTATTCTCTTTATTCTTGACTATCTTATTAATTTTGACATTTTTCCTTTTATACATTAAGGTAGCAATAGCAGCACTATCAAATTCATCAAGTAGAGAAAGATACTTCCAACTTGAAATCTAATTAATTTTTCATGTTCATTATCTTTTAAGATTGTTTCTTGCAAAAGGACATTATCAGTTCTTCTTTTTGTGATAATTGATGCACTGCTTCCCCCAACCTTTTATTTTTTCTAATAGATTAGGAAAGACCTTTAATACAATTCTTCCCAATGACTTTTTAAAGGATAAGTATTAAATATGTCATTCAAGATGCATAATGTGCTACAAAAATTAGATCCATTAGAATAAGAAACTCATTAAGGGGTAAGTTTAAAGGGTTTACAGAAGTACACCATTACTTTATGAAGTACTGAGTTGTTAATACAAAATCATGCTAACATTCATTACCTTTTGTTAAAAAAAAAAATCCTACAAACAAGAAAATTCTTTAAGGGAAAATATAACAAATTCTATACTGAATGTTTTCAAACACTGGCTCTCAACTACATATCATAAATCACCATAAAGGAAAAATGAAAGTTAAGAGAAAGGAGTGAGTGAGTGTGTCCACCCATTTGTTTCAGGAAAGAAAAGGGAAATATTCTGGATTGTCAAATCTACCTCAAGTACCTACAGTACTAGCTGTAAGTTCAAAAATGAATACTAAACCAATATTTTATGTAAAATTCTAATAAGTTTTAATGCTGGCAGTGAAAGCATAGAACTGAGTCAACTTTCTCCGTTTGGCATTGGGAAACAATTCTCTATAATATTCCTACCTACTAAGTCTGCTAAAGGAATGTCTGATGCTGTGAAAAGGGTCCCTGTCTTTATTCCTAGTTGTTCTTCCCCGATGGGCCATAAAATTACTGGTCACTAATAACTACAGGAGAGTCGCCAATTCATTTAAAAGAAAATGCAGATAGACTTTTTAGGATTCAGAGAGAAGGGAGAAAAGTAGGAATAAGCCAGGTGAAAAGAAGGGAATCCTAACTACTAGGCTAGCAGGTCCCTTAAAACAGTACCTGAATTTTTAAAAAGTGAGGGTTGGGAGCATGCACCAGAAGCTACCTGCTTTTCAAACATAAACTGTGACAAAGCATTTGCCTCTTCAGAGATAAAGATAAATTGAGTCTCAAAGAAACTATTAGTCCTGATCAATCCAGGTTGCCTGGCAAAACAAAAAAAGAAGGTCCAAATCTGAGCTACCAGTAAGATTTATTAAAACACATACTAGAGTGTTTTCACTGTTCACTCTTTTTTTAACCAACCATAATGTTGGAGATGCTAATTCTGTCCTTCCTTCTGTAGGAATCCTTGAGGTATCTTCTCAGCAATGAAAGCATACTCTCTCACTTGGAATCAACAGAACATGTTAGCAAATTGAAACCATAGCTTTTGCCTAATGAGGGGAATTTTTCTCTGAAAATCTCTAATTCATTAACTAGGATCAAAACAATATATTCAGTTTCATTAGGTACATGTCTATGCAATTGAACTATCCAGCTCAACAAAACATTAGAATGCACGTAGCACAGACAGAGAAATCCCGAGGATTCACATAAACGTATACCTTTGCTTTTCTACTCAGGCATGGATTTCAGAATATTGAAGAGAATATTAAAAAAGGAGACATGACAAAAGAAAATCAGAGAATTTAAAAATGTTACCTGAATGATTCCATGTCTCCCCATTGAAAGAGAACAGGGTTGGCAGTTTTTTTGAAGAATTTACATGGCACAGCCCCTGCTGAGTAATACATAACCAATGCCTAAGAATTCACACCAAAAATAAAGTAGGCTCTCAGCAGGCATAACTGCTTTTTAAGTTGACTCAGAACATAATTTTAACACTTTCTGAAATTATAGGATTTTTTTATGCATGTGTCCCACTTACGTCTCAATTCTTTAGTGCTGTCATTAAAAAAAAAAGATAAGCAAAATTCAGAGAGGGTGACTAAAAGGTGAGCTGTTTTATAGAGAAGAATAAGCTAACATTTCCCTGGTCATGACATATAATGCCATATAATTTGAGAAGAAAATAAAATGAGTCTCATCTTCAACCTATGGTGTCTTCAAATGTATTCTGAATAAACCCAATCATGACACCATTATCTTCTCCATTTAGCTTTCAATTAGATACGCAGGGTTTAAATGATCACCTTTCCTTAGGAATATGCATGCTCTCTCCCTGTAAGAAATACTATTTCCTGTCAATGTTTTGTTAATACCTTCTTCAGGAGAGCTGATTTCTGTGTCCTACAAAAGTGGTTCTGCTGGCATGATCATTATCATCATTAAGCATTTATGAAGCACTTTAGAGTTATTTACTAGAACTCATGATATCCCTATAAGATAGGTTGGTATAATGGTCTTCTCATAAATGAGAAAATGGAGGTTAGATAACTTAGCCAAGGTTACACAGATAATTTGGATAAAAGACTCAAAGTTCCAGACTTCCTGTTTAGTATATAAATGAAAACCCTTAAGTGGCATAAAAAGTTATCTGTTTCAAAACTTTACACCTTAAATGGTTAGCGGACATAGGTAACAAGGGAGATGGTTCTATGCTCTAACCCTGTGGCTGACAGAATTGTTTCAGTGGATCTGTGATGTCAAGGCCAGTGTCTCTGCAGTTCTCTTGGTGGTTCCTTCCTGATCTCAAGAAGTTAGCTACAGCTTCAGGCAATATGTCTGCATTTGAGTATAAAAGAAAGATGCTGTGTTACCAACCCTGTAGATCTCCATCGGGAAAGCAAGAACTTTCCAGAAAATCCCCAATGCAATTCTACTTATAGAGTTTTGTCAAGAGAGGTTGATCATATAACCATTTAACTTTCTATTGTTTATAACAGAGGGCAACAAAAATGGAGATCAAGAAAGGCCATTGTGCTGGCTGACTAACGGTATCTGCCACAGTTGTTTGCAGAAGTTTCTGTTGGATATTTATTTGCTAAGCATTGTTCGGTTCCATCATATGCTAGCATTTGCTAACAGGTGAGTGGAAGCCAGCTTCCTAATATTTTTTAATTGGTATAAAAACTTCTAAGTTGAAAACATTTTATTCACTGACTTAATTTGATGAGAGAAAAGAAATTATACAAAGATAGCCATAAATTAATTTTAATGGATTAAATCCATGGTCTAGTTTATTATGTTCTAATAATTTCTGTTGGAAATTATTATTTTAAGTAGCCACACATTTTCTAGTGTCCATGCCTGTCCTTTCTTTGTGTCAACCCCCAACAGATATATTTTCTTCATCCTCCTTTTTGTTTATCTAAATCTG
Source organism: Saimiri boliviensis (assembly GCF_048565385.1). Lineage (NCBI taxonomy): Eukaryota > Metazoa > Chordata > Mammalia > Primates > Cebidae > Saimiri > Saimiri boliviensis. Next base: position 56,918,458 of record NC_133464.1, read on the forward strand.
ATCTGCTTTTAAGGTTTGGTTCAGCTACCACCCCTCCTATGAATGTTCTCCATCCATTTAACCCATGATTCAATCACTTAGTTGGCATAACACACAACTTTATCTTGCTGGGACATTCAGCACCTGCTACGGGAGTATTTACTAATTATAAAGATTCATTGTATGATTTTTTATCTAACTATGTCTCACAACCCCAGGGAGTGTGGTCTCTCTTCTGTTTTGTGTACATCTACACAGAACAGCAGCAATATTTGTTGAACACTCAGTATGTGTCAGTTGAATAATTTCCACATATGATCTTAATTCTTTTAACAACCCTGTAAGACTAGTACAATCCTTATCCTCATTGAAAAATTAGGTACTACAAATTCAGAGAGGTTAAGCAGCTCTCTCAAAGACACACAGTAAATAATGCAGCTGGAATGTCAATTCCGGCAACCCCTCTTAATCACTATGCTTCTACTCATTCTTCAATGAAAGAAGGGAGATGGAAGTAAGGAAGAGAAGGAAGGAAGGAGGGAGGGAGAGAGTGAGTCAGCGAGAGAGAAAGGGAGGGAAGAAATAAGGAAGGAAAAAAGAAAGAGCTGGAGGGTAGCAAGGATGGAGAAAGGCAAGCAGGCAGGTAACAGGCAAAGACGGACTTACCGTGAGACTAAGGAAACGTAATTGCCAGGGCGCTGCAATCACATAGGCTTTTCCAAGCCCTGGAGAGGGCCTCTAGCCATATGCTTTTGTAATTTTGTCAAATTCTCAAGAGATATTTTAACTGCAATTAGTTAAGACATCTTTCTCTTTTCATTCTCACTCCGCCTCTGTTACACTTGCCCTCGTGTTCAGGGGCATTGGAGTGGCCATGTGAAATTCTGGATCCAATTAAAGTAAGTTGAGTTTAGGATGTATTTGGATCTGGCAGAATATATTTATGTTGTGTGCAGTCACTTGCTATATAGTTGCTATTTTCAATCATCATAGTATAGGAATGGCTTCTAGGGAAATTCTTACTGACCTTCGTGTCAACCCACCAGCCTGATTACATGAAGGTACCATATCACCCAAAGATAACCTCACCAAATGATGTGGACTATGCTGCCTGGCTCCAAAAGCATATGGTAGTACATGAGAAACAAAGATTGACACACCTGAAGCTGGAAGCTAGTCTGTAGAAAATTCTTGCAAGCATTGAATATGGACAATTGTAAGCAGGGAATCTGCCTAATGCCTAGTCAAAATGGAAGTTCTCACCTCTCAGGAATATTCTAGCTAATGAAGATTATTCCATTATAAAGATTCTGATATTTATTTTCTTTGTAATGGAGATTGTACTAAATAGAATTTATCAGTATCCCTGTGTTTGTAGGGTGCAAACCTGTAATAGGGCTACAAACAGCAAATACGTCTGTGAGTGAATCCACGTTTTATGTAGTCTAATGGGCCTTAGCATAACACTACCAATAACAAAAAGTGTTGCAAGAGCACACTTTTATGAATTGTCAATAGAAAGACAAATTCCATCAATTGCGCAAGAGGAGAGAATGGATTTTATTTTTCTCTTGGTATATATAGAGAGAATTACAAAATCTTTGTCCTATAAATAGGCAATTTAACCAATAATATAGAAAAAATGGTGTGTTAAGGGGTAAATTCATGAAGGAATACAATGTTACTCTTCATAAATTGTATGATGCTTGTGGCTTTGTCAGCTTTTAAAAATTGTAAGTGGCTGTGGTAATTAATTTTATATATGCAACTTTGTATTCCTTTTCTTAAAGAGGTCCCAAATATTGCCTAAGCTTTAGGATTGCTCATAACATGGTTCTGCCTCTGAAAGAAAGAAGAAAGATGAGACTGTCTATTCAGCATGTAAATGTTTCCTTAAGAAATAACACAATGTGTACACTCTTATGAAAGACTACAGATGTGAGCAGCAAAGATGTTCATTAGGATGGTGAGAAAAGCATCATTTCCCCGAGACGATAACTAAGGAAGTTCTGTTTGAAGCCTCTGTTAGAACTCGTGGTTATTCAGATCCTTTGAGAAGAAGCTGGGTTGCAAAAACTGGAAACAGAGTATTTATTGATATACTTTTTGAAGATATTCGGTATTTGTCTACATATAACTTTTAGTACAGAATCAAAATACCAATTTAATATAGTAATAACTATATGCAGAATAAGCAACAAAACTTTTAAACTAGCTAAGGAAGAGTTCAGTTTCTGGAGCAGAAAGGATGGAAGGAGATGGAGAAGGCTCTCAGCAAGACAAAGTTGTGCCAAAGACTAGAATAGAGAACCATGTATAAAGATCAGGACCAAAAGGAAAATGGCAGCAAAAAAAGGTTAGGAAGGAGAACTCAAAAAAATTATGGAGGAATGAGACCCCAGCACTGATGCAGCACAGCTCAGGTAAGCATTGCTTCTATCTGCACTTCTCCCATTTGAGGGGGTGTGGAGCTAAATAAATGAAGGGCTGTGTCACAGGGCTAATAGCCCAGCTGGGATGAGTACATTATCAGCCCAACTCTCACTAGCTCAGGCTATTACTAGAAAAAGGGAGAGAGAGAGAGAGAGAGAGAGAGAGAGAGAGACAGACAGACAGACAGACAGACAGACAGACAGACAGACAGACAGACAAATAGAACTAAATAAGAGAGAATGGAGAAGACACTGAGAACACAGGAGAGAGATGAAAGAAGAATGACAGGAAAGAAAGCCCCGCCCTCTGTGGAGAAGGGAGGAGCCCCCACTTAGACTTGAACATGTTCCAGATCCACAGGTTGTCCACACTCTGACTCTATCCCATACGATAATGCCCCTTTCTCTGCTTTTACCAAATACAATTTATTGATGAAGAAGAGGATCCTTGAGGTAAGGCTCCTGGCTGAACGAGAGCCTTGGGGCAACCAATGACTTTCTAATAGAAGGCAAGACAAAAAGAACCAAGATATATCTTGGAATGAATTGTCAGCTGCATTTTCCTAGATATGCCCAAATGGTAAAAATAAAAGTAAATGCTTGTACTGAGTATGTGCAGACCAGACATTAGATTAAGCACTTTGCAAACATTTATTGTGCACAGCAACACTTTTGAAGTTGGTTGTAAGTATTATTTTCATTTTATAAGTTGAGAAAGTTCAGGCCTAGAAAAGTTAAGAAATATGCCCAAGCTCACATAGATACTAACTGGTGGAATTTTAGGATAGTCACCCTGAATACAGAGTTGAGGTTCTTTAAAACTACATCATAGTCACTACTATTAAGTTAGACTCAACTCTAACATAAATTAGAAGTACATAACTTCCATTTGTGCTTTTGCTCACTTAAAGGTGCAGATAGGATGTCATTTCAATTCTTTTCATTTTTCTGCCTTTTACATTCACCCACGTACATCTGTGTCTGCAGAGAAGGCATTTCACTGCCTTACTTCCTCAAGTAAAAAACATTGGAAGAGTATATTTTGGATCTCTCTTCTTTATTTCATGTTTCTTGCTAGAAAGAAGCATCCAGCCTCTGGTACCAGTCTCCTAAGGTAGCACTCCAGCCAAAAGCTAAAGTCAGATTTTTGGCCATGTTTTGTATCCCACCCTCAGAGGGTAATGAACTTGTGTTCCATCAAGAAACACCCAATGACTTTCAGCATTCCCTTAGAATCTGTTTTCAAGGCATTTGTTATAGACAGCTCTTTTGCATGAAGACTGGAGAAAACGGTGCTGTTCCTTACATCTCAGAATCTTGCCAGTTTAGTACACTTATACACTTATAGAAAATAGCTAAGGAACTAATGGCCCACAAAATTTCTTATCTTAGCTTGAAACTGTGTTTCAGTTAGAAGCCAATAGTTTTCTCTTTACCCTTCTATTACTTAAAATATCCAAAGCTGAATTATATTATTTTACAATAAAACATGTAGATTATTGTATTCATAAGTAGAAAACATTAACAAGTTTTAACTATAAAAGAAGTTTAGCAAATGTGGCCAAATTATAAATCTTTGAAGCAGAGAGTTCTGCAACAGTCAGGTGAGTTCTAATGTAGATATTAAAGTCATTTAGAATATTTTTAAGATTTCACTGAATGGTAGTGTATTTTTTTAACATGTGACTAACAAATAGCAAGCCTGTGTTCCAGCATTATTTCAAACATTCACACTATATAAGCTTATGTTAAAGGTATAATGTTTAAAGGTTCTAGGTCTAGGGCAAAAGTATGAAATATGTGTCCTGAGTGAAGGATCTTGGTCCCTGGGCTGCTTGAATCCAAACAAAAGTATCTACAAAATTTTGGATTTTTGGATTTGGATCATATATATCAAATATTGACCTTCATATTGAATAAGCCACAAAATGTCTATGAATTCCAGCCCTTCCTTTGTATAATTGGGACCGTAATACCTCTTCCGTTGTTAGCTGAGTGCTAAACACAGTGTGTATAAAGCACAAGGCATGGATCAGACTATGGGGCATCTCTTCTTGAATATCTTCCAAGAACTTCAAACCCAACACATCCCAAAAGTGAACTTACGAATTTCCCTCCCTCCACCTTCATGCCTGTCCCATTCCAATGACTCAAATCAAAAAACATAGGAGGCATCACTGTCTCTCCTCTTCTCCTTTAGCTTCCATATCTAATTGTACGGTAAATGCTGACAAAATTGTTCCCTTAATAAATCTGGTCTCTGTCTCCTATTATCCTAGCTTGAGTCTTCATCCTTTTTTGACGGAATCATAGCAAGAATGACTGGTCTTCCTACTTTCTGAACTTTTTTCCCTCAGATCCAACCTCCACATTATTTCTAGATTGAAGACCTGATATTGTTGCTCACCCATCTAAATCCTTCCTGTGGTCCTCGCATGCCTCCAGCAGCACCACGTCCAAGCCTCCTATGACAGAGTAAGGCACCCAGTGTTCTCAAGTCTGTGACTGTGGTTTTACTCTTCACTGCTAACACTGCTCACCCCACATCCACTGTAACAATAGCAATCCGGGTCACTTGCAGTGCCTGGCATGTCCCCCATGCCCAGAATGTCCCCTCCCACTTCTCTTCCTCCCCTAGATTGGTGCTACTTCATCTAGACAGTCCACAGCAGCAGCTTGTAAGAAATGCAAATGCAATTAGCTGGGCATGGTGGCGTGTGCCTGTAGTCCCAGCTACTCAGGAGGCTGAGGCAGGAGAATTGCTTGAACCCAGGAGGCGGAGGTTGCGATGAGCCGAGACTGTGCCATTTCACTCCAGCCTGGGTAACAAGAGTGAAACTCCGTCTCAAAAAAAAAAAAAAAAAAAAAAAAAGAAAGAAAGAAATGCAAATGCACAGGCTTCTTCCTACATGGACAAATCAGAATCTCGGGTATGAGGTTCAGGAATCTATATTTTAACATGTTCTCCATGTGATTCTGATAAATGCTAAAGTTTGAGAAGCACTGACCTAGAAGATTCCTACTTATCTGAAATCTAAATTAGGCATCATCTCCACAGAAAGCTGTCTCTGAGACTCATAGCATGAGTAAGATGCACTAGATGCCTTCTTATGAAATCTCGTAGAATTCTACACAGAGTGCTTATCATTCAATGGAATTGAATTGTTAGGATGCTTATTTCCTTCCAAGGATTATAAGTTGCTTCAGAGTGAAATATATATCTTAGTTTGATTCCCCAGTACCTAGGACCTTATATTTTTAATAACAGTAGATAACACTTATATAGTGCTTATTATGTGACTTGCCTTTGTCTAACTGTACATAAATTCACTTAATTATTGCAATAACCCTAAAAGATAGATACTATTATTAACCTCATTTTGCAGATGAGAAAACTGAAACAAAGAGAAACAAAATAAAATGTCCAAAATAAGCCAGTAAAGAAGTAGGATTTGGAGACATCCAAGGCTGGCCCCAGAGGTCATGTCCCCAACTGCTACAGGGCACTGCCTCTGCAGAACAGAAAATGAATATATGAATTGTCTGGAAAATGACTGCTCAGAGAATGGAAACGACCACTCTGATTACCATCACTGCCAGACTCCCATAAAACCAAGTTCCTTGCTAACCCTCCACAATCAGCTCTACTCACTGCTGCCTACTCACTGGCTCAAATACTCTCTCTTCAGTTCTCCTACCAAGATGTAGTAGGAGTTGATGCAATGCCAAGGCTGCCTGGAAAAAATATAACATTGGCTTCATCTCTTGGCCTCCTTTTCTTACTTTTAACAAGATCAGGAAACTCATGTAGCACAGGGTTTGTGCCTCCCAATTACACTCCAGTCCAAACCTTCACTGGTAGAGTTATTACCTTAGAGTGTCCTCTTAGTGACAGTGTAAGAAAATTCTAAGACAACTTTCAATTCCATTTAAAGCCATCAAAGGCAATCATCCGCAGGGTACAGATAGTATTCTCACTCCATCCTAATGTACAGATATAATGTGATGGGATAACAGAAATTTTGTGAAATGCTTACCAGTCTCTTTTCCCTTCCTGGTAATTGTTTTAGATTGAAATGTGTGACCTTATTTGCAGATTAGGCCTTTACAGAGCTAATCAAGTTAAGATGAGGTCATTAGAGTGGGCCCTAATTCAATATGACTAGTGTTCTCATAAGAAGAGAAAAATTGGACACAGATGCAGAGATAGGGAAGATGATCCATCTACAAACCATGGAGAGAGGTCTGGAACAGATTCTCCCTCCCTGCCCTCAGAAGGAACCCACCCTGCAATACCTTGATTTTATGCTCTGGCCTTCTGGATTGTGGTCTTAGTTCTATCAGCCCCAGCAAACAAATACAATCATCCCTTAGTATCCATGGCAGATCAGCTGCAAGACCTCCCTAAGGATACCAAAATCCACGGATGCTCAAGTCCCTTATATAAAATGGTATAGCATTTGCATATAACATGAATACATCCTCTTATATACATATTCTTTAAATCATCTCTAGATTACCTCTAATACGTAATACAATGTAAATGATATGCAAACAGCTGTTATACTATATTGTTTGGGGAATAATGACCAAAGAAGTCAGTACCAATGGAATCATCCACTTTTTCCTTATATTTTCAATCTGCAGTTGGTTGAATCTACAAATGCAGAACCCACAGTTACCAAGGGCCCACTGTACAGTAACCAAGATTTTTTTCCTTACAGCCTTTTCATCATCCCTGCAGCCAGGGATGGGGTGGATGAGGGCCTTCAGAGGCAATAAAGAAAATGGGGTAGAGGAGCAGCTCTTGTCAGCTGCAAAGGAGTACAGAGCCCATCAAGAGTCAAGGGAAAGGTTTGAGTTGGGAGAGAAAGAAAGGGAGAAAACAAGGTAAGAGAGAAGAAGAAGAAATACATCAGGAGAGAAGGCCCAAGAGTATCTTACATTTCGGCCATCCATAACTCCAGAGTTGAATTCTAAGAAGATGGACGGTAGAAATACCCCTTAGAGGTATTGCTTCTCACTTCTCTGGCAATTGGCAAGCCCCCTAGAGACTTCGAGTTGGTCAAGATGCCAGAGCACTACGGTTCCAACTGGGATGGGGATAGAAGTACAACTGGCTGGAGTAGGGGGAGCACTGTCTAGGTGGATGGATGAAGACAGTATGCCTGATTCTCCCGAACCCAAGGACGTAGAAGCCCCATGGGCTCCACTTGGGGATATGCAAGTGCTGAGGGAAGTTGTAGACTAAGAGAAGCATGAGTAAGAACAGAGGCCACAGGGTCAAGTCTGGGGCAGGATGACCAGAGGTGATGGTACCCCTGACTCTATCAGTGGCTGCCAATACAATGCGCAGAGCACAAGGCAGGAGTGGCCACACATCAGTGCACATACGCTAGCTTGCTTAGTGACCAGATAGGATAAGATATTGCAGAGAATCCAGACAAAATCCCAGAACACAGTAAGTTAACAGTGGTCCTTTCTCTCCTCATGTGGACACTTAAGCATCTGCTTGTACGCATGGGGCATCTCGTAAAAAATAGAGACATGTGAGACCCTCTGTGATGGGAGAAAGAGAGAAATCTGAACATTGAATGGATTGTTTACTACAACATAAATCCTATTTTATACTGGAAGATACTGAGCTACAGTTACCTGGTAAATGGAACTTTTTGTAGCCATCATTAGGAAGGGGACTCCCAGATAAGGTAAATTTGGCTGTAAAATAGTCACTATTTTTATCTTGTTTATATGAATTGTACTAAGTACATTTCTAACCCCATCCCATTAGATAATGAGCCTGAATGACAGGTAGTTTAAACTAAAAACAAACAAAAACAAACACCCTAGAACAATTGACATTTTACTGTGCAAGAAGGTGCCACACTAGGCTCTGCAAGGGATTAAAAGATGCCTAGAGAAGCAGACCCAGAAGGCTAGCCAACTCACAATTGTCACCGTTCAGTGGGCACCCAAGGCAAAACTTTCCACTGCCTAGGGTGATGCTTCACATTCCAGCTTGTCCTTCCGGTGTGCAGTGCTGAAGCCTTCTTAAAAGCTTTCAAAACTAGACTGGAAAAAGAAATATTGTGGTGGGGTGAGTAGGGTGGGATAAGTCATACAGGGAATAATACCCTCTTTCCGAATCAGTGAAGCTTGTGGTTTACAACACTTTGGTTTAGCTCTCTGTGCAGCCAGCCCTCATCTCCTAATCTATATTCAGGTAATGATTTTGAGTATTATGTAGCTTGAAAACTTGAAGTGAATTTTCTGGGTGGTTAATAAGCGATCTGTACAAGTATTAATGAACAGTGACCTTGCACTGAAACCAATGCTCCCTAAGTGTTTTGTCTCTTCATTACTTCTCTAATACCACAGTGTTTTGCCTCCTCACTTTACTGGCTCTTTATTGTGAGCCGCTATTTCTACCTTGCAAAATCAGGCATGCCAAGTGGGGATATGGGATGTGTGCTCACCTATCCTTCAGAAGTCATACCTGAAAGATGTGACCAAATCCCTTAACTGTTTTCTTCAACTTTCATTGGTGTCCAGTATGCACTCATATAGTCTGAAATGCCTGTATAGCTATGGAGATTTCAAATAGATCAATCTGATTTTTTATTGAACAGTCAATATGTGCTATGCACTGTCCTGAATGCTAATATATTGAAAAGATGGAGACAATATAGTCCATATTCTTAAGAATTGTTTACAGAAAATTCAGAATAGTCTACATTTATAAGAGATTACATGTACTAAAAACATTTAAAATCCGATACACCATAGTCACCCTTTATATACGGGGAATACATCCTAAGATTTCTAGCGGATGCTTAAAGCCATGAATAGTATCAATTCCTGTATAGGCTGTGGGATATTTTCTATAAGAACATACCCATGATAAAGTTTAATTTATAAACTAGGCACAGAAAGAGAATAACAACAATAACTAATGATAAAATAGAGCAATTGTAACATTTACTGTAATAAAAGCTATCAGGCACTGTGGCAGTAACTCCTGTGGTTTGAAGTGCAGCCGCAAAACTAGCATGAATTTCTGTTTCCTTTCTGCAATTTCATGGACAGAAGATTCATTCTTACCATCGACTGTAGCAACCTTGGCATAGAAATTTTTTTTAAAAAGTGGAGAACTTTCACTTTGCATTTAAAGCAAGCACTTTAAGGCTTCTCTTTGGCATATCTGAATTGCCAGCATCACTACTCTTGCACTTTGAGGCTATGGAGTTAAATAAGGACTACTTAAACCTAAGCACTGTATTCCAAGATGGCTACTCAGTGACTAACTGGTGGATGGTATAGACAGTGTGGATATTCTGGACAGAGAGATGATTCATGTTTCAGGCAGGACAAAGTGGTATGGCAGGAGGTTTCATCATGATAAGATGGTGGCAACTTAAAGCGTATGAATTGTTTATTTCTGGAATTTTCAATTTAATATTTTTAGACCATGGATGACCACAGGCAACTGAAACCTCAGAAAGGAAAACCAAGGATAAGGGAGGGAGTACTGTGCGTGTGTGTGTGTGTGTGTGCATGCGCGTGTGTGCACCTGTGCATGTGTGTGTGCGTGTGTGTCCGGGTTTCACTTCTAGAGATTCTAACTAGATAGATCTGGACTGACTTACACATCGGGATTTTTATAAAGCTATCAAGCCAATTTTAACAACCAGTCAGAAGTAACTGCCATCAGAGCTCGAGAAGCAGGTCTGGACAGACCAATGAGAGAAAGCACTGAAAAAATAGTCATATTATATATTATATCTTTAATAATTCAGAACAAAACGGGGGAAACAAAGTAGCTAGGAATCCTAAAACATCTTGATTAGTTAAATTTGTTAGAGAAAGGAAGTAATCTTCCTTTCTGTGATAACCGGAGTGTCACTGGAAACTGGCTGATGGAGTATGAAAACAGTTAAGCTCTTGTCCCTTGAACAGCAAAAGCTACAGTCCTGCCAGATAGGTCTCGTTTCCCCAAAATTGGTTTCCCCTGGGTAGATTTCCTCCCCCCCTAAATTGGTTTTCCCTGGGAGTTTTCTGCTAAGTTTGCGGATCCGCAGACTGAAATTAACTTTAAGACAGTCAGTAAAGGCAAGATCCTGCCTTGAGTGACAGACAAAAGGCGCACGGTTTGTCTGTGCAAAGCTCCAGGGAGAACAAGCGTTGCGTTGACATGCTTATGCTTCCCTCCTGGGGCCTCAAGTCACGCCCTATACATGGTGGACACCGAAAAACATTTGCGAATTTTGAGTCTCATCCTCTTTTGCTTCTCTTAGAATTCATTCTCTTGAATTCATAACTTCTCCCATCAAAGAGTTAAACCTATGAAATAGAATAATTGATTATCCAAGATTAACATAATATGATTCTTTCTTAGTCTTAATATCTGAGATCTCTGGTTGATTATTTATGCCCAGTCCCCACCCACAGTATTGCCCTTCAATCCCAGAAAAACTTGCTATGGGTTCAAGTCATTTCAGCAGAAGAAGGCAGTCTCCAGGTGCTTAATTATGTATGTAGAAAAAAACTTCCTCAGTGTTGTCTATCATGTGTATAAAAGTAAGAAAATGAAATGAGTTTGTTGTCATAGATACTGCCACCAAGAACAGATTTCTCTTAGTCTGCCCCTGGAAGACAAGATGAAAACAAAAAGATATAAAGGTATTTTAAGTCTTTAGTTGAACTTCACTTGAGCACTATTGTTTCTCCACTCAAACATCTCATTAACAAAAGCACCATAAACCTCAAATGTCAACTTTGAAAACTCCTGTACCACTGCCAGTCATTGTTGTTTTTGCTTTACTTCTGCCTGTCAAACTCAGAAACTCTCTCACTTACTCACCCATATTTTCTCTCCGCTTCATTTGTAATTTCTTGGCTAAGGTAGATGAGTAACTATGATGAACTAAACTCCCAAGTGTCAGAAGGAGACTAGAAAGAAAGCTATCATGTACACACAAATCACTTTTATGCAGTGCAACTTGTCACAGTAAAAGGCCTCTCTTCCCTGCCCCCTCCACTTACACAGACTCAGTTCTGCCCCACCTTCTATTCCCAGTAAGACTGCAGAGGTCAGGGAGAGAGAAAGCAGAGTTTATCATAGCAGAAAGTGAATGTGCTGAGACTAGGTAGCTCGGGATGTAGGTAATGGGTTGCAGAAGCAGCCGTCTGCAGGTCACCAGGTCTATTCCAGCCCAGTAGAGGAGTCTACACAACCACATCTAATGTGAAGCCTGGAGATAAAGTATTTTTCTGGATAACATAGTTGCCTTTTTGGAGAAAAGAAAAATTGTTTCAGAAAAAAAACTGTCATATTGAAGTGTAAATATCCTATTTAAGTATAAATATATTAGATTTACTATCCCATTTTTTTATTTTATAAAGCAAGAATTTATCCTGAGCATATTACCTTTGGGTGATTCTATGTTAATTGCTCTTGTTCAGACATGCTATGCATAGATGTATCAATGGGCTTCATCCCTTCTCCTAGATTTACGTGATATAGAAGAAAATGGTCTACAGATAAAGCAGCTATAATTCCACTGGAAAAGAGAAGAGTTACAATTATCTCTTGCCCTAATCGTATTTTAAGATTCACATCAATGTTTATTCATTCAAGAAACACTGACTGAGTACCAAATACGGTCAAGAAATGAACTATGTCCTAGGGTTACCGTGGTGACTAAATGTTCAGGAAAGCTTTCTTTGCCCTTCTGGAGCCCATGATCTAGCAGTGGAGAAAGACAATTCTACAACCAACAGCAATCAGTGCAATGTATGTTGCTATGGGAAAGTTAAATGGAGCTGCAGGCACAAATGGCAAGAGGAGCTAACCAAGGTCTGAAGGGCGGGACGGCTCCCCGAAGAAGTGACACCTAAGAAGGACCTGAAGTTAGAGTTTTCTTGGCATAGAGAAAAGCATCTGTGAAGGCTAAAAGCTAAAAGAGGGCTTGATGTATTGGAAGACCCAGAGAAACCCAGGTTAGACATGGAGGGTGAGAGAATGGACTAAATGAGAAGCCCATGAGGTCAGCAGGGCCAGCTGGTGGAGGCAGCACCACCCACAGGAACCTCCAGGGCAATGCTTTCAAGATCTCTGGTTGAAACTCTCCCCACTTTCCATCCCAAGGATTCCACATCATTGCCACATTCCCTTACGTCCTTCTGACTGTCAGAGGAGGGCTTCACCTCTTCCTTAAATGAGATAATTCCCTCCTGTATGGCTCAAAATGGTTCTGTGTGTTCATTTAACTTCTCCTCCCTCCCATTTCAGAAGAGAAAGAGCCAGTCAATATGAGAAGCCAACGTGGAACACCTATGGGGCTTAAAGCTTTGTGCTGGTAATTGAGTGGATACAGTTATGGGAGGGAATGCCAACCCACAAAGCTGAGATAAATGACCCCCACAGCCCCCTTTACCCTGGGGCATCAGTAGACTAGGTCAGGGAGCAGGAAGGAACGTCTGGGAGGAATGAGTGAATCAGGGGATTAGGAACTTCAATTTGAAAAAGGCAAGGCTCTGGATACATATCTGTTTCTTCCTTTCCCATCTTTCTTCTTTCTTATTCTGAAGCAGCATTTAACAGGGGGGTGAGGAAGACAGAAAAATAACATGGAAGGAGATGCGTGTTTTCTGCATGAAAAGCAATGAAATGAAAACAACCAAGAGTCAGGCCTAGGACAAAGCACATGAGAGATGACCTTGCTCTGGCCTCCAAGATAAAGGATAAAATAGGGATCTGGAGTCCCTCCTGCCCAGCACATCAAAGTAGATGAGCAACTAGGAGTTTAGAGAATAACAAAAACAATTATCAAAGGGAAAAAAAGAGCCACGTTGCTTGGTTGATACTTTCAAGAACTGTGAGATATTGAGAGAAAAGAATTAAAGAAGTCACAGAATCACCTGCAGCCAGCAAGCAAGACATCACATCAGCCTTCAAAAATGTCATACTGATTGTGAATCTCCCATTACAACTTACTTAGAAGCCAACTCAAATTTACTTAAGTGAGTCCAGAGGTGTCAAGGAGTCAGCATCTCTCCATCATTCAGTTCTGTTCTCCTCCATGGAGCTTCATCTTCAAGGTCCACGTGGTGGCAAGATGACCCCAACAGCTCCAACACTGTAGCATCTTGGCTTGGAGTTCCATTGAAAGGAACACTTCTCTTTCCTCACCAGATTATAAAACTTTCATAGCTCTTACTCTGTGACAGACACAAGTCTAAGAGCTTTCTCAGTGTTAATTCATTTGATCTTCACAACAATCCTATATTACACTGAGAGAGAGGAGTGAGATAACTTGCCCAAGTCACTCATCTAGTTAGTGACAAAGGAAGCATTCAAGCCCAGCTGTCTGGACCCAGAGTCTGGACTCTTAATCACCATGCTACAGCCTGATGTCAGTGGGCAGAAGTAGATCAGGTGTGCACTCCTGTGCCAATCCTCTTGAACCTGATGCTTTGACTAGCCGGACCTGAATCATGCACCACAGACCTGGGAGCAGACTCAAAGCCACCTGAATGCTGGGCTCACAGTATTCAGGATGGTTATGCACAGAAAAGCCAGGGTGCCACCAGCAAAGGGAAAGGAGTGAACAGATAAACAATATGTCCACTATAGAACAGAAGCAAAGTGCTGCCTGCCCACACCTCCAATCCCATTCCCACCCCATCTTCTTCTCACCCCCTTTTCTTCCCTTCTGCCAAATACACAAAAATGTTACGTACACTGTGTACCAGAACACAGATGGAACATTAACTAGAACAAAGCCCTCGCTCTCGCAGAGCTTATGTTCTAGTGAAGGCAGTGACACACAAAATATAAATATGTGACATGCATCGGTACTCTGAAGAAAAAGAAAGCAGAGCAAGGGGCTAAGAATGATAGTGGAAGAAAAAGTGCTGTTCTATATGGAGTGGTCAGCGGAAGCCTCTTAGATGGGGAATATTTGAGCAGAGATCTGAATAAAGTGAGAGGCAGTGAGCTGTGCAGATTCTGAAGAGAGATCTAGGAGGTGTGAAGAGCAAGCCCAAGGGCCCTGGTATGAGAATGTGGTAAGTGAGTTCCTGGAATGACAGGGAGCCAGCGTGGCTGGAGTGGAGGGGAGAAGAGGAAGCAGGAGAGAATGAAGTCAGAAGAGCTTCTCAGTCTGCTCCTCCAAGGTCATCTTGCCAGGGCTGCAGCTTCTCTCTGTAAGCAGATAACTGGGAGCCTGACCTCTTGCCAAAGGAGTAGCCCCTATATCCAACCACCTCAACATAAAAATCCCAGTAGCATCTCAGACTTGACATGTTGAAAGTAAAATCCTCTTTGACTCAGACCTAGTTCTCCTCCTAGCATCTTCACATTTGCTGGCAACTGCACAATTTCCTAGTTGCCCAAAAATGAAGACCTTGAACTTCTCTCTCTTTTTCACCCACCAAGACCCATTCGAATGGTTTTCATTTTTATTCTCTTCCTGCAATATCTCTCACATGTGTTCCCGATTCCATTCTAAGAAGACTCTCATCATTTCTGATCACAGACAATTGCAACAATTGCTATCTAGTCTCACGACTTCCACCACATTCCTTCCCAAGCCGGACATTACACAGCTGGGAGACTCATCATCAGAACACACAACCCTAATCACTGCTGGTAAACCTCAACACATTCTAATGCCTTCCTGATCAAATTTAAACTCTCAATGTGGACTAATACTCAAGGTCTTCGATAAGGAAGATTCCAGAATATGATTACAGCCTTGGCTCCTACTTCCAATCAGCCAAGCTGAAATCACTTGCCATTCTGGGCTTCTCTACCTTGCTGACTTGATTTAACATTTTCTTCTGTTACAAAGTATAATTCCAATGCCACTAGTGACAAAAATCTTTTCAACCCTTCAAAATTCAGTTTAAATACCTCCTTTCATGTGAGCCTGTCTTTATTCCCCCAACTGGAAGTGATTTCTCCCTAATCATTTCTCAAAACCTTATTTATCCCATTTCACCCTGTTTGACAATATAGTCTTTTATTTCTCTAAACCAGATTCTTAATTTCCTTCTCAAAAACTGTTTCTTTTCTCTCTTTTCCCTTCTCAATAAATGGCATGGATATTTATTTGTATTTTTTCAGGTGAAAAACCTAGACAACACTCTGAATTCTTGCCTTTCATCTCACATACTTAACCATCAGTAAATACTGCTGGTTCTCATTCTGATAGCCTCCTACTCACCCCACTGATGCGGGAGGGAATCCCCTCCCTAAATAGTACAAAGATGACAAACACACAACACTGGACAAATGAGAATGACAGCAATTTATTAGGCACATATATTCATAGCCCACAGAGGAAGACACTAAATGGTATGCAGGGCCACACTGGGTTGCATTCAGGAACAGAATAAACAAGAACAGGCTTTGTAGTAACAAGAGTCTGGGGTGACCCCTGGTTCCAGTGGAAGGATGTAATTGGCTTGTTTGAATAATTTTACCCACCAACACAGAAGTGAAATTCATTGGGTCAAGGACTGAATGAGGTCCAACTGGTCCAACTGATGTGCAGACTAGCTGGGTGGGGCCATATCTGAGGAGATCAGGGGGCTTGTGCTTAGGCCTTTTGGGCCCTGTGAAGCACAAATTTGTCAAGACGGCACTTAATATTACATATTAATTTTAACCTTTATACCACATTCAATTTTTTGACAACTCGAGGTCAATTTAAACCTTGTTGATAACTGAGGTTTTTAAAGAGTGGAAGCGTTCCCCTTGGAAGTGTCATCAGCATTAACTAGGAAGGATAGGACCACATGGTGGCGTAGACCTCGAGAACATGAACCTAGAGGTATCTCCATTTATGGCCACTGAAGATAACTGATAGACCTGTGTAGTACGTAAGTGGAGGAAGCACACATCCCCAGGGGTGTGAATTTAGATTAATCAACACCTATGGCAATAGTGATACCCAGCGGGGGGTCCATTTACCCTGTTTCCAGGAGAACCCAGTAAGTGACCAGCAACTGCCACTCTTTCCTCGGGTGTGAGGAAAGACAGCTTCTTGAATTAGAAGTCCCTGAACAACTAACTATGGCCATCGTAAGTAATCCAGAGACTCCAGTGGCATAGAGAATGTTTCTAAAGCCTCTAAAATAAAGGACTCTCTAAGATAATTTAAACAGGACTTCTTTGGGAAGTGCATTATGCCTCACAGATAAACCAGTTGTCTGGTTTATAGAAAAAGTGAAAGTTCCATTTAATGTCTTCTTCGAGAACCCAGCAAAATATATTCTGAGCAGTGAATGAGTGTCTTGGTCACCATCAGCGATGTCTGGGACTACTTCATAAGGGCTAAGCAGTGTACTGGTGAAGCCTTGTGTTGTGGCCTCAGTATAGGTAGAGACATCTCATCTTGACTTATATTTTGGATATCAGTGAGGCAAGAGATTTCAAAGTTCTTTATCTTGAAGGGGGCAACTCTTAGGCAGTAGTTCAAGAGTATGTAAAAATGTGCACATGGGGCCATTGATCAGGCAGAACATCCCTTTAGGTAAGATGACTGTGTAAAGTTTGGCCAATTGTGCTCATCCTTGTGTATCACTCTGCATCAGCGTCATCTTGGTTAAGAGGTGGAAAGCAGCAACATTCCACTGGGCTCCATCATACATGATTACGGCAGTTCCATCTGTGAAGTGTACAAAATCCCATTGCAAATAACTGCAGCAATCTTAAGGAGGCACCTGAGTAGCCAAGTAGTCTGGAAAAGTGGTGTCTTTCTCCAATGCCAAAACATATGGCAAGAAATTGAGGACAGAGAAGGGCATCCCCTCCTACAAGCAGAATATACAGATGGCCCAGATTTGGCCCCATCCTGCAGCAAAGAGGTCTTGGTAGCCATGCTGAGCTTTGAAAGTGACCTAAGGCATAATGGACAGCCAGGTATGGAGGGTCACAGGTTCAGAGTCTGTAAAGCCTCTGTTTCCAGGAGAACCCAGTAAGTGACCAGCAACTGTCACTCTTTCCTCAGGTCTGAGGAAAGACAGCTTCTTGAATTAGAAGTCCATGGACAACTAACTATGGCCATGGTAAGTAATCCAGAGACTCCAGTGGCATAGAGAATGTTTCTAAAGCCTCTAAAATAAAGGACTCTCTAAGGGAACTAATGGGAATTCCTGATTATTTCAACTGGACAGATTCTAGAATCTTTTGTTAGAGAGGGTCCCATTCAAGCTGGGCTGATTGCAAGTGACAGCCTAAATACGTCAAGTAAAAATTTTAAATGTGGACTATGCTGCCTTCAGAGACCCAAAGTTACTTAAAAAAAAAAAAAAAAAAAAAAAAAATGTTGGACTTGTATTGACATTTGAAAAGGTCAATAGCTGTTTCTTGATACTGTCAGGAATGAAACATCTCTTGATTTACCAATAATTTTCAAAACTGTAGCCAAGGTGGCAGGGCTTTAGACTATGTGGGGCAATTGCCTATTCCCTTTTTATAAGCTATTTTATATTTTTATGTCTTTGATTAATGTGTCAAATGACCTCAGCAGAATGTCATCAATATAGTTTCATAACAGTGCTTCTGGGAAAGGTAGATGCATTGAAGATGTTCCTTGCAAAGGCTGTGTGCAATGGCAAAGCTGCTGGTGTACTGCGTGGGCAGCCTGGTAGAGGTATATTGGTCCCTTCAGAGGGAAAAGCAACCTGACTCTCAGAGGCTACTGAAATAGGCACTGAAGAGATCATATTAACTAAACCTATAATAGCCCATATTTACTGATTGCTGATGAGATTTTTTATAAGTAATTTCAAGAATACTAGGTGTTGAGTATGGGGGTCTTAGCAGATGCAACCACAGGATTAAGATTGTAATGATCTGCCATAAAGTGCCGTTATTCTTTCTACGTATAAGAAAGCACAAAGTTGGGCTGTCAAATGGAGAAGCAATGGCGATAATCATCCCGTCACTAATTAAATCTTACATAATGAAGTTCGATCCTTAAAAACCCGTATTTACATTGGGCCATATTAATGATATTAACTAGGGTGGTTATGTAGTTTCATTTTGTCAAACCAATTTTTAGGTGCCAAAGACTGAATCTAATTTTAATTTTTATTATTGATTGAGTCAGATTATTCATGCTTACTATGAGATATGTTAGGGGAATGAGTGCTGTGACCATGGGAATTTAGGCAAATCAATAGTTTTGACGGTTAAGGTGAGGCATACCTATTTATTCTTTATTTTATATTTAATAACTCTCCCAAGATTATAGGGGTACCTTGTTTGAAGTTAGTGGAACTCCTGATGTAACTGTGATTTGAGCCCCCGTGTTGAAGTACATGAAGGTCCATGAATTACTGATTTCAATAGATGTTAAAGTGAATTCAGTACCTATATCATAGAAACGCTAAAGAAAATTAGCACTTCTTTATCTTTCTGCTGTTCAAATTATTTCTAGTAAATTTTGAATTTCAAATTGTGGGGGCTTTATTTTAATTACATACATAAATTACATAAATTTAAACACATATATACATACATATTTATCTCTCCTCCTGTATCCAGGTTTCTTTCTCTCCCTCTTGTTTTGTTTGTCACTGGATATACTTCAATGGGGAGGGTCCCCTCTACTCTGCCCACAGTTACAAAAGTCATCAACCAGAAAGCCTCAGTGTTGTCAGGCTTAGGTGCCTCCCAGGTGGCAATGGTTGTGGATTAAGGGCCCTAGGTTTAAGTCAGGTTTGCATAAACACCTCTGCTGTGCCACAGGGGTACCATGAGTGTTTTGTTGTTTGGGGTTTTGTTCTAACCCTGAGGATTAGCCTCTGTTGTGACAGAGCCACAGGCAGCCCTGTGATGCAGCAGAACAGCGCTGGCCCACAGCCCAGAGGCTGGGGAATATAAATCAGCCTCTGCTATAGCCCTGCCTTTTCCTGCAGGGTGGGCTCCCCTCACCTACTTATTTTCTTTCTGTACAAATTTCCTCAGTGTATTTTGGTTTCTGGCTGCACAAAGTCACAGCTTTCAGTTTCTGTCTCCATCCAATCACTCACAGTGCAGACATTCTGGCCCTATCCAGAACCAGCTGGTTAGCAAAGAGCGGATAACTAAAGCTGCAAGTTCTTGGTGGTGGTTGGGCCATGCTGCTTTTGACATCCATTGTTCTGACTGCCTCCTATTCACTCCATTGGTGGAGGGAGGGATTCCTTGCTTTAAATAGCACAACAACACAGACAAATACAAGCAACCCAACACTGGAGATGAAAGCACAGCCCAGGATAAAGGACCATGCATACCATGCAGGGTCCCACAGGGTTGCACGCTAGAACAGAGTGAACAAGCTGGGGCTGTCCAGGAGAGACTCTAGTAACAAGAGGGTGCAGTGACCCGTTTCCCACAGGAGAATGTCATTAACTGGTTTGAATAATTTCATAGGCTGGCAGGGAAGTGAAACCTGTTGGGTTGAGGACCTGCTAGAGTGTAGCTGGTCCAACTGCTGCAGGCACTAGTGGACAGAGAGTGTATCGAGCAACATCAGGGGAACTTGCAATGAAGCCTCTGGGGCCCTGTGAAGCTTAAAGACGTTGAAGCAGAAATTGTAACTTCATTTCAGGCCCCAGAGCTCTATCCCCAGATCCATCCTGAATTTCATCCACTTCTCACCCTTCCATGTCTACCACCTGAGTGCCCGTCTCACCTCCCTCACCTTCTCACCCCAATGGCCTCCTGTGCAGTATCTCCACTTCACTCTTCTCTCCCAACACCACCACAGCCCACACTTTACCCACGTCTACAATCAATGTCTGCATTTTCTACTCAAAATACATTCTTATACTCACATCGCACTTCAAATAAAATGAAAACTCTCGGCATGACCTCCAAGATCCTATGAGATCTGGGCTCCACTTCCTTTCTTTCCCAATATCAATTCCTACTTCTCTTCTCATTGCACACTCTGCTCCAGCTACACGGTCTTTCCTTCCCTCCACTATGTCAAGCTGCATGTAATCTAAGGGCCTTCACACTTACTGTTTCTCTACCTGAAATCATCTCCCCCAAAATATTTGCAAAACTGCTCCTTTTCATGATTCAGGCAACAGCTTTAGCATCACCTGGCTGTTCTTACTATACTTTATCTTCTTCTTAAAATTCATCCCTACTGGATGTTATAGTACACATTCTTATTGTTTGTTCAGCTTCTACTGGGATATACATTACAAGGTGGCAACAGTCTCTACTATATTCTCAGCATCTAGAATGTGCCAAATATATAATAAGTGACCAGTAAATACGTGTTAGATGAAATAACAAATGAATAAAGGATAGGTCTAAAAAATGAACAAACAAAATTGTATCATACTTGGCACAAAGTATAGTAATATTATCTATCCTCATTAGGAGGATTATTAGCATTATAGGCTGACCTTTTCCTAATTATGAGCATGCACTGGGGGTCATATTCTGATTAATTTTACTTGTTATTATGACTTAGAACCCTCTGAGGGATGGCATGCTTCTTAATGTCAGGCATCTCATCTTTATTCTTATTTCTTCCCAGTAGCTACAGTAAGCAAACGCTAGGTGCTTATTATTTAAGAAGAGCACGTACCATGTGTCAGTTCCCAGTCTAAGGACTTTACATTTATTAACTCACTTAATCCTCAAAACAAGCTTGTGAGATGGATACAGATGGACACTACTGATATCTTTTATTTCACAGATGAAGAAATTGAGGAACAGAGAGGATAAGGTATTTTCCCAAGGTCAGTTCAGTTAATAGATTTGTCAGCCAGGATTTGTCAAAGTTCTAGAAAACACTCAATTACTGGCAGAGGAACAAAACAAATTGAGAGACAGACAGACATAGAGATTCAGACAGAAAGAAACAGAGCATTCAAAAAACTGGCTTATGGAATTGTCTAGTCAGCCTGGGCAAGTCTGAAGTGTGTAGGGCAGACTATCAACGGGCTGGAAACTCCCAGGCCAGGAGCTGAGGCTGCAGTCCACAGAGGGGATTTCTTCTTCCTGGGGGAAACCTGCGTTGCTCCTAAGGTCTTTCAATGGATTAGATGAGGCCCACTCAGATCATCAGGGTAATCTCCTTTACTTAAAGTCAATTGACTGCAGATGTTAAGCACATCTTCAAAAATGCCTTCACAACACCTAGATTCATGCTTAATTGAATAACTTGGCCTAAACAACTTGACACATAAAACTAACCATCATGATACATTTGAATCAAACCTTCCAACTTCAGGTCTGAATTCTGAAGCGTTGTGATACCCTGTGTTGCAACTAGTATTCTTTGAATAAATGAAAGAATGAACTCCAAAATGACAAAATGGATGACTGTTGTACTTCCTGAAATGACTGTATTCTCCCTCTCACCTGTCCTAAGCCTTGTTGAATACTTCAATTTGTAACTTGTTTCCAGGATTCTTTGAGCAGAGGCATTTAAAATATATTTGAAAAGAGATTTGATGTGTGAAGCTTACTCGTTTTCTAGCCGGAGGTCTCTCTATATGTTAGGGATTTGCAGTGGAAAACTCACAAATGGAATTTCAACACATCTGAATTCAAATATCCTGGTTGCCTGACAGTAGGATTGGCAGCCTAACAACTTCCAAGCTGACACCATCTTGCTTTCCTGGGGAGAGTGACTAAAAGCAATTTACACATTACAGAGGGCTGAGAGTGCCTTTTCTTTATCTGCCATAGAGAGCACAGTAACCAATATCAGTACAGTCAGTCAGAAAGTTTCCTGTATATCCTCCGACTGACTCAAAAGTTGGATTTTGATCATCAATCTCCTTATCACTCCTCTATTTGCTTAGAGGCTGCCATCTTGCTTCCTAAACCACCAATCCATGCCTTTTCCTACCTATTGCCAGGAATTCATGACACACAGGAAGTACTAATTAAGCCTTGGAAGATGCAAGAATTTTCTTTTGCTCAACTATTTTCCAGTCCTACTTCATTTCCTTTTGAACCAACCAACTGTTTGCAGCTTCTGCAGACTGAGCTTTTGAATAAGAGGTCTGAAACTAAAGCATGTTGGAGAATGAACACCTGGAAGTTAATACACTGAGTGTAGTCCTCATTTGAGGCTGTTGTTAGTTCTTTTTAATTCTCTCAGATACCATAGAATGCTACTTAAATTTGTTACTCAATTTCCTTTAATAAAAAGAGGATAATTGAATTTGGTAAATACTGACTCAGTGTTTACTTCACAAAAAAGTACTCTGGGAGAAGAAAGTTTGAGTAGAACATAGGCCCTTGAAAAGCTTTAGCTATAACGGGGGAAAGCACACAAATCTAGGGTAGGTACACAAGAGAAGTTAAAGCTATGAACATTCGTGAAGGAAGAAGCATTTCAGACTCTCTCTCTCGGGGAATCGATCGAAATCTATAGGCTAGCCTTGAGCTGAGCACTGGCAATCCAATGTGTAGTTAACAAAAAAATTAATATTCCTCTTTATATGAGAGAAACCAGATAATAAACAAATGATAAGTACATTTGAATTTCAGCAAAAACTAGACAGACCAATAGATATGGAGTTTCTCAGGGAAGGAATTATTTTCTGCATGGTAATTGAGAACATCTTCTTTGCAGAGGTAACATCTGAGCTCAGTCCTGAATTTTAACAAGCAGACATTTGGGGCTAAGTACATTCCACACAGATGGAACCATACACGTAAACTCCCTGAGGGATTTATACTTCAGTTGTTCAAGGAACAGAAAGAAGGCCCACAAAGCGGGAGTATATTCTATAATAAGCCAGGAAAAAAGAGTAGTAGGTGAAGCTGATGAGGTACCAGAGACCAGATCACCTAGAGCCATTGCGATCCACTGTGGGGCTTTAAGCAAGGACTAAAATGATCCATTTTATACTTTTATAAAATCACATTGGTTGCTGAATGGAGAATGGTTCATGTGGGTCATAAATGGAACTAGAGAGACCACTTAGAGGGCTGTCTACTTTAGCCAACCAGGCCAGGTGCTGGCTTGGATGAAACTAGGCACTGGGGAGATGGTAAGTCATAGGAATATGGGGAACAATTTTTGGTAATGTGATTGATACTTGTTGACAAACGGTGGGAGAAGGGAAAAGAAGAAATCAAAGAGATCCCTGTGTTCCACACCCCCACCAGGCAATGTGGTGCCACCTTATGCCATTCACTGAGTTGGGAAGTGTCCTGAGATAAACTGATATATACTGATTGGGAAGTGATACACTGATTGTGAAGTGTCCTGAGATATACAAGGTGAGGGATGCAAACAAAGTCCTGAAATCAAGAAAGGGAGCAAAGCTTTCAGGAGTCAGTGAATATTTGGCTGGAAAGCAATGTACATGTCAGGAAGCTAGGGGGCACTAGACTGAAGAAGCCAAGGTTGTATATTGAGGCTGTATAATATTGAAGGCCATGAATGCTGTGGTTAGGGTGAAGGGGCTACGTATTACACAAGGAAGCCACAAATAATTCAAAAAACAAGAAAAGCTGGAAGATCCTCATGCACGGACTTAACTTCCGCCTTAGCAAACCCAGAAACCAAAGGGACCCAAGTTGGCCACTCATAAACCACACAGGCCAGTAGAGAAACTGTCTATAAGCTATCAAAAACTACCCAAGTTTTCTCAGGACCCTTGGAGGTGACTTTTATGTACCCACTTCCTCTGAATGCTGCTCTTCATAGCAGGCAGATGAGCACCTACTTACAGAACACTGGTGAGTAGACTCCCTTCCTGACAATCCCATTGCATGGGATCCAGAACCTTAATTTCCATTGTTAACAAAAAAAAACGGGGGAAGGCTATCAAGAATAAGCCATTTGAAATTCTCAATACCTTTACAAAGCACATGTGAAATATCAGTTTAAAGAGAACTTGGGGGTTACCTAATTTTTCCAATATGCCCTAGTCAAACATATTCTCCATCTAAACCAGGGCCATGATTTTAAAAAAAAAAAAAAAAAAGGAAGAAGAAGAAGAAGGAAAAACCACACCCCCTCCTCACCACTAAGCTGCAACAAGATAGCTTGGAGGCCATTCAAACCACACATCTACCTCCTGGAACTGCCGAAACGCCTGCCTGCCCCAGCCTCCTTGCCCAGTGGTATGTGGTTCCCCACCTTTAGAAGGATCCACAGGTAAAATGAAAAGCTGAGACCCTCTGATTCAGAGTTGCTACAGGCATTTGCTTTTTGTCTATTTAAGTCACTGATAGGTAATTTTATATCAGGAGGCAGAGTCTAAGGAAAAGAAAAAGGATCAGACAGCTTTTTGAAACCAAATTATTGCCTCTCTGACAGATACCACTGTGCTGCTTACAAGTATTTTTCCTATTAAATTTTAGCAAGTACATGGGCTATAGTAAATAACCTTTCATCTGCAGAGCTTTTCAAGGAACAAATAAGGAGCAATGCAAAGTAATCCTGGGAGAAGTTTAAAGAGAGATTGTATCACCTGAATTTAAAGTAATAGAACAGAAGAAAAAGTAGAAACCTATATACAATTGCTTTGGAGAGGGGGGCGAGTAAGCCTTCTAATAATAATTTATATGCAAATTGTGGTTATTGTAAAAATAATTATGCCTACTTGGATTGGAGATATATATATGTGACTACATTTGAGGCAATGAAGAAATCTGACATTAAGTAACAATACCTTGAGACGTTTAGGAAGGTTTTGCTATCAAACAGTTAATAGAGAATTCAGTTTTTACTTTCTTATTTTGAGTTTTTCTTTTTTTCCTCTCGGCTAGATGAGTGAGATAATTTCTGTGGCATATGACGGTAGACTTGTTGTAAGGTGACATTTTTTATTTTTTCAAGGCTCAACTAAACTTTTTATGCAGTAATAATCACATTTCCAGGAGAAGTTAGGAAACCTCATAATATTACACATGAAAAAGAAACAACAAGACCAGGAGAATGCTGGAGTTTGCACTGGTTTGAAACAAGCCGTGCATAGCTAATCAGTCAGAAAACCCTGGATCACAACCAAACCATAACAGAAGAATATAAATGAACACAAGGCATATGAATGATTCTTGCTGGGAAAGAAAAAAACTTGAATTATCAAGTAGTTTTCTGAAAACTGAAAAATAGAAAACACTCAATTATTGGCAGGACACGTCTTCGATTAGGCAAATCTGTGTGTCAGTCAACCAGAATATACAATAGAATAATTTAGGTTCATTCTCTCTCAATCTACAAACGTAATCATTTTCACATAGAAACTTGGCAATGTCACACCTCATTTCTCAGCAGACTTAAGAACAGTGTGCAGTCTTGAGGTGTTTTGGCTCACCTTTACAAAATGAATCCCAGTATATTTCCACTCCCCTTACAGATTGTTATCACGTACAATTAAATCTAAACTGCGCTTGTCAAAACAAGATAACAAATCACACTCCCTGGTGCAGTAGCCCTTGATTTCTTTTTAATCATCCTTTGTCACCTGCTCTCAAAGTTTACCAATTGAACCATTTGCAGCACAATCCCAATACTTACCAGTAAGGTAGCCATAGTTAAAGTTTACACCAACAAATAATTAGTACTTAACAGCTTTAGGATGTTTAATGAAGTGGTAGTACTTTTCCAGAAATAAAAATCTTAAAAAGTGACAATGTTTTTGTCTTTCTGTTTTAGAGACTTGTATTATGATAAAATAAAACCAAAGCCTAATTCAGAATCTAAGGTCTTTAGAGGAAGAATACAGATTTATGTATGTGTCAACAGACTGAAAGACCTTGTTCTTTTCCAGTATTTCGGTCAATTTGGGCTATGGTACCAAATCTCAGTGGCTCAACACAACAAAGTTTATTCTTCATACATGCTAATGCCTGATGTAAGGTAGCAGTGGGAGTCTGGCCCAATGTATTCATTCAGGCAGGGACCAAAGCAAACAGAGGCACCATCTGAATACATGTTTCCAAAGCAGAGAAAGGAAAGCCACACGTATCGCTTCCGTTCAATGTTTACAAATCTTCGGAAAAACCAACTCACAGAACAAAACCTATACTCAAAAGGAGGATAGAAGTATTAATCCATTTTCATACTGCTATAAAGAAATATCCGAGACTGTGTAATTTATTTAAAAAAAAAGTGGTTTAATGGACTCGGAGTTTCACATGGCTGGGAAGGTCTTACAATCATGGCAGAAGGCAAAAGAGGAGCAAAGACCTGTCTTACGTGGTGGCAGGCAAGAGAACGTGTGCGGGAGAACAGCCCTTTGTAAAACCATCAGACCTTGTGAGTATTATTCACTATCAGGAGAACAGCATGAGAAAAACCACTCCTATGATTCAATTACCTCCTACAGGGTCCCTCCCATGACACACAGGAATTATGAAAGTTACAATTCAAGATGAGATTTGAATGCAGCCAGAGCCAAACCATATCAATAGAGGTGTACAATCCTACCACATGCCTGAAAAGCTACCTATCTCCAGTATTGAGGCAATAGGTTCATGAAATGTTCAATATTTCATATAGAGAAAACCTGCAATTATCAATAACAAAGTAAATAAATGAACCACAGAAGAAAAATTTCCATTTTAATAAGAATCGTATGTATTCATTTTCCCCATTGGGTCCCCTACTTACACATCAATCAATGAATGACTATAATAATAACTGACAGAAAGATTCTTACCCTGCCAGAACTGTGTGGGAGATGCTGGTATCCAGAGATACAGTCTGGTAGCCCAGAAAGAAAATATGCTACTGACCATTGCACTGCTAAGGTGAGCCTGACTATATTGTTCATAGGCAGGAAGTTTTGCCTCTGCCCATGTGACACAGCCATTCTGATGCCATTGTTTAATCCAGGGAGACACAGACAGCTATTTTAACACATTTACTTTGACACAGTATTGTCAAAATTGCAAAGGGCAGGTGTAATAATATTTTTTATTGCTGTTAAAACATGTAACAGACATTTCTAACCTTCCTAAACCTTCCTTAATACACTCTAGCAAATCATAACAGAATGAAAACACTGTGTATTATGTTTGTTATGTAACAGTTATAAATTCTTGTCACTGACCTTCATCTTAGTCTTGAATTTCTCTCCATTCTTTAAAGTCAACTCCTCTTATGTGTTTTCCAGAACTTTCAAATGTTCTCTACCCTCCTCAATCCCAAAGTCAGCCCCTTCCTTGCTTCTCTTCACTGATGTTGTCTACCCTCAGCATTTACGAACATTGAAGATTATTCATATTTTTATCATCTGTAAATCCATGTTTTGCCTTGATCAGAGTTTTTGTAAAATATTCATAATAATTGGTATGCATTAAGAGTTGTGCCAAAGATTGACAAAATAATTTCACAATTAACCCACAGGAATTTGAGAGCTACTTTTCTCAGATACTTAATCAGAGCTTGATTTTTGTATTCTCTTTTTACATTTGAGATTTTTCTATCACTTCTAACCATTACAATGGCCACCTGTTCTTTCCTTGCTTTGTAATGTATGTGTCCTTTATCTCTTCAATGTTAGACTGTGAGTTTCATCAAGTTCCCAAATGAAAATATATTCTTTTTTTAATTTTGTTAGTTTGTTTCTAAAGCTGATGCCTTGAACTAGGAGATCACTTACTATTATTATTTACCAGCTTATGAAATGACTTCAGATGACATGGAGCCTGACATTGTCCTTGATCCTTTATGTACGTGTGGTTGGTGAGTTTGTGCATAAGCAGCTCATAGATGGATAGATATACAGAAAGCAGACTCTTCCAACCAATTTTAAATTGGATCCAGTCTTTCCATTTTCTTGCCTTCTGAGACTTTATGTATATTTTAGTTGATAATATAGCATTCTTATTTTTTAAAAGACCCTAAGAGAGTGTTACATATGGGATGGTGCTCAGACATAAGTATTAGAAATACACATTTCAAAACATTACCTAATAATGAATAACAGAGTTTAAAATAAGGGAAAAAAATAGCAGTGGGACAGAGGCCAGGAATGGAATGTATACCACCTTTGTGTATGTTACTCAGAAGTATGTAAATGAACTTGTCAATTTCTTCTTTCTTAAGCTAAAATTTTTGCTTCTGATTGTCAAAGGTGGTTTATATTTCTTAAGACCATGTATCTGAATAACAATTCAATTTATTTCAAATGATCTGCAGACTAACCTCAATGTGATGCACTGTGCTTAAGTGTTTTAGAATGGACTAGAAAAAGACACAGCCTGGCCTAAAGATCTCAACTCAAAAGACAGGTATGGTAAGTAACATTGAGGGTAGGGAATCACTAGCCCTGGATGATGGCTCTTGGACTTCAGAAAGGGGAAAGCTATTGAACACTTAGTCCAATGGTTTAGAAGTCCAGGGTCTCAAAAAGAAATGTATGTCCATTCTTATATGAGACTATCCTTTGGAGGTTGGACTTGGGTTCATTACTCAGAAAAATTTGAAAGCTGAATCTACCAGGCAAGTTTAGGGATGAATCCCCCCAAATTTCTTTTCTGAGCATGGGAAATTTGATCTTCAACATATCAAATGTGTGCAGAAGACACTCTGTGATGGGATGTACACATCTGTTCAGGCGCCAACTGGTCTGGTCAGAGAAAGAATAGCTGCCTGAGTCTTTAGGAGAGATGAATTGGAGACATCTCAGGCTCCAAGGGTAGTTGACTTAAAACATGGTCAGCAAGAAGAAAAGCTTCACCCTTATCCTATGCCTTTGGCATCTACATCTGTTTCCTAAATTCTCAGTGAACAGATTGCAGGACCATGCTCCCGTTTCTTCACAGGAAATATTAGCATTTTCCAAATAGCAGCCACATGGTACCTGCCAAACAGAGGCCATGTATTTACCATGTATTGACGAAGACAAGCTTTCTTCCCATTTCATGGCCCTGAACAGAGTGTTCTACTCTGCTAGGTAGACACCTGGAAATTAATGCTTCAATTGCATTGCCAGGTATGCTACTTTTTGCTGTTATTCTCTTGTATGTCATTGTCTGAAATACATACATACACACACACACACACACACACACACACACACACATATATATGGTACATATGTTACGTAATTAAAGGGTGAGTTGTATGGAGAAAGAGTATCAGTAGATCCCATAATTAGGTTTTCTATCTATTAGGTTTTATTAGATTATAAAAATGAGCTCCAGAATTAAGATTCTGTGGTTATCCCTCTTAAGAACTCAGTATAACATTTGCTGAATACAGTTGAGGTCCACAATTTATATCATAGAAATGCGTCCTTGGAAAAGTATGTAAGTGAAGTCCTTCTAAACATCTTAACACTAGGCAAAATTGTAAAGTAGGTTTATGTTTTCTCTTCAGTGATGTCTTTTTTCTCTAAATCCTTTCTTCATTAGATTCTAATGTTTTGAATTCTAATTTTTTGAAAACTAGTGCCTCCTGATGCCCCTTCCCTCCAGTCATAGGGGGAAAAAAAGCTACTCTGATAAATTCTCACATTCAGCAAGTTTACTGGTCCTAAGCAATGGGAACACAACAGCTTGCTGCTCTCAAGGGACCTATAGACTACTGAGGGCAACAGGTATGGAAACACCACCTCCTCTCTACTATTACAATCTATAATAATCAGTCTCGGCTGGGCACGGTGACTCACACCAGTAATCCCAGCATTTGGGAGGGTAAGGTGGGCAGATCACAAGTTCAAGAGACGGAGACCATCCTGGCCAACACGGTGAAACCCCGTCTCTACTAAAAATACAAAAATTATCTGGGTTTGATGGCACATGCCTGTAGGTATGCTACTCAGGAGGCTGAGGAAAGATAATTATTGAACCCAGGAGGCGGAGGTTGCAGTAAGCTGAGATCGTGCCTCTGCACTCTAGCCTGGTGACAGAGTGAGACTCCATCTCAAAACACAAACAAACAAAAAAAACCCAGCAAACAAAGAAAACATCCATCTTACAATAAAAGGAAGCTCAAGTTGCAACTGGAGTACCTGGGGCATCAGTCATCCAGACTCTTTAGTCAGTGTTCTGGAATTTGTGACAATTCGTTTGAATTGTGACAAAGAAACAGATGATGTCAAAGCAAAAAATGTGTTTATTCCAAGCAAAGGCAACAGCATGTGCACAATCACAGAAATGAAAAAGGGGATGACTATCAGGAGTGTAACTCCTCTCAAGATGAGTTCACCTAAAGCCAAGCAGAGCCAGCTGGAGCCCAAATCCCAGATTCTGGCCTGTGGTTCTGGGCTCCACACACTACAGATAGGCCAGACACCTAGGCCTGACCTTAGTCACTCTAATGCCCCACAGAGGTTTCTTTGTCCTAGAAAATCCACACCTTCTTCATGTTCTTCCTCACTGGTTAAATTAAAATGAAGCCCACTGTTAGCAGCCATTTGAATTCTTTATATGATCAGCATATCAAAAATAGAAAAATCAAATAATGATACAACAATAATAAATATTTCTGAGTACCACATCAGGCACTGTTTATAGACTGTGCATGCATTAACTATTTTAATCCTCGCAGCCCTACAAAGTAGGTGTGCCGATTATCCCCATTTAGTGAGGCGTGAAGAGATGGTGCTGAGGAGAGGTGTAAGTGGCATGCTGAGCCCAGCACCAAGCTCCCACACCTCAGAGCACATATCATTTCTCTGCTTTGAGCTAAGGTTTCCAGGATCATATGCTTGGATGCTACTCACTGCCTGATCCCAAAATCATGATAGATTTCCTGATGGCAACAGAAGGAGCAAATATTTTAGAACATTTATTTTTTATTCCTATTTTCAGGAATTAACCCACACCAGCCTCACAATGTCCCTAGAGAGATATATACCATTGTCCCATTTTATAAATGGAAAGACACTGCCGCTTTCTAAGCAGAAGAGGAACAAAATCAAGTTTGTACTGTGCAAAGATCATTCCAGCAACAGTGTAGAGAATAGATTAAAGAGAGGAAGGGTAGATGTGAGAAGACGGATCAAGAGGTTATTACAGTGAGGGAGGTGAGAGATGATGGTGGCTGGGCCCCCGACGGTGGCAGCGAAAAGGAGAGAAATGAGCACATTCAAGAGCCTGTTAGGAAGGGAGTCCTCAGTTCATCCTCCACACAGAACCAAGATTTGGAAGGCAAGTCAGGTAACAACCATCCTCAACTTAAATCCTTTCAAAGGCTTCCCAGTGCCCTTGGGATGAAATTTGGAATCATTTCCAACAAGACTGTCTCTTGGCCTCTCTCTGCTCTCTGCATGCCAGCCCCAGGCCCTCTGTTTCCGTGTTTTTCACGTGCTAGTTCCTCTGCCAGAAGCCCTCTTCTGACAACTGCCGCACTGAAGGCTCCTCCCTGTTTTTTAAGCCTCGGGTCCAATATCCCCTCGTGGCAGCAAACTTCTTGGACCGTCCCATCTAAGTAAGCACCGCACCATTACCTACCTCGGTGCCTCATCCACACCTTTCCCAGGCCTCAGAGCAATTTTTCATCATTTGTTTCCCGTTTACTACCTTCTGTTTGTCATGAGGAATGTAAGATCATAAGAGCAGGAAACCTGTCTGCCTTGTTCATCTAGTGCCTGCCCCGCCACATAGGGAGTTCTCTGTAAATAAACTTACCAAGTTCACAAACCAATACCTATGGACAGCTTGGGACTCCCACTTTCTAGCTGGCAGAGTAGGCTGGGTGATGGTGACCTTCTCCAGGGACCAGGGTTGGTAGAAAATAACCGGATTTTAGGTCCAGAAGCTACATGTTAAATTCCCGAGATTTTTCCAAGAAGTTAACAAGAGCAATTGGCCTATAAATTTTCAGACACTATGTACAGCTTGCTAAATCATCTTTTCACTATATTGTCCATTATATCCATATTTTGTTTCAATTACTTAAAAGTTGCCAGCACAATGAAAGGCCACCATATTTAACTAGATGATCAAAATAGCAAAAGGTCAAATTGAGCTGCATTTTGATTACCGAGAAGATTTTCTGATTACTAAGGGATAGACCCTAAGGGGTAGATACAGTTTTAATTAGTATTATTTTCTTTTACATTCTGGAGAACTTGCTATTTGAAATCCCACTTCCAGTGATTAATCTTTATCATTCTCCATAGAAGCCAATGTTTAGAAAAGTGTATAATCCCTATATTCTAACTCGGGAAATTGAAGCAGGGAGAGATTACCCTGGCCAAGAGAGTGATTTTATGGCTGAGTCAGTTTCAAATTCAGAGTATATCCCAGGATTTCAACACTCCACTAATGAACTGTGTGCTATTTTCATTTCTGTTTGCTTACATGAGTATTCGCCAAGCCACCAGCACCACGTAAGATCAGTATCCAAGCTACAAAGTTTTTTCAAATTGCTAAAACCAGACATAGTTCAGATTTTAAATACCAGGAAGCAACTGGGAACAGCTGCTTTTGAATCAGACATAAATCTAAGCAATGCTGCAATGTAGCAAAAAGGGAAAAAAAAGAACTTGTCTCATTAAATAGCTAACAGGAGAGTGTATCTGATAGTAAAATCTTGGCAGAACATAAAATACCTGTTTACTGCCAAAATCTAGTCACACAACATTAAGGTTACCTATTTAAGCACAGAGCGCTGGCTTCTCATCATTATATAATTCTATCAAGGAATCTCCCTCATTGCCTTTAGAGTGGGTAGAAACATGACTGCCAAGATAACCAGGCCCCATCCTCACAGGAATTTATAGATAAGAATTAATTTCTCAAATGGTGTCCAAAAGCAAATCAGTGACTAATGGAGACTATCGAGCAAAAGCATAACCAACCTCCTGGAGCCTGTAGCAGCCAAAGCTTTTGAATAATTTTCCAGGGCAGCTCCTTAGTAGAGCACATAGACAAAATCCCATCTGGGTGTTAGCAACTGAAACTTTACAGACATGGTCTGTTCCTTTCTTTCTTCTTGTTCATGGCCCTCATCCAATTATTGTATTTGAGTGTCTTCGATTTGTTACAGGGTGACCAACTCATGACCAGAAAAAAGGGTATATGTGTATATATGTGTGTATGTATAAAGACACACACACGTATGCCGTTTTTTTACTTTTACACAGTAAAAGTAAATATATATATACACATATATACATACCCTTTATATGTATATATAAATTACATATAATTACACACACGTATTAGCATGTAGTTGCATAAATCATAGAAATTTTAAAAAATGAATGGACCAAACATGCCACAGTGTGTTCATTTCTTATGAATATATATATTTACACACACACACACACACACACACACACACCCCTTTTTTTTACTTTTATGAAGCCAAAAGATAATTTCAAGAATAATCCTGGGAAAAAATATCCCATGGGATTATTTTTAATCAAGTAGCACAACATATCTGATATAAATATTGCATAGGACTGCCATGAAAATAACCCATTAAGTAAAATATTCCAAAATCGAATCTAATAAAGCTGGATAGAAAAATCCATTCTTGTGCTTTGGAATAGAATGTGTAATAAAACTAGGGAAATGTTCGCCTGGCATTAAACTCGACAAGCCTAGGGTAATCCAGAGCATTCACAGGAAAGCACAGTAAGAAATGGGAAAATGAAAGGGTGATAGCATTCTACCATGGTCACAACTAATAGATCTACCTTCAAATAAAAGAAAAAGAAAATCAATTCAGTTAGAAAGATGTCAGGATGGAGCAATTATTCATGGCTAATTACTTCTTAAAAGATGATGACAATGGGTTAGTTTTTCCTGATATTGGTGAAGGAAAACCTTTGGGGAAATCATTTGCAAAGGTTAGCAAGGATATGAATTATTCTCTGGTATGTTGGAAGGCAAAGAAAAGGAAAGAATAAGTAAAATACTAGTACAGCCTAGTGAAGGTCATCACGACAACTGAGCTGATACTATGAATTACTGTTTTCTAAAATCCAAACCTGTCATCAATGTGTCTCACAGTGAATTATTTCCATAAAAAAGATGATTTGTTATGAAATGTTCAGTAACTCACCAGACAAATGACTTTAAATAATTGTATTCAGTAGTACATTGTGAAAGCCAAGATTAGATGTAGCTGTTCTATCTATAAATTAAGGACCCTTTTAAAGCAATTACTATAGTACTATTTTAATGTGTATTCTTGGCTTTGGCCTTAGAAAAGTTGGTGGTGTATTTAGTGACACCTGCTCACAGAATTCACCTGCAAAAATTAAAAAAAAATAACATGGTGGTTTTTTCAGGCAGTCTTTGAATATAGGTTAATTATACATTATAGTCCAGAGCGCTGATCAAAGACCAAACATATCTGTAAGAAATGAACAGACTGTGACATGTTTGGTCCATTCATTTTCATCATCAAAAGCACCTATAAATAACAAGATGAGATGCATATCAAAGAAAGCCTTTCCCCTTGGTGTGGTGAAGCAGAGGCTGCCTACTGCACACCAAGATTTTAAAGCAACCCCTATTGAAACTCTCTGTCCAAAATACACATGCAGTTGGCTCTCTGTAGCCATGGGATCCGCATCTGTGGCCTCAACGAACTAAGCGTTGAAAACGTTCAGGAAAAACACAGACAGTTGTGTCTGTACTAAACATGGATGGATTTTTTTCTTGTAATTATTTCCTAAACAATGCAAAATAACAACTATTTACATAGCCTTTACATTGTATTAGGTCTTACAGGTAAATTTAAAGTGTATAGGAGGATGTGTGAGCAGGTTATATGCAAATACTACCTCATTTTATATAAAAGAATTGAGCATCTGTTGATTTTAGTATGCTCAGGGGATCCTGAAACCAATCCTCCATGGACTCTGAAGGGCAACTGTATATGTATGTAAATGAATTTGCATATACTAATGTGTATCGATGAGCTCATAACTAAGGCCACGTGTTACCCTTAGACACAAAGACATGCCACTGAGAACCATTAATAATGGCTGATGTATGGACACACTTTGAGCCGAAAATATGTGTGTATTTTCTCTTGTCGAAAGCACAGTGAACAAAATAAGATCATTAGCTAATACTGTTTAGTCATCCAGTCTTTGACACTGAAACTTGAGTCAGTTACTGAGACAACAGGGTTAATTTCCACTTGCACAGAAATTTGTTTTTCCTGACTTGCTGAAATCACAGCCGCAAATCCTAGTTTGAAAAATAGTTCAATGATTTCATCTTTCACTGGGCATTTTACTAGTCTCCCCTCTCTTCTGTTATTTGCCACTATTCCAGGTTAACCAAGCCGTTCCCTGCCCTTCCCAGCTAATCCCAGCACTCTGCAACTTTCACCTGAAGCAGTTTCAATAGTGTCAGTCCTCTACCCACAGTGCTGTCTCTCCCTGCTCTTTATGTATCCCTTATAGACCTATGCATACCTCTACTCTTTGTTACCATAGCTTATTTATACCTCATTTAACAAGCCGAATCCAGGAAGCCTTCTCTGACTGCAGCAGCCCACAGCGAGCTCATGATTCTCTGGCAGTCCATACTGTCAGACTTCACATTCTCCTACTACCTCATGTAATTATATGTCCTTAATAATTATGTCAGTTGTAAAACACTTGAAAGCATGCCAGTGCATAACACATCGCTGTGTCCTTAAAAATAATAGCATCATATCTCATTTATAGCAGGTGATCACAATATATTTTGATTCATGAATGGATTGATTTTAAATGGCCTTCGATGTTTCTCCAGATTTTATGTGGGCAAATTAGCCTATAAGCAGATGGCATGCATATAAGCAATTGGATGAATTTCTGTTAACCGCAACATACATGCCAAAATCCTACATCATGATGCTACTGGATAATAGAATTACTCTTAATTAAGTCAATAATGTGAAAAACAAAATGTGGAAAATAGTTATTATCTTAGCTAAAATTTGCCCTTGTTGAGATCATTATTTTAAGTACAGAAATGCAGTGATCAAGAAAATGGTAATTTTTCTTTCACTTTTCTTATTTAAGAACATTCATTCATTGCTTTTCAGAAAAGCTATTAAGAAAAGGAGAAGTTGAAGACAGAAAGTGAATAAAGAAGTCTTTCATAGAAGATAACCGCAGTGAAACAACTCTTGCCTTCTTTTTAAAAACACATGTAGAAATGGGAAGAAAAAAATGAAGAAACAGATCAAGGAGGTGTCAGATTCTAACTCTCAAACCTGAATGTGGAATACGGTATAATGAAATGACGAAGTCCACTTGCTAAGTCTTAGCAAACATTTATGAAAACATCCATTAGCTTCTTTTTCCTTTGAATATGTAACTGTTCTGCCAGAGTGTTGCTTTTTAGCAGGACATTTTAATTCAACAATGAGAAAGAAAACCCTCCTTTTACCATCTAAACAAAATCAAGACATTAATGGGATCAAATTGTCATGGTCCAGAGGGATTCCAAGAACTGATTTTCTATCCTCAGCTGTGTAAGGGAATTCACCATGTCTGTCTGTTCATGTGTATTATAAACATTTTCAATGTCTTTTGTGAAAATTTCATTATAACCAGTTAAGGGCATTGGTTTTTCAAACCTCTGGAAGAGTTAAGAGTTTGGGTAGCCTCTCTTCTGAATAAAAAAAGCCTCTCTTCCGTTCTTCCTAAAGAATATTTTAAGATTATTAATGCATTGTATCATGTGCATTTTAACTCAACTCTACTTCTTTATAGGCATCTAGTGGACTCTTAAAAACACAATCAAATTTGAAATAAAATTCCACAAAAACTTAGATAAGAGAAAATCACCTATTTCCAAATCCTCATTGGAGAGTGTTTTAGAGAGTTTGAAAAGGGACGTTGATGGATTCCTGCAGAACAAAGTTTAAGAAGTAATAATATCTGAGCTGGGTGGAAAAAAAAACAAAAAGATGCTGAAGTGTATCCAGTGTATTCTGCTGATGCTTTAGGTTCTACACTGTAGTAATTGGAATGGGATTTCATTACGAGAAGTTTTTACCCAGTCACACCAACTGCATCCTTGTAAGAGTGATGGAGACTAAGCATACCTGCTATGACCATTACCATCAAGTCTCCAGGTATACAACTCAGGAAGTTATCAAAGCTATGAAAGTAGAGAGAAAAAGCATAACATACTGCCAACAAGCCCAACACTCTGAAATACTTGAAGCTTTAAAATAAAACAAATAACTTACAGAATTCCACCTAGGCAATCATGGAGAAAAATAGAGGCTTTGTTTTCAAGATTTTATTACTAAAAGCACCACATTTCCCTTGAGAAATATTACTCATATTTCTTCTTTCTTCAAAGAATATACAGATTT
This sequence comes from Saimiri boliviensis, assembly GCF_048565385.1. Classification (NCBI taxonomy): domain Eukaryota; kingdom Metazoa; phylum Chordata; class Mammalia; order Primates; family Cebidae; genus Saimiri; species Saimiri boliviensis. The sequence continues at coordinate 56,956,097 of NC_133464.1, forward strand.
AGTAAGATTGTCAAGTACAGGGCAGTTGAAAGTTTAGGTAAAGTTAAACTTAGACATCACCACAGATAATTCTATTTTAAGTTCTTTAAATATAATAATTATTTGTGCTTCTTTCATGTTTCTATTTTAGCTTCCAGAGGTGTGAGTCTAAACAATACTTGGACAAGACATTTAACAGAAATCTGTTATATGTGATGGCAAAATTCCCAACTCTGAGCTCTACTCCTGGGATGCACATTTTCCTTCTTGTCCAGGGCTGTCTTTGAAATTCATAGGTTCTTAATGCAATGCGGTAAGTGACTTAAAGGTAAAAGGCGGCGTTAGCTGTCGGATCTTTTTTCTAGCCTGTTTAGTGGTCCTCAGTCCAACTCAATCTGAGAGGTAGTCTCCTGTTGTAAAGTTCCTGCTTAGTGAGGAAGGATGGAGTGCCCTAAACCTTTACTACTGTAGGCAAGAGGATGTGCAGACCAGTACAGCAGCCTCAAGCCTGCCTTCTTCAGAACTGGTCTTTCCCAGCTGCGGCTGTGTTGCCCTCAGGGCTTAATTGCATTGGTCAAGACTAAATCACTCTGGTTCTAGCTGGAATTGACCAACAGTGGACCAACAACATCTGGTTTGCACCTCCCAACTTGACTTACTATGTGAGGTAAGAAAAGCCAAACTTAACTGTCACTAGCAGAGTCCCAAGACAAAGGAGAGAATGAAGGTGAGGGGTAATTTTCAAAACTCCAAGTAGCAAGTGGTTCTGAGTATTTGTTTTATAGTAAATACAGCAGACTCCTGTTGTCTGCCTAGCCACCATCTTCAGCAGAGCTGAAGCTTTGCTCTTGAGGATCAAGGAAGGCAGGGGTCCTGTTCTCTCCCAGGAGAGAGAGAGAGAGAGAGAACTCTGTCCAGGGAAGAAGGAGGAGAACAAGGACAGATCTGTACATCCCCACAACTCTCCAAGCCCACAGTTCATTCCTTCTCCATTTTTAGAGTATTCTTCCTCTTTAAATATACATATTTTATCCTCAGCTCATTTTCTTCCTACTCCAATAACTCTCCTCGGAAAAAGTCTGGACCATTAGCTCCAATGATCAGGGAGGCTTCAGTTTTTGTGAAGGCAGAAATTTACGCAATTTTGAAAAAGAACGCGAAGTTGCAAATATGAAGTTCAGTATGAAAGTGAAGGTTTATTAAGAATAAGAAAAGAAACCACAGCACAATAGTGGGTAGGTCATGGCTGGTTCTGAGTGCTACCCACCAGGCCCCTTCCACCACCAGAGGATTTAGACCAAAGCTGCCGCTGCTACCAAAACTGCGACTCCGACCCTCACTCCCACTCTGTCAATTTCCATTTTCACATAATTGTGCTTCAGAAAATTACCCCATTTGCAAATAAGGTGCTTAGTTAGTTGAGAGATTTCACTAATGCTTATGGGTCTTTTGTCAATATTTCATTAAGCTGTTGTGTATTCTGTTTGATAACTATAAAAGGAAATGAACAGTTATTACAATTTTAAAAATATTTCAGACAAATCTTTAGTTGTTTTTTTTTCCCCCAGGGTTCTGTTTTGTTTTATGTACATTTCTAAATCACAACCACATGCAAAACTGAGTTTTATTTTAAAGCCCTGCCATTGCTCTGTAAAATGCACATAGATTTGCAAGACAGACAAAATATAGTCTACAAATTGCTCTCAGTAGTTAAAATTCAATTGCATTGATGAAATTATGGGAAAAGATTCATTTTCTGGTGCTGTCTTTGGGTTTTTTGAAATCCTAGTTGCTGGCTTACTCACTAATTTGGTAATTTGCAATAGGTTTTCCAGTCATTAGTGCAAATTAGCAAGGTTTAGCTATAATGTGAATATTAATATCTTCATTTAGAACCATTCCACGTGCCTTCTCCTGGTTTCTAAGGACAAGTTGTTTTTTGAAACCTTGGAGAAAGACTATACAAAATACATGAATATGATGTTTATGAAAAGGCATTTGGTAACCAAGGCATTGTTTTTCATCTTCTATGAACAAAATGCCAGTGACTTTGGTAATATTACATTTCCAAAGCCCCAAAGATTGACAGACAGCCTCATGCGCATATTGTGCTATATTAAAGGAATATTGGTCCTTGGCTAGAAAGGATTTTCTAGCCCACTCTGAGCAATAACCACTTGATCACACATCTCGCCGGAGTCTAAGCCCCTGATAGCAGAATATATGCTTCTCATTTGCTGGCTCCCAGCCCTCCCTCAGCATTCTGCACAGTCACTGGGGCTGTGTGCCTTCAGCTACATGACCTCTGGGGCATGGTGGAGAAATGTTGCCTTCTGTCCGTGACCCTTTTAAGACCCTTTAATGTCTTCCAAAGTTGTCACCATGGCACTCCCTAGCTTTCATAATTCTCCCTGACAACCACTCCTCCTCAATGCCTGCTTTCACTGTGGTGCTATCATTTAAGTACATGCCACAGACCTCCACTGTCAGTGTCTTTCTTCCTAATAGAACAACACTGGAATTTTTCTTACAAATACACCAAAACTACCAACTCACGAATACCTTAAGGATAACCTTCTCAGCCTAGTGCCTAGTCTTGCTTCACCTGACTCAGGCCTCAGGGAATTCCAATGCTTTCTCCCCATTTCTTTCCTAAATGTGGCATTATTTAAATTTAACACTTGCAATCAATCAGCTTGCAGGAAAGAATGATCACATGAAATCGTATCCTCGTGAAAAAGGAAGATAAATTTACCATCTGAGACCTCCAAACAAGACAGTAAGATAGATGGGGGCAGAAGAAATCAGAGTCTCTTATTTTTCTGAATTAACTCACCTTACACTTATGGTTCTAATAGTTCTGAAAGAATCTTGAGGTTTACGTTTGAATCTCTGCTTTGACACATCTCAAAACCTCAGTTTCTCTTAGTTGTGAAATGAGGATAAATAATACGATCTCACAAGGCTATAGTAAGGCTTAGAAAGTAACATATGTAAAATACTTAGCACAGAGCTGGATGCATAGTTGGACCTTTTTAAAAAGATAGTGATGTTATTATCTTAATTGAATGTATTATTTATGTGGCATGTGCCTGATTGTCCACACGGGTCCTTGCTGGGGCCCAGGGGTTGACTACTGGTGAAGCAGTCACTGACATGGTTGGGCTCCTAATCCAAGAAGGATTCTGATCAGAAGTAGCATGTGTACAAAGGGGCAAAGGGGCAAGCCAATTCTGGATTCTTTCAGAAATTCTAAGACAAAAAAAACAAGAGATTGTCCATACTGAATTTAAAGGACCAAGTACAGGAAACGTTAGGGCCAAGATTTCAGAGTTGGGATGGAGATGAAGTCAGAACAAGAACAGATGGGGCACAGGTCGCAGCCATCCTGCCCCTCAAATGCAGGTGCCTATTTCCAGCTCACTCCTCTGGGCCAGTGGACATGTGGAGCTTGGATAGGTAGGACAGGTGTAAAGGGTCTGAAACAGGACAGACAGCACAGAATATAAGGGATAAGAATGCTTTCAGCCCACCCAAGCTATTTTTTTAATGCTCCATAAATATATTTCTAATATGACCACCTTTGAAAATACCTGTCTTCAAAGCCTGTCTTCCTGAAAGACCACATTTTCTATAGAACAACAGTTCTATTTCCTGAAAATTCTGCACCTGCTACCCAAAGTCACAATCCCTGCTGTGCAGAGGCAGCCAGCAGATCCAACAGCTGTGCACACTTGAACTGCATGGCAAAATGACCCTGTGGGGGCAGAGGGCTCTGTAGAGCATCCCTCAGAATCGCCTTGGCATGACCTCTCCAGCTGCAGTCAATCTGTCAACAGCCTTTATTGGGCCCTTGTCCTCAGGGCTGTGGACAGTTGTGTGAACTGGTGTGGGTTTCTCTCCAGGAGAGAATGAGATGTTACCGGCTCTACACAAATGTTTGGGCCGACCCTTCACATGGTAAAAGGCTCTTCTCCCCACCTTATCTCTTGCTATCATGTGTTATAACTTTCCTACAGCCACCATCCCAGTGCATCTGTAAATGTTTAATGCTTTAATACAACACGCCTCCTCTTTAGAATCCTCATGCCTGTTCTTGAAATTCATTGAACTCTTCCCCTTTGAGTTATCACATGCTTCCTGCTGGTCAATATGCACCCACTTCAAAACTCAATTTTCAGTCTAGTCTTTAAGGGTTTAGTCTAGGGGGAGGAAAAAAAAGGGAAAAAGAAGTGAAAATGCGAGCCTCATGAAAAGGGAAAATCAGAACAGATTGCAATAAAGCTAAACTGTCTATTCATTTGAATCAAATGCTATAAATTTCTAAGCATAATGTTTGACAGTAAACTGTCATCAAAGCAACAGACTCATTATAAAAATGCTAAGGGTATATAAATCTCATTGACTGCTTATCATTAACCGCACAGGGTGCTGATAGGAAATGCCTGGTTATAATTTATATTTCACTAATAAGGTCCATTTTAGAGTATAGCTGTCAAATCTATTACTCACCTTTCCCCAGTTTTATAGTTGTTCTGGACAGCACTGAAATTGAATGTTAAAAGTGTGGTTTCAAGTGTTATCTTTTCCTCTAATATCTCATCCTTGCATATTGAAGCATGCCTCACCTTTAATCAGAACTCAACAGCCAGATTGTTTTTCAGAAAGTAAACCAAAAGAGAGAGGGAGAGGGGAGAAACATTCTTTTTAAAAGGAAAGATACAACAGAGTATTATTTACCCACTTTCAAAATTTAAAAGGCAAAATGCAATTATAATATTGCTAATCCCAATTATTTTATTCTTCAACGTGTTCTCCATATTAATAATTTTGAGATGAGGGTTTTGGTGGTTTGGGGGAATTGGCTGCGGTGACAAAAAGCTGCCAATAAATTGCTCTCATGTGGCAGGCACAATGCCAGGTCCCTCCTCTTAGGTCATTTTATTTATCTTAAGGCTGGTTCAAGAAACTTCAAGCAGTTTCATCAGTAATTATGCCACATATTCATAATCTCGTAACAAATAAGGAAACAAGTCATTCATCCCACCAATGATGTGTAGGGCAGCTTACATGTCCCAGGAAAATATTAACACAAATACCAGAACAAAGCAACACGATGCTCAAAAGCCAGAACACTTTAGGGTTTGTATTCTTGATATGCAAAACACTGAAAACGTCTCCGTAAACCTTGAGAAAATGAGTTTGCATATTTTTGGCATGTGATAAATGGAGTTACGTGTGGGATCTCCACCGCACCAGTTCTCATTCACTAGAGGCTTCCAGGGTATCAAGAAGTAGAAAGAAGAAGATTCAAGCTTATGCATTAGGCAAGGATATAAATTGAGGGCCACGGTGGGAGTTGAGTTTTGACAAAATGTCAGACCAATGAAGAATAGGTTCGGAGTAATGCAATCACAGAACTACTAGGTCGAGACCAGCTCTGAACTGAGAAGTTCAAGTGTGACAGGTCTAAGATAAAGTCCACGGGGCAAGAAGTTTTTGTCCAGAGCCAATTAGTTTTGACTGTGAAATGCTTCCTCTTTGATAGCCATACCTTTTGTGTATTTAATGCAATAGTACTTATGAGCTGTCCTAGACCCAAAGGATTGTAAATTTTAAGAATGGAGTCACTGAAGGGCAATACCACTCCACAGCGACACTATTCTCAGAGTCAGTGCCCGTGGAACTTCTGATGCTTCTGAACACTAATGCCACTGTTTAGAGGACAAGTGGGAACTATGTTACACCAAATTCTGCTCCAATGGGTCTGGGTTCCCAATCCTCCAGTTAGATCATTCAGATCAAAATCAACATGATACATCACAGAAAAATTAGTTGTTCATGTCATTGATGCTTAATGTTAGTATCCTACTACCACTCCCTCTGAACTCTGCTATAACTCTCCAGAAAATTCCCCTTAGGCAACAGCTCTTTAACCAGAAATTGCATAACTTCTACTAGATGCCCATCTTGCTGTTTTCCTAAATATTTTGAGGATTCCACATTTCCTCTTAAGATCTTCTTCCCTTTCCATTCTATGCAGCCAACTAGCATTCAGCTCATCCTCCCTTTGTCCTGGGTCATAAATCCTTATCTACTCTGTCGCTTCTAGTCTCCCCTTCAGCCTTTTAGTGAGATGAAAAGAGCACTAGTGCATTTAGTCAACCTGAATGAAATCCTGCCTGGAACATCACTAGATATTTAACTTGAAGGAAAGTCACTTAACCTCTCTGAGCCTTTTTCCTCCTTATTAAAATGAACATGTAAATCTGATCCAGTGTGCCCCTGTTCAAATGTGTTCAATAGTTCACAACTGCCACAGCAGTAATCTCAGCTCTTTTCCCACTTATATTTGACATATTCTCAAGGGCACACCTAGCTTTTATAGTCACTCAAAGGAGGTTACAGCTAGGGTACTGGAGAAGTGTAATTGCTACTCTCCAACCGCCATTTGTCACAACATCTCCTAAGATAAAAATCTCTTATAAAGGCTAAGTTTCTTTGCTTGGCAACCAGGGTTTTTCATAATCTGGCTGCCTCTGCCTACCTGTATGTAGTCCCATCTAGCCCCAGAGCATCTCCCCTCCAAGCGCCCCTGCCCCAACACACACACACATACACACACACACATACACACACACACATACACACACATGCTTTACACTTTAATACCCAGCAATAGTGAACAACTGTGCTTTGAACAACCATTCCAGACCTTGGTATATTTTCCTCCCCCAAAAATGTTCTTTTTTCTTTCCTTGTTTTCTTTCTCTCTCTCTCTCTCTCTCTTTTGTTATAAGCTTCTAATTATCCTCGAAGTTCCAATTCAAGTTCTATTCTGATTAAAAAAAAAAAAATTCCCTGACAGCCCCCACCCAAACTGTGATTCTTCTACATCTATTCTCTTCCTGTAATTTAAACCCTCTCTTACAGCAGTTATCACTGGTGCTTATTTGCAAGGCTGGCAGCCCCCTAGTTGCTAAACTTTTCAAGGTACTGTGTCATTTGATCTCATTTCCAGATGTGCAGAGTACCCAGCACATTGTAGTTGCTCAATGAATATTAGAAGGATAAATAAATGTTATCGTTCCTTCTACAAAACCTCACCAGCAACTTCAAAGAGAATAAACTATTGTTCAGTTTTGTGTCTACATAAATATGCCACTGGTCTCATAGATTCTCCTGGCACTGTGTTCATCGTGAGAGCTGAATAACAATTTGCTCAAATTATCCCAAGCCAAATGTAACTTCATCTAGGAACTTATCAAAATTGACCACATATATGAAGTCACAGAATCCATATAGAGTCATACAGTATCAAATTGTGCCAACATCTAATTCACACCCACTGGAGCCACTGACTCTATAGAGTGGGAAATGCAGGTAAAAAGATGAAAACAGCAATTCAGTGGTTCCGAGAATCCATGAACAATACACAAGGAAAAACTGTGCTGTTTAATGTCTGGTTACATTCCTAATGTTAGCCAGGCATTTCACTAAAGTGAGAAAGCATGTGCCAAAAATCCATCTCCATAGGTGGAAAAAAGTTCAATTGATATATATTATGGATAAATGATGACATGACTTCCTTAATGGAAGAGTGTGTGTGTGTGTGTGTGTGTGTGTGCGCGCGCGCTATACAATTAAATGCTTCTAGATAGTCTAATCTGGCCAACATGACAGTCAGAATCACACCTGCACATGGCAAGCAGGGTAGAAGAAATAAGACAATCCTCCTCCTAATTAAAGCTCACCTCTGTATTATCATAAACCAGTGATAGTATGCAGTTCAGCCAGAAACACTGAGATAACAATACCCTCACAAAGTGCTCCTGAATCTCCAGACATGCTAAGCAAAGAAAAGCAATTTTTATTTTCTGCTGATAAATGGTTTAATCAAGCCTAACAGATGAGGCAATATATTTTAAGAACATTTTGTTGCTCAGATCATGGGGTCAGTAATTTTCTTTGGTTGAAACACACTACGGTGTAACTGAGTATGTGTTGTAGGGGGTGGGGTGAGCTAGCGAGGGAGAATGATAGATTTTCTGCAGTAGGTAGTGTGTTATGTTCTATCTAGAAAACATTTTATAATTCTTATATTTCAAAAATGTTGTAAGAGGAGAAAGGCATTAGAATTGATAGGTTTCCTCTGATTTTTGCAGAAAGAGACTAAAACAGCAATGCAACATTAGGTCTCTCAAAAAGAACACAAAAAATAAAAACTAAGGTAATAAAAGAGTAGATGTTAAATTTTAATACAGCTTTCAAAATTCAACTCATCTTGTATATAGTAGGAGGCCAACTTTGGCAAAATAAATCATCTTTAAAAATAATGATCAGGTCATCAAATTACTATCATGTAATTTATACAATTTAATTCCATAAAACAGATGATCTTAGGCTATAATGTTAAAAACACACTGTTTTTCATGGTCAGCTATCCCTCGGTCATAGCCAAGAGCTTCCAGCATTGCAGCTGTGTATCATGTGCTTATAGATTTGCTTTGTGTTTTTTTGCACAGGCGTTTTGTGCATGTGTGTATATATATTATATTATTTCAATGGTTTTAGGGTACAAGTGATTTTTGATTACATGGATAAAGTGTATAGTGGTGAAATCTGAGATTTTAGTACGCCAGTCCTGAATAGTGTACCCTGTACCCAATATGTAGTTTTTTATCCCTTACCCCTTCCCGCCCTCACCTTCTGAGTCTCCCACGTCCATTATACCACTCTGCATGCCATTGTATGCCTACAGGTTACCTCGCTTATAAATGAGAACATATGGTGCTTAGTTTTCCATTTCTAAGTTATTTCACTTAGAATCATGGCCCCCAGCTCCATCCAAGTTGCTGCAAAAGACACTATTTCACTCTTTTCATGACTGAGTAATATTCCTTGGTGTATATGTACCACATTTCCTTCATCCACTCGTCAGTTGATGGGTACTTAAGTTGGTTCCATATCTTTGCAATTGCACAGGTCTTTTTATACATCTGAGAACAGACACTTCTAGAACCACACTGACTATAACTTTTAATGGAAAAACTCAGCCTGTGTTTGCACAACATTGCTATGGGATCATCAAAGCCCTTCCTGTTTGCAGAGCACTTACGACTTTCAAACTACGCACGCACAGTGTCCTTTCAAATCTCCAGCAACCCTGAAATGCATATAGGAAAGCACTGTCTCATTTTACAGATGAAGACACTGAAGCTGAAGTCAACTAGCTTTGAAGAATTTCTAACTACATTTCCCAAGGTGTTCCAATTCCAGCCCAGGACTCCTACCACCCTCACAGCTGCCATGAAAGGGGGCTTTGCAGACTCTCCATTGTGGATTTGCATTTCAGCTCCATCAGTTCCCTTACTGGACTACTGTGAGGATATTGTCAAGCCTTCTACCTTTTGGCCTTACAGAAAGCTAGTCTCAGAAAGCTTGAGCTCACACTCCCTTTAGTTTCTCATCCAGCTACATTCCCAGAAAGTCACAGAGGTTGCTGTAACTAAATAGGCAGAAACACTAGGAAGATAACCTTCAAGGCATAAGACTTCTAGGGCAAGCAACTATCCCAGTTTGCCCAGTTATCCCAGGACTGAGGGATTTCCCAGTACATGAGACTTTCAGGGCTAAATCAAGAGTGAGAGCTTTCCTGCAATGTGGGATTTATGGAACAGTCCCAGGAAAATCAGAACAGCTGGTCACCTTAGTTTTCAAAATTTTAAGTTAGTATCTTTAGAAACAAAGACTTAACTCACCAAAAGTGTTTGGAATGCTCTGCCCTTCTATTTCCAATTTACCCATCAATAAAATTTAGCAAGGACTCATATAAGACGGGCCCACTTATGGAAGACCCAGTTTAGGGAAAATTTGAAACTGAACTCACCCTCTATTGATCCTTTATCCTACTTTCAGTCATTTGTTTAACTTCATTGTTAAATGTTTTGTGCTTCATGATAAACTAAGCATTAGAGAATACACTGTTAAACAATCAGCCTTAGAATTTTCCATCAAACAACTAGAAAGATAGATGACAAGCAATGAAGCATCTATACTTTAGTATGAAAAAGACAAAGGATGCTAAGAGAGGACAAAGGAATAAGCTGGGTATAGTGACTCAAACCTGTAATCCCAGCACTTTGAGAGGCCAAGGCAGATGGATCAACTGAGGTCAGGAGTTCGAGACCAGCCTGACCAACATGGCAAAAACCACCATCTCTACTAAAAAAAAAAAAAATTAGCCAGGCGCAGTAGCACATGTCTGTAGTCCCAGCCACTCGAGAGGCTGAGGCAGGAGAATTGCTTGAAGCCAGGCAGTGGAGGTTGCAGTGAGCTAAGATGGAGCCACTATACTCCAGCCAGGGAGACAGAGCGAGACTCCGTCTCAATTAAAAAAAAAAAAAAAAAAAGACACGAAGTACCCATATGTTTCAGAAAGAAGAAAAAGGAAGTAGACATTCAAGAAAAGAATTTCGAATGAAGAGATGTTTTAGCTCACGGAACTTAGTTGAGTATACAGAGGAAAGGGCTGGGGCTTGGGCTTGGCTGGAAAAGGATACTCTAGGCAAAGAACAAGAGGCACAAAAGCTAGGAGAAAAGACAGCACACAGTGCATTCAGAGCCTTAGGGAAGGGAATTCAGTAGAGAAGCATCAGGAGATCGTTCTAGAGAGGTGAACATGATGGACTTTGTACACCAAGTTAAGACTTTATCCTGTGTGCAATAAGGAGCCACTGATGGGTCTTAAGCAAGACAAGGGCATAATCAGATACACTTTAAAAAAACACTCTGGTTTCAATTTAGAGAATAGATTTGAGAGAAAAAGGAATAAGAGTGAAATGTAGTAAGACAGGAGCAAGTGCTAAAAACTAAATGAGGAAACGTGGTGGCTTGTACTAAGGTAGTGGCCACAAGGGTGGATAAAATGTACAGATTTTTTAAAGTATAAAGGTAGAATAGTAAAACATAATTGATTGAATATAGTTTATAAGATAAAGAATCTAGGATGCTTAAATATGTAGAGAGAGACAGATATCTCATATTTGTGTGCATATGGTGAATTTATGTTTCTCTTTCTCAAAGCAGTTGTGTCCCATACACACAAACTTTAAATTTGCCTGAGTAATAAATAGAAGAGCCTGGGATTCTGTAGCCATCTCCCGCCATCACCTTTTAAAAATATCCAGGAAGTACTGGTTATATTCGTGAGGACTTCTGGAGGAGATTCTTTACAGATTCTCTTTTGTAGAGTTGGTTATATAATTCCATCTCAGCCCATCTCTCTCTTCCAGTGAGTTATTTACAGAAAAAGACTGTGTGCACAGTAGGTGCTCAATAAGATGGATGGATGGATGGATGGAATGAAAGGAGTAAATTGATATTAACCTGACCTCCAAGGATTGAGGAAGAATGGCCATCAATTCATGGAAATTAATGAGTAAACAGTGCTTTATGGTGAAAAGGGATTTATGGGGAAGGTACTGGATTAAATGGGCTATCGGTTCAATTTTGTTTCATGGAGTTTGACCCTTATCAGTTGATTCTCATTGCTTAGTATTTATTGAGCCAGATTTTCTCTGTACTTAAGCTACTCCCTGGGAGAAGGTTAGGCACTTCTGGAAGCTGCATTAACTCTTTCAAGCCACTAGGGTGCTATTCAGTGAATTACTTTTCAGTAATTAAAGATGCTGCAACACAAAAACACAATGTGCTGGGAAATTGAGAGCTAATCTCCCTGCCTGCCTTCCCCAGCTGCCTATTTCTGATTACTGAAAAGATAGGGTGCAAATATGTGGGGATTACACAATGACAGTCATTCCTGGTTTCGCATAGGAACCTACGGTAGTCTCCTCCTAAAGCCCATGAATTTTTCACATGAGAACAAAGATTAGCAGGATCAAGTGACTAAAGCACTTAACAGCTTTAATCCTTATTCCTGCACCAATTCACTCTGCAGTTTTGTACTTATCTCCTTCAAACTCTTTACCTTCTTTGCCCCTCTCTGCATCTGCAGGATGATAAGAGCAGTTGTGAGCCCCGGACAATCTATATCTCTAGTCTTTTTTCTTCTAATATTAAAAATATATATACAACTAGGTTTGAATGACTGCCTCTCTTTTCTGGTGCCCATATAGACGCCTGAAATCAGTCCATTAAATAGGAATCATCTGCCCTCCCCCTACCTCGCTTCTTTAAAGCCGGTGATATTCACCTTCCATTTCCAAATATCTTGTGCTGCTAGTTTGCATCTTTAATTACCCAGAGCACTGGTCTTGTTTTATATGACTTACAACAAGCAGTTCTGTCCTCAGTTCATTTAAGCAAAATCATCCCTGGTTTAAGCCAAGACATATTCAATATACAATTACCTGGTGGGTCAGGGCTCTGCCGTTTTGTCATTTTTACTGGCATTTTCTCCATTATTGCTAAGTACTGAGCAGTAGAAGCTGTCAGAGCCACATGGCTGGCCTGAAACTTAATTTTCCTAAATTGCCCAATTCTTCAGAAATAGCTTACCCCCCAAGCACAGTCCCCTTGACAAGGGACAAATAGGGTTAAACTTCAAACTGAGTTATACAGAGCTTGCCAAGAGCAATGGTAGAAAGAAGCAATTAAGCAGAATCTGGGTGTGCAGGGTGAATTAGACTTTTAGAGACAATGCAGAATTCTGTGTCAAAGTGGCAGCTCAAAAGCCTTTGAGTACCAAGAGGTTTTAAATTATGTAGTGCTGGAGTAGAAGGAAGCAGGCAAGGTGAGGAAAAGAAACACTTACTGAACACCCATTATGTCAAAGACGGTGTGTTAGACATTTTTATATGCTTTATTCCATTACTTCTGATAATCTTTAAGATAGACATTTTTATCCCCATTTTACAGATGAGAAAACAGAGGTAGAAAGTTTAGTGGACTGACCAAGGATTGCACAGTTAATAAGTTAGGCAATCTTATTCAAACCATGCGCAATGTTCTTTGCACAAAACCACCGTGAAGAGGGTTTAAACGCTGTTTTCTTGTAGCAGAGGACTAATAATCTAGCATTATAGGCTCCCTGATTAAAAGTTCTGAGATGTAACAGAGGAATACAAAATGTCCAGAGTTAATCTTTCCTTACCTTCACCCCATTATCTGAGTGCCACTCATCTGCTTTCCACCTTGCCTCCAGGTGGTCTGATAGAAGCATCTCCTAGGAGAGAAGAATCTCCTATTCCTATTCTGGGTAACATCTTAACTCTCTGCACTTTCTTCTCATGAGAAGAAGCCCTTTGAAGTCCAGTAAGCTATCCAGTCCCTAGCACCTAGAGAATTTGAGAAAACACAAATCAGCTTAGCCACTGCATTGCATTAGCCTCAAAGACATACTGTCTCTTCCAGCTTTTGATGAAGAACAAAACAAGATTACTATTTCCTAAATCAGAGTGTCTCTGTGAGCAAACGCACACCTCAGAGCACATTGAAATCCAAATGCTGATTATTTGGAGATAACCTGACAATTTCCCCACGTCTTTGCTCTCCACCCAGACACCCTGCGCTCGCTCGCTCTCTCTCTCTCTCTCTCTCTCTCTCCCTCCCTCTCTCTCTAAATGATTGAGAATTTGTTAAAAGCAACATTTATTACTCTGGCATCATCAGGTATTTCAGTTTTTGTTGTGTGAAAATAGAAGTTTAAACCACAAATTCATAGCCACTAGTGGGCTACTTGAACGTAAAAACTGGGGCAAGCCTAGAGACTGGACTATCCTGATCAAATATGTGCAACAGCTGCATGTCTACTCAGGCAGCATCTCTAACCTGGTCTCTCAGTGAAGCAGAGTTCAGCCCATGCAGTTCTGGACCAGGGCACGTGACCACAAGTCTCCGGACAGCATTTTGTCTCTACTGCCCATTCTCCCCGCCCACCCACTTGCCACACCTATTTGCAATCTGACAAGTTTACACATACATGAGCTTTGGGTCAACCCACATTGCCAAACAGCATGGTGAAAAATGAACTTTACCCAAACAGAGGTATGGTCTTTTTCCTGGCTCCTTAAAGGTAACCTCTAAACCCTTAAAATTGCCCAACTGATGGTGGCACCTTTGTTACTCATCATGGACCCTCAGACCACACACGACCATCTGTGCTAACAAAGTGACTCACAGTGGGTATCTGACAGTTTATGCTCAAGAGGTGATATGGGGTGGAGCCAGCCACATGGACAGGCTTAGGGTGGGATCATGCCACAAAGAGCAAACGTGTGATTAAAGAGTTGGAACTTTAGGCCACATGAAATCAACCTGACCTCTGGAGAGGAAAGGGCAGAGACTGAGCTCAATGATGTGGGCAATAACTCAATCAGTCATGCCCATCTAATTAAACTTTAATAAAAACTCCATACACTAAAGCTAGGATATGCTTTCTAAGTTGACAGTGTTCTGCACATTGCTGCACACTGATGCCAGGAAGGTGATGTGTCCCTGAGAACATGAAATCTTGGTGTTTGGGACCTTCCCAGTCCCACATTCTACCCTATGCATCTCTTCTGTTGGCTGGTTCTGATTTTAATTGTTATAATAAAACTGTAATTTTAAGTATTGCACTGTCCTGAGTTCTATGAGTTGCTCCAGCAAATTATCAAACCTGAGGGATTCTACAGGGACCTCCAAGTCTGTAGCCAACTGTTCTAAAGTGTGAGTAGTCCTGGTGACCTCCACACTCAGGACAGGTGTCACAAGTCTTTGACAGGCTTGACACTACGGAGGGCACTGTCCTTAACCTAGATTCTGGCTGATTCTGGGTACAAACCTACTTTCTGAAAGCAGTTGTTAAAATCAAGTTCCACCTGTTTTTTTTTAACTGGCCCTCATTTTCCAACTCAGTCTCATCATAACACTCCATTTAGTGTCCTGAAATGTGTCTTTCACAGGCTCACCCAAAAAGTCAAAGGTTAAAACCCTTCGTTTATAATCACTACTCCCTCTGTCAAAAGAAAATTGTTTAAATGATTCAAATAGAGATTAATGACTTCATCCAGCCAATGCACATCAGGAAGCCTCTGAAGACCAGGGACCTCTCTGAAGAGAAGAGAAGCAGGACTGGAGTTTTCTAGGGTGAGGAGATAAAAGATGTATGTGTCCCTGTGGTCCAGCTCAGGTGGCAGTTTCATCTTTAACTGCTCTGAAATTTGAGTTTAGAATGTTGCTCTGGCATTCGTGCAATCTCATCCCCAAAACTGTTAGAACAATGCTCTCGAAAGATGTTTTTACAAGCCTTGCCCTTTGCAGCCTCATTAGGATGATTTGGGGTTGGGGTGGTAGCACAAAGGGGAAGGGAGAAAAGGAGAAAGGAAGCAAGGGTCAAAGGCTAGGCAAATGGGGGAGTCTCTCATATCCGTTTTAGTCTTTTCAAACTTGCCATGCTTGGGCCCCCATCATCTACGTGTGTAGAAGCTTAGCATCCCTGCCTTCACTCAGTATTCTTTATGATTCCTGCCTCTTCCAGGCAGGCATCTCCTCATTCCCCCTTTACACTGGTGTTACTATGCAGGCCCAGAACTTCCCACCATGAGATGGATGCCACACTTGCCGTAGATCTACGTGAAACATTAAGAGATGCCTAGGTTTTCTTCTGGGATCTCTGGTGTGACATGCACTATCTCATTGGCATTTTGCTTGGTGCCTTAGAAATGAGTCTTGTTGACTGCTAGGCTCTCTGAGCCTGGTGATTCTGCGTTTTTGTACTTTCTGGAAAAAAATAGACCTATTGCAATGCCAAGAATACGACTCACTCACTCACTTAGTCACTGCAACACTGCTCCTCCTGTAATCCCCTGTAAGTCCTCTGAACGCTGCTTCTTCCTGCCTCTTCCTCTCTCGTGACAATCATGGAGGGGATGTTTACTGAGCTGTTGGAAGCTTGGAGCACTGAGGACCCTTGATATCCCTAAATAGTTGTGCTACTTGCTTTCCACTGTTTATTTTTGTGGGAAATAGTCAATTCTCTGCAAAGGATGTCAGATTATCCTTCCATATAAGAAAATGGGAGAACTGGGAAATTTTTTTTAACATCTTTGTAAAACAAGAGAGAAAAAACTTAAAAGAAAGTCTTGCTATTTTAAAATGCCACATGGAATCTCTGATGCCTCTACTACCCCTTTCTAAGCCTAAGAGAAGTAAAAAGTCTCTGGAGTGAAAGTCAAAAGACCCAGAGTTCAGGTCCAGCCCTCTCCTAACTAGCGTGTGACCGCAAGCAGGTCGCGTGACCTCTGCAGGCCTCGGCTTCCTCATCTATGCAATGTACAGATGACCTTAGAGGTCGCTTACGGCTCCAAGTTTCCATGGTAAAGAACACACAGAAGAACACATGTGTCCCCAGGGGGGAGAAGTGAGGATAGGAAGTCAAACATGAGAGACTAAGCAAGGGAAAGGAGGCCCTTTATGTGTGGCTGCAGCCAAGAAAGAATCAGATCCCTTCTTTCTTCATAAGGGACCGCCTTGCCTGGAGTGACCCTGAACACCTTGGCTCTGAGAAATACATTAAACATCTGAGAACCGCTATTATTCTAAGTGATGAAATGAGCCACTGTACTAAAATGGACCTTAAATTGAAACCAGCCTGACTGGTTAGACCGCCCTTGATTGCATGCCGTTAAACGACCACCTGAGTGGGCATGCCAAGCCCACAGAAAGAAGAGGATTTTTACTTAGCAATGCAATAAACCATTAGAAACCTGAAGAGGTCATTTTAATAGTGGGAGGGAAGGTAATTTGAGATGATTCTATTAAAATTAATTATCCTACTTCATTTACATTTTAAAGCATAGTAGGCAGGTATTAAATAGACATGAAATATGTCATTTGTTATACCAGTTGCAAATATTACTGAGGCATTAAAAAAAAAATGAGGTGATATAATTTAGATGTTTGTCCCCTCTAAATCTCATGTAAGCCCTGCATTGGAGGTGCGGCCTGGTGGGAGCTGTTTGGGTCATGGAAGCACATCCCTCATGAATGCAGATATGCTTTGGCTCTGTCTCCACCCAGACCTCAACCTGAATTGTAGTTCTCATAATCCCCAAATGTGGTGAGAGGGACCTGGTGGGAGGTCATTGAATCATGGGGGCAGCTACCTTCATGCTGGTCTCATGATAGTGAGTGAGTTCTCACTAGAGTTGATGGTTTTATAAGGGGCTTCCCCCCACTTTACTTATACTTCTCCTCGCTGCCACCGTGTGAAGGAGGATATGTTTGCTTTCCTGTTCTGCCATGACTGTAAGCTTTCTGAGGTCTCCCCAGCCATGCTGAGCTGCGAGTCAATTATAAATTACTCAGCCATTCTTTTATGAATTACCCAGTCTCAGATATGTGCTCATTAGCAGCATGAGAACAGACTAATACGAATGCCTGGCTGCCATCGTCACCGTAACGTGTGAGTTCTTGCTCTGAGCTCACATGAGATGGGGTTGGCTAAAAGAGCATGCACCTCCCCACCACCCCACACTCCATGTCTTGCCATGTAATCATCTGCTCCCCTCTTTGCTTTCCCATCATGATTGTAAACTTTCTGCATCCTCACCAGAATCAGATGCCAGCACCATCCTTTCTGTACAGCCTGCAGAACTGTGCACCAATTAAATCTTTTTTCTTTATAAATCATCCAGCCTCAGGTATTTGTTTATAGCAATGCAAAATAAGAGGACTAATGTACAAGGTTTGGAAGTTTTCTTTGTATTATCTTAGTTGTAGATAAGGTCTATTTTAAGTTTCCTGGGTAGTAAAGCCATTCTAGATTCAATCTATATTTTTGTGCATTCTGAAAGGCAGCAAGAACATAAGATCTTCAAAATATAAATAATAAAGCAAAATAAAAGCAATTAATACTTTATGCCAAGAATGCTGAAAACTTTAAAGTTTGAAAGGACCACTGAGATCCATCCGACTTCTAGTTTTGCAGATGGGACATCACCAGTGGGAAGCATTTACCCTGTGGAAACATGTATCTTTTGTTTTGTTATTGTTTGCAGCACAGTACTGCTTTGCTTTTCTCAGAAATAAATAGGGTTTCTGAATTTCTTTCCACTTCAGCATCATAAAGACTCAGTTCTAAATCTTGTTTTCACTTTAGCAATTATTCTATATTTGACGTTTTGCCAGATTTAGCCATATTTTAGTCTTTAGCCCCATCATAGGGTGGCAGTTAATTAATAAACAAATCACCTACCATGTGCCAGACACTGTGCTAGACCCTGGGAGGGAAGCAAAGATGGTAGGGATGTCTGCCCTAATCAAGGAAGCAAATATGCAAACAAGTAACAGAGCAACACTGAAAGGCCAACGGGTATACACGGATGGAAAAAAGTCTGCTTAAAGGAATTGAATAAGGCCTTCTCTACAGAACTATGTACTTTTATATATACAGAACACTCTAGATATTCAATTTTTAACCACTGAAGACATATAGCTTTGGAAAGTCCTGTTAAAAAAGAGTTGTTGCTTATATATGCTGCACAAAGCCCTTGTGACCTCTTAGAATGGGTAAACTGAAAAATTAGGAGAAGTACCCATGCTGAGAAGTGATCCCAAAATAAAAGTTCACCAGGGTACATGATGCATTATAGAAGGCTGAGTATAACACATTACATACCTACCAATCTTTCCGCCAATTAATATCTCACACAAAAGCAAAACACACCAAGAATTTCCATTTTAAAAACACACTTCTCCCTACCTCCCAGTGGTACAGCTTGCCAGGCATCAAAGGTCCTGTCTGCCTCCTCTGGCTGTCCTGCCAATAACAGAGGCACAGCAGACCTAAAAGGAAGAAAACAAAAGGTGAGAATAAAACATGATGTTTCTGTCGGCCAGACAGCACAGCTTTCCCTAGAATCCACACGGCTGCCGAGGCATACTGGAGAACATTAAAAATCAGGTTGACACTTGCTATTTAGAATTGCAATGAGAAAGTCCATTATACTAGTTGTTAACATTCTGAATAATACTTAAAAACAGTAATCTATATATAATTTATCTCCTAATATAGCACTATCATTTCTGGAAAGCTTGCAGCAAGACTGAAATGGTCTTATTCCAACCACCAAAATCAATTCTTTTGTACAAATTTGATATAGGCAGCCTGTGTACCACTTGAAAAGGCTCACTGACCTGTGAAGCCTGGCATTTACACCATAAAATTTAGATCTTATTTGATGAAGTTATTGAACACTGTACTTACCTCATCTAAGATTTGAAAGCAATAGTACATACTTTCACTTTTCCTCTTTAGGAGGAAGTTTTGGATAAGCAGCAAATCAAATTGCTTGTGCTTTCAGTTTGGGGAAAGATACAGTCTAGACTGCACTTAATGAAAACTGTAAGTTAATTTTGAATGTCATGCTGTAGGTTCATTGCCAAGTTGAAATGATGGAGATTATTTTTAAAAGGCTTTATAAGTGAAGAAAAAGAGACATACTGCAATATTGGAATATGAGTCTATTTTCTTCACTAGATTGCTAATTAAAAGTTTATTTTCATATTCTCTCATCTTAAAATTCAGGGAAAATGAATGATACACAGAGTCTATTTGCCGTGTTAAATGGGGACAATAAAGAATAGGAATATCCAACCTTCTTAATAATAGGCTCTGCAATGATCCAAACGAACTGCCTGATTTTTCACTGCTAAATCACTTCTAATTATGAACATCGACTTTTAACAGCACAGAAAAGGCAGTCCAAACCCAGCTTGATCTACTTTATTCACAAAAAGAGCAAGCTTAGCAGCTGTGAACATTCTTGTACATATCTGGTAGAAATATGTACTCATTTTTCTTGGATATTCCAAAGAGTGAAATTGCTAGGTCATAACATTGTATGTTTAGCTTCAGTAGATACCGATAAAAAGTTTTCCCTAATGGTTGTACCAGTTTGCACTTACCTGGGGTGTGTGAGTTTCAGGTGATCTGCACCCTTGTCAACATCTGGTACTATCCGTCTTTAACTATTCTAGGTATATAGTGATGGCTTGCTGCGCTTTTGATTTGCACTTCCCTCATGAGTAGTGCAAATCCCATACCTTTTGGGCACTCGGGGAATATTTGTATGTCTTCTTTGGTGAAGCACCTGTTCAAGACTTCTGCTCATTTTAAAAATGGAATGTTTTGTCTTTTACTTAATAATTTGTCATTCTTTATAAATTGTAGATATGAATTCTTGTTCAATAAATGTATTGTGAATATATTTTCAGACTAAAACAAAAGCAAGCTTAATTGTAATGATTCAACAGTGTTTAACAAGACCATGAAAATATCAGTACTAAACAGACTAAGCCATGAGTGAAAACTGTTATGCATAACTCTAATCTCACCACAGGTTCACAGCACTGGTGAGAGTTTCCAGCACCTAATTTAGCCAACTTCACAGAAGATGATCTATGACCACAAACCCAGAAGGGCACATACTGGCTTGATTGTGGCAAAAGAGTCAAATTTTCCAGGATTATTGTGATATGCCTTGTATAATGGCCATGATTTTCTTTCAGTATAATCCATTTATTTAGAAATTTGACCAAACCGATACAGCAGACACTTGATAATGGGGATAAATCCTGAAGTTTCAACTCAATGAGCAGCTGTGGAAATGTAATTGCATTCAATAAAATCCACATATTTCTGAAATTGTGACTTTGTTTTGCAAATCTTCACAATGAGTGATTAATTCTCTCAAGTGTAGGTTGTTTGCTAATAGAGGGTCTCAGTCTTCCCTCTTCAACTCAGATATACTTTGAGTCTAGATATATATATATCTCGTAGGAGGTATGTATGTGGTAAGAACAACAGGAAGAAGATCTCTGTGAGTATAAAAATAAGGTTGTCCTCTGAGATCTACTCTCTAAAATCAGCATAGAGAGAATAATTCTTTATTATCCTCATTTAGCACGTAAGCATGCAGAGTACCATAAAGAGGCAGAATCTCTCTCAGGACAGCAACTCTGGCCCATAAACTACTGGAATCTGTTTGCCAGATGCATCCATGAAACTGACAGAATGCATCATGTGGTCATAACCGAGTGCTATAAAGCACAAAGATAGAGGTAACTCCTTCCAGCACCATGATTGCCAGGCAGCTGCTGATAATTTGGCTTCCTATGGAGCTTACCCACAAAGTGAGATAAGCTGATCAAGCCAGTTTGAATGTATATTCCACTTGACATCACATTTATCAGTGTAAATTATAACAGCTATTATTTCTTGCCTACTCCACACCAGTCAACATTCTAAGCACTTTAAATTCATTTTCTCACTCAATTCTCACAACAGGATGGAGAGCTAAGTCACTTAGCCCAGGCCATAGTGGAGAAGCCAGGATTTGAACCTAGGGAGCTCGCATCTAGAACATATATTCTTCACTGCTGTGCTCTCGGTAATCGGATTTTAATCATCAGGATTGTTGGGAGCTTCAACATCACTTGCTAGCATCCAAACATATAATCATTTGTGAAGCATTACTAAGATACTATTTTTGACACTGAAGAGCTACAGCTAAACCCAGGACCACAGATAATTCCCCAAGGAAATGCCACTCTGTGGGTGAGGTGCCAGCCATGTCCTGTTTTATCAGCAGGGTCTTTATGACCTGTATCTTGTGTCAACCTGCTAGCTCATCCTATGACTAAGGATGTGTAACATGGTCAGCTGCGGTGGTTCACACCTGTAATCCCAGCACTTTGGGAGGCCAAGGCAGGCAGATCACCTGAGGTCAGGAGTTCTGTACCACCCTGGCCAACATGGCAGAACCCCATCTCTACTAAAAATACAGAAAATAGCCAGGTGTGGTGGTATCTACAATCCCAGCTACTCAGGAGGCTGAGGCACGAGAATCGCTTGAGCCCAGGAGGCAGAGGTTGCAGTGAGCCACGATCACACCATTGCACTCCAGCCTGGGTGACAGAGCAAGACTCTGTCTCAAAAATAAAAAGAATGTGTAACTTCCTGGGAATGCAACCCAGCAGATCTCATCCTCATTTTACCCAGCACCTATTCAAGATGGAGCTGCTCTGGTTCAAACACCTCTGGCACTTTGTCACCATTGTTGAAACCAAAACCAAATTACTTAAATATAGATTCAGGTAATTTGGTTTTGGTTTCGTTAAAAATGAACCCATCTTACAGCAAAATGTTTTCACCAGAATTTGAAAGTACAGGAATGGTGTTTGTGGTGTTCTCTGTCTTTACAATGGTTTTTAAGAAAGATGGACACTTACGCTATACATACGTATAAAAAGCACTTGAGTGATGATCATTACAACAATTGCAAAGGTATCATAATAGATGAAATGGATTTTTCAGTTTTAGAAGCCTTTTAAAAAGATAAAACATTATTGCAAATTAAAGAAATGAATCTGAGATAAAGATAGCTCTGCCAATATTTGAGGTCACAATTACCATTCATTATCCTTTTACCAAAGCCTGCCTCCATAGATCAGAAGCTCAGAGCCAATAGTAGAGTTTGAAGAAAAACATGTTACTATTACTGAGATTATATCCACTCATTTCATAAGTGAAATGTTGTTTGTTTCAGCTGACCTTTTCTCCCCTGTATTCTCCTTACTTTTGCTAATGTTCCATCTTAACACCTGAAAAGGTCATTGTTTTACTGCAGTCAGACACACGATAATTGATAATGATGATGGAAATTTTGCCATCCCTGTAGAGTCAAATGATGCCAAAGGTTGCTTGACATTATAAGTAGGGTAAGCCCTGTAGAAAGATATTATATGTGGTGTCACTTGAGAATGAGCAAAATGCTCACTTCATCCTCCAAATGTCTCCCCAACTGAATGCTGTATTACCTGAAAATCTCAGTCTTGAAGCTACTATTTGAATTAAAATACAATGTCCTCATGTCAGTATCCTTCACTAATTCCTTGATGGGAATGGTATTTTTTTATAGACATGAGCCTGACACGTGGCAAGATACTAAGGCAAGGAATGCAAAAGGTATGGAAATGGAAAGGAGTGAGGTGAGAAGTATCAAATCGGTTGAACACTGTTGCGAGAGTTGTGAGAAAGGACAAAGAGAAAATATCCACCTGGAGTTTCCGAGGACATCACAAGAGGAGGGTGGAACCAAAGACAATCTGCATCACCTATAGCTCTGCCAAGAGACTGAAACAATCCCCACAAGGTTGACAGGAATTGCATGCTATGTTCTGGACAGAAATATCATTACAATTAAGCATTAATCAGGCAGTATGTTTGCCCCACTTTCTTGTTGCTGAAAGTCATCGTAACACCAGATATTGACCATTTGCATCCCCATTGTTCCTACAGATAGGATTTCTAATGTCAGAATCATAAGGCTTTTGTTTAAGGATTGCTTAAGATGTTTTCCAGAGCCAAAGTCAAATAAAACAGTTGACACCAACCAGTTTGATGACTCCCACAGAGAAATGGGTTCAGCATGAGAATACTGCTTCCTCAACTTCCTGTCTCACGACCTCACCCTGCACTCTTCAACTAATCAGTGATCTCCACACTTCAGCCCTCCCCAAAACTCTTAACATCCCAAACCCCAAACTCCTTGGAGATATTAATCTGATGTTTCCTCCCATCCCCTCATTTGGTGACCCAAGAATTAAATCTCTTTCTCTGCTGCAATTTGGTGTCTCTTGTGTATTGACTTGCTGTGTGCAGGGAGTTACAAACCTATTATGGTTACAAGATCTACATGTGAAGTAGCTAACCCATGTTGGTACCTAGAAAATGTTCAATAAACAGTCTTCGCTCACCCCTCTCTTCTGTCTGGGGAAGGGCCTAGTTTAGGGGATTGGTTTACATTCCAATAAACCTGAACAGGCATTTCTTGTTTTATACTTTGAAATTGACACACACTTCATAAGCTTTAACTTCAAAGTCTCACAACTGGAGAGAGTGAGATGCTGTAATACATTTAGATGCCGTAATACATTTCAGTTGTTTTCTTAACTCATCTGCTTATTTACATTTTCAAAGAGGGTATATTTGAGCTTGTTTAATATGTTGCTCATGTGAGCACCACCCTGCTTTGTCCTCCCAACCTAGCACAAAGTAAGAAAAGACAGGTGACACAATTTCCATCTAAGATGAAAAAAAAAAAAAAAAAAAACCTAGGTATAGAAGGAGTAGGAAATATCAGGGTCTAAGGCTAGAATAAGAAGCCCCGGTTTCTGTCATCTGTACCCAATGTTCTAGTAAATCAAAATTTCAAGATTTAGACATAATGTGTGATGATTTGAAGCCTTTATCTAGCATTAGGTCAGGATCTGAAAGATGGGAAGTTCTATGAAAGGCGATAACTGGGTCTTATCACTGCTGTATCACAGGACGCATCAACAAAATCTCATGTGTACTACATATTCAATATTTGCTTGTTAAATCTTTGACTGTGTGAAAGGGAAGTTATTAAGAACTGGAAAAGAAAATGAAAAGCATGGAATTTAGTAAGGCGCCCATTAAATTTTTTTAAAACTGGGGTTCTTGGTGGTACTGTATCACGTGAAAGATACTTCTGGTGCCCTACGTCAAATTTCCTCCTACCATATGTCGGCTGCAGCTTCAGTGGACAGCTGTGTGAAAGTGTAGACTCACACTGCACTGAGGTGCACCCCCTTGGGCATGCACTGGGCGCCTTACTGTTTTCTGTCCCAGGACTTTTTCTGATCCTGATGAGCCTCCTTTATTTACACACACATACAATCCAGAAATTCAAGGCAGCGAATGCTTTCAACAGAGACCCTCAACCCAAGGGGGATGAGAGCCTGGGGGGAAATGCTCCAACCTCCCCTTCTTAAGAAGAAAATTTTGGGAGGAATTCTCTCACTGCCAAGTAGATGAGGTTGTATTCACCCTTATTCCCTATAGCAGTAACTTAGAAACCATACCTCTGGCTGAGAGTTTCTTCTTTCTCCTCTCACTCTCACCAGTCCTTTAGTCTGGTCTCCTGGGATCAGTTCCCAAAAATCTACATGCAATGAGCTCTTGACTCAGACTCTACTTTCAGGGGAATACACCTAAGACCATCCTTAAAATGGTATATTGATTAAGACTCAAAGTTTGATGGAAAATATGTATAAGGAAATAGACCATTAGAATTATTGAATATTATAATAAGTGCATTGCAAGAGAAAGCAGAAAGGGCCTCAATCAAGGCTGGTCTTCCACTGTTAGAACTGCCATGTGCTCAGCAGTTTTTCCATTATACTAGGCCTGGACCACCTGGTGCGTAGCTGCTGCTCTGAGCTCCCAGATGGCTTCTCCTCATCACCCTAGCTCCCTCAGCCTCTCTCTACCTTCAAGAATGCCTCTCAACCCAGCAACTAAAAGAAAGGTGCCAGGGGCTCCCAAGACCCCACTCTAGTGCCATAACTGTTATAAGATCATATTGTTATGCCTATACTACACTGATTATTAAATACTTTTAATATCATCTCTGACTGTAATAATTCATAGGAAATACACCTAATTTTAGGAGTGAGGAAAGTGGTTATCAGGAAAGACATTCCCAGAGAAATAGGAAATACACCTAATTTTAGGAGTGAGGAAAGTGGTTATCAGGAAAGACATTCCCAGAGAAATGATACTAAAATTGGGTAAATGTATACCAAGGGATTGCTTATATGAAAGCCTGAAGATGAGAGAAATTGTAGCACTTTACAAGGGAAGGGAAAAAATTAGCATGGCTGGCCAGGAATATAAACAGAGGCCAGACTATAAAGGTCTCCTAGGCTTCGTTAAGAATTAAAGAGTTTCCCAAAGTTATTGAAGGGAGAAAGACTGATCACAGAGATTATCATAGTGGTTTCTACCACATCTAACTCCTTGATCAGAATGAGTCCCTAAATAAACTTCTTTGAAATGGTATTCCCTCAATAACAGCAGACAATGTTTATTATTTGTCTGCTTCCAGCATGCCAGACACTACTGTAATTAATTTGTTTGTATTAAGTCGTTTAATCCTCACAACAAACATGGAAATTAAGCTCTATTATGACCTTCACTTCATAGGTGAGGAAGCTACGTCAGAAACAGGTTAAGTAATTTGACCAAGGTTACAATGCTAGCAAGTGGCAGAGCTGGCTCCTTAATTCCCCTATTTCACACATTAGAGAGACTAATCCAATTTCAAATCAAGGACATGCAATTCAGAAGCTACTCCATACAGTGTTTTGTGTCAGAGCTGAAGCTGGGTTTCAGCACAGCATTGCTATCCAGATTAGTAATGAGTGAACAGAAACCCAAGGGTCAATTATAGGAGTTTGAGTCTAAAAACACATCGTGTTGGGTCAGCAAATCCCTATGCCAGCAATGAGTTCCACAACATCATAAATAGATAATGTACAGAAAATAGAAGGAAACTCAATGGTCAGTCAATGATTGACATTATAAAGAACATATATGGGATTTGGAGAGTAAGTGTAGAAGAAAAGGGTGAAATATTTATAGTTATCAACTTCTCATTTACCAGTGAATTCAAGTCTGAGTGATTCAAGCATCCTAGTGGGTACCACAATTGTGGAAGGTACAAAAACATAGGAATCATGCCTCCAAAATATGGGAGGCATATTTCCCACTCTCTAGGAGCTTACAATTTCTCAGAGAAAGATAATAAATAAATAACCACAATATGAGGCAGGATGCAATAAACGTTCTGAGACTGTCCAGATAAACTCTAAGGACTCTCCCAGTGCAGGGATGGCAGGACGCAGAATATAGACTTAGAGGTGGGTCCCAGCAGTAAAGGTGAAGAGAATGGCGTCATTCCAAGAACAGAAAAGAGCAGAAGACAAAAGGGTAGGAAACATCGTTTTGTAATTGAGAAAATAGTAATTTCAATTGATTCGGCATAGAATGACAGAGAGGAGTAAAGAACACTTATTCATTCATTTATTCAGCATATTGTTATCCAACGCTCCTATGTCTCAAAGCTCGTGATAGGCACTGTGATGAGACACATCAGTTGACATGGATGAACACGTCTCTGTCCTTATAGAGCTTATTTCCAGTGGGAGTAACAAACAGTAAAGAAAAATAAACAAAGCGAGTACATTGCAATCAGTAGCCTGAAGCCTGGAAAGGTACGCCGGGTGTTCCGTGTGGAGAGCCTGCCGTAGCGTGCCACACGACGGCACTGGGACTGCCTTCTACAGGCAACAGGAAATAACTGGGGGGTTTCGGTCCCATGCATGAGAGGGGAGTGACAATCGAACTAGGTTTTTGAAACGTTTGATACCAGGATGGCGTGTAGGAGAAAAGACTAGAGCAAAGACACTGGTGGGGAGGCTGCTACGCCGATTTGGAAAGGAGAACTAATATAGCAGACGTGGAAATGCAGAAGTGTGTTTGTGGGAGTCAACACAGGTCTTGGTGGGCAGTTAGATGGGGCAGGCGAAGAACAGTGAGGAGCCAACAGCTAGCACCTACTCAGCCAAGGAGGACAGGGTGCTGTGAGCAATGTGTAGAACCAGAAGGTGGATTTGAGGCTAAATGTTAAATTGCAATATGATATCTATTTGAAAATGTCTACTAGTCCATCAAGATCAGTCTCTCAGTACCTATCAGGTACTAGGTACTGCTTTATGTACTTCCAATAAGTAACACTGCAATTTGGGTAACAAATCTGAGCTGAAAAGACATCTGCCAGGGATTATTAATATAGACAGGATGGGTGAAGCTATAAAAAAGGATCACACTGAGACACATCTAACACTGTACATGTCGTTAGGTTCTCTCTTTATTCCCAGATAGACTTTTTTCTGTCTGGATCAGAGACCAAAGCTAAGGGTGAGCAGACGTCAGCTGCCTTTGGAAACATTTTCTATCAGGTCCACACTTAGCTTTTCGTAAGAATCCCTAAGACACTGGTTTTAGGAGCCTTCAGCGAGCACTGAGCCAGCATACTCCTGGCTCTTTCCTATTCCCTCCTCCTGCATACAGTACTAAAAGCCCAGAGGAAACAAGGAAGAGAGTCAAATAGTTCTGCTGCCAGAGTATGAGAAGCAGCTTCATATGTATCCTTTCAGAGCTATATAGATTCTGCTTAACTACTTCTTGGTATTTGTAAATATTAATTTAATCACTTCCCCTGTCCTGGAAAAACTGCATTCGAGCTGAGAGGGAAAACATTTATCCTCACCTATCCATGCTATTACTTAGTCTATCTAGGCCCTGGGGAACAGCCCAGACCTCAGCAGCCGCATGAGTTCACTCACCTGGTAGCAGGCACATGACACAGTAGAGGCAAACATACCCTCAGTAGTCGAGCTTGAGATTTTATGCCCACATTGCTAGCTTTTATTTCAATGTTTCAATGTGAGGTCTAGGATCAGCTTCAGTGAAAGGAGGAGTAATTCAGTGAAAGGAGGAGAGTAATTCAGTAAAAGGAGGAGAGTGAGGAAAGATTAAGCGGAAACAAGATTGCTGGTGAGGTACCTGCTGAAGCTGGGTAATGACCATTTCGCTGTGCATCATACATTTCTACTTTTGTATATACTCAATTTTTTTAATAACAAGAGTATATTTTTCATTTTTAATATATTTCTAGAAGTAGACCTGGGCTTTCATGCTGCTCCCCTCTGAAAGAAGCAGAAATAAACTGTAGAAAAGCCAGTGTTCCCAAGAGCTACAGCCCGAGATGGTGATAAATCATACGTGCCTCACAGGGAACTTCTGAGAATCAACTAAGCATGTATCTTTACCCCATATCCTCAAAAGGAATCCCAATGAAATGACATGAATGTTGCACAAAACAGAAATAAATCCAAGAATGCATGAGGAACAGGTGGTCAATCTTCATTAGTTAGAAGACATTGCTGAATTTCTGAAAGAGGAATAAACAGAATCATTGAAGTTTACCCTGAGCAAAGGCAGGCTCAGAGGAAAGCTTCAGTGGAAGTGGGAGCCACACTTCCCCACAGAGCCTTAAGAAGGCCTCGACTCTGAACTATCTGTACTGATAAGGAGTGGAACACCGCAGAGGAAGCAAAAGTCTGTGCAGCACACCTGTCTTCCCACGACTCTGTGCAAAGACACTAACAGTTGTGGCATTGGCCCTCGGGGAAGCAGGCGATGAGCTATCTCAAGAAGCTGAACAAGCTGTCTGGGGAAAGCTGAGGCTGATATGCCTGGCCACACACACTGAATTTGCAGTCACCTATTTGGAAGAAAAAGCCCTTTTGGAGAAGCACACCCACATAATGCCAGAGGAAGCCCATGCCAGCTACCTGATATTGAAGGCACTGATATTAACAATCAAGGGACTCCAAATGCTGTAGGAAAAGACAAAAGTACACAAGCTGGAAAAATTATCCTGGAGGATATAGAGAATTTAGGAAATAAAAGCTAACTTTTAAAATACAAGTAGTAAACTCAGAGATTTGAAAGATAACCCAGCCATAAATTAGAATAAGATGCTATTTAAAAAATAAAAATCAGAGAGAACTCAAACTGAAAACTTTGATCATCAGAATGAAAAAAATACATAGAAGATAAAAGGGAGGCCCCCCCAAAAAAAACCAAGTGAAGCAATCTCCCACAACACAGAGCAAAATTGTAAAATGATGAAAACTTTACTCCAGGATATTCAGTATCCATCTAATGAAAGTTCCAAAAGAAGAAACTACAGAAAAATGGGAAATAGAAAATAATGTTAGAAAATAAAAATGGAAGAAACTTCCAAATGCTGAAATGAAAAGTCCACTTTGAAACAACCCGCTGAATTTAAAGAAAAAACCCTACACCTAAACACAGCCGCATGAAGTTGCATGTTATCATTATATAACCATATAATGTAAAAGCAATAGTCTAGAGCTGATGGACGTTGGGAAAAGAAAAATGAAAGTCGTATCTTCCACAATAAAGAGTCAAGAGACATTGTTTACATTTGATATATCAAGAAACAGACTATAAAGTTATTATTTGAAATCATAAAAGTAGTCAGTAGAAGAGCTAAAAATAACAAGTAATAATTGCTAGGAGTGAAGGGACAGAAAGGCATAAGTAAGCTACATTCCTCATCTTTCTGGATGATGATGACAGGATGACGATAAATACACGTTCAAAATCAGTAAATCAAAGACTTGAGGTGCGAATGCATGGCATTCAAAGTTATACGGATAACCACTTAAGAACTAGAAATAGCCAGAAGAATTAGTAATAGAAACAGAAGCCATTAGCATCTCAGCCTTCATTCTTCCCAATGACTTATTCAGCTCCTTTACAGAGCTGAGTTCCTCTTTTTGCCTGGGTGCCTATACTACTGTGATTAGTTCTTCTGCCTCAAGTTACAAGGAAACCACTGAAAGTAGTGACTTCTGAGGAATAAACCTGGCGGTGTGGGGAGACAGGCATAGGGTGAGAGAACAGAAGATCATATTATATAATCAGATTTGATGTGCCTGAAATATAATACTTTTTTTTTTTTTTTTTTTTTGAGACAGAGTTTCGCTCTTGTTGCCCAGGCTGGGATGCAATGGCGCAATCTCGGCTCACCGCAATCTCCGCCTCCTGGGTTCAGGCAATTCTCCTGCCTCAGCCTCCTGAGTAGCTGGGATTACAGGCACATGCCACCATGCCCAGCTAATTTTTTGTATTTTTAGTAGAGACAGGGTTTCACCATGTTGACCAGGATGGTCTCAATCTCTTGACCTTGTGATCCACCCGCCTCGGCCTCCCAAAGTGCTGGGATTACAGGCTTGAGCCACCGCGCCCGGCTATAATACATATTTTTAATTTAAATTGGAAAAACTCTCACCACCGGATCCAAAAACATGTGAGCCTATGGACCTTTTCACATATGGAACATATCACTGACATAGGCTGTGCCAAGCATCATCAAAAGGATATGTGACAATATTGCCATGAGTGAAGAAAATGCTAAGCCCATGACAGCAATGACTACACTCAAGGCCTGTAAGCACTGGGACAGCTGAGAATCTCACAGTGGAGGCTGGTATTGCTGATGGTTGTGGGCTAGGATTATGAGTCATTCCATTGGATATTTGCTAGTGCTTTTTGGTTGTTTGTTTCATGAGTAAATTTGTATATATTAAATGCATAGAAATAAGTTATGCTTAGAAAATAAGATGTGCACATTTTAACTAATAGCAAACATCACCATAAAATATGTAAATATATATAAATGCGGTGACAGCCTATTAGTAAGAAGAGGAAAACATACATATGCAAACAGAAACAGATTAATACATTAAAATACACTGACCTCCTATTGCTGAGAAGAAAAAATACATTCATATGCAAATAACCAACCTCTAATGAAAGTATATACTGTATGCACGAGACAACAATTAGCAGCTTATAAAATATACAAATGCTGAATTACTAAGACACATCTGAAATGATTGCTAACCTTGAACAATAAATGCTTTAGAGGCACAATCTAAAATGTTAGTGGGAAGAGAAAAGCAATAGTAATATTAATGTCAACATATTTGATTTTCCAACACTAGAGCTATTGATTATTTCCTCCGGCACATTGGTTGGAAACAACCATTTGTCTGATATAATTTTATTTCAGTTATTATTCCCAACAGCTACTTTTTCAAATAGCAAGTGAAAAATAAACCAGATTTGAAAAGTTTTGGAAGGCTTTTTTCCAGTGGGTTGTAGTAGACAAAAACCCCAAAATAGAATCACGTAAGGAAAGGTCAATTTGGTCCAATAAGGCCACTGCTTTCAGAAAATCAGACTTCGAATTTGGGTTAGTGTTTATTAAAGCATCTCTAAGTCCAGACGGTCTCAAATTGGCAACTTGAAGACCACAAAAAATAGCTCCTGGGAACGATAAAAAGGGTTGCACGGTGAGAATTACAACAAACCCCTGAGAAGGCATTTTATTTGTCTGGGTCTACTAAGTTTCACTGGAGTATGAGCAATCTTTGAAAGACGAATGCCTCATTTGAGATAGGGAAGCTGGCTGATGGAGGTTTATGGAGATGACAGGTCTAGACCAGTCATCATTTCCAGTGTTAGGACAGCATCAAAGCCTCACTAATCCCAGTGGCTTTGAACTTCCAGCTTCTGCCTCTCTCCCTCCCTCAACAGAGTGGAGGTTCTAGAAGCCAATAGCCTGCCATGTAAATTAACAAGAACAGTCTTCTCAGTGGATATCCTACACTTTCGCTGAGTTATGGAGAACAACTCACCATTTGCATATTCTTGAGAACGGGTTATTTTAGAGTTTCCTGCAGGTTAATATTCCTTCACCTATTAAAGAGAACGCTGGTTTCAGTAATGCAGGCTTGCAACCAGGCAGCCCACACTACTATTTGCTGCCAATTTTAATAATAGAATCACACCATAATGAAACCTTTTTTTTTTTTTTTTTTTTTTTTTGAGACAGAGTTTCGCTCTTGTTACCCAGGCTGGAGTGCAATGGCTCGATCTCGGCTCACGGCAGCCTCTGCCTCCTGGGTTCAGGCAATTCTCCTGCCTCAGCCTCCTGAGTAGCTGGGATTACGGGCACGCGCCACCATGCCCAGCTAATTTTTTGTATTTTTAGTAGAGACGGGGTTTCACCATGTTGACCAGGATGGTCTCGATCTCTCGACCTCGTGATCCACCCGCCTCGGCCTCCCAAAGTGCTGGGATTACAGGCTTGAGCCACTGCGCCCGGCCGAAACCTTTTTAATGTATGGTAATTTAATTGCAGAAACTCTGTCTGTTTCAACAAAAACCTTCCATAAGTAGCTTTAAAGATTAAGTTATGGGAGGCGACTCTCACGCCATCTCCCAGCGGATATGTATTACACTGCATTACATTCCTGCCATTCTACACTGGCACAAAGGCAGGCTCAGATCTCCTTAACTCAGCTCTGAAATTAAAACTTAGATTTGTAAACCTATGAATCATTCTGCACAGTTGAGGGAGTTAGCTTTCAACCAGCTTCAGAACATCACAATCTAAGTGTGTTGAGAATCGGAGACAGTGGAGCATATTCAGACAGATATAATGACAGGTATAATACTTCTGTAATCACAATAGCCAAATGTATTCAGCTTCAGATGTGTGTCATGAACTGTACTAAGTATTTGATTCTATCCTTCAGAACAGCTCTGGAGTAAGGGGTCTTTATTGTTCCACTTTGAGAGAAGGGTTTGGCCTGGGTACCTGCGTTAGTTTTCTAGGGCTGCCGTAACAAAGCTCAACAAACTGGGTTGCTTAAGCAACAGAAATTAATGGTCTCACAGTCCTGGACGCCAGAAGTCTAAGATCAAAGTCTTGGCAGGATTGGTTCTTCCGAGAGCTGAGAGGAAGAATCTGTTCCATGCCTCTCCCTAGCTTCTGGTGGTTTGCTGACAGTTGTTAGTGCGTCTTGGATTGTAAAAGCATCACCCGCATCTCTGCCTTTTTTTCTTTTCACATGTCTTTCTCCCTGTGTGCCTGTCTGTGTCCACATTCCTGCTTTTTATAAGGATATCTATCACACTGAACTAGAGCCCACTCTAATGACTTCATCTTAACTGATAACATCTGCAATGGCCCTATGTCCAAATAAGGTCAAATTCATAGGTATTAGGAGTTAGGACTTCAGCACATTCATTTTTAGAGGACATAATTCAACCCTTAGGCAGGCTCTATTTCAGGCAGTGGGGTGACCATTCTAAGTTCTCTTATTTTCTTTAATGTGCTTTTCCTATGACTTGTGCTTGCTTATATTTTGAGACTCCCTCAAGAGGCATACTGGATCCCACCTATACTTTAAACCCACCAGTGCCAGGTGAAGGGAGTCCTGTGGCTCTGAGTGATCCAGCCTAACTCACCAGGAGATGGTCATTTTTGAACTAGCCACAAGATATCTGTCCCCTTTGAAGCTCTGAATGAGGTATGCAGCTGGTCAGACTCCTGGAGTCCCAGTTTAGCAAACATCAACTTCCTCACGCATTCTCCCTAGCACGGGTTATGATCTGGCATTCTAAATTGTTCATGGGAGATCTGGTTATGAATAGAGTATGTCCTAGGGGATTCCTTCTGATGACAGCATGCCTTGAGAGTTCCTTAAGATCCAACATAAACTACAAAGTGTAACACAGAAGGGAAACCACAGAGACCAAAGATGAGAAAGCAAATGTGGGTCAGCAGGAGAAGTTAGAAAGTAATATGTAGAGAAGACAGTAACCTGTAAGGAACGAGAAACACCGTGGTTATTGCCTTTCCCCCATAAGGCAATCATTTAACAACTGAAGCCTCCTTAAAAATAGTGAAACCAGCCCAGTGCAGTGGCTCTCTCCAGTATTCCCAGTACTTTGGGAGTCCAAGGCAGGTGAATCACGAGGTCAAGAGATTGAGACCATCCTCACCAATATGGTGAACGCCGTCTCTACTACAAATACAAAAATTAGCTGTGCGTGGTGGTGCACACCTGTAGTCCCAGCTACTCAGGAGGCTGAGGCAGGAGAATCACTTGAACCCGGAGGTGGAGGTTGCAGTGAGCCAAAATAAGCCACTGCATTCCAGCCTGGTGACAGTGAGACTGCGTCTCAAAAAATGTATAGTGAAACCTTACATCTTCCTCATCTGCAGAAGTATAAAATGGAGTTGGGCTTCTCAATGCATGAATGTGTGGATAGGTGCCTTCCGGGACATGCAGGCTCTGGAGTCGGCTTTGTGATCTATTATCATCATTATTGAGTCTCAACACAGAAACATCACAATCAAACAACAATCTTCACAGCCTCCCCTCTGGACTGATGGACAGTCATTGGAAATTTTAAGAATGCAGAAAACTATAATCTTGCTGTTCTCCACAATGCATCAGTGGGAGGGCTTCACAACAAAACAATATTTGTACACCATTGCCTGATGGTACCTTTACAAATCACCAGGACGTACTGGGGAAAACATTTTAAGGAGATAGCCTCATTTCCCCTTAAGCATTGGTCACTGTTCTGCTAAATGTATCATGGCATGGCACAAGTCTTTCCCAAGACCCTCCCACCCCCAAAATTATCAGCATTTAATAGGATTGTTTTGGAAATGGCGAAATTGGACTGGGAATCACTGAATGATTTGCCCAATATTATCCAAAGCACTGTGATCCTTGGAAAGGCTCCGAGTCATTAATTCCCAGGCCACTGCTGGAAACATTAGCCTCTGCACTCCATCACCCCCGTCAGAACTCAGCGTGCCTGACCCTCGTCCTGTGATATGCTTCCCTATTGTGCTCTCTGAGTTCAGTTCCATTTGCTGTTCTTTAAGAATGAATTGTTTAAATGGTTGATACCTTATGATTATAATTCGGCAGGGCACTGTTAACTTATTAATTAGGTGAGCACTGTGTAATTTATTAGCACAGGAGCACAGGGTGTTTTGGTTTTTTGTTTGTTTGTTTGTTTGTTTTTTTACTTGTAATTGCTCCAAGCACACCCAGGGAATCTAAAATTAAAGGGGCTGGGGAATCAGTAGCCCTGCCCAAGGGGGAAGAATGTAATAATCTCATCTTGCTCATTCAAAACAATCCTCTCGGCGGAACTGGTGCCTAAAGAAGGACCAGAAGCCAGCACAGCATCCACATCCAACTCTCCCCTGCTGACCGCCTCCCTCCCCTGCCTCCACCCCAACAGACCCAAGGAACTTGAGGAAACTTGCTCAGCTGTTGAAGAAGTTATATAACCTTATATACACTTTGGCCTTTTTTATTGAAGATGAGACTGCTAATAGCAAAAACTCTACCTGAAAGGCGTGGTGGGCGAGGTGGTACCTGCCCCTCCTTCTCTGGCCATAGGCTTGTGGTCAGAAGGCAGGAAGGCAGGCTGGTGGAGACAGTAGCCAGGGGTTCTGACGAGCTTATGGGAGAGAAAGAAAGGTGGGCACGGAAGCATGCCTGGAGGGACCTGGGTGGCTACGGTTAGATTACGTTCAGATTTTTTTTTAACTTGACGAAATTCATACTTATTTCCCACACTGCCAATTTTGCCAATGTCTCTGGTTTCTGGACTTGCTGACACAGAAGAGTATCTGCTTTTAACTCTAGGAAATGAATTCAAACCACATCAATAGCTGTTTGACCTCAAACATCTCCCTAGCTTCCATACATGTGGTTGTTCTCTAGAAGGTTGTTGAAAAGCTACTTTTAAAGCTCAAATCATGTGGGCCAGTCCCCTTTGTGTGTATGTATATATATAATTTTTAAGTCCCCTTAACATTTTTGAGTATCTACATGGGCTAAACCCTGTACTAAGTGCTTTTGTCTGTAGCCACTCGAAAGACCTGTGTAGAAGTTAAATGCTTGAGTTTTATAGTCAGACAGACTGATCTAAGTTCATACATCTGCATCTTGCAATCTGTGTGAACTTGAGCAAATGAAATTGAGATCATAATTATTTCTACCTCCTGGAATTTTGGAAGGATTAAATAAATTAGAAAAGCAGGCCAGGTACGGGGCTTACACCCATAATCCCAACACTGTAGGAGGCCGAGGTAAGTGGATGGCTTGAACCCAGGAGTTTGAAACTAGCTTGGACAAGTTAGTGATATCCCATCTCTACAAAAATTACAAAAAGTAGTCAGGCATGGTGGTACAGATCTGTAGTCTCAAGTACTCAGGAGGCTGAGACAGGAGGACCACTTGAGTCCAGGAGATCAAGGCTGCAGTGAGCCATGACCATGCCACAACACCCTAGCACTTCATCCTTGGCAACAGAGTGAAATTCTGTGGGGGGGGGGAGGGGAGGAGGGAAGGGGAGAGAGGGAAGGAGGGAGGGGGAAAGGGGGAAGGGGAAGGGGGAGAGAGAGAGGGAAAAGAGGAGAGGGGGGATAGGAAGGGGGGCAGAGTGGGGAGGGGAGGAGGAGAAAAAAGAAAAGAGCCTAGCCTATGTTGGTGACACATAGTACCAAGTTCTTAAGCAATACTTGGGGAGCTAGGGATGGCCCCTGTATCAGAAGCCAAAGGGTAATGGATAAAGTTCAGGACAGACTGAAGGTGATGAAATGAGGCTTGTCTGTAAACCAAATAGCTTCTCTGTCCATCCCTCATTTCCCCAAGACAAACCTGGAAATGTACGTGATCCTCAGGAATTTAAAAAAAAAAAAAAAAAAAAAAAGGAATACAGGTATTGATCGATTTACGACCTACGCAACTTACGACCATTCGATTACGACCACAATCGCTAGCCACGACTGCTCCGCGTCTGGCAGCGCAAACGTTGCCCAGCTGGGCGTATGACAGTGCGGACCAGCTTCTGGCAGCACTACCATCTCCGCGTGCACCATGTCAACTGTACATGTAGCCTACTCAACTTACGACCAAATCGTGTTACAACCAATTGTCCCAACCGTGGTCGTAAGTCGAGCACTAGCTGTAAATCTATCCCTACTGGGGACAAGGGAAAACATCCAGCTCCTGTAAATCTTTCCCAGCCAGTTTCTGACGATCTTTTAAGAGAGGTTCCTTACCTGTGTGATCCAAGTAGCACCATGATCTCTGCCCCTCTTGGTATGACCACATGGCACCTAGGTTACAGCACTCACATTTTCTGATGTTTCCAGTATTAGCCTTCTCCTAATTGCTCTTCCAATGCTCACTACATTGAAATTAGTCACCTCAATACCCATCCCATCACCCCTATGCCACGGAAAAGCACTATCATCTGCTGCAAAGCTCTAGGGCAGAGGGGAGCTAGGTTCTTGGTTCTTCCAGGCCCTGCAGGTACACTTGCTTTTGATCGCTGCTGCTCTCCTTAGGAGCCTGACATGCATTTTCAAGTTGTCAGAACTGTAGACAATTCGAGGGATGTTCCCTGGTTGTACTCAAAACCAACCATTCATCAATTGCAGACCAATCTCATGTTAATTCTCTCTCCACTTAATGTAAATTCCTTCTTCCTCTGATACTTCACTTGAGATACCAGATAGTGGCACTTGTTCCCCAAAATGCTTGGAAATCCTGGTGCTGAGAAGTAAGATACCAGCCTTATTATGTTCTTCCTGACAGCAAAAAAAAAAACAAAACCTCAGCTGGTCTATCTATCCACCCTCCAGGCCTGTCTTAGTTCATTTGTTTCTTTTTGTTTCTTGATTATTGCTGCTGTCATGGATGTTTGTTTTCCTGAGTTCCTATTAAAGGATTCTTTGGAATGTCTAAATTTAAAATCAAAGGAATTCACATTAGGGAGATCAACGTGGTCCCTGAGGCCAAGGTCTGAACGACAGAACACATCCCTGCTCCATATTCTGTAGCACCAGACTTGGGGAGGAGGAGAAAACCAGGAATCAGGGAGAATTGGAAGAGAGGTTGTAGATCTTCCCACCAGCGTTTCTCTCCTCATCTTGTCTTGATATATTTGTCAGAAATGATTTGGAAGAATTATCCAAAGGGAGTGCCCCATTTCAAATCATGTAGAGTATTTTCTAGTGTTTGCCAGAGACTCCGCTCTCCAAAGCCATTACAGAATTCATGCAGTTTGGGCTGATTTGATCATTTCTAAATTAATAATAGTTCACAAGATGCTGTGACTTTTTAAGTCCTTTATCTATTGCTTAATTGTCTTACCGTCTCATACTTCCAGAACAGCTCTCCTCTCTGATGCATTGATGTACTCTCGATGATAGAGTTACAGACTACTGAGAGGGATCGGAGATTAAGAAGGAAGAGGGAAAAAATGAGATTTCAGATGAGATTGGAAATTAGATAGAAAGCTGGTGAGAGAAAGTTGATGAAAGGAAGCCTGGGACCAATAAAGGGAGTCCAGCAAAAAGAAGGTTGGTAGGGAAAGACAGAAGGAATGTCTTGGCAGTTGCAGGAGCAAGAAATAGAAAAAGCAGAAGTTCTTCAGCCATATCTCCTCAATTGCCTTTCAACTTTGTGATTTTCGAAGCAAGTTAATATGCAAACTCTAGTGTCCTTTCGTTTATGCAACCCCTTTATATTGAATACCTGCCATGGTGTCAGTCAGTTCTCAGCGTTAGGAATACAGCAGTGACTGAAATAGACAAAATCTTATCCTCATGGTGTTGAAATTCTAGAGAAGAAGCAGACAACAATGAAGAAATATAAAAGATCAGTGATAGCAAGCACTGTTAAAAAAAAAAAAAAAAAACCCAAGCAGGATAAGAGGTTGCAATATGATAAACAGTGGTTATTTAAATAAGATGGCCAAGGAAGTTCTTTCTGAGGAATTGA
The DNA here is from genome assembly GCF_048565385.1 of Saimiri boliviensis. Taxonomy (NCBI): domain Eukaryota; kingdom Metazoa; phylum Chordata; class Mammalia; order Primates; family Cebidae; genus Saimiri; species Saimiri boliviensis. The sequence goes on from NC_133464.1 coordinate 56,995,223, forward strand.
CAACTAAGGAGAGACCCAAAAGAAAGAATTTGGGAGGAGAGCCTTCCAGAGAGAAAGAATAGCAAGTCCAAAGCCCTGAGGCTGACACTCCATTGCCTGGAGGCACTGTGGTCAGAATCAAGTAAGCTAAGGGTCAGACATTAGACCAGAAAGCATGTAATATCAGGCCCAGAAGCTACGGGAAAGCCTGGATTTCAGTCACTCTGCAGTGAGCTGGGCAGAGCAGCTTCGTCCCTATTCTACAGCTGAGGAAACAAGTTCAACTTGAATTCAGGACACCGTTACTCCAAGTTGGGGGAGTTAGTAGACAGAACAAAAAGAAGAGACAGTGATTGAGAATGCAACCAAGTGAGTTTGAACAGAAATGTAAACTTAGAAATCTATCATATGTTGAACGGGAAAAATAGAAGCATTTCTATCTTCCCCAGTACCACCATTAGGCATGAAATTCCACCATTAGTAATTTATTTCTTTAAATGTTGCAAGTTTTTCCACAAACACAGATCTGACATTGGTGACATGGTTTGGATCTGTGTCCTCAGCCAAATTTCATTATCAAATAGTAAATCCCCAGTGTTGGAGGTGGGGCCTGGTGGGAGGTGACTGGATCATGGGGTAGAATTCTCATGAATAAGTTGGCATCATTCCCATTCATGAGAACTCCAGGTGCTGTTCTCATGATAGCGAGTGTGATGGTTAATATTGAGTGTTAACTTGATTGGACTGAGTCAGTGGACTGGGAGAGGCAGGCCCACGCTCCATCTGGGTGGGCACCATCTAATCAGCTGCCAGCATGGCTAGCACTAAAGCAGACAGGGGAACGTGGAAGGACTAGACTGGCCTAGTCTTCCAGCCTACATCTTTCTCCTATGCTGGATGCCTCCTGCTCGTCAACCTGGGACTCCAAGTTCTTCAGCTTTGGGACTCCTGGACCTTCAACCACAGACTGAAGGCTGCACTGTTGGCTTTCATACTTTTGAGGTTTTGGGACTTGAACTGGCTTCCCTGTTCCTCAGCTTGCAGATGCCTACTGTGGGACCTCACCTTGTGATCATGTGAGTCAATATCCCCTAATAAACTCTCCTATATATATACATCTACCCTAAGTTCTGTCCCTCTAGAGAACCCTGAATAATACAGTGACTGAGTTATCTTGAGATCTGGTAGTTTAAAAGTATGTAGCACCTCCCCTCCACCGCATTTCTTTCTCTTTCTCTTTCTCCTGCTCCAGCACATAAGACATGCCTGCCTCCCCTTCACCTTCTGCCATGTTAGAAAGTTTCCTGAGGCCTCCCTGGAAGCAGAGGCCAGCATTATGCTTCCTGTACAGCCTATGGAACTGTCAGCCAATTAAGCCTCTTTTCTTTATAATTACCCAATCTCAGGTATTTCTTTGTACCAGTGTGAGAGTACACTAATATAATTGGTTACAAAAAAATTGAGAAAATCCCTGCTAAAGTGGGTCACAAAATAGTACAATGTCAAAAAGAGGTAAGACAGTGCTGAAAATAAAATGAATTTTTAAGATTATTCTGAGCATTTGCTCCTATATGCAATAGGGTATATGTTTGTGCAATAATTACCAAGTTGGTTCTTACCCCACTTTATAAAAGAGAGAGCTTTTCTATATTCACGATGTACCACAGTTAATACATAGATGATGCTAACCATGTGCCAATGTTCTGAGTCCCTGCATTACTAATTCACTTAATCTCTTACAGATTCAATGATCTATTTCCATTTTACAGATGAGAAAACTGAGGCAGAGAGAGGTTACTAGCAAGGTGACTTGTCATTTAGATAGTACATGGTAAAGTCAAATTTCAAAGCCAGCCAATATCTGATTTCATAACCCACACTATTTACCACCATAATATCTGCTTCTTTATATTTATATGTATATAAATTAAGTTTTCCCTTGGAAAGAAAACATGGTATCAATATAGTTTAACAGGTAATATAATCCAGGGGTTGGCATGCTTTTTAAATAAAGGGTCATATAATAAATATTTTAAAATTTGAGAGCCATACCATCTCCCTTGTGGCTATTCAACTCTGCCATAGCAGAGGGAAAATCGCCATAAATAGTGTGAAAATGAATACACATGGCTGGGCGCCAATAAAACTTTATTTACAAAACAGGCAGGGGCCAATTTGGCCCACAGATTAAGTTTTATGGCTTCTGGACATAAACAATTTCAAAGGCAGATACACAACTCGCAACTATATTACGGTTATGTTCGTGTTCTCCCTAAATCACAGAGCTCAGAAATGAAGTGTCAGAGATGTCTGTGAATTCAAAGTCCCAGATTATACCTGAATGTCCTGCATCTTTTCATTTGAACTTCCACGCCAAATCCTAGAGAAATCTCATCAGATAGCTCATCAGTAGGAGAGCATAAGCATGCTGATCCAAATGTGTTAGCTAAAACATACATTAAAAAAAAATTATTCATCCCCCAACAAGACGGCAAAATTGTAGAGTATCTCAGTATCTTAAATGAGTTTTCCTAAGTTCACAGACAATCTTCCGAAAGCAGTCTCAACCTCTAAAGCCTTTACCTCAAAGCTGTTCACCACCCCACTGATGTGGCCAAGCTATGCCACATTTTCTTATCCTCGTTCGGGATCTTATCTTGATAGAAAATAAGTATTTCACTGGATACTAATTACAAAAGGCAGGGAAGACTTCACTAAGACTATTACAACAGGGGAGGAGTCAAACAATTGTCATAGGAGAGAGAGATTAAACTCAGCTCCACTGAAGCAAAAAGTAGTGACACTTGAAAGCACAGGGTTGAGCTAATGGAAAGGTGGAACATTAGCAGGAAGGGAGGTCTATTTGACTGGGTCATCTTTATTTGCCAAATGTTAACTGAAGTCGGGTTCCTCCTCTACCATAGAGACTGGAAAAGGCAGACCCTATTGGGGGAAATACTCCCTCACCCCAGGGTTCTTTCTGCAGAGCAAGGGTTGCCTTTGCCCTATCCCTGAGCATGCTCAACAAGAGAAACAAGTTTTCTTCACTGTTTGGTTTAAATTTTTCATTCTTATTTGACTATATGTAATTATAAAGAAACAATCCTATGCATTGTCTTTTACATTCTTGTGATATTCTGAAATTAATTTTGTTTCCAAAAATAAAAAGAGAGAGAGAGAGAGACTGGAAAAGAGAGGCCCTATCTTTCCTGATGATTACATTTCAAAGGGATGGCTTCCAGGTCCTTGAGAAAGGCATTCCTAGGTTGTAGAAGATTTATATCTCAAAGAGGCAGAGAAAGAATTTACAACTGCACGTTTTTTAAAGTAATCAGAGGTTGGGGCCCATCGTCAGGAAGAAGCTTGTCTAAAATTTAGTCAAGCTGAAGGGAGTGTTAAGGTTGTCTTGGTCACTTGACACCCAGTAAGTTGCAGGGAAGCCTGGAACCTTCAAGGAAGCTTTCTCCCCTAAAAACAGACACGCAATCTGGAGTCCTTTCACTCTGCCCACTCTACTTCCTTTAAAATCATACTTCATCGTCTCTGTCTTTCACATCCTGGTTCCCCTGCCTATCCTCTTCTTAAATTTTTTAATAAAAGTTTATTTTAGAACAGTTTTTGACTTACAGTAAAATTGTAAAAATAGTACAGAGTGTTCTTAGACATCGTCTCTCCCTGCACACAGTGCCTTCAATTGCTAACATATTAAGTATGGCATATTTGTCCACTAGAGAGCCAATATTAATATGTTATTATTATTTCAGATTTCCTTTGTTTTTATCTAAAGTTCTTTTTGCTTGTTTTAGGATCCTCTATCTTAGTCAGTCTGGGCTGCTATAACAAAAATACTGTAGATTGACTGGCTTCGACAAATTTATTTTTAACAGTTACAGAGGCCAGGATGTTTCAAATCAAGGGGCCAGAAGATCTGGTGTCTGGCGAGTGCCTGCCCTCTGATTTGCCCTCACATGACAGCAAACAAAGACAGATCATCCCTCTCCAGTCTCTTCTTGTAAGAGCATTAATCCCATTCATGAGGACTCCACCTTCATGATGTGCTTACAGCCCAGAGATCCCACCGGCTAATATCTATCACATTGAGGATGAGGATTTCAACATATGAATTTTTTGGCTCAAACATGCAGTCCATAACACATTCCAATACACCATATTACATTTTTAACTATGTTTCCTTTTGTTTTTCTTATGGGTTTGCAAATCTAAGAAATGTTGGTTTTCTGTTTGTTTTTTTTTAATAAGTCCTCCAAGGTAAGAAACTTCTTTATGTTCAAGAAACTTCTACTTTCTAGTTTCCATACCAGATAGAACCTAGTGTTGGTATGGTAAATATTGAGAGAGTGAAACTGAAAAGGTTTGAGATCTAATAATGCCAAGCTCAATAGTTTAAAATTTTATTCTTTGGAAAATTGAAAAACATTGGAGATTTTTAAGAAGAAGAATGACAAAGTGGTAATTTGATAAAATTAATTCATCAGCAATGTGCTAAATGCATTGGATCAGGAAAACTGGAAGTAGAAAGAGTACTGCACAGGTCATGGCCCAGTCTATGTGTGGTCAATATGACCCAGTTTCTGTTGCTGGCTACAGAAGTAGCAAGAACAGATACAAATATAATTTTGAGAGGCAAAATTGCTAGGAGTTGTCAAATGATCCAAGGTAAAGAGTAAAGAAGAAAAGAGGAGACATTAAATATTAATTTAATGTTTTGTGTCTCAAAAGTGAGGAGGGCAAGTTATGCTATCTTCAGAAATACTGAAGTCAAAAGGGATAACTTAATTCTGAGATACAATAGCGAATGTGCACTTAGAACTCGTAAATTTGAGATGTGAGTAACACTAATCTGGCATGTCAGTGATAAGCCTTCTCTTTCTCCCCATTGTGAGGTTATAAAGCATTGTGTAAGCTACAAAATTCTATACAATGTAACTTTTCTATCCTAACTTTGGATTGATTGTTCTGGTCTAAAACTTTCTAAAAATTGCCCTATCAAACAATCAACTGAAGGGGCAGCCCTCTCTGTATGGGTGAAAATTGAAGAGATCTTCACCAACATGTCAGATTGCTCATGTTTTAACTCAGTAAGTGATGTTGTTGAACATTGGATGTTCAGCACTCTCATCAAGAGTTCATATCAAAAACAAAAGAAGAAACACCTATGTCATTTTTCTCTTTCACATGAAGTTGCAATACTGTTAACATTTTCTGAATTGATGCTAAAATAGTATGCATTTCTCCATGCCAATCTACCCTTATTGCAGGGGGAAAAAAATCTATGTAAGAGAAAATGAGCTTTCTTAAAGCTGTCTGTCAGAATTATTATGATGTGCAAGTAAAGATAAATATCTTTATAGTAAACTCCAAATTTAAGGAACTTTAGTACTTCTGAGATTAATAAATTTGGCTAAAGGTCAAGTTATATGACTTAGCTGGTGGTGGGCTATCATACACAGGTAATTGTAAATTGTTTTGTTCCTGGATAGATTCAAGCATTTGCTACAATCTTTAAAACAGGATGCTATACCTAAAAATGCATTATCCTAGAGCCACAACCTGGCAAATTTTTACCAAATGCCTTGCCTATATTTCCTTTCCCTTCCTTGTTGATTACCTAGACATGCATGTGTGTAGATAGGAGCATTCTCATCTGTAATTATCTTGCTCCTTCTGCTTAATTCAGTTGGATGCATCAATTCAAGTTTTGTGACATCACAATTTCACTAAAATGAAAGGAAATGTTGTATCTCAAGCTGTGGGTGGTAACATCACTGAATGAATCAGACAGCAGGGGAAGGCTTAATTTTAAAAAGGAGTTTTCATTTACACCAAAAAAATCTGAGTCATAGAATGGAAAAATAAAAGCCAGAAAAGGTACAAGTCATTCTGAAAGGATTTTCGATTGGCACAAAGTCCAACCATTGTTGCTTATTTGAATATTCTGGAAATTCATACAGTTTTGACAGGAGTCATTTTATATATTCATTTTGAGAATTACAAACTAATAAAATCATAGAATCTGAACAGATCTTAGAGGTCATCCAATCTAACCCTCCGATTTTATATGTGAGGAAATGGAAACCTAGAGAGATTAGGTGACTGTGTCGAAAACTGGCAGTGAACAGAGCCAGTCCCGAGCCAAGGTGCTGCTGGCTCATTCCGGTAATAGCTGCAAATTTCCACTTTACCTGGAAATGCAAGTTCCTCAAGACAGAATTCATGAAATTCTCTGTACCAGGGATTTTGCATCACCTGGTAGCTTAACAGAAGGGCTGATAAAATCCACAGTAAATAAAGGAAAACTTGTTGTTGCTGTTTTTAAGGTAAAGAAGTTGTCACATGTTTTCTCCACATGTTCTAAGATAAGTCTCAGTAGTTATTAATTTGCATTTCTGTATCATAGCCCTTTGTATAAGTTCTATTGTATCTGGGTATGATTTCTGTAATTTTATCAAAAGGATAGTTTAACTCAACCCACATTTTCTAGAATTACAACCCCATTCCACTGTTGATCTGGGTTTTCATGAACACGTTTTAACCTCTGAGCCAATGGCTTCCAACGATTCTGATGGTGCTCTCTGCAAAATACGGAGATCTTAGATCTTCAAGGGCAAAGGGAAGGTTCTCATGGTTGTCCCTTGATGCTTAGTATTTTTATGGGGAAAAGGAAGGGGCTAAAAACATTGGATAATACCATAAACTGATAGTTTCCTTTTTCTTCTCTCTAGATGAAACATTCTCTTAGTACACTCATCATTGTTCTCCTCCTGTGTGCGAGTGTCAGCATCTCTGATTCAAAGACCACAAATTGATCTCAACTCCTTTCTTTCCTTTACTTTTGGACTGGGTTAGTAGCCAAATTCTGCTTTATCCCAAAGCAAAATATCCTTCCTGTGTAGCTCTTTCTACAGCTTCTTTCACTGGTCCACAGAATAGGCAATCTTCTAAGTGGAATATTCAGAACCCAGAAAGGCCACTATGATCCCAAATATCTTTTCTCCACGCAGATACCGAGATCTAAAAGTCAGTCTGCACAGGTATAGAAGCTCCAAGGGACCAAAGGCATTCATCTACAGGATAAGTGATTGGTCCAAGCCTTTGGCAATGCACAGTACTTCCAATTTGAGAAATATGCCATGATCTCTCCCACTTCTTATTTCACTGCTATTCCCCAAGTTGTCTTCTCTATGCACAGTTTTGGAAATCCCAAGGTCAAGGCTTTTCACCTAGTCTGTAAACATTTTGCCCAAGTGAATGTTCATGCCTCCTTTCCTTCTCATTCTAGCTTGCTTTGTTCAATCTATCCTTCTCCAAATTAGCTTCTCAAGGCAATAATTCATTTTTTTACCTTCAACGTGCCAGTCGACCTTCCAGTTGCATAATTAGCAAAACCTTATATCCACTCTTTTTTTTTTTTTTTTTTTTTTTTGAGACGGAGTTTCGCTCTTGTTACCCAGGCTGGAGTGCAATGGCACGATCTCGGCTCACCGCAACCTCTGCCTCCTGGGTTCAAGCAATTCTCCTGCCTCAGCCTCCTGAGTAGCTGGGATTACAGGCAAGCGCCACCATGCCCAGCTAGTTTTTTGTATTTTTAGTAGAGACGGGGTTTCACCATGTTGACCAGGATGGTCTCGATCTCTCGACCTCGTGATCCACCCGCCTCAGCCTCCCAAAGTGCTGGAATTACAGGCTTGAGATATCCACTCTTATACCTTGTGTATATACCCTACATATGTCGCTCATGTTTCTTGGCAGTTTCACATTATAACCTCTCAGAGCCCAGGGTCCTAAATACTAGATCACAAAAGTTAATAGGAAGATAGAGAAAAAGTAAGGGGAATACAAACGTTTTTCATAAAGCTAAACATATCTGAAGAACTAACCTTCCTTCTGAGATTACACACTTCCCATGTTTTCTGAATTCTCAAAATTGTATAATCCCTAAATTTTCTTTTATAAAATTATAGTGATGACAAGTAGTTAACAAAATAAATGATATGAACTACATACTTCTCAAATTAAAAAAAAAAAGTCTGTGAAGTCTAAAAGTTTCAGAACTATTGTCTTGGAAGACATAAAATACCATCTGTAATTCTCTCTCAGCTATGCTTATGACAGAGCTACTATAAACATTCAGAAATAAAATTAGATGATATAAGAAAGTGTTGGTAGTCATTACTGCTGCTCAACAAATGTCTATTTTCTCCCTGGACACAGGATAGGATTGTATTTTTGTTGCCTTTAATACTACGTGTACCATGTGGCATTCTCTGGCCAATAAAATTTTAGTGGAAAGGATTTGTAGCCCTTCTGGATGGAAGAGCTACGACATAAATTTGCCACTCCTTCTTTTCCTCTTCTTCAGGTACTGGCCACACTTCAGAGGGTGGCCCAGAGTGAGGCTGACAGAGCTCAGACACCCCAGCCAGTCTTTGTAGTGTCAGCATGAAATAAACCCTGTTGGTTAAAGCCACTTAGATCCCGACAACTACAAATGCACTTTGAATGAGTTAGAAAAAGCTTATCAATGCAAGGTATTATTATTCGTTTCCCTAAAACTGAAAGCTAGGAAACAGACCCAAAGAAAATCGGAATCAAGTAAAGGGTTCATCTTACGTGAGAGCCTTCATTTCACATATTTTCACAAGCGGGAGATCTGACTATTGGCAGATCAATTAACACTACAACAGGGGTGGACACTGCAGAAGGACAGGACAGAATTACACTATACGTATCAGGACTGTTTGATCTGTTCAAATGAGATGTTATCAGAACCCCCCTCTTTCTATGAGTCTAAACTCAATCTGAAGAAAAATAGCTTTGTTCGCTCAAATGGCTGAGACTCAAATGGAATACAACACAGAATTGTTGACACAGAGTTTTACATTGCCCTGGGTTTCCATCTACACAGAGAAATCCTGAATTCATCCCTTCATCTGCTGGCTGTGATACCAAAACGTACTCCTCTAACTTGATAGGATAAAAACATTTTCATGCTGTTAAAAGCCCCTTTATACACCATGCTCATGTTACAGCTAGAAACAGTCATTCTGGGGCAGAAAAGAGCAAAGAAGACACAAGAGAAATCTCTTCAGCACTTGTCCACTAGAAGTGCCACATTTCCCATAGTTGTGTGGTCAAAAATACTGCCTTCCAGCTCACATTTCATGACGGCAGTTTGCTAACTGAAGAATGCTTATCTTTTACAGCCAGGCAGCTTCAGAGACAGCTCTAACCAGACTCCTGCCCAAGGTATACCCCAAAAAGTTAAGTTTGCAAATGTCGGAGGACACTGGCCAGGACCACTGCATTTGTTTCTGCTCTGACGTCTCAGATGCTGGTGTTAAGTATTTATGAATACCTAATACTAATTTATTGAAACTTAAATGCTAATTTTGTTGAAACTTTAACAATGACTTCCTCATTATAAATCATTCAAAAATCCTCATGTACTTTTCAGCAGAATGAGCTTAGCACAATTATGAGATGAGTGGATTGCCAAAGCCCAACAACACAGAGTTAATGAAATTGTCATCAGTGTGTGCAGTGAGTGGCAGCTCCATCTCCTACTCCGTGGTTAGCATGTGAAGAGCAAAAGCAAAAGCAAAGGGAGCCTGTTGTATTTTAAATGCTGAACAATGGTATGCCCAGCCTGAGCAGGCACATCAATCCAGACTCCCAGGGAGATAAATGGAAATTCAAGCAAGTATAAATCATCATGAGAAAGCACAGCCTAGTAATGTGAGTGGCACAGAAGCCTGGGTTCCAGGCAGAGCTCTGTAACTGAGCAGCTGTGTGACCTTGAGAAGGTCGTGTAATTTTTCTGGGTTTGCTTCCTTATCAGAAAAATAAGGAGACTGGACTAGGTGATCCCTAAGGCCACTTTCCTTTCTGGCACTCTGTGATTCTCTATGAAATATGTATTGAGTAGGGTTGTATGGAGAAGCATTCAAATGGCAACTGCTCTGCATTAACTATGAGTCCCATCCTAATGGAGTGAGCACATTCCCATAAATACAGTACTCTTTTCCCAGGCCCCACAAAGAATAGGGTGGGGAGGGAGTATGAAGTTAGAACCGAGAGCTAAAGTGAAAATCCATTTGGCTTGGCAGGATCTCTTGGCTTCAGGCATTACTCTTGGTCTAAGAGAACTAATTACCCATAGTCCTTTCTATCACTGTTGTGGTCAGGATCACCCATCACATATGTCTGGTTCAATGGCATTACCAGCTCCTCACCTATACCTGAATTCCTATTGGTCCCAAGATGATCAAGCATAATCCTTGATAGTTCTTCAACCTCCAACTTCCTTCCACTTCCTTGACACCACAGCCAGCTCCGTTTACATCTCCTGACCACCCCAGCTCTTTTGGCCTCGAGTTATAAACTCTGCCTTGGAGCATGACTGCTTTCTGTAGGTCCCAGAGGCTACTGTTCATAGAACTTTCTGGTAATCAACAAAACGTTGTCTTCAAACCAGCAAGGATACAGACAAGATCTGGATCTAGAACCAACTCAGGAGCTGGCCTGAAATGTATCAAAGAAACTGTTCTCTAAGTTGTGCTGTTATTTATCCTCATTCATCCCTGGCCCTAACTGTGCCTTACAGTGAAGTTTATGGCCTTAGTTCTCTCCTGTATTAACTTTGCACCCAGGGTTCATTCTTGACCTTTCCAGAGAAACTTCTTCAAAGATTTGAGGGTAGGTTCTTTCTCCTGTCTAGAACATCCTTCAACCCCAAATCTGGATCTCATCTTTAGATCTCATGCAATGCTAATTTCTGGTGGCCTCAGGTGACATCTAATAGTTCCTGGGTTGTTTGGTGATCCAGTTACACGTTGCCAGAGCCTTCAGTTAAAAACACAAATAGTCCAAACATGGTAGCTCACATCTATAATCCCAGCACTTTAGGAGGCCAAGGTGGGTGGATTGCTTGATCTTAGGAGTTTGAAACCAGCCTGAGAAACATGACAAAACCTCATCTCTACTGAAAATACAAATATGAACCAGTCATGGTGGTGCATGCCTATAGTCCTATCTCGTTGAGAGGCTGAGGTGGGAGGATCACTTGAGCCTGGGAAATGGAGGTTGCTGTGAGCCAAAATCATGCCACTGCCCTCCAGCCTAAGTTAAAGAGCTAGACCCTGTCTCAAATACACACACACACACACACACACACACACACACACACACAGAAAATATGATTTAAGCAATATAAACAGCCAGGTGTGTTGCACAGATGATAAATTTCATTATCCTTTCAGCAAATAAGAAATAACTTGAAAGCTGAAGTAGCCTGTGCCATCTTTCCAACTAGATCATTGAGAAGGAAAGTAAAAAAAACATTGGGTTTTGAACCTAGGCAATACCATTCAGGACATAGGCATGGGCAAATACTTCATGACTGAAACACCAAAAGCAATTGCAACAAAAGCCAAAATTGACAAATGAGATCTAATTAAACTAAAGAGCTTCTGCACAGCAAAAGAAACCATCATCAGAGTGAATAGGCAACATACAGAATGGGAGAAAATTTTTGCAATCTATTCATCTGACAAAGGGCTAATAACCAGAATCTACAAGAAACTTAAATTTACAAGAAAAAAACAACCCCATCAAAAAGTGGGTGAAGGATATGAACACAAACGTCTCAAAAGAAGACATCTATGAGGCCAACAAACATATGAAAAAAAGCTTGTCATCACTGGTCATTAGAGAAATGCAAATCAAAACTACAATGAGATATCATCTCATACCAGTTAGAATGGTGATCATTAAAAAGTCTGGAAACAACAGATGCTGGAGAGGATGTGGAAAAATAGGAATGCTTTTACACTGTTGGTGGGAGTGTAAATTAGTTCAGCCATTGTGGAAGACAGTGTGACGATTCTGATCTAGAACCAGAAATAGCATTTTACCCAGCAATCTCATCACTGGGTACATACCCAAAGGATTATAAATTATTCTTCTATAATGACATGCACATGTAGGTTTATTGCAGCACTATTTACAATAGCAAAGACTTGGAACCAACCCAAATGACCAAATGATAGACTGGATAAAGAAAATGTGGCACATACACACCATGGAATACTATGCAGCCATAAAAAGGATGAGTTCATGTCCTTTGCTGGGACATGGATGAAACTGAAAACCATCATTCTCAGCAAATTTACACAGGAACAAGAAAACCAAACACTACATGTTCTCACTCATAGGTGGGAGTTGAACAATGAGAACACATGGCCAGAGGGAGGGGAACATTACATACCAGGGCCTGTTCGGGGTGGGGGACTATGGAAGGGATAGCATTACGAGAAATACCTAATGTAGATGACATGTTCATGGGTGCAGTAAACCACCATGGCACATGCATACCTATGTAACAAACCTGTATGTTCTGCACATGTATCCTAGAACTTAAAGTAAAATTTAAATAGATACTGAAAAATATCAGGTAATTTTGGATATTGATTATAGGTTAAAATGATAACATTTTAAATATATTGGATTAAAATATACTATTAGAAAACAGAATAAAAATAATCTTTAAAAATTGGTTTTTGTGTTTCTAGAATAGTCCAGAAACTGTGCTAGTTTGTATCTCATTTAATTCTTACAGTCATCTTAGGAGAAAGGCACAAATGTCATAATTTTATAAATGAGTAAAGGTTGCAGAATGTGACTGCTCCAAGTCACTCAGGTCGTACGTAGCAGAGTGGGTCTTGAAACAGCAGGTCTTTCTCACTAATGGAAATGTTAGGTCTATCTTACTAGTGTCTTTTAAAGTCTGAGTCATGAATTACCTGAACCAGATCCACCTGGTTTACCTCTTACACTGTAGATTCAAGAGCTTCCTCCCAGGGCTACAGAATCAGAATCTCCAGGCACCGTTTGTGTTTGACAATCTCTGCTGGAGGCTAGTATATGCTAAAGTTTATTTACCAGTTTTCTATAGCTTGCTGGCACCCTCTAAAGTCAAATGCTGTGTCTCATAAATCTTCCATATCCCTGGCAGCATCAAGCACAGAATTGGGCACCCGGTAGGTGCCTAATTAAACTCATGTACAAACAAATTTGTTCAGATGCAACCTTTTTCTTCAACTGAGCAACAGTGTCTGTACGGAGGTTAAGGTGACAAGTACACAAACATGGGGCTACAAAATCAAATATAAATTGAGATGCCTGAAAGAAAAAGATTCAAGGAAAGTCCCAGGGCTTCCTCACTTTGATTCCTTCCACCCCACCCGTCCTGGTGTCTGGGGACTGGTTGCTTCCTGAGCCCCGGTTTGGGCTGAAGGAGCTCTCCTTAGCTCCTGCACACTCCTGAAGCTGACTCAAAATTCCAGAAATAACTTTGCCAAATACTACATAGAAATACAAAGAAAATATTTACAGAAAATACAAATAACAATAAAAACGGTTCCATATCTAGGACACCTATCTATGACCTTATTGACCTTCAGATATGACAAACACAGTGACAGGGAAGAGCTTCCTGAGCCCCAAACCCCTCTGGAAAGTAACTATATCTCTGCCCAAAAGGACTAATTGGCATAACATCAAAGGAGTCTGCCTTTCTCTCTGTTGTTTCTATATGAAGTTAAGGTTAACTTTTTCCAAAATAAATACTCCTTTTTGCAGAAAAAGGAAACATGGGAAGGTGGTTTAACACTGGCTTCCTATTCAGGAAAGAGAACAGAAAATATGAGAAGGAATTGCAAAAGCCAGTCTTTGTGCCATCTCCTGAATGGAAGTACCCACAGAGGGAAAGCACTGCTTTCTCTAGTGAGTCGTTTTTTAAATTTACATGTCAGCATGGCCTTAGGAATATATTCAATTAAAATTCAGCCTGATTATTTATTGATTTTACATTTTCCTGCCCTGCTACTGTCCAGGCAATTTGCTAACCATTCTCAAAATACCTCTCAGGCTTCCTGGGAAAAGGCAGATACAAACTAAGTATTCCCAAACAGGAGCTGATGTATAAAGCTAATTATTTCAGGCATGCCTCTGCTACTACAGCGGGTCTTCATGGGTTCAAGACAAGTCTTAGGTCTGCCACAGAGGCCAGATTTCAATTTGGGTAATTAGACTTTGCCCTACCCTTGAGAGTTTCCCTGACATAGTTTTCTTGCTTTTCTTCCTAAGTCTCTACACACATCTGTTTTTTTTTTTTTTTTTTTTTTTTTTTTTTTTTTTTTTTAATATTCTTAGTTCCTCTCAACTTTACTGGCCTTCTTCAAGCAGCTAGCTCTGAGTGCACATTTTCAGGTTTCTCCAGGACTATCAGAAGCAACTGCCTCAAATCCTTCAGGACCGGTGCTAATGTTGCCTGCCCCCCCAAATCCTTCCCAACTCACTCCCCAGTAGAATTAATCACGGCTTTTGTTCCTCTGTCCTTTTACATCTCTCTCTTATTAACACGCTTATTTCATTCAGTTCCATATTAGAGCTGGTTGTGTGCATGTCTTTCATCCCCCTTTGGAATGTAAACCCTTTCAGATCCCAAACACATTTTACTTCTCTCAATAGCCACCATGGCCCCTACATAGAGAAAGGAAAAAAGCTAGCATTTATTAAAGCTTTGTATGTATTAGGCAATGCAAATAACGTAATCTCACTAAATCCTGAAAACAACAATAGATCCTAATTTTACAGATGAAAGAAACGGATCCCACTCAAGGCTGCAGTGCTGGTAAGTGCTAGAGCAGAGCTGGTTTTCCAAAACTTTGGAACTGGGATGATTTCACAGCCCAGCACCACTTCCTTAACTTTACCCAGAAACTGATCTACCATGGACACTCAAAATTATTGATCAAGAAGTGAACAAGAGCTTCTATCATATAATCTCCTTCTGCACCTATCTCTCTGTTGATGACCTAAGTCACTAGTCATCTGTGGGACTGGAAGTCTCTCCCTATAGGATCCTCCCATGGCTATTAAGGCTTTGATAGAATCCTCTCTCCACCTTTGGCCATTTGAAGGCTCCTTAAACAATTGGTGTAATCCACCTTTTCACTCTCTCCCCACTGCTACATGATTGGTTCTAATATTGTCAGATATGACAGCAGTAGTCCCAGAGCTGGGTTGTTGCATGGCTCTCTCCAGATGTTACTTGGGTTAAAAAAATTTTTTTTTTTTTTTTTGCCACCCAGGTTTCAGGCTGTTTCTGGAAACAAAATAAAACGTGCTGGATTTGTATGAATTTGGAGGTATTTAAACAACCCAATTCTGAAATTTCTTTTCTTGATTCTCTTTTTATTGTTTCTATGAGGTATTAGATTTTGAAGTTTTTTGTTGGTGATCAGCACTGGAAGAGAAATATATTAGCACAGTGAACTGGAGGGAGGGGTTATGGAGCAATCCCTTATTGATTGAGACAAGTAGGCAGAAGATGGAGGACACAAGAAGAAACAAGATTTAAGTCAGAAAACAGGAGGGTGGGTCCCAAGACAGGGAGCCAATACCCTTTCCACCTGGAATAGCCTGTTCTCTCTTGTCTTTGTTGTCGGTGGCTAGAGAGACTTTCCTGGACAAAGGAACTTCATAACTCCCTGAAAGAAAGAGTGTCTTTTATTCCATGGCAAACATTCAGAAAGGGGAAAGAGCTTTATGTGATCAATTATAGCTACATCTAAAAAGGCAAATTGAACAGATTTATACCCTACCCTTATGAAAGATTGACATGGTGATTAGTATATTAATAATGGCACAAATACTCAGTTATAAATATGTGGCTGTGACCATTATCTGAACAAAGTGAGGATTATGGTTCAACTTAATTGTTCTATAAATTGCATATGTTTGTGTGTTCATTTTGTAACAACTCTCAGATGAGTTGACTAATTTTGACAAAATTTGTTTCATTTATAAAGGGAATAAATTTACATCACATGAAACTTATGAGTCAATGCATGAAATGACAGCCAATAAAAGCTTTCAAAGAGCTCAATTTTCTACAATTTGTAATGACTGTCAGAGCCTTTATGCTCTTACCCTCTTTGACCACACTGCAGAACACAAGATAAATCTCCCAATTTCAGCTTAGTTCATCATTTTTATATGGCACTCTGCTGCTTAAAAACCTAGCCTCATAAAGTCTAAATTCCTCCACCTGACTTTTGATTGACTGATTGGTAGGCAAGTGTACAGAGTAAGACCTACTGTTCACAGAATCACAAATATCCTGGCATTTTTCACCAAATAATGGGCAGGAAAGGTCACAAAATATATATTTGGGGGATCAGAGAAAGGATCACATGTCTCTAGTTAGTCAAGGAAACTTCCTAGAGGCTTTCAGGACTCTGAGAAGTGTTTGAAAGGTGAGGAGTTAAAGGTGTCTCAGGCCTAGGGTTCTTTGTGGGATGAAGTTCCGTTGCAGTTGCGATAGGTATTTAGAAAGCCATCACGAAAAGGAGAAATCTGATCTGTTCTGTGTGCTCTCGAGAGTAATCCTCAACTTTAACATGCTCATGGATCACTGCGGATCTCACTGAAATACAGGTTCTGATTCAGTAGGCCTGGAGCAGGGCCAAGTGTTGACTTTAAAAACCACAGGTGATGTCCATGATGCTGGTCCCAGGAACTCTACTTTGAGTAACCAGCTCTGGATAATAAATAGTTTTGGGTTTATTGCTTGGTTTTAACAACTAGAACTGTCAAAAGATGGGAAGGGGATTCTGTCAAAAGAGACAGAAGTGGTTTCTCAGAAAGTGCTAAATATGGCACATAGATGAAGATCTTTATCCCAACTTGACCACTTAGTAACTGAATGTCTTGATGTAATTAACCTCTTTAGACTCAATTTCCTCATCGTTAAGTGGGGATAATAAAGTCCAACTTGTAAGAATGCTGATAAAAATAAAATGCACTCACGGGCCTAAAGCATCTGTCACAGACTGTGCAAGTCAGCCACTCAACACAGGTAAGTTTCCCTCCCTGACCTCAATTACCCCTTCCATCACTGGAGATGTTCAAGCAGTGTATATAATACCAGGCACTGATTGATGAAACCTGAAGCCAGTTATTTCCGGGATATAAGCCCCAGATAGATACGTCAGTATTATTCAAATCTGCTATTATTATGAACACATCTATTTTGCCCTTATGATAGATCAATAGTCTGGAATCAGAAGCTAGTAGCAACTAATAACGGAATAAACAGTTCAGTAATGAAGTCCACGTGTGCATAAAGATGTTTCCATCGATATGCTTTAGAAAGTGTCTTTATACTAATACCTTCCATTTTATACAGTCGGTTAAGTTTTTTGAGAGCTTTTAGTTTTATTATCTCATTAGAGCCTAATGGAACTCTGGGAATTAAGTTTATAATCCCCATTTTCAAACAAAGAAGCTGTTTTGTGATTTGCCCAAGGTCCCCATACCACTGAGGCCCAGGACCAACCCCAGAACCTCGAGCTGACTTATCTCTTCTGTGCTCTACTGCCTCTTGGAACAAGCTGTCAACTCAACTGAATCCCACAAATATTAATACTTTCATGAACAAGCTCTGCAAAAGAAAGGAAATGGCACAAATAGAGATTTTAGAGCATACGGGAATATTCGCTTTCATCTATTCCAACTCCTTTATAAGTCAGCTCCCTAAATTTCAGAAAAATGCAGAGACTTGCCTAAGGTCACAGGTTAGCTCCTGCCTACAAAGACAAAGTCCACGGTCAACAGTTTGTGAATCCTAAGCAGCCGTTTTTAATATTCCGTATTCCAGGACACCTGGGTTTATCGTTTCATTTTTTTGTTCCAGATCCTTTCTGACCTGCCATCATTGCCAATTAATCAGCATATTTATTTTAACAAACACGTAAAAACCTTGAGATTATGGCTAGGGGAGAGAAGAGTCCTCCAGTTTTCTTTGCCCTCTTTAAGTCAAGTATTCTTATGAGATTGCGTGTTCGCATTTAAGGGCAAGATAGATGGCTAAGGTGCTAAAACTAACGAGGGCTGGTGTTGAAAAGTTTCAAATCTGAACTGGTGTAAAGGGTCTCATTCTCGTCTTACCAACGGCAAATTAGCCAAGACCTGGCTATTCTCCATCCCATTGCTGCCACTTCTTTAATCAAAGCTGAACAAAATGAATTGCAAATAAAAAGGGAAAAAAGAAAACATTAAATATGAAAGGCCAACTTGCTAGCCTATATTTTTAGTTCAAGTGACAGTTTTAAAATTACAAAGGTAAAACCCTTTTGCTAAATCAGGTTTTAAATGTGCCACTTGTCAAACTAGCACATTTTTACAACTTTTAAAACTACTGTTTTATCATGAAAGGTAAAAATACAAAGTGGTGGTATTATTCTTCATTTCCACCACCACCCCGCCCTGCGCGGCTTTGCACTGGAGCAGCGGGGGTGGGGGTGGTGATTTTCTCTGTGGGCAACTGGGCTTTTCTCAGCAAAACTCTTGGAAAGACACATTTTCATTCATGTCGCAATACTGTTAGATCACTTTCCAACCCCAGAGCTGTTATCATTGCACAGGAAGGAGGAAAATAAGCCTTGTAGCAATCACAAAATTTCATAGCTGAGAGGAACTCCAGACGTCATCAGGAGCAGATGAGAAGAGAGGCAGGCGAGAAAGGGAAATGGCCTGCCTGTGTTGCTGGGGACCCTAGGGGCAGAACTTGGCCAAGACTCCAATTCTCTTCACACCCGATGAGTGGTTTTGCTGCCTTTCCTAACACCGTCCCCTCACATGGCCGGTGCCCCCTGCTTTTGCCCCTCAGGTCTCTCTCCCTCTGCCAACCAAAGTTAATAGCTTTACTTACAGAATGACCCTCATCTGAAGACTTGTAGAATCTTTGTGGAGTTAGCCAAGAGAAAAATACCTTTCCTGCAAGGTCAAGGAAAGGATCAAATCATTGTTCTATTAGAAATGAGATGTGGTGTCTGGGAATGAGAGGAAGTAATATTATCAGAAAGAGAGAAGAGGTTATGCAGGAGCACAATGGAACCTCTCCTATGAAGACAACTCTTGTCCCTAGCCAACCCTGCCTTTTCGTCATGATTAGCTTCAAAAATAACTTTCACTTTGGGAGGCCGAGGTGGGAAGGATCACGAGGTCAAGAGATCGAAACCATCCTGGCCAACATGGTGAAACCCCGTCTCTACTAGAAATACAAAACAATTAGCTGGGTGTGGTGGCGCGCACCTGTAGTCCCAGCTACTCGGGAGGCTGAGGCAGGAGAATTGCTTGAACCCAGGAGGCGGAGGTTGCAGTGAGCCGAGGTCGCGCCACTGCACTCCAGCCTGCTGGCGCCTGGTGACGGAGTGAGGCTGTCTCAAAAAAAAAAAAAAAAAAAAAAAAAAAAAAAATTTGCAAATTTTCCCTAAGGGGAGAAGAAACTGATTTCAAAGGCACTGGGAGGCACTTTCCTCACAGCTGTGGAATCTGTGCCTCTGAATATAAATAGCTGACTGATAGGAAGTAGGCTGAAACCGTCATCAAGCAGGGAAAATAGCATCCTGAAGGATTCTCAGACCAGGTTCTGCCTCCCGTCTTCTATGGACCGCTCATCAAACCCCTAGCTTTCTGCCATTCTCTATGCTTACTCCTAGAATGGAAGCCCTAGTAACACATTTGTAGAGAATTTTGTTTAATCCCATCCACAGAACCCAACATAGTTGTCCATTTCCACCTTGTCCTCTAACGACAGCCATCCTGAGAATCAGACCAGCCTCGGTCTGAGCATGAGGAGACACCAGCAGATGAACACCAAGCACTGGCTGAATGCAAAATGCCTTGTAATAGAATTGGAGCCCTAAGTCTAAAATTGAAACTTGTATTTTGCTAAAAATGGGCTATCACCATGTGATTTGTTATTAATGAAAGAAAAAGCATGTATTCACATTCGCTAATCATTTTACTCACTTATGGCAAAAAAAAAAAAAGGAACTTTAAACCCTATAATTTGGTCACCAATTAGTCTTTGATTTACCATGATATATTTTGGAGGATTTTTTTATTAAAAAAGGCTTGCAGCTGAAAATTTACATTTAAAAAGTAATTAATGCCAATTCAATGAAGAAATCCTCAGTTTCCTATAGAATTGTGTTGAACTTCAAGTCCTTCATAAGGCCAGCAGAGAAAATGATCACCAGTAAGAGGTGCTCCATGGTGCTCTGCTGGACACAAAGCTCACGGTGCCTTACCCAGGGTAAACTGATACCAGATCCCTTCACTCTTCGTACTGTGGGCCTTGTTACTCAGGAGACAGAATTTGACTTAACAGTTACCTGTCAAGTTCGATTTCTTCTTGTCCTGAGTGCCTCTTAGGCATAGACCAGTTCTGCTCCAGAGGAACCTGAGACCAAGATAACAGATTCAGGCTGAACCCCTCATCTCCTAGGCCAGCTGAATTCCCCCTCCCCCACCGCCTTTCTCCGTTCCCAGGTTTGCTGAGACCTCATACACCTATTTATTTTCCTGGTGTGAAAAACTTACTATCTCATTCATCATTTTCTTCCTATGCCCTCCAAAACGAGAGCCCCTCTTCAGTGTAGGAGGGTGTGGTGACCAGAAGCAGCTGCTATCCATAGAGCAGCAGCCTAGCTAGCAATTATCATTCTGCTGTTAGAAGAGCCACAAGTGTTAGAAATTAACCTCTGAAAGGGTTTCTGAGCCAGATGAAAGAGGAGATTTGGCAGTCTTCTTACTATTGGACCAAGGAGAGGTTTCATTTTTTCCTTTGAATAGACTCCTTCTGGCTTTTGTGTTGGCATAAACTTGAGCAAAACATTCAATTTACTGAATGTTTCCCTTAAAAGAAAAGTAAGTGGGGATATAGAATGTCCTGGTGTTTCCAGAAAGTGCAAGCCGTATCAGTGATTCTCCACCTTTCATTCTATCACTGCCATTCAGAGGTAAACACTCTCTCCTTTACAGTTCTCCTTACACCAGTGATCCCAACTGTGGGCGAGGGGACAAGTTGAGGGATGGGAATCACTAGTGCCTGCAATATGTAATATATTCAAACATAAATTCCAGCTCTACAACAGAGAGGGT
This sequence comes from Saimiri boliviensis, assembly GCF_048565385.1. NCBI lineage: Eukaryota > Metazoa > Chordata > Mammalia > Primates > Cebidae > Saimiri > Saimiri boliviensis. The sequence continues at coordinate 57,016,235 of NC_133464.1, forward strand.
CCTTGTGATTTTTGATCAGTAGCAAAAGGCCAATATTAATAAATTCATTTTATTTGACCTTTTCTTTTTCAATTTTTTATTTTAGAGATGGGGTCTTGCTCTATTGCCCAGGGGGTACTGCAGTGGCTATTCACAGGCACAATCTCACTACTGATCAGCAGAGTTTTGACCTGCTCCATTTCCCACCTGGGCAAGTTCACCCTTCTTAGGCAAGCTGGTGGTCCCCCACTCCTGGGAGATGAACATATTGATGCCAAGCTTAATGCAGACTCCCAATCAGCATAGCACACCACAGCCCAGAACTCCTGGACTCGAGCAATTCTCCTGCCTCAGCCTCCCAAGTAGCCAGGACTACAATAACACACCACCACACCCAGTGACCACTGTTTCTGATATCCCCAATTTACTGCAGGTTTAGTGCAGTGCTTCACGACAAGGCTTTGGGGCATGCATATATGCATGTATATGCCATTTCCATTTATTAAACGGTAACCCTGTGCCAGGCATTTTGCATACATTCTCTCCCATATGCCTGAAAAGGACAATCTTATGGCCAATGAACTGATAACAAATCTCACACTGAAAGAAACTATTTGGCCAATGTCATTAGCTAGTGAGTGGCAGAGTTCAAATTCAAACCAATTCTATCAAGCTCCAGATACCACATTACACAAACACTTGCAAGTAGGATGTATTCAGTTACAAAGTTTACACCTGGAATTGGAGCATGTGGCCAGAAGCCTCTGTATAAGTTATCTATATTTAAGAAATCTGAATGCCTAAGCTACTATACATCATCCAAAGACATCAAAGATAGAAAGGATTCAGTTGTTCCTTCTGGCATCTTCATCTGGCAGCTGTTTGATGCGTACCTTGATGGATATCCAAGCCCTAGACGGTGGAAGGGGCAGATTTTACGGAACATGAAAGGACTATTCCTGGTAACTGGGCAACAGTTCTCCTCTGTACCCATCTTTGTCTCCCAGGCTCACAGGAGTTTGGGTTTTAGGAAAGGTCCACCTTGAGCTAGATGCTCACCACCCTGCTGCTGTGCCTGCACTGGCCAGGCTGAGAGGGTTAACAGTGGCCTCCACTCCATCAGCTCTTACTGGCTTCCAATCAAAGCATGAGTTCCAGAACTGAGATCTGAAGAGTCTTTATCATTGTTAGGTTCCCATATTGCTCTCCCAACAAGTGTCTTCGAAATCCAGCAGTCTCAGGATGTGCAGAGTCCACAGCGAGCCCTGGGTATCCAGGCATTTGCATTTTATAGTCCTGTAAGCCCCTCCCATGTTAGTAAGACAGATCTTCCTCAATTTCCTCCATCAAGACTAGTCCACACCAGCTTCCCAGGCTAGGTCTGGAGATACCTACTCAGTATCCTGGTGTGATAAGGGTCCCAGTGGCCTGACTTGCTCCACCAGCCTTCTTCACCAGAAGCTGGAGCCTTTTTCTTGTGCTCAGGGTAGCTGGAGCCTTGCAGTTTGTGAACACACCCTCCGGCCCCTGCTTCCCACTTGGCTTTTGTGTGTCTAGCCATTGCACCTCCAGGCTCTGCCTCCAGGACTGAGCTAACCCAGTCCCACTAGTTGTTGCGTAACAACAGACACTGTCCTTGGATAAGCCAGCAGCTCTCTTTAGGTGGCCCTGCTAATCCCTCATTCCCAATCTAAATGAAAGGTTCCTTCCTAGGGCCAGCTCTCTCCTAACCCTCAGGCTGTGAGTTGCTGCCCCCAAGTTGCCCCAAACACTTGGCTTCAGAGCTTATCCAATTTATGACAGTTCCGATCTGGACAGGCTTTGGTGCCCCTATCCCACTTGAGCTGCCTTTTCCCCTTGCTGCCACCATAACAAAGAAAGCACATGGAAATTTTCCTCTCTTTAGGAAGCCTGCTGTACATCAAATAGCCCCTAACTAATTAGAGCTATTCAAAGTGACCCTGGAACAGGGTCAGCTTCACCAAGTCACTCTTGCTGAATATCGGAGAGGCCTCGAATCCAAGTATTTAGGCTGATAATGTAGAAAGAACAGGAGAACATCTCCCTAGCCTACTCCAGGACATACACAGATGGGAGCAGCACCAGCAGCAGCAAAGCTTTTGCCTCTAAGAGAAACATGCACTATGGGAATAACATAACTTCTCCAGCCATTTCGTCCTCTGCTAGAATAAAAACCAGTGCAGCAGCACACACCGCCAAAAGCAGATTTTTCAACCTCTGTAAGCCTCACAGACAGGAACTTGATTGCTTGGGCTGGCTTGCAGATGTATGCTGTGGCACTTGATTCTAATAGCCTCCTTCCCAAGACGGAGGCTGCCTCCCACGCAGCCAAGCTAATGAGTGATACTAGCAGTAGTGTTAACTATGTCACTTCGTCAATTGCTCAATCTAAATTAATCGGATATTCTGAAATTTCTCATTTTTCCAAAGGCTCTGTTAGAGCAGACTTCAAAGAATCAGGGTCTCTCTTAATGAGGGCAATAACAATATTCTGTTTTCATGTGTGGCCTTAACACCTACTAACTCAAAAGTTTACTGTGTCCACAGAGGCAAAAGGAGTGTAGGGCCAGGAAACTGCCTGTAAATATAATCACTGTAGATATTTAACCTAGTTCAACCAGGCCTAAGGAATATTTTTCTGCAAATAGCAATTTAAAATCTGAATTACATTCATAATGACCTTGGCTCTCAACGCTTTCCTTGTTTCATTATATCTCAGCACCCCAGAATGAAAATGCCAGAGAACCATAATGCTTCTTTTTAAAAGTCCCTTTGCTGCTCGTGTGCCAGCCAAAATCATATCTCCTAGAAAAATTCTTTTCCCAAAAGTGTGGCAAAAGAAAAAGATAGGCCATCTTTCTTTAAATTTGGAATGCTATCCCTGACTTTTTCTTTTGCCTGGGATGGGGTTTAAGAATAGGCAAAACAGTTTACTCTTACGTGGGTGTTCAACAATGAGAACACACGGACACAGAGAGGGGAACATCACACATCAGGGTCTTGGGAGTGGGGTCTAGGGTAGGGGTAGCAGGGGGTGGGGGGATTGGTGAGGGATAGCATTCGGAGAAATACCTAATGTAGATGATGGGGGGATGGATGCAGGAAACCACCACCATGGCACATGTGTACCTGTGTAACAAACCTGCATGATCTGCACATGTACCCCAGAACTTAAAGTATAATAAAATAAAATAAAAATAAAAATCTTAACGATAAAAAAAATAGGCAAAACAGGTAACCCTTCATTCAATGTAACGTGAAGGAGGCCAAGCAAGAGCATCCAACCAAAATATCACTTCCCTTCATTTAATTTGATCTTGAAATTATATAATTACTGCTTTTATATTGTGAAGGTGTTTTCAGTCTCCTGGAGATGGAACATAAGAGGAAAAAGCCTACGATGGGAATCAAAAGCCCTTGATTCAAGTTTCATCTCTGCCATTTACCAGCTCTGTGACACTGGTGGGTTACTTCACTACACTGAGCCTTAATTTCTCACATGCAAATTGTAATAGTACTAACTACATGCTAATCCTGTTACAAGTGGCAGACAAAATCACATTTATAAAGTTCTTAACTAAGTTCATGGAATACACTAAGCAACCTATGAATGCTAATGCTTTTGGTTTTTATTGCGATGTAGTCAATATTATGAATATTATGTATTAATATTACAAATAAGGGTAGGAAAGTGATCTTTGTTAACTCAAAAAGGTGATTAAGAATAAGGGATAGGGTTACACAGATGTATACTTATTACCAAATTCATCAATTTGTATACATTATATATGTACAGCTTTTTACTTGCCAATCATTCTTCAGTGAAGTGGTTTAAAACAATAACAACAACACAAACAAAAACGAAATAAAACAACATAGTCTTGCAGGTGCAGTACCATGGACAGCTTCCTTGCACCTTGATTGGCACAGGGGACAGGTCCAGAGAAGGAAGAGTACTGTCTGCAGGTATTTCCCAGCTCTAAAGCTTTGCTCAAGGCCTAAACTTTCCAGACCATTTCTGGGGCAGAGATAAGTTTCTTCTGCCCTAGTTCCCCTTTACTATCCACTGCCATCTTCCTGTGGCCTCCTTCAATAATAACACAATCAACAGAGGGGAGACCCTGGTGAACAGAGAATCAGAGATCAGGAGGCAGTGGGAGAAGCAGTAACCTAGGGAGTGGGGCATCAGGCACAGCAGAGGAAAGCAGGATAGCTTCTGAGGAACTTGTGGGGCCCACGGCAGGGAGCTACAGGTGGAAGCTCAGAGATGTGGCTCACCCCCCATCAGTCTGTAAATCAACAATGTATATCTTGGCTTCTGACCTTTTCCCACCAATACTATCTCATTATGGTCAATTTAGAGAAAAAAAAAAAAAAACAAACAGTGGGAGACAGGGAACAACATAGGTCTAAAAATTCCAGATTCCATTCACTTCACTAAGTACCCTGTTCTAACACGCATGTTACATTTTAAACATGGTGCTTATTATTAGTTATACACTAGGATCAAATGGAAAAGATACAAGAAAATGTCATATGTAAAGACACTCCAAAAAAGGCAATTACAATGCAGTGTTCAAATACTGTGGTAAACGTGGCACAAGCTGCTTGGGAGCTTAAAGATGAGACAGTGCAGAAAGTCCAGGAAGATGCCCCAGTGGAAGTGATGTTTCAGCCAGCATCTCAATGACAGGAAAAGATAGCAGGATACGAGGGAGGTTGAGAACGTTGTGGCAGGCTGATAGAACATGTATGCTAAGAACCAATAAAAGTTCTTCTTGTCAGAACAAAGAATTTTCTTATTCAAAGACAGAGAAATAAGTCTGAAGAAATAATAAAGACTATATAATGTAGGGCCTTATAAAATAGAAGAATGGCATTGCCTTGAGAGTCTACAGAAAACAAATCAGAAGGCAATTCCCATGTATCAATCAGAAGAGTCTAGGTTTTCCAGTGGTATCAAATAATCCCAAAATCGCAGTAGCTTGGCACAGCAAAAGTTCACTTCTTACTTCTACTAAATGCCCAACATGGAGTTACATATACAATATGAGTTGGAGAGGGGGCTTTGCCCACCAAGATCACCTCAGGGACTCAGGCTGACAAAAGTTCCATCCCTAAAAATCTTTCAGAATGACCTAGGTGGAGAGAACAGAATGCAAAATGCAAACATCCAGACCAGATTCTTAGAGCTTCTGCCTGAAAGTGACACGTAATTCCTTCCACTTGTGTTCTCTGCCCAAAGCAAATCACAGGCCCACATCTAACTTCAAGAGAGCAGCAAAAGGGGGCAGGAAGGAAAACAAAACAAAACAAAACAAAACAAAAACAAAAACAAACAAAAAAAAAACAGAAGTATATGGTAAATTGCACTAATGATAGCAACGCCCCCTTCCTCTATCCTCACTTACTTATAAACTTCCTTATGTTTATAAGTAAATATGTTTGAATGTTTAAATGTAAGTAATCAGTGCTCCCTTACATTGGGCATAGCAAGTAGTTCCTGTCAACTTACTCTCACAGGTTTACCTGAACCACAAGTTGCCTCCATTGAGAGAGAGCCAGTATTACTGTGCCCCTTTGATTAACAAGGAAAACAAAGATAAAAGAGATGGAGGAGCCCTTGCCAGTATCATTCAGAAGTGGACTAGAAGCAAACTCCTTGGCCTCTATCTGTTGATTTACCCGTTTCAATCCTATCTCATCACTACCTAGAAGAAGAGGTAGTGAACAAAACCAAATAAAGCAAATTCCTGCCAAAACCAGTAATGCCAGGTTTTCATGTGTCCCAGCAATGACGAAGGTAACTAGAGCAAGCCACCCTGCTCTCTTCCTTTGTGCTAGGCAAATATTAAATCCCTGGGTCTGAACCATGCTAATGAGATGAAGTTCTACAGTGCCACTGGGAAAGTTCTGAGTCCTCTGGGAATGAATGCGGTTAGAAAAGTTGATTCTTTGTAGGTTCACAACTCTGAAAGTAATTCACTGGAGTTTTCCTGTCTGCTTATAATTGCAAGTCTGAAATGGAAGCATTTGCAAGGATAACTAAACCACACCAATATGATTCCCTTAAGGTGGCACTTTGCTAGTGAATGTCATAGGCTAACTAAGCTAGCTGATTGGAGGATTGAAATGTTTTCCAGACAATTCAAGAAAACTCAAAGAACATCAATTTCAATGGCTTGATTTATATGATGGGACTTATAAGACCAATGCAGATAATGGACTTCATGCTTCACAAGTTAGTGACTACCAAAGCATTTTCTGAGCCTTTTGTTCACTTGTTTGATCACAGGTCCTCTTTGTGGGGAAGAAAGTCTAAATACTATAAAGGAAGGATATGCAGTAACATAATATAGAGCACCTGATATTGTAGAATGTGCCACTTTGAAGCACCAGGATTTGTTCTCGTCATCCTAACAATTATTGTTCCAAACTATTAAAACCCTGCTGCAATAATGATTAGCTTTAAATTTTTGTAAAAAGCATAAGTAACCCAAAGGTTATGTGGTTTTGTGGGTACATAAACTCTCAAATATGTGAGTGGGCATGTGAAATGTTAGAAAAGGAAATAGATAAATGGTTTTCCCAGGAACAAATGAAACTGTGGAAAATGCCACAGTCTCCTCTCCTTTTTGCTTTTTGCAAAGGTTTCAGATTCTAAATCCAAATAAAATCTAGTAATTCTTCCTAAATAAAACAGAAATCTGAAGCTTAGCCTAGACACAAATACCAACTGAGGTTTCCGTATACCGACTGACCCTGAACTCGGTGTGTAACCCAAATTTTTAAAAAGGAAGAAGGAAAAATGTACTCAGCCAGTGGCCTGCACTCTGAAATCTCATGGGTGACTTGGAGCAGTCTTCATTTCCTGCTTTCTTCTGAGGGTGATTTAGCCTTAGCTATTTCTAAGGGCTTGGGAACAGAGATAAAGATTATCTCTCTTCCAGCCCATTTCTGCATCAGTTCTGAGCTATATATCTGGGTCCAAGACATGTGTCCTCGTCCTGGATATTGAATTCTGTATTCACCTTGTATATCACTCACTTGCTGCATTTCCTTACTATTGTTTCTTCCTTCCTTCCTTTTCCCCCGCCACCACCCCTTTTGAGAGAGGCTGCCAGGCCATTTTAGAGCATGAAGATGGAAATGAATGTAACTTGGGTACGTAGGCCCCTCTCTTTGGAATATTTAAATGAGATAAATGATCCCGGTCTGAGCACTAGTTCCCTGACATATTGGAGTGCCAAGAGCCATGTAGAGCTGTCACTCTGAAGAATGACTTCCAAGCCACCACCCTGCTGTCCTGCGGTCCTGCCACCCCCAGCGCCCTCGCATGAATGTGTATTTCCTGCAGGAGGTGGAAAGGCAAGCCCATTCATACTGCTTGGGGACAAAATCAAACAAGAAACAGGAATTCCCTTAGAACAAGCTAGCACTCACTTATCCACACAAACCCAAGGCTTGAAGTGAGGAACTGAAACTGCAGTAGTGTCTTCCACAATGTGAATGTGGATTTGTATTCGTTGCAAATGCCTCCAATAGCCAGCAAAGCTGTGAGGGTATGTGATCCCTCTAAATTGGACTATTGTATTCAAGCTGTCATTTTTCATTTTAAAACCCAGATCCCTTCAGGTAATCAGTAACCCTGGAAAAAAAAATGCTGAACACTGAAGCACAGGTCTGCTGAAAGTCCTCTGAGAGACTAGAAAACTTGGTGAAAATATATAAACATCAGTGCCCACGCTGCACCCCTCCGCCTCCTCAGTGTTCCTCGCGCTTTCCTTCTGTCTTCGCTTTGAATGTTTCACAAAGTTGAGACAGGCTTAGGTTACCACTCACACGCTATGACTCAAACTCGGGGAAATTGTTCCCGTAATGGAGTTCTCAATTTATTGGTCAATTTCACCTTGATTCTGTGTCACTGTTAGCTTTGCTAGCCCTTCAGCTTGTATTACATGCTCGAAAAATGTGAAACATTTTCAAATATTTTAAATATCACAGATAATTTTATTCAGCTCATAATCTCCTTCTGGAAAGATAAATAAAAATATTTTTTTTTAAGAAAAAAAAGAGACTGTTCTCTGTACTTGTCTTTTCATAAACAGCTAAAATCTGCCACCTTCTGGATTTTCCAGGATAGCTACCAATAGAAAGTGGCCCACTATGATCGCTTGCCCAGATATTCTTTAACTATGCAGTGACACTGCCATCTAGTGGGCATTTCCTAGACTATTCATTCAGCAGAAATGTATAAAAGAACATGGTTTTTTTAAGAAGGAAGCAACTCTTAGATCAATGTACTCGAATTACGATGACCAAAATAAAACAAGCTTTATACAGTATATTGAGAGTTGAATCTAAAAGTCAGAATTTATAAATTAATTTTCAGCATGGAAATAATACAGCCTCATTAAAAATGCATTTTCACTTCAAATGACAATAAACAATACCCTCATTAGAACCATGGTAACTTCATTCTCCACCTAAAAAAGATGGATAAATTGAGCTCTTTCTCAGTGTTTTTACTTTCTTTGTCAGAGGAACAGATTAAATCCTATTGGTTGTTTAAACTCAGCTCTAACATTGCAATGAAAAAAGATCAATACTTTTTTTTTCTAACAATTTCTAGGCTCTGCACTTTAGACCCATTCTTGAATTTCTTCCGTGCCTTTAGGAGAATCCATTTCAAAGAGCATCAGAGGCCAGCAATGTCTGACTTCCTAGTCATTACCCAGTTTCATCCCCAGGAATGAGGTCACTGTGAGAGCAGAAGGTAGGATCATATGGGGCCCCTACTTGTGATGTTTCAAGGATATAATTTCATTGCTTTCTCCTCTCATATGCTTTGATATCTCCTGGGAGTCCTCCTTTGGTAAGATGAAGGGATTTGGGGGGATCTTTGCCCCCCACGTCAGAAACAGTGACTGAAGCTGTGCACTCTAGTTTGGCGAGTTGTCAGGAATTTAACAAACTATCTCGGCTGCTGTAAATCTACTTTGTGCTTGAAACACAATAAAAGATATACTGTATATTTGCAATCTGGCACCAAATTTAGTTTCAGAAAATCAAAATCAGTTTAAAGTTTTTACTGAAGGAGAAAAATAAGCGCATCATCCTCACCCTTCATGTCTTCTTTCCCGTGTGCGGGAGGGCATCTGCCTCACCTCGTCTTTGCACACACTGCAGCCCTAAGCAATTCCCTGGAGGCTTTGTTCTTCATGGTGGTCACATGATGCCAGCCTGGGAGCACCGACCGGCTCACCTCTGTGGATGTACAGGTAGCCTCAGGTCACCTGTCAACCCTATCAACCTGGCCACAAAGAAACCTTGCCCCTGGTGCCATCTGATCTCTCCTTCTTTAACTGTTGGTTTGTTTTCTATTTGTGGGGAAGGAGTTAGAGTTAAACACATAACATGAGTTGAGCTGATCACCCAGGAAAAGAAAACACTGCATTGAAGCCAGCCCCGAACCTCTCAGTATTTTACAATTTGGAAACACAAGCAGCAGAAACTTGATCTGGCTGAACTCCCAAGCCATTTGGGAATCAGAGGTAAGGATTTCATTAATACTTCTGGTCGGGGTATTATTAGCAACACCATCTCTAGGCAGATACCAATCACAGAGGAACTACTGCATGTTTTCATTCCTCTCTCTTTTCTCTCCCTCAACGGCAGGTGACCTGGTCCATTTTCAGGTCTGTTTTGACTGGGGATAAAAACACGCAGATTGGGTGAGGGGCTGAGGAAGGGGGCGCTGTGGCTAGAAAAGCAGCTCCAGGGCTTTGGTGACATTGTGACTGCACATAGATGAGGCTTAGATCTTGAGTTTCTGCCTGCTAGTGCCATGAGATGGCCCTTGCTTTCTAATCTCTGGGGCCATAAGCAGTGTCCTCACAAAACTCCATATCTCATCACCAGCCCCCTTTCAAAGGGAAAAATAAAATAGAGGCCCGTGAGATTTTCATTAGCTAACTTGGGGTGCTACTCTAGCTGCCAGCTGTTGAGTAACTTAGTTATTGTAACATATTAGGGACCCAAGATGGGAGGCATGAGTAGGTTCCTTGGACAAGGTATTACAACAGCAGCTACCCACAGTAGGCTAGGCTGGTGGCAATAAGGGTTAGGGGGATCAGAAGATGCTTTTCCTGGAGAGTAGGCCTGAGAATGAGAGTTGTCCATTTCTAATTTATTACATAAGTATATCCTAATAATTATTCCATGCCTAACAGCACTGAACACGAAGGATTCGAAATGTCTCCTGGATTCAAAGTGCTCTCAGGCTAGTAGGAGAATCAACACTTTTAACTAACTGTACTTGGCAAGTGGAAAGAACAAAGTCATATGGGAGTGAAAAGGATGGAGTAACTAATTTTTCTGGAAAGAGAGACAATCTCAGAGAGAAGGTGGTATCATCAGGGCCTTGAATTTTAAAAAGGGAGGGACGGAGGTGCTAACAATTCAGGAAAAGAACCCGTGCAAAGGCAGGGAGACCAGGGCACTCACTGTCTGGAGAGCTGAGGCAGAAGAAGCCTGAGTCCATGTGGTGGGTGAGGGCTGGAGAAGCCGGTGGTCCCTCTCAGCTGGAAACTAAACATCTTACCACAAAGTGTAGCAATAAAGAGCTGGCAGAATTCTTCAAGCAAGAAAGTATATTCGAGATTAACTTTGGCAGTAGTAATGAGAAAGGCTTGGAGTGTGTATTAGTCCATTTTCATGCTGCTGATGAAGACATACCAGAGACTGAGCAATTTACAAAAGAAAAAGGTTTAATTGGACTCACAGTTTCGCATGGCTGGGGAAGCCTCACAATCACGGCGGAAGGCAAGAAGGATCAAGTCACGTCTTACATGGATGGCGGCAGGCAAAGAGGAGACCTTGTGCAGGGAAACTCCCATTTTTAAAACCATCAGACCTTGTTAGACTTATTCACTATCACAAGTACATTATAGGAAAGACCCACCCCCATGATTCAATTATCTTCCCCTGGTCTCTCACACAGCACATGTTAATTACGGGAGCTACCAGATGAGATTTGGGTGCACAACAGAGACAAGCCCCATCATAGTGACAGGCTGGGGGCTGGAAGGCCAGGAGGAGGCTAGTCCAGTGGTCCAGGTGAGAAATGAGATCTTTAACTTTAGACAAAGAATTAGAAATAGTGAATAAAAGAGATTTGGGAGGAAAGTCCAAAGCAGAATCGAAAAAAAAAAAAAATCTTAATGGAGATGACAATTAAGGGCAAGATGGTTAACTTACATAAAACTAGGGGGTAATGGTGCCATACCTTCAGAGAAAGAACAGTTTTGCGTTAAGGTAATAATGAATTTGGGTTCAGAGATGCTGCACTGATGGGGCTTTGGAGGTGTCTGGCGGGCAACTGCAGTTACAACTCAAGATCCCGTGAGAGGCCGACAGCACAGATTTGATCCCAAAAAAGCACGAGCTTCACAGCTGTTTTGTTCACAAGCACATCCCAAGCCTAAAACAGTGCTTGGCACCTATTAGGGGCTCAATGAATATTTGTTGAACAAATGAATGAATGAATCTGATGATCATCAGCCTGTGGGAGATAGCAAAGCACTGGAAGAAGGTGAGATTTCTCAGGGTGGAGAGTCAGGGTTTGGTGGACCTGTAATTGTTCAAGGTGTCGACTTGACTTGATTGAGGGATGGCTGGATGGCTGGTAAACTACTGCTTTTGGCTGTGTCTATGAGGGTGCTGCCAGAGACTGACATTTGCGTCAGTGGACCAGGAGAGGACAACCCACCTTCAGGGAGTGTGTACCATCCCACAGGCTGCCAGCATGCCAGAACAAAGCAGGCAGAAGAAAGGGGTAAGTGGCTTGCTGAGTCTGCTTGCACTCTCTCTCCCTGTGTCTGACTTGCTTCCTCTCCTCCTGCCCTTGGACATCAGACTCCGGGTTCCTTGGCCTTGGGACTCTGGGACTTGCACCAGTGCCCTCCAGGGAGTTCTCAGGCCTTCCACCTCAGACCAAAGGCTGTGCTATTGGCTTCCCTGGCTTTGAGGCTTTCAGACTTGGACTGAGCCACACCACCAGCTTTTCCCCTTCCCCAGCCTGCAGATGGCCTATTGTGGAACTTCACCTCGGAATCCTGTGAGCCAGTTCTCCCTCATCAATGTTCTTTTACATGTCCTATTGGTTCTGTCCCTCTGGAGAACTCTAACTAATGCAATAGAATTGAGGAGAACATCATAAAAGTACAGAGGACACTTTTAAGAAGTTGCTGTGAAGAAGAGGACAGTGGCTCATGGTTTCAGATGGGCACAATTGCAGTGCCCTAGCTGACGACAGAGTTTCATTCCGATATTTCATAAGAAGAGATGATGATGAGATGGCTTATAACAATATGGAAGCAGTTAATAGGACCAAAGGAGTGGCTTGGCACTGATGACATAACATCAGAGACTGATGGCAGTAGAAAGCCTTGATTATCCCCTGGTCTAAAGGGGCAATGACAGGAAGCAGTGTTACCAGTGCCCAGTGGGAGATGATACCTTGAAGCAAAACCTTCAGGCAGAAGCTGTGGTTGCAAAAAGATAAAGCTATTGCCAGATCACGACGCCAACACAGGGAATCAGTAGGAAAGAAAGATTCTGACCTGTCTCTTCCAACTTCTGATCTCTTGCTGATGCCTCCCATTGACAGAACCCAACTGGAAACCGAAAGGCAAGAGAGTGAGGTAATGCACTGTCGTGAACCCCAGAGCCCAGAGCAGGCAGAGAAGGGACAGAAAGGGATCTGGTGGGGTGGGGCAAGTGGAGAATTGCCAACACATCAGCCCAAGAAAAATATTAGAAAAATAGGTGGAAAGCACACAAATGCAAAAATGAACTGCAGTTAGGGGACCTATCTATGAGATGGCACAATATGGGCTTAAAAGAACTAGTATTCCAAGACAAAGTGGATTTTCATGACGGCAATCCATTTGATGACCCTGAGTGCCCCTTTTCTACATGCCAGAAATAAGTGTGACATTAAGATCTCCCTTCCTGTCTTCCAGGACGACACTGATGCTGTGAGTTTCAGGGACTTGGTTCAGCTGGCTCATTCCAGGGCCACCTCAGGGCACATCCTAAGCATCCCTCCTCCCTCCTGATACCACCACCACCTGCCAACCTCTCCAGGGGTCACAGATGCTGAAGCTTCCTAGTGAGACGTGAAGCAGAGCCCTCCAGAAGCGTCAGACCACTGCAGCTCTTAAAGCTGAGTTTTTACCAACACATCCAGCCCAAACAGCTGTCCATGAAACGCAGCCTGCCAGATACAAAAATAGCTTTCATTGCTTTAGATGCCCTCCCAAGAACACTAGAAAGTCACTGTAATTTAGGGACGAAAAAACCGGCGCTTAGGATTAAGAAACTTGTCTGAGGGTGTTTTACTATCTGACTTCAGAGCCCATGCTTGGAACGGTTTTCAGGTAACACATATTCACTGAGCACCTAGTATGCACTAGGGATAGTTCTAGATGCTGGAATTCAGAAATAAACAAGGCGTAATCCTCGCCCTCCTGGAGCTCACATAGGCGGAGTGGCTGGGCAGCAAGCACAAGTCCACACGATCATCTCGGGTAACAAGAAGACCCCTCCCCCAGCACCGTGTTGTGCAGCTTTTGGATAGTCTCTAACGCCGAGCTCCAAAAATCCATGATCACAACACAAAATCTTGATTTTTAAGAAGGCAACACACCCACACAGCAGGTCTGTCTGCTGTGTTTGTGCTGCATCTTCCCACCAAGCACTTGAAATGTGTTAAATAATCATTGCCATCCCACTGCAAGCACATTTCTCTTTTATTTTAATCCTATTATAGAATTTTTTGATGGCAACCTGCTGTTAGAGTACATCTAACTATGTTAAAGCTCCCCAGGCCCTGAGCATGAAAGAACCTCTTCAGAACACACGCTAGGACAGGTCTACCTTGTTAGCATGGAAATGAAAATAAAAAGCGCTGCTTTGGGGCAAGGAGGAGGACGGGTGTGCTAATACCAGCGTTTAGGAAGTGATCTCTCCTTGTTCTCTCCTTCCTGCTTCAGGTGGTAGTGGCTTGATGGTGGGAAGGATTCTTTTCTGTATTCTACCTCGTATCTGGGGCTTGGTGTTTGAGCAGAGATGACGAGAAATATAACTTGCAACTCTTTCGCTAAAGGTCATCCCTGCTGCTTCTTTTGTTGCAGTTGCTTTTCGGTTGCAAGGGAATCAGTAGTCAACATAACCCGCAGGCTCACTGCCGAACTTGGGTGATGTTTCATTAACAAAGTGGAAATACAAATCATTCTGATATGCAGGCCAACTTCTTCCACCTGCAAATATGCAAACAGAGAACAGCCCTGGCATGGCACCAATACCAGCTTCCTAGAGAATATTGAGTTCATATTCTTCAAACAAAGCTATGTTTGTGAATTTCCACAAGAAGTTGTATGTATTCTCATGAATTATTTCACTTTAAAATATAACAAAGGTAAAACTTTACTGGCAGTAAAAAATTACAAAACATTTAAGACACTCAGACTTCTGAGTGGCAATCTGTATGCCCAGGAGAATATTTAATGGATGTCATGAATAGTTAATAATTGAGGCCCATTTGGACAAGACATGCTGGCTCTTGTTTGTGGTGGTGGAGGAGGAGGAAGTGACAGTCATTAGCCACTCTTCATGTTACAAAAGGCCAATTCCTGAGAAAACTCTATAACAAGTAGGTTCTCCTGTAAGAATAATGATTCATTTTGATCTTTTTGGCCCACAATACACTATTATGTCTCAATATATATTCAGGAGTCAATATGAAGAGTTGGAATTATTAATAATGCCTTCTGAATGTTGCTCGTGATTTCTTTCTAACAGCCATAGTTGTACCAAGGAGATAATAGAGTATTTTAAAAAGAGTTTAGTCGAAGTATTTACATGTACGAGTGTACGTATCTGTGTGTGTATGACAACCAGACTCCTTGCTGATACGGAGGTGTGACATACAATTCATCTCTTTAAAAACAGCCTAGATAATTATGCTGACTGAATCCCTCAACTTGGGGATGATATTTAAAATACTGGACAACCAACCAGGCGTGAGGCCATCAGAACAGACCTTGGCCCTACCAATGCATTGTCACAAATATGAGTCCTCTCCCAACTCATGTGAAGCTCTCATTAAATGAATAGAAAAGAGCATGATCTATTCATTTAATAACAACCTCTTTCTAAGTTCATTCTGTGGGATCAGGGATCCTGGGCTAAATGATAGTGATTCATAAAATAAAAAGATACACTTCCTGCCTGCGAGGAGCTCAGAGTCTATTAAAAAATACAGAATGTATACAAAACTCATAATACGGAATATACATAATAATCAGAAGAAAGCATAACTGTCCTAAGAAGGGCATGCATGAGGAGCTATGGGATTTGAGAGGAGGGAAAATTATCCATAGCCAGAAAAAAACAGGTAGCTCTTCATGGAGGAGGTCATGTATCAATGGTGCTTGAATGGTCGATAGGATTCAGATATGCACAGTCAAGGAAAAGAGCATACCAGGGGAAAGAAAAATTTAAGTGTCAACTGAAGGGAGAAACTGGGGGGGGCGAATTCAGAGAATGTTTCAGCTTGTCAAAGGAGATACAGCAAAGAAGGTAGACTGGGGTCAGATCATTGCAAGCCACGAACACCAGAGTAAGGAATTTGGATCTGACTCTGCAGGACTTGGAGCACACTCAAAAATTATTTCAGCGGGAGAGTAGCATGTTCAGAGCTTCATCATCAATCAGCTCAACAATATTTTAACCTTAATAGGTAATGGTGGCAGCAAGCTGGCTCCAGAATGCCAAGCTCAGCTGCACAAGGTCAGGTACCAGGTTACATGTGTCTCTCACACCTGAGCCTAAAGAAATAACTGCTTATTCAGGCTGTCAGTCACCAACTCGCTGGAAGCACCCTCTGTGCAGGGACAAGGATGAATGCTTCTCCCACTTAGTACTTAGCAGCAGGATTTTGCTCTGCCCCACAGCTGTCATCCGAGACCGGGGAAAAAGGAGAGCCTTAAGAGGATCCGAGAGGGAAGTCTGTGGGCACGCCCGTTTTTACTGTACGTTTGTGAGCTTGGCTGACAGTGCTGGGTCAATGTTGATTTTTCTGCATGATATAGAAAAGCAGAACTCTGTTGATTTTCTGTTTTATGGCTGATCGATGGGGGTCAGAGCGAGGCCTTTGAGAGGTGCTGAGTGGGAGGAACTGTGATGCTTTTGATGGCCTCGTTTGTGTTGTGTCTTCTTCTGGGAAAGAGGAAGGTCAAGGTGAATCCATCTTTCAGACACACATGGCTCAGGCGACGTCACCCTGGGCTGAAAGGCAATGGTGGGGGCGTTTCCAGCCAGGCCGAGCAGGGAGAGGTGACATTTAAGGGCTTTTGAAGAAATGCTGCACTTTTGGCAAAGAGCCCCCAAGCTGCATCTGCGTTTCTGCAGCCTCTTCACTTGCTTTTTATACCCTCTTAGGTTGTATCTGGAATTGCTGAAAGGTGGAAAATCTGCACACCCCTTAGGCATTAAGAAAGACAGCAAGGGCAGGGCAGAATCTGATGAAAACTCAGAAGACCTGGCTCTTCAGTAATCAGCTACCTGTAACCCCACCCCTAACCATGGTGCCTTCAGCCAAGGCTCGTAATCTTTATTTCTGCAATACTACCACTAATAATAACTACCAATTATTAAACACCTTCTGTACTGAATGCTTGACTTGCATATTATTGCATTTAATCCTCACAATAACCTCAAGGGAAGTTATCATTGTCCTTATTTTACAGAAGAAATTAAAAGTTCCGGCAGGTTAAGTAGCTGACCCAAGATCACATAAAAATAAGCAACAGAACAGAATTGATCCCAAAATTTCATGTTCTAATTTGCCATGCTGTCTCCTCCACCTTACTTTGCTCACCTATGTAATGTGGATAACCACCCTAAGAATCACAACTAAACCAATTACACAGTATGGACAGTCACGTGTAACACACCATGAAGGGCTGGGCACATATAAGACTTCACAGCTGTAACGTCCACTCTGCCTCTCTTTTGTTAGGAATTTGTGGGATATAGATGTGAATGTTCTTTCAAAGTCAAAAATATGGTGCAAATTGAAGCGTTACTATTGTAAAAAAAAAAAAAATTTTTTTTTTTCTTCTGTATCATACAGCATGAATCAGGAAAGTAGAGGGACAAGAGGGGCTACCCTGGGGTCTTTGAGAAGCATTTGACTAGGGAAAGAGGTTAAATGGCCTCTTGAGCAAAAGCAAGAGGAAACAGACACGTACAGAGACACAACTGCTCAATTCGACAGAGCAGGAGACGTGGTCCCTGACACAGCATCACTCTTCTCTCTTCTGCCAGTTTAAGCTTTTTTTCCCCATTGCTCTGCTCCCACATGGTTTGCATGTAAAAGCAGCACACTATGGACATCATTAAAAGTATTGTGACTAGAGGCTGAAATGAGACACTGATTGTCCTATTAGGCAACAGATTTTATAAACAAATGCAGTTCATTCTGCCCGCAGCCTGACATCGCTGTCTGAGGAGCGCTACTGAAAATAATTTATCTGCTAGCATTCTGTTTAAAGTTTGAGATTCCAAAGAGCCCCACTAAGTCAAGAAGAAATAGGTCGGCAAATGGTTTGCTGCAGCCTCACAGTGCTTAGTGAGACCCCTCCCAATTCACCCCCATGCCTGCCCCCAGAAAACCTTCGAGTGTCCCTGTTGCTATTAAACCGCCATGGCTACAAAGCCAGCGGTGCAGCCAACCGAAGCTATGGCCTCCCGAGAAGTGACAGATTTAAAAGAAGAAATACCGTGCACTTGCTGGAGGCAAGTTATTTTAATATAATGCCGAGATGACAGCTCTCCACATTTAATCATCAGACTCCTGATTTTTTGCTACGACATTCGAATTTCTCACAATTTAAGAAAAATGTTTCTTTTCCATCCATGCCTGTCAGTTGCATGTTTGTAAGAAATGTCTGTAAACTTCTCCAATTATTTTTAATAAAATGTAAATGGTTGTCTATATAAGCCCTTTCGTTTCCAACAGCCCTCACCTCCAGCAAAGGGTAGCAGTTGGCCGTGCTTTGGGGAGAGGCCTCGGAAGCTTTATCACTTTCCTAGCGGTACTAAATTGCCAGTCAGAAGGCTTGTCTCTCTCTTTGTCACCTGTATTATGACCATTTCTTTTTTAAATAGCATCTGTGATCAGCAGCTGTCAGAGAAACTGTGCATTTGATTATCTATGCTTAAGTGGGCTGAAGCATCCTGGCTGGTTCCCAATCATAAGCTCAGCTACATCTCCAGGTTTGGCAGCCATTAAAACGGACGTTTGCCTATTTCTCTAGTTTGCTAATTCATACAAGATCCCTTAAGGTAGATCTGTACTAATTCTCAGACCTGTTTCTTTTTTAACAGATGAGAAACTAGAATGGAGACAGGTTATATCTTCATTAAAGAGACACAGCAATAATGGGATCGTTGCCAGGACCCACACCCAGTGCACAAGCGACTCCATTCATTTCTTCTTTGGGGAAACTTTCAGTAAATGTCTACTGTCTGGAGACCCTGACGATGTAAAAATAAATAAGACATGGGTTCTTCTCTAGAGGAGTTAACAAGGTAATGGAAAAGACAGAGAAGTAAATAATTGCAGTACATTGTGAAAGGCAGGGCAATCCAGGTAAGCTCAAGGTGCCACGGGGACGTTTCTACAACTGAGTCTGACTGTGGGTTGGGGAGGGACTCACAAAGATGCTTAGGTAGGGAAGGGAGGGGGGCCTCCACCTGCAGACAGAGCCAGAGCCTCTCAAGCAAAGGCAGGAGACATGAAGAAGCACAGAGTATTTGAAGAGCAGGGCACCCACGGAGGGAAAAGAGTACAAGTCACTGAATGGTAGAAGCAGCTGGAAAGTCAGCTGCAAAGGGAGACTGGGGGGCCACATGCACAACATTGGTGACCTTCTAACTCCTGAGGGTCTAACACCCATCCCAAAGCAGCCTGGAATATGTTTTTGCACATCAGCAATCCTTCTCTCCCTGCCCTCGAGAAAGGGCAACCCACAATCTATGGCCTCTCAAGGCCACACCAACCCACTGAGTGAAGTTCCCTCTACCCGCTGTGATAAACCAACCAGGGTGCTTTCCCAAAGACAAAGCAGGCCCTGGGACTGAGTAAATAGGAGAGCACTTTGCTTTCCTACAGGAACCTAGAGGAACTTGGACTGTTCTTGAACACCTGTCAAATAATTCCTCACCTGCACCTCCGTGCTCAACTCACTTCATTTACAGCCTTCTCTACTGGCTTTGGCCGAGCTATACCTTAATAACTGGATTTCGGGTCTCTGACAGAGAATGAGGCCATCATCATCATTAATACCCTTTCCCTGTCACCTGAAAGGGAGGTGTTGATATGCATCCCCCCCCCACCACGAGAAGCATGATGAATCTCAGCCTCCACTTCTCTTTGATCTCATTGTTACCCATTTCTGAAGTGCAAAGCTGGGGCTAGGGAGGTGGTGCTCCTGCTAATCACAGGAGGCACCTTGCAGATCTGCATTAACTTCCAGATTGTATCCTGGGTAAATAATTAGTGCTTCTCTGTAGCAGTGTGTTCTCTAAATCGCTCCGCACCAGAGACAACAAGTGAGGGACTTTCGAGTCCTACAGGGGATGTCCCTGGAGAGGAGTCGCATTCCCTGCTCCGTCACCTGCTGTGTTTGCCACTGGGCACCTCACCCAGCCCCACCAACAGTGCTAATGGGATAACTCGTGTAAGCGGCCTTCTCAGAATGCCTGGGCAGGCTGCTGCTCTGTAAATGCAAAGTATTCTTCCCAATGCGGCAGACGACTGATTCTCAGCAACGTATGAGATCCTGGTATGCAGCCACTAGTACTATCTTTGCAACCTCTCTTCCTTCTCTTTCAATGTGCAAAATTGAGATACAAGTGATGCTGAAAAAGAACCCAAATTCTTTTACAAACTATGCACTCCAAAGGGGAAGAAAAATTGTCTGGAGGTGACTATTTATTCTAGCACGGCTCAGTATAACCACCACCAGACCACCTCACCGCAGGTTCCAAATGAAAAATTTTAAGGGCTATTGAACATACTGCAAGTTTTCAGAGCAGATCCGTGGAAAGTTACTTATCACAGTTGTCTCCATAATTGTGACACATTAAAGGAGTGTGTGGTGTTCCCTGGCCCTCAGCCTTGGCTTGCCTGGGTGTTAGGACAGCCTGAGGTTAGGATTCTGCACCACAGCCCGTTAACACCAGCAGGGAAACTGCTGCCTGACAACCACATCGCAAGCTGAGCTTTGCAGCTCAATCCTATTTGGTTTAATGGATTTGTTTCCTGAATCAGAGGGTCATGAATAGAAAGAGGATAAAACTGGTGCCACGATGATGCCTTTGAACTGGCCTGGTGTGCCTATCAAGTGGGCTCTTTGCCTCTGATACCCACACATGCAGGTGCACTCAACTCTAGGGCGGAGATGCCCTCCAGGGTCATTCTTAGCCTGGAAACAACTAGAGGGTGTCTTCTCCATTTCCACTGCCTCCCACCCCCATGCCCAGCCCTGCCCCCAACATCATAATTCAATCCAACACACTTCCCAGGCAGAAAAGAGATTTAAGACATTTTAACACATGCATTTTTTTTCTTTAGCTCTTCTTTCAGCTATATGTGATTTTGTGCTTCCTAATCGACTCGGTTGAGGGGCATGGAATGGCATAAATAATAACACAAAGTTAATAGAAATCCCAGGCTAACTACGTGCCAGAAAGACACTGAGAACATAACTTATTATCGCTTTTTTTACTTTTCATAGAAACCTTGTGAAATAGCTATGATTATTATGCCCATTTTGCAGATAAGCAAGAAGAGGCAGGAAGAGGAAATTTTTAGTAGACATTGTTGGCTGCAAGATTCTATGTATCGTTACAACAATACCACAATCATAATGTATGTGGCCACCAGTTGAAGGACTGGAAATTCCTTTTGAAGTGGAGGAAATAATTGAGATTTCAGGATTTAATCTGGGTTAAAATCCCAACTCTACTACTTACCAGATGTTAAATTTTACTATATTTTCTTAATTAATCTGGACTTCAGATAATTGCACCTAAGGTTGATTTTTATAAGCGTCAAATATGGAAAAAATATATGATAGGTTTAGCACCAAGTAGGCCTTTGACATCTGCATCTGCCCCTTTGTTTCTCTGCCTGCCCACCTCACTATGAACTGCTATGAGTCACAATATTATCTGTTTAATAGACTGTGGCAACTCACTGTCACCTTATAGGTGTGTCATATGTCATTATTAAGATGTATAAGTGAAAGTGTAATACATCCACCCTCGTTCCTACCCAGAAAGGGCATAACATAAGGATATTCATTACTAAAATGCCTTAGAATGATTATCTGTGCATAAAAAAAAAAAATTTACAGGGGAAAGTCTTAATTAACCAGACCCCAACAATGGAATCCGAATTTCTAGCTATGAGGCAGAATTATGAAACAATAACAACAAAACAGTCTTCAAATACAGTGAGCTGCATCATTAAGTAATGAGCTCCCTGTCACTGGATATTTTCAAGCAAAGCCTGGACAACTAGCTCTGAGAGAGGGTGTTAGTCCATTCTTGTCTTGCTATAAAGAAATGCCCAGGTCTGAGTAATTTATGAAGAAAAGAGGTTTAATTGGCTTGCAGTTCTGCAGACTGTACAGGAAGGATGGTACGGTGTCTGCTTGCTTTTACTCATGGCAGAAGGTAAAGCAAGAGAATGCATGTCACATAGCAAAAAAGGGAGCAAGAGAGAGTGGGGAAGTACTGGACTCTTTTAAACAACCAGATCTTGCGTGAACTAAGAACTCACTGATCACCAAGGGGATGGCACTAAGCCTTTCATGAAGTATCTGCCCCCATGATCCAACTGCAACTAGACCCACCTCCAGCAATGGGGATCACATTTCAATAGGAGGGTACACACACCTAAACCATATCAGAGATGATAAGGGGATGCAATGAGATCAGTGATCTTTCAAACCGTTTTTAGTAGCACAATAAAAATAAGGTAATGGTAGAGCCACTCAGGGCAAGGAGAGGTGAGAAGCTCTGATCCTTCCATGAAGTTTCTAAGGAATTCTTGCGATGCCTTGAGACTCTAAGAACTCTTTATAAAACAACTCACCAAGATGGTCTCTAAGACTGTTTAATTCTGTACCTCTAATTCCCTCAGGAATTAGGCCAATAAGAAAAACCAACATTTACAGAGTATCTTGCAGTTTTGCAAAGTCTTCAGACTTATATACATTGTGATTTACAGTGCCATACATGTGATAGCCAAAATAAGATGCGCACAAAACTGTAACCACAGTACTGTTATGGAGATAAGAAAGAAGGATGCTGGGGGGTCAGGGGAAGGGGTTGACAATGAGACACAAGAAATACTAGCATCCTACAACTTCTACCCAGAAGGAGGGTTGTGTTTTCAGGCACTAATCTTTGAGACAAAGCAAATACAGCCTTTAAATTATCTACCAGTTCTGAGGCCCAAATTAGGTAAACACCCTAGAGGGAAGAAAAAAAAAAAAAAAGATAGAATGTAGAAGCCATGTTTTTTGCAATAAACATCTCCAACTAGAATTTTGCATTGTGCACCTCTTAGGAAAGTGATGACCTAAGGTCTAATATTATTACTCATAAATCTGTGCAAAAATTAATCTGAAAGTAGCAAGAGTTATAGTAATGTGTTTCATGGAAACTTATAATTGAGGTGGATATTTTGTGCAATCACTAATGGATAGACTGAGATTTTTCCATGATTTAATTAATTAGCTCTTACTTTTAAAGAGAGCACTTCATTCCTCACAAAATAAGCCTAAGATTATGCTCTTGATCAAAGTTCTTAACTGAAAACTATGTAATCTAGGCACCGGGCGTGACGGCTCACGCCTATAATGCCAGCACTTTGGGAGGCCGAGACGGGTGGATCACCTGAGGTCAGGAGTTCGAGATCAGCCTAACATGGAAAAACCCCGTCTCTACTAAAAATACAAAAAAATTAACCAGGCATGGTGACATATTCAAGTCCAGCTACTTGGGAGGCTGAGGCAGGAGAATTACTCAAACCCGGGAGGCAGAGATTGTGGCGAGACAAGATCTCGCCATTGCCCTCCAGCCAGGCAACATGAGCAAAACTCCATCTAAAAAATAAAAATTAAAAAAAAAAAAAACACTATGTAATCTATTAAGTTTAAAGAAAAATAAATTTAACACTGTAGAATGTTATATATGAAGTGTGTGTGTATAGCAGAATCATGAAAGGGCTGAAGAAACAGGTAAACAGATGATTCTAGGATGAGGTTTTAAAAATTCTCGAGAATCACAGCCCAGAACTGGCCACCAAGGAAGCTCCTGCCACAGCAGCTCACTCCTAAATCGTGTAGGCTCTGCCATGTTCTGTGACAGCAAATAGATGTGT
The DNA here is from genome assembly GCF_048565385.1 of Saimiri boliviensis. Lineage (NCBI taxonomy): Eukaryota > Metazoa > Chordata > Mammalia > Primates > Cebidae > Saimiri > Saimiri boliviensis. Next base: position 57,039,762 of record NC_133464.1, read on the forward strand.
TCCAAATGAAAGTGCCCCATGAAAGCATCTAATTAGTGGAACCTCATCATGAACAGAACCCCAGCTGCAAGTGAGCCTAGGAAATGTGTTTGGTTTCCATCATCTTAAGGATAAGAAGGCAGTTCTAGGAGGGGGACGGGACAAAGCAGTGTTTTCCACTGAGCCACAGCCAGAAGATAAAAGATGGGTAATTCAAATTCACAGAAAGTCATACCATGGATTTTTTCTGATTTGCTGTATTATGTAGGTTTGCTCAAGTTTTAGTAATAAACATTTTACTCTAGAATGTAGGCTTATTAATTCCCATCTGCCTTTTGCTGCCCTTATAAAATCCTGAATTGAGAGTCCTTCCAGATGGTGGCAGCATGGTGAGTTTGAAAAGATAAGGACTTTCAAATCAGAGAGCCCAAATCCTGAATCCTAGTTTCAGTACTTACATAACCAAATGACAATTTGTTATTAAATCTTTTGAAATTTCTATTTCTCTTTCTGTAAGAACAAACATGCTATTACCCACCTTTCAAAGTCAGTGTGATCACTAGGCCAGGCGCAGTGTCTCAGGCCTGTAATCCCAGCACTTTGGGAGGCCCAGGCGGGTGGATCACTTGAGGTCAGGAGTTCGAGACCAACCTGGCCAACATGGTGAAACCCCATCTCTACTAAAAATACATAAATTATCCAGGCATGGCGGCACACACCTGTAGTCTCAGCTACTTGGGAGGCTGAGGTTTGAGAATTGCTTGAACCCAGGAGGCGGAGGTTGCAGTGAGCCGAGGTCGCCCCACTGTACTCCAGCCTGGGTGACAGAGCAAGACTCCATCTAAAAAAAAAAAAAAAAAAAAGTCAGTGTGACTACTGAGTGAGATCTTATCAATAGTTTTTAAAAACAGCCTGACACAGAGCAGGTTCTCGATGACTGTTTGCTTGTTTTCTTCTACCCTTGTTTTTATCAATTAAACAAAGGATTCCTAACAGTCATACAAAAGTTCCATGGCCCCAAATAAACCAATCTGGTAAGCAACACCCCTTATTCAGTCCTAATAAAGTCTCTATCAAGCCAGCCAACAATGTCTTAGCCCATAGAAATTCCAGATTAAGGATTTCCTTTTAGAGGGACATTTCTTGTGAGTGGTGACCTGTCTTAGCCAGAACTAAACCTGATATTCCCCCTTGGTTTGAGGCTACCCCAGAAGAATTGGCTTGGCCTCACTTTTCCAAGCTGAAGTTAATCTTGATGGCAGTAACAAAGGAAGCTGTCAGCTAACTGCAGCCCTTGCAGCTCAAGGGCTAGTTCTTTCTTGAAGGTTAATCCAAGTGGCCCATCTCCATGGCTGCCACAACTTAAGAGTAATTAAGAACAAATTATTCACACTTCATTATAGACAAACACTATCATACTCAAACACTATCATAAGAACTGAAGGTTTACTGTCATTAAAAGTTGCTAATTTTGTCATCCAATAAATATTATAATGAGCATTCACCCAGTGCCAGGCTCTAGTCTAGTGCCAGGACTGTGACAAAGATGAAGATTGATAAGGTCCCTGATCTTGTGAAGCTTGTGTTTTTGTAAGGAAGAAGCAGAAAAACAAACAGTGCCATGTCCTAACAAAATTATAATCGAGTGATATGATAAACAGATGCAATGTGAATACTTTCAATTAGATGATTTTAAATTTGGTGGTGGGTGAAGTTCTTTCAAAAGCGGTGATATTTGAATAAGAAAAGGATGCCAACCATGCAAAATTCTTGGGGAAGCTTACTGTAAGCAGAGTTAACAGCTGGCACAAACTGCTAAGGTGAGAGTAAGCTTAGACAGAGGAATCTAAAGACTCTCAGATCCAAGCAGGCAAAGCAATTGAAATTAAAACCAAAAATAGCATCTAGATTTTGGGGTTGAGTAATTGGGAAGATGGCCCATTATTGAGATAGGAAGAAATGACAGGTTAAATGGATGAGAATCAAACATTCTATTCTATAAACGTATTAGGTAAGATATCTATTAGATATTCAAAAGTATAAATGATACAAGACATAAAAAGAGTAAGGAAGGAGAGTGGGCAAGAGATGGGAAGTTCCTTTGACCTGGTTTTTTCAACCCTTCTCTCCTTTTTTCCTTCTTTTCTCACTTTTAACCATGTTTATAGGAAAGGGTTTCGGGTGGGGGATGAAACTCTGGAGCAATACACTAAGTAACTCTAGAATATGCTCTGATATTGCAAGGCAGAATTATTCCTACAGACACAGGCATCACCAGGAAACAGGGTAGGTACTTCGTTGAAGACTTCAAGTCTACTGAGTCTTCCTAAAACTATTTCAGTTCCTCAGAAGTTTATTTCATGGGGGAAAATGTCAGTTACACAGTTGCTAAACCTTTGGCAGTCACTCATCCTATGAATCCATGAGGCGAAGTTAGTTGGTAGGCTCAAATGTCACCTTCTGCTTTGTTCTTTGCAGAAAAGAGGAGCAAACCCAGCTCAGAAGACACATGGGCCATATCCCTCTCCACTGTTCCCAGAAGCAGTGTGCTACAAGACTGTCTGCCTAACCCTTGAGATTATGATGCAGACATGTGCACATGTGCCATTAATAGATCACCCTGAACTCATCATTTAGAACATGAAAATCTGCCTGTGAATTGACCACGCGATATGTTTTTCTGACTAAGTAAAATGCATATGTTATTTTAGGTATTTGGAGGGAGACAGATATTTGGAGCGTGCAGCATTCCCTACCTCCTTCTTCTCTTTATGCTCTTTTTCATAATGTGAGACCATATGAATGAAGAGCCCCTAATGAAAGCCTCTGATGAATGAAGACTGGTGCTTCTAAGGCGCATCATCTCCAAGAAGCTCTGAATTAAACAAACGGGTAGAGACTTGAAGAAGTGGAAATAAATGATGGATCTGTATGGGTTTAAATGATTCATGGGAAGAAAAATACTGTATTTATTCCACACTAAAAAAAAAAAAAAGCCTGGACCAGTTTGTTGAAATACATAAGCACCACTAACATAAAAGATATATATTTTTGTGGTTATCTGTGATCAGTTGGAAATTATTAAGATAGATCAACCTAACTGATGACCAGACTTATCTTTTCAACAGCAATATTCCAGGCTTCTTCTCCAAGATGTGAGTTCCTTAAACTCCTGTGTGTTCAGGTTATCCATGACAGAGGATTATTAATTCTGATGCCTTTACAATTTGGAACTTCAATGAAGTCTTCCCATTTGTCACCTCTTTAACTCAGCACAGATTTGACACCTCTCAGATTAATTTTGGTGATGAATCCGATTTCAAAGAACATTCATCCAAAGTTGAACCTATGCACCTGTTAATGCATTTCAATACTTTTACTAATAGCTTTAGAGAGCTTTTTAATTTATATTTCACTGTATATTAAGATATCCTCCTTCAGCTCACCTGCCTCTCCATGAGAACATTTTTCATATTTCACATTAGGATACCAAACACTAGAACTAAATGGATGAAATCATTTTAAATATTATGCAGATACCCACGCAGGTCAGGTATTTTAATATTTTTCCATCTCTAATTTATTTCTGTACTTGTTGAATGTGGCTTCTTATACATCCTTTTAAGTACCTTCTTAATTTTAATGACATTTTAGAAAATTATTTGAGTATGTTCTGTATGTAGAAGTTTTAATATAATGGGAAAAGGCCATGGGGGTAATGAAGTAGAAACTATTCTGGTTTGGAGTATCTAGCACAGTAAGAACACATAATGTAGCTATCAGTATGTTCACTGACCTTGGACAAATCACTTAACCTCTATGTAAAATGGGTCAGTTGATGCCGATCTCATCATCAGCCACCTCTCTGAAGACAGACTTCACAGTAACCATCCATCCTGTGCTCTCCATATTGAATCTGCCTCCAACTTCTCCTGCCCCTGTAGTTTATTCAATTCTGTCCCCATCTCTGACTCCCTACCAACCACTTTCCTAGCTTAAGCTCCTATCATGCCTCATCCTGATGGCCACAAAGCTTCCTACTTGGTCTTCTAGCAATACCTCTCTTCTAAAATCCACAGGATCCCATAAAATCTGATTACACAATTCACCTTCCATCCAACAAATGAGGCCACCCTCAGCAGCCTCCTTTCCTGCAGAAGAGTCAGTTACATTCAATAATTATTTCTTGAATGCTGGAACTTCTCAGCTAGACAATGAGAGACCTTCCAAAGCTACTGGCTGGACCAAAATTGAGAACCAGAAGGATGGGACATGAGGCAGACATCCCCTGACCAATATCTGTTTTCATTATTTTATATGCCTTCAGGGATTTTTTTGGTCATTGTTGACAAAAACAAGAGGAAAATAATGGTGCATTAATAAGGTGATGCCTGTGTACTAGTGGGAGATGAAGTCAGAGAAGACAGAATGGTAAATGTCTTCTCTTTGCACCTGGAGGATGACTTTAAGTTCTAATGAAGGAAGAGTATAGGATACAAGCTGAAGAGTATTCAGGAGAGAATACAGGATTCCAATTTCAAGAAATACAGCCTTACAGTACTCTTTCTGACACACATACACACACACACACACACACACACACACACACACACACACGCAGGGATAAAGGAGACAGCTTGATCTATCCCCACAATCCCATTTGCAGTCACAGATCATAGGTTAGATCTGGTGCCTTGAGAGTTGAAGGAGGCCACCAGCGAAGGTATCCTGGGCTAGGTAGAAAACATTCTAGCAGAGGCCACAGTCAGCAGTGGTGAACTCAAACTCGATGAACACACCAGGGCAGAAAACTGAGACCAGCTGATCCTGAGTGTAGGCAAGACAGATGCCTCTGGGGGTACCAGAAAGGTCCCAGAAATTCCTTGGAGAGACTTTGGGCATGGGATACCCTGAAGGACTAGAACTTCTTTGTCAACAACCAGCAGAATCAGGATATTAAATATTAACAAAGCCCCACTAAACTCATCAGCAGGTAAGGCCTGAGATTTTCCCATGGCAGGCTCACCTCCCTCTGTACTCTATCACCAGCCTCTAGTGAACAAACTATACCCCAGGTATCTGGAGCCCTACGCCCACATGCTTCTTGGGTGTTTGCCTAGAATAACTGTTCCTTCCTTCTCAGCGTAGTGATATTCACCTCATCCTATAAGATTTACCTCCTTTGTCAGCCCCTTGGTTAAGCCCTCTATCCAGCCATATCATCATCCCTCCCAAATGCACTTCAGGCAGAATCAGTCACTCCCTTTACCGTGCCCCAAGCATTTGATACACACACTGCACTTTCAAATTCAGTTCTCAGTTGCTGTTTATGGGGTAACTCTCTTACTAGATTGAAAGGCAAACACCAGGCTTACTCGGTTTTATGCAGACAGTAACCTGGGGCCTGGTCACATGCCCACTCCAGTTTCTTACACCCTTCCTGACCCCACATGTGCAGGCTGGGCACCTCTCCTATGTTCTCTGTGGATCTGTCACCACTGAACACTTAGCATACTTGCCTGTCTCTTCCACATGACTGTTAGGTCCCCATTGCTTATACAGTGGTTGTCACATGATAGGCACTCAACGGCTATTGAATGAAGGAATTCATTGAATGATTAACAGAACTAATTAATAAGATGTGGGGGAAAAAAAAGAATATTTGCCATGTTTTTGGCAGGCATGAGTGTCTGTGAGCATGCATTAATGACTTGCAAAGTTCCACTGCAAGAAAGGTGATTTGTTGAAAATAGACCCCTCTCGAGGGGGGATACCAAGATGGCTGAATAAGAGGCAGCTCCAGAAAGCAGCTCCCAGTGAGAGAGACGCAGAAGCCCAGTGGTCTCCACAATTGCAAACAAGGTCCCAGGTTCATTTTGTGGGTCTGGCTGGACAGTGGGTAGAAACCAAATAGGGCAAGTTGAGGCAAGGCAGGACAGTGCCCTACCCAGGAGGTGCATACAACTGACCGGGGGACAGGGGGATCTCCCACTCTGGGACTTCAGTTCAGACACAGCACTCCACCAAAGCCCTCTACAACCCACAGAACAGATTTTCGCCAGGCTGAAAAGCCTCAGTGAGCTGCCTGAACAGAGCAGAACAGCAACTTTGGCTGGTGCCAGGGCTGTCAGCATAGATCTAGGCAGAAGCACTAGCTGACATGAAAGCCCAGAAAGCCAAGTGGATGGAGCTACACAATCCCCAAGAAAGAAGGGGAACTGAAAGCAGGGAAACAGGTCATATAGCAGGATGGGTCCCCCGGCACAAAGCCCAGCAGGCTAAAAATCTCTTGCTCCAGAGTTTTGCACCCAGAACATCAGTTAGAGAGCGACCAGGAATGACCGAGCTCAGTGGAGGGAAGGGCAGCCACCATTGAAAAGGTGGCCTAATTTTCCTGAGTAAATAAAAGACACAACAGTTCCACTGAATCCATGGCAGCCTAGCAGCGCCTCTGCAGGGAGACAAAGGAAAGGCCACCTTCCCAAGCAGCTACCTGAGATCAAAGCTATATAAATTCAACAATGGGAAGAGAGCAGTGCAAGAAGAAAGAAACCATCAAAAACCAGAATGCCTCTTCCCCACCACAAGATCACAACTCCTCACCAGCAAGGGAACAAAGCTGGAAGGAGAACAAATTTGACAAATTGACAGAAGCAGGCTTCAGAAGGTGGGTAATAACAAACTTCTGAGTTAAAGGAACATGTTCTATCCCAATGCAAAGAAACTAAAAACCTTGAAAAAAGGTTAGATAAAATGCTAACTAAAATAACCAGCTTAGAGAAGAACATAAACAACTTGATGGAGCTGAAAAACACAGCACAAGAACTTCATGAAGCATACACAAGTTTCAATAGCTGAATAGATGAAGCAGAAGAAAGGATATCAGAAATTGAAGATCAACTCAATGAAATAAAATGAGAAGGCAAGAAAAGAGAGCCAAGAGTAAAAAGAAGTGAACAAAGCCTTCAAGAAATATGGGATTACGTGAAAAGACCTAATTTATGTTTGATTGGTATACTGGAAGATGACGGGGAGAATGAATGTGATGGAGAGAATGAATCCAAGCTGGAAAACACTCTTCAGGATATTATCCAGAAGAACTTCCCCAACCTAGACAGGCAGGCCAACATTCAAATACAGGATATACAGAGAGCACCACAACGATACTCCTCTAGAAGAGCAACCCCAAGGCACATAATTGCCAGGTTCACCAGAGTTGAAACAAAGGAAAAAATGCTAAGAGCATCTAGAGAGAAAGGTTGGGTTACCCACAAAGGGAACCCCATCAGACTCACAGCTGATCTATCAGCAGAAACCCTACAAGCCAGAAGAGAATGGGGGGGGGCAAAGGTCAACATCCTTAAAGAAAAGAACTTTCAACCCAGAATTTCATATCCAGCCAAACTAAGCTTCATAAGTGATGGAGAAATAAAATCCTTTACAGACAAGCAATTGCTTAGAGATTTTGTCATTGCCATACCTGCCCTACAAGAGCTCCTGAAGTAAGCACTAAACACAGAAAGGAAAAACCAGTAACAGCCACTACAAAAAAGAACCAAATGGTAAAGACCAATGGCACAATGAAGAAATTATGCCAACCAAAGGGCAAAACAACCAACCAGTAACAAAATGGCAGGATCAAATTCACACATAACAATATTAACATTAAATGTAAACAGACTAAATGCCCTAATCAAAACACACAGACTGGCAAATAGGATAAAAAGCCTAGAACCATCAGTGTGCTGTATTCAGGAGACCCATCTAACGTGCAAAGACACACAGACTCAAAATAAAGGGATGGAAGATTTACCAAGCAAATGGATAGCAAAAAAAGCAGGGGTGGCAATCCTAGTCTCTGATAAAACGGACGTTAAACCAACAAAAATCAAAAGAGACAAAGAAGGGCATTACATAATGGTAAAAGAATCGATACAACAAGAAAAGCTAACTATTCTAAATATATATGCACCCACTACAGGAGCACCCAGATACATAAAGCAAGTTCTTAATAATGACTTACAAAAAGACTCCCACAAAGTAACAGTTGGAGACTTTAACACTCCACTATCAATATTAGACAGATCAACAAGACAGAAAATCAACAAGGAAATCCAGGATTTGAACACAGATCTGGACCAAGCGAACTTAATAGACATTTACAGAACTCTCAACCGCAAATCCACAGAATATACATTCTTCTCAGCACCACATCACACTTACTCTAAAATTGACCACATAATTGGAAGTAAATTACTCCTCAGCAAATGTAAAAGAATGGAAATCATAAACAGTCTCTCAGACCACAGTGCAATCAAATTAGAACTCAGTATTAAGAAACTAACTCAAAACCACACAACTTCCTGGAAATGAACAACTGGCTCCTGAATGTGGACTGGATAAATAATTAAATGAAGGCAAAATGTTCTTCAAAACCAATGAGAATGAAGACACAACATATCAGAATCTCTGGGACACATTTAAAGCAGTGTCTAGAGAGAAATTCATAGCAATAAATGCCCACATGAGTAGCAAGGAAAAGTCTAAAATCAACACCCTATTATCAAAATTAAAAGAGTTAGAGGAGCAAGATCAAAAAAACTCAAAAGCTATCAGAAGACAAGAAATAACTAAGATCAGAGCAGAACTGAAGGAGATAGAGACACAAAAAACTCTTCAAAAAAAAAGAATCCAGGAGCTTGTTTTTTGAAAAGATCAACAATATAGACCACTAGACAGACTAATAAAAAAGAAAAGAGAGAAGAATCAAATAGATGCAATAAAAAATGATAAAAGTGATATCACCACTGATTCCACAGAAATACAAACTACCATCAGAGATTATTACAAACAACTCTATGCCCACAAACCAGTAAATCTGGAAGAAATCGATAAATTCCTGGACACTTGCACCCTCCCAAGACTAAACCAGGAAGAAGTTGAAACCATGAATAGACCAGTAACAAGGGCTGAAGTTGAGGCAGCAATTAATAGCCTACCAACTAAAAAAAGCCAAGGTCCAGATGGGTTTACAGCTGAATTCTACCAGATGTACAAAGAGGAGCTGGTACCAATTCTTCTGAAACTATTCTAAACAACACAAAAAGAGGGAATCCTCCCCAACTCATTTTATGAGAACAACATCATCCTGTTACCAAAACCGGGCAGAGATGCAACTAAAAAAGAAAACTTCAGGCCAATATCCATGATGAACATCGACCCAAAAATCTTCAATAAAATACTGGCAAACTGAATGCAACAGCAAATCCAAAAGTTTATCCATCAGGATCACGTAGGCTTCATCCCAAGGATGCAAGCCTGGTTCAATATATGCAAATTTATAAACGTAATCCATCACATTAACAGAACCAAAGACAAAAACCACATGATTACTTACCTCAATAGATGCAGAGAAGGCCTTCAACAAAATTCAACATCCTTTTATGCTAAAAACCCTCAATAAACTAGGTATTGATGGAATGTATCACAAAATAATAAAAAGCTTCTATGACAAACCCACAGCCAATATCATACTGAACAGGCAAAAACTGGAAGCATTCCCTTTGAAATCTGGCACAAGACAAGGATGCTCTCTCTCACCACTCCTATTCAATATAGTATTGAAAGTTCTAGCCACAGCAAACAGGCAAGAAAAAGAAATAAAGGATATTCAATTAGAAAAAGAGGAAGCAAAATTGTCTCTATTTGCAAATGACATGATTGTATATTTAGAAGACCTGATCATCTCAGCTCAAAATTTCCTTAATCTGATAAGCAAATTCAGCAAAGTCTCAGGATGCAAAATCAATGTGCGGAAATCACAAGCATACACCAATAACAGACAAACGAGAACAAAATCATAAGCAAACTCCCATTCACAATTGCTACAAAGAGAATAAAATACTTAGGAATACAACTAACAAAGAATGTGAAAGACCTCTTCAAGGAGAACTACAAACCACTGCTCAATAAAATAAGAGGACACAAACAGATGGAAAAACATTCCATGCTATGGTTGGGAAGAATCAACATCATGAAAATAGCCTTACTGCCCAAAGTAATTTATAGATTCAACGCTATCCCAATCAAGCTACCAATGACCTTCTTCACAGAACTGGAAAACACCACTTCAAAATTCATATGGAACCAAAAGATAGCCCACATAGTCAAAACAATCCTAAGCAAAAAAACAAAGCTGGAGGCATCATGTTGCCTGACTTCAAACTATAGTACAAGGCTACAGTAATCAAAACAGCATAGTACTGGTAATAAAACAGAGATATAGACCAATGGAACAGAACAGAGGCCTCAGAAGCAACACCACACATCTACAATCATCTTATCTTTGACAAACCTGACAAAAACAAGCAATGGGGAAAGGAGTCCCTGTTTAATAAATGGTGTTGGGAAAACTGGCTAGCAATGTACAGAAAGCAGAAACTGGACCCCTTCCTGATACCTTACACTAAAATTAACTCCAGATGGATTAAAGACTTAAACATAAGACCTAACACCATTAAAATCCTAGAAGAAAACCTAGGCAAAACCAATCAGGACATAGGCACAGACAAGGACTTCATGACTAAAACACCAGAAGCATTGGCAACAAAAGCCAAAATAGACTAATGGGACCTAATTTAAACTCCACAGCTTCTGCACAGCAAAAGAAACAGTCATTAGAGTGAACCAGCAACAAACAGAATGGGAAAAAATTTTTGCAATCTACCCATCTGACAAAGGGCTAATATCCAGAATCTACAAAGAACTAAAACAGATTTATAAGAACAAAACAAAAAACCCATTCAAAAGTGGGCAAAAGATATGAATAGACACTTTACAAAAGAAGACATACATGAGGCCAACGTACATATGGAAAAATGCTCATCATCACTGGTCATCAGATAAATGCAAATCAAAACCACACTGAGATACCATCTCATGCCAGTTAGAATGGCAAGCATTAAAAAATCAGGAGACAACAGATGTTGAAGAGGATGTGGAGAAATAGGAACACTTTTACATTGTTGGTAGGAATGCAAGTTAGTGCAACCACTGTGGAAGACAGTGTGGCAATTCCTCAAGGACCTAGAAATAGAAATACCATTTGACCCAGCAATCCCATTACTGGCTATATACCCGAAGAATTATATATTGTTCTATTACAAAGACACATGCACACGTATGTTCATTGTGGCACTATTTACAATAGCAAAGTCCTGGAACCAACCCAAATGTCCATCAACAATAGACTGGATAAACAAAATGTGGCACATATACATCATGGAGTACGCAGCCATAAAAAATGATGAGCTCGTGTCCTTCATAGGGACATGGATGAATCGGGAAACCATCATTCTCAGTAAACCAACACAAGAAGAGATAACCAGACACCACATGTTCTCACTCATAGGCAGGTGTTGAACAATTAGAACATGTGGACACAGGGAGGGGAGCATCACACACTGCAGTCAGTTGTGGGGGAGCTAGGGGAGGGACAGCTGAGGGTGGGGAGGGATAACATGGGGAGAAATACCAGATACAGGTGATGGGGGGATTAAGGCAGCAAACCACCTTGCCATGTATATACCTATGTAACAATCCTGCATGATCTGCACATGTACCCCAGAACCTAAAGTACAATTTAAAAAAAGTAAAAAAATAGACCCCCTCATTATTTTTCAGATATAATTCAAATGCCAGTTTTATGGTTTTGTCTGTGTGATCATAAGAAAGTCATGTTTCTTTCTGAGGTTCAACTTCTTTATCTGTCAAGTGAGAAGATTCTACCATTAGCTAGAATTAATTGAGTACTCATTCTATAAAAGGGACTTTGTTAGCCACTTTACATTATCTCATTTAATCCTCAGTAACTCCATGAAGGAGATGCTACATTTCCTGTTCCAGAATTTAAATCATCTACTCCTAATCACACAGCTAACAAACTTCTGCAGACCTGAGCCTAGGTGTACCTGATGCCAAAATCCAAATGCTCAATTCTACCCTTACCTCCTTTAAAGTGCCTTTCACTTCCAAAATTCATAAATGTTAAGAAATCTCTGTGGCTTTGAACATCATGCTTCAAACCAGTTGTAAGTCCCTTTTCTCACCACACAGCTCTGTCTCACCCCACAGCTGTCTAAGTTTGTGAAGACAAAGCATCATATTGCATTAAATTTGTAAAAGTAGCATGCAGTTTAATCCTTCGTAACACTAGGATCACATAGGTAACACTAATGATTCCATTGTGTTACTGTGAACACTTTGCAACTGTCTGTGCACATCCAAAATGGCTAAACAGGGAATAGATGGAAGCAATCCAAGTGTCCATCAATGGAAGAATCAATACACAAAATGTGGTCTGTTCCTACAATGCAAAGTTATTCAGCCTTCCTTACATTAAAAGGAAATTCCATCACATGCTACAGGGTGGATAAATCCTAAGCACATTATGCTAAGTGATGTACGTCACAAAGAGACAAAAACTGTGTGATTCCACTTACAGGAGGCATCTAAAGCGGTCAAATTCATAGAGAAGCAAAGTAGGGGAAGGAGACGCTGAAGAATTGTTTAATGGATACAGTGTTTCAGTTTTGCAAGATGAGTTCTGGAGATTCGTGGCACAACCATTTGAGTGTATTTAACACTACTGAACAGTACACTTAAAAATAGTTAAGATGGTAGATGTGCATAGCCCTAAGCAATTATCCCCAAAAAAGGTTAAGAGAAATAAAAAACACCTCTGAAATTTCAATCATTGTCAAGTATGTGACAGATACCTTCGCTCTCAGTTGACAACTATGAAGCCTGGATACAGGGCAAAGGAGGTTTGTGAGTAGAGAGACATGCTATTCCGATTCCACGCACTGTGAGTCCAGGTAGGTGCAGGAGCAGCAGGAAAACCTCAGGGAAGAGGGATGCAATTTCTCAAGTGCTTGGTTTCTTTTTTTTTTTTTTTAAGAGATGGGGCTGTGCCATGTTGTCCAGGCTAGAGTATAGTGGCTGCTCACAAGGCAATTATTTCAGTCCATTGCAGCCTTGAACTCCTCCCACTTAAGGCTCCCAAGTGGCTGGGACTACAGGAGCACTGCTCACTCAAGTGTTGTTGCTGTTGTTTTAAATCAAGAATTAATCGGTCATTTTGGTACTATGTATACACAATCTAAAAATATTAATTGATTCAAGAAGTAGGCTTTCCTTCTACTTTTCTAGTTTTCTCAGTAAATAATTAGATGTGTGATCCTGAGCAAGCCATTGGATGTTTATTTCTTCCAGCAAAATGAGAAGTAGCAGGATATGATGGCATCTAATTTTCCTCCCAACCACAAAATCCCTATTCCATGCCAAATTATACAGTTTCACTCCCTTCCACCAGCTAACCCAGCCCCACCACCACACACAATCTAATTAAACTTATCTTTCCTCCTTTAAGTATCTAACATTTTCCTCAGCAAATTATCTCATTAAATTGAAAATATTTTTCTACATTGCGAGAGGTATTTTTTTTTTGCCTAAGATACATTCTTTTCATTAATACAACCACACAAGTTGTATCCATTTAAATGATAAAGAAAAAAACTCAAATTACCTTCTTGCTGCTATACCTCTTCCTCAAAACTCACCAGCTGCTTCATTACCCTGAATACTTCCTTCAAGAAAAACAAGGAGTGTGATAAGGTAAAATGTTTTCTTTCTAAATCCTTTTTTAACTTGAAAAGAAAGAAATTGTATTAAGACAGTTTTTCACTTATGGCAGCTTCTGCTTTAAACATCTTGCAACAGAAAAAAAACATAAAAAGTAGTCTATTTCATAATGATATGATCTAGCAGGCAACAGACTACGGGAGTAGGAGAATTGAGTTTTAATTTACTTTCCTACTTTTCCTCTGTTTAAAGGTAATAATAACAACCATAACCAGAGCTCATGTTTGGCTTCTACGCCCAGATACAGCCATACCTGTTTTTCATGGTGGGCTTCTTTTCTGATTAAGCAGTCTTTCTTATTGGTTTATATATTAGTCCATCCTCTCATTGCTATAAAGAAATACCTGAGGCTGGGTAATTTATAAAGAAGAGAGGTTTAATTGGCCCACAGTTCTGCAGGCTATATAGGAAGCATAGCAGCTTCTGCCTTGAAGGCGGCCTCAGGAAGCTTTCTATCATGGCAGAAGGCAAAGGAAAAACAGACATCTTACATGGTGGGAGCAGGTACAAAAGAGAGGAAGGAGGTGCTACATACTTTTAAATGACTGGATCTCATAAGAACTCACTCACTATTGTGAGGACAGTACCAATAGGAATGGTACTAAACCATTCATGAGAAACCACCCCCATGATCCAATCACCTCCCACCAGGTCCCACTTCCGACATTGGGGGTTACAATTCAACCTGAGATTTGGTGGGGACACAGATCCAAACCATGTCAGTTAGGCACTGTTCTGATTGATGAGGCAGCTGTTCTGATCGACTGGCACCCATGCCAAACGGTTGTCAAATATTTTATCAATGCCCCATGCCTGTAATTCAACAATAGAAATACCATGCTTTCTGACCTGTTTCTTTGGCCCAAGTATTGGAATGATACACCATGCATAATGGGAAAGAGGAAAGGAATAAAAAATAAAGGGAAGGCTCAGAGGAACTTTTACTGGTATATTAGCTTATCACATACAGATTTACTTATCACATACAGATTATATGAATTAAATTTTGAAATTATCATGCTGTGTAAGCTACTATGCATAGAACTCTATTCCTTAGACATGCTTTGAATTAGATTTTAAAATTAACATGCTTTGTAAGCTATTCATAAGACTATTCCTTAGACAAATAAACTAAATTAAACAATACCTTGTTATCATTCTGTTTATACTGCAATTTAATGTACTTGAATTAGTTTAGCCTGCTTGTCAAAACACCTAAACAGTAGAGGTCTAGGGATAGCATGAATCTCCTTCTGTCAGTGAATTAAGTGTTTGGCCCTAATATTTAACTATTATTTTCCAAGTTATCAGTAATATTTTTAGAGTCTTGGAAGATGTCATTTATTACCTGAAAATCCAGGTTGATACACCTCCCATGGATGAAAAGTTTGTATTTAGGGAGTAGTATAGATCATTCATCAAAGAATCTGACCAAAGTTACCCTCATTTTGTTTAAGTATTTCTCATAATTATGAAAACGTCAGCTATTTTTTTTCAACCTGTTACCCAGGCTGGAATGCAGTGGCACTGCAGCCTCAGCCTCCCAGGCTCAAGCAATTCTCCCACCTCAGTCTCACATGGAGCTGAGACAACAGGCCACCAAGCCCAGCTAATTTTAGAAATGGGAGTCTCCCTATGTTGCCCAGATTGATCTTGAACTCCAGGGCTCAAGGAATCCTCCTGCCACAGCCTTCCAAAGGGCTGGGATTATAGGTGTGAAGCCACCATGCCTGCCTGTGAACATCATCTTATACATACTGGTTAACCTGTAAGAAAAATTTCTCTGTAATTGCTAAACTTCTATTAACTTCCCTACTGCCAAATCTGAAAATCTGTCATTGTTTCTTAAGTTGTATTTGTATTAGTCTGTTTTCACGCTGATAATAAAGACATACCCAAGACTGGGTAATTTATAAAGGAAAGAGGTTTAATGGACTCAGTTCCACGTGGCTGGGGAGACCTTGCAATCATGATGGAAGGCAAAGGAGAAACAAAGATACCTCTTACATGGCAGTGGGCAAGAGAGCACGTCCAGGAGAACTTCCCTTTATAAAACCCTCAGATCTCGTGAGACTTATTCACTATTACAAGAACAGCATGGGAAAGACCCACCCCCATTATTCAATTACCTCCCACCAAGTCCTTCCCATGCCATGGGGTAATTATGAAAGCTACAAAGATAAGATTTGGGTGGGGACACAGCCAAACTATATCAATATTTTATCTTATTCCAAAGCAGATTTTTAAAAGTACAGTAGAGTGAATAAATACATGAGAAAGGCCATATATGAAGTTAATATTCCCCCAGGAAAAAAAAAATACCTATCTAATAAAATACCATATGTTATCAATAAAACAGAAATGCAGAATGGATAACAGAATATTTACAAAGTTTATTTTATCTTTTTAATAAAAAGTCACTGGCTAATTAGAAGCAGCACTCTTCTTGGTACTGAAACTAGAGAGAAATTCTTTTTTGGATCCTTCAAAAAATAGTATTGCATATGGAGGCATGTTCTCAAAATAAAAGCTTGGATTGCTTAACTATGAGGGACAATTGCTTGAACTATGTAGGTTGCATTAGACCAAGCTTCCTACTAAGAGCAATTACAAAATGAGTACAATGCAAAAAATTAGATCAGCCACAACAAGATTCTGGACAAAAAAAGAATTGTAGGGAAGTGAGTCAACATTTTATATTATGTTCCCCATAAAACCTTTGCTGATTTCTGAATTTCCCATAATGAGAAGCCAGGCATACAGCAACATTTACATCAAGCCTGGATATAGATAATGTTTGTGAAGTGCAATTTCCCAGATGCAGCTTGTACAGTTCCTCTCCTTCTGAAGACCTGCGAAGCCAAGGCATAAGTTATCTGCCCCCACACACTCAGCATAACAATGATAGTACCAGGATATTATAACTGTAATGAACAATGCCATTCAAAAGCCAGGGACAGGAGTGGAGGAGATGAGAGGACAAGAGTCACCTGGTAGTCACTGGTCCAAAGCATTTCTGAAATCTAATTAGGCATATGCTGCCAGTTCCCTGATTAGGGTTTGGTTCTGAGAGTTGTTTTCCATGGCTTTTATTTCCACCCTCAGGAATACTGTTGTCTCCCTCCCGGTTATTAATCCCAATCTTCCTTTGCCATAGAAATGATTCATGTTTACAGGTAAGTAACTATCTCAGCCTGATCCTTGCTGATAGATGATCAGGAACCCAGAGTCTTCTTTCCATTTCAAAGTATTCTGACCCTTTCAGTCCAAATTTATGTTTCTTTCTACACAATTCTCTTAAAGATTGTATAGGTTTCCTATGAATAGCAATGGGGTTCACTCCAATAACCAAAAGCTTCTCTCAGAAATCTGATACAGGCCCCAGTTTGCCTTGTGCTGAAGGTGAGAGTGCTGAGACATAACATCCTTAAGATTCATAGAAAACTTTTTGTCTAATTCAAATGGTCTGTAAGGCACACTCTTAAATCTTTCCGAAACCTTTACAATGTGTCTTACAGTTGCACTGTCACCCAGGCTAGAGTGCAGTGGCACTGCATTAATAATTATCTGAAATAATTTTTATTCTGAAATCAGGTGTTATATTGACAGCCTTTGCAATATAGAGTGGCTAAGACTAACACACAGTTTTATTGTTATACTTACTAAGCCCTACATTATTTATGTCTTCTCTAATTTCTGCTTCATATTAGAAAATTTCTTCCTTAGCACTTCTCTCTCTTCCTCTTTACCTTATTATACATGGTTAAAAATAACCAATTTTCCTTTTGACATTTACTGTGGCGATATGCATACATAGTTTTACTATTTCATTAGGAGTATTGTCTATTGTCCATATAGCAGACGACAGTTCTCCTAAATTTTCTGACACTACATAGCCTGAGTTTTCTTTCCTCCAGCCTCTAATTACAGACCCTCCACTGTCCTTCAAGTTTCCATGAGCACCTCCCTGAGCATCTTTCATTCTCCTCCTGCTCCTCATTCCAAAGCGGAAGCCACATTTTTTAAGGTTTAGTTACAACCACACCTGGAAAATAATCTAGCTATTATTTTCTATTCCATTTATCTGTTTTGGTGTAACTAACCACACCATAACGGAGGGTCTTAAAACAATTATTATTATAACAGCTTTCCTAGTTCTGTGAATTAACCAACTTCAGCTACACAGTTCTTGCTTGGGTCTTTCACGCAGCTGCAGACCATAGTGCCAGGACTATCATCATTTGAAAGCTGGATTGGGCAAGATTTCCAGAATGGCTCAGTCTTGTATGTTTTATCTCAGAGTTTCTCTCTCTCGTTCTGTCTCCCTCTCCCTATCTTCTCCTCTTTCTCTCTTCCCAGTAGAAACATATATTCTAGGATCTTTCTGGGCTTCTCTATGTGGCTTGACTCTCATAGCACAGTGGTCTCTGAAGAGTTACACTTCTGAACAGTTTCCCATGGGAGCATTCCAACAGTGAGTGTTCCAAGAAGCCAAGCAAGGAGCAAGACTTCTTATGCCTGAGCTTTGGACGCAATGCAGTGCCAAAGCGGGTGTACTTTACTAGTCAGAGGTGTCACACAGCTATAGATTAAAGGAGAGGCACATAAAGGCATAAATACTACGAGGCATAATTCATTAGAGTAACATCTTTGGAAACTAACTAACATAGTAAAACCATTGAAAAACAAAGATGAAGAGGAAATTCTGAAAAGCCGTCAAAGAAAATATGACACATTACCTTCAAAGGTGCAATAACAGGACTGACAGCAACTTCTCAGAAATAAAATAATAGCATCCAGAAGATAATGGAGTATCATTTTAAGTGCTAAAAGAAAACAACTGCCAACCTGGAAATCCATATCTTACAAAAATATCTTATAAAACATGTAATAAGATATTTTGCAACAGTATCAAAGAACATCAAGTTCTTAGAGTTAAATCTAA
This sequence comes from Saimiri boliviensis, assembly GCF_048565385.1. Lineage (NCBI taxonomy): Eukaryota > Metazoa > Chordata > Mammalia > Primates > Cebidae > Saimiri > Saimiri boliviensis. The sequence continues at coordinate 57,058,387 of NC_133464.1, forward strand.
AGAAGTATAGAGGTCTTAAATATGCTCAAATATATCCTCTACACTGACGAGAGACATTTTTTAAAACCCATAGATTCAGTGCAATCACAATAAAATTTCAGCCAATATCTTGACAAAATTTATATTATTCTTATTAAAAAGTCAAGAATAAACAGAATAATTGAGAAGAAGAACAAAGTTGAAATCTTATTCTATCATATATTAAAACCTATTACAGAGTCAGTAAGGTAATGAGGCAATAATAGACAAACTGACCTATGGAAGAGAATACAGACCTAAGAAACAGGATATTACATACATGGACACCTGGTTAATAATAAAGGCAAAACCTCAATTCAGTGCATAAATGTTTATCTTCAGACTAAATACTGCTGGGCTGTTGAGTATCTACATGGGGAAAACAAGGTAACTCAAACCCTGTTAAGGACCAAATTGTGTCCTCCCAAAATTCCTTTGTTGAAGTCTCAGCCTTCAGTGTAATCGTATTTGAAATAGGGTCTTTATGGAAGTAATTAAGGTTAAATGAGATTATAATGATGAGGCCTTAATCCAATAGGACTGACTTCCTTATGAGAAGAGAAAGGACACTAGGAGTACACGTGCCCAGGGAGAAGATTATATGAGGACACAGAGAAAAGGTAGCCATCTGCATGCCAAGGGGAGAGGCCTCAGGAGATCAGGAGAAAGCCGAGCTACTGGCACCTTGATTTTGAACTCAGCTTTTAGAATGATGAGAAAATTAATTTCCATTGTTTGAGCCCAGGCTGTAGTATTTCATTATGGCAGCCTTAGCAGACTAAAACAGATTTTGGTACCTTGCTGTACTGCTAAAACAATTTATCTAAAGTACTGAAGTGGCTTTAGGACTGGGTAATGGGTACAGGGTCAAAGAGTTTTTGAGACAGGTTGGTGGGAATATGGACATTAAATATGATTCTAGTGAGGCCTTAGGGTAAGAATAGATTCTTGTACAATAGAGAAAAGGCAATCTTTGTTATTATAATTATTATAAAGTGGCAAAGAACTGGGCTGAATTGTTTTCTAGGGTTTTGTAGATGGTAAAACTTTGCCAGCAATAAAATTGGATATTTAGCTAAAGAGACATACTTAAGCAAAGTAATGAAGGTGTGGCCTAGTTTCTCCTTACTACTTAAATGTGAGAGGAGAAAGATCAACTGAAGTTGTTAAGCAAAAAGGAATACAAACTTAAAGATTTGGAAAATTCTCAGCCTGTCCATTTTGCAAAAAAAAAAAGAAAAAAAAGAAAAAAAAAGAAAAAGTATAATGCAAGTCATGAAGAAAACACCAAGGGTGGGGCTGGAACATCACCCCAAACCGAGATCGCCCACGGATCCAAGCAGCCATGTCAGCAGAAACTAGGAGTAGAGGTGAGACGGTTTCAGGAGAAACAACGCCAGCATGGGCAAAATGCAGGAAGGCTGTTGGACTTCCGAGATTTCACAGGTTGGGATAGTGATGCTATTTGACTAGAAACATGCATCATCCTTCAGGAGAAAGAATAAATGGCACTGAAGGCTATTCAGAGATTGGCAGGAGTGCCACTCCCCCCACAGGCCCAGAACACACAGGCCGGCCCCAGGGGCAAGTGTGCTCCTCCTTGGTGTCAATGGCCAGTCTGCCACCACTCAGTCCTCAAGGTCAAGGCTGCCAACCAGTCTTGGGGATAGGGCTGCTGCCTGAGACCCCAGAGGAGAAACTGTCACTCCAGTGGGGCCAGAAAGCAGAGCATCAAGCCAAAGAGAATTATTCTCTAGCCTTAAGGCCTAATGGAATTTACTCCTGGGTTTTTTTAACTTAGTTGGGACCCATCACCCCTTTCTTCTTTCTGATTGCTCCTTTTTAGAATACGAATGTCTATTCTATGCTAGTCCCACCATAGTATTTTGGAAGCACATAATTTATCTGATTTCACAGGTTCACAGCTGGAGAGAAATTTTAACTCAGGATGAATCATATATCAAGTCTCATCCATACTTGATTTAGATGATATTTAGATGAGACTTTGAACTTGGAGTTGATGCTAGAATGAGTTAACATTTGAGGGCTGTTAGGATGGGGAGAATATATTTTGCATGTGAGAAGAATGTGAATTTTATACTAAAATATTCATAGCAATACTGTATATAAACCAGCCAAAATTGGCAACTGCCCAAATAGTTAATATCTATATATCCACACAATGGAATACTACACAGATAAGCACCAGCTTTATATAACTACATGCAACAATATCAGTGAATGTCACAAGTTCACAAATACAACTGACAAAGGTCAGTCATAAGAGAGCATATAACATATTCCATGTATACAAAATTCAAAAATAGGCAAATGCAATCTATGATGTTAGGAGTCACAGAATGGACATCCTTTGGAAGGAATAGTTACTGGAAGGAGCATGAGGAGCTCCTGGAATGCTAGTCAGTTCTCTTTCTTGAACTTTTACACAGCGCTGATTTTCAGTTTGTGAAGATTCTTTGAGCTGTATGTTTATGATGTGTTCATTTTTCTGCATATATGTTGTAGTTATGTTTCGTTTTTAAAAGGAAAAGAAAGAATGACATTTTTGGACAAATGAAAAACAGGGATTTCTTATCCATCAGGTTCAGAGGAAAAGAATTATTAAGGTGAGTTCCTCAAGCAGAAGAAAATGAACCCAGGTGGTAGCATAGAAATATATTAAGAGTAATAAAAAATAAATAGGTGGGTCAAACTAGATATTGACCATATGAAACAATACAAATATTAGCTTATGAAGTATCCTATATGTGTGAAATTAAAATACATGACAAAAGCACAAAGGGTAAGAGAGGGGTCAATGCAAAGTGTTCTTCATTCTGACATTTTTCAGGAAGTGACAAAAAATTATAATTCATATAGATTATCTTAAATCTAGTATGCATGCTGTAATCTCTGGGCTAACCACTAGACGATAAACAAACAACCTATACAGATTATAATATGTAATCTATGAAGAAAACAGCAAAATGGTAAATTTAAGTACATGAAATACTAATTACATAAATATAAATGAACTGTTCTCAGAGTAAAATTTTCAGGATATATTTATTTTTAAAAAACTATGCTGCTTACAAGAGATGTGCCTTTAATATATGGACACGCAAATATTGAAAGTAATAAAAACAAATATGCCATGAAAACAATAAAAAGAAAACTGACATGCTTTACTATCATTTAAAGTGGATTTTAAGAAATAAGCATTACTAGAGCACAACAGTGTGAATATACCTAAAACTACTCAGTTATACACTTTAAAATGGTTAAGATGGTAAGTTTTACATGTTTTTTGCAATTACATTTTTTTAACTTAAGGAAAGAAAGAAGCATTACTAGAGATAAATAGGGATTTTACAATAACAAAAGGGTCAATCTAGCAGAAAGATACAACAATCTACCAGAAAAATTGCATAGCCTCAAAATACAGAAAGCAAAAACTCAAAGTACTCATGGGGGAAATCGACAAAAACACCCTTACGGCAAATATAGTTGTGAGTTTTGTAACTCTTTCTCTGATACTGTTGCCCCTTGTTGGCCCTCTGGCTCACATCCAAAGTCAAGTCTGGGAGGGCAGAGTAATTCATTCCAGGTATAAAGATCAAAAAAGGCTTGCCTTGACCTTTAGATACATTTTAGGGTATCTAAAAGAATGCATGGGCTGCATACCTATCAGATAACCCCCTGAAAGGAGAAATGTACATATTAAGATGAATCACATGCAGCTTGCCAGGAGATTATTGATATATAAGATTTTTTGTTTGCTTTCTGACACCTAACCACTAAAAACACAACTGGCTATAATTCAAAATTAGAACCTTAGTCACTGGGGACGTATTGGGTTTAATAATGTATGCATGAAAAGCTGTGCTTGGTGGCTCACGGTCTCCATTTAACTGTGTTTAGTGGCATGTGTGAAACACTTTGTTTAATGGTGCATAATACATTTACCAGTGTGTTTATTGATATATGTCTGAAACATCAGCAGATCCAAAGAATGTGATGGCTGTGTTTACCAAAAAGGCAGCAAAATATAGTAAAACAATATTTGAACTCTCAAAGCAGACATACATAATTAAAATTCCAGTTTGACAATTTTATAACTTGTACCCTTAGGTAAGTCACTTAACTTCTCTGAGTCTGGTTTTCTCATCTTAAAATGGGGGTGATAATATCTACCTTTTAGAAGTCTGCAAAGATTAGAGCTATGGAACAGAAAGACTCAGTCCTATGCCTGGCACACATACTGACATTCACAGCCTAAAGTCACTTCTCCTTGTGGAAAGTCTCCAGGCTACCAAGCCACATTCATGGAACCCAATTTCAGGCACGTCTAATCATTTCCTAACACAAACTCTACAGGTCTTCAGAACAAGATCTTCTGCCAGGAGATGAATTTATGCCTATGTTTTTGCAACACAAACAATAGACTTAAAATATGCTGATACTCAGAGTGGCTGAACTACATATGATGCCACATAGATTTTCATTCATCCTTCACTAAGGAAGTGGTAAAGCTTGACTCTACTTCATCCAGGCTAAAAAACAAAGAAGCATGCCTTCAGCACGTTCATACTGAGTTTAAAACAAAATGTGGATATAAAAGTATGCTAATTCTATTTAAATGAAATTTTCATTTACTTAACACTTTTCTCAGCTTAATCATCTCATTATTTAACAAGTATTTTCTGAAAGTCTACTGATGTCAAACAAGATAATCACAAAGGCCTTTATCTTAGTCAGTTCAGGCTTGCTATAACAGAATACCATGAACTGGATGGCTTGTAAGCAAAAGAAATTTATTTCTCCCAATTCTGGGGGCTGGAAGTTCAAGATCAGGATGCCAGCATCACTGGGTCCTGGTTAGGGCCCTCTTCCCGATTGAACACTGTACTGGCTTCTCATTATATCCTCAGATAGCAGCAAGAGGATGAAAAAGATCTCTAAGGCCTCTTTTATTTGGGCACTAATTCCATTCATGAGACTTCACTCTCATGAGCCAATTATCTCCTCAAAGTCCCACCTCCTAACACCATCATATTTGGAGTTAGGGTTTCAACATATAAATGTTGGTGGCACACAGATATTCAGTCCATAACACTAAACAGGGAGAAGGCAAAAGTTTATCTGTGTCGCTGTACAGGCTGCATAAAGATCAGACTTTCAATACTTCTAACTGGATCAGATCTTAAGCATAAAGAGAAAATGGAGAGGGAATAATGAGTAAGATCGCAGTATATATTTTCCATTTGCCAAAACATCCCAGCCCAAGCTTCTACAAAACAGGAGATGGGAGCTATCTGAACAATCAGGAATGACCATCTCAACCACCAGGGACAGAATAAATCCTTCATCTTTCCAAGACTTTGGTGTTTGATGGGGAGATCACTAAACAAGGAGCAGTTGGCTATAGGAAAGATCCCTCCTTTCAGACAGCTGGGTCTCAGTCTGTCCCCAAGCCCAGCTGTCTCCTTCCCCTCTGGGCATAGCAGGTGCTTAGCAAGAAGGGAAACTATAAAAGGGGCTCATGAGTCCAACTGAACGTGGACAAGCTCTAAAGCCGATAGGACACGCATGTGTGATCTTTTTTTCATAAGCTAATCTAAGTAACTGAAATTACTAACCTTCAGTCTATGAAAAATGTTTTTTCATTGAACCTCTTCTTTGGTTTGCTTTGGAAAGAATGGGTTTCAGCTATGGCAACTGTTTAAAAAAATCTCATTGCATAAAACTGGATTCTTCCACTTTTCTATATATTTATGTTTAAAGTGAAGTCTATAAATGTGACTCGTAGTCAATAATCTTAAGCTTTTTAAAAATATGAACTTGGGTATCTTGGCTCAACTATTCTCCAAGTTTTATATTAGTCCTTCTGAGGAAATGTGGGCAGTCAATTTCATGGAATTATAAGTATGAGTGTGTGGGATGCCAGGGGAAGAAAATACCCTTATGGGATAAAGTTGCTAACAGTTGCAGAAAGCTAGTATTCCTAACTACTCCCTACTCCAATTTATTCCATGTATCTAGAAAACTATTAGTAGAAACTGAGGCTCTAAACTTTGTACTGGTTGCTTGATTTATTTGACTACTTTTCTAAAGCACTTGATTGACCAAATCACAAAAAAGTCAAATATATATGTTTGACTTTCCTCAGTCTTCTTTTTTAGCTCTAAAACTAGAAAAATAGTAATGAATAGAAGAAAAAAAAACAGTATCTAGGAGGTAAAAAACTAAAACCATAGAGAGAGAGGGAAGGAAAATACTCAGGTTATTCACAAAGTTGACATAAGTCTCAGAATTAATTAATGAAAATTATATATCCATTGAGCTAGATGAAGACTGGGGTACTGAGCTCTTTCTATATAAACAAGGGCACAGTATTATTGGAGGAGTCGTAGAGCTGTTCAGGTGTATAACGTGCTGCCTTCACATTAGTTATTGTGCACTGAGCACTTTCAAAACGGATTTTCATAGTTTCTTAGCTTAGGGTTTTCTTCCCCTGCAGGGAGCAATATAAAAATAAGTCAGATGACGTTACCATAACCAGATAGAGGAGGGCAGAAGAAAGTTAAATACCTTAGGCACTTTGTATTTTTAAAAGTAGTTAGAAAGTTAGTGGTTTGTGGATTACAGAACAACAGTGACAAAATAGGTTGCAAACAGGTTAAAATCACCTCAAAGAATCATTGAATTACACATATAAACCCATGACCGGGCCACTAACTGCTTTCTAGTATTTTATGTAAAACTCAAAATTAAATTTACCAACAGACATGGAAAATTAAATTCCCTTGAGAAAGTTGCAAGAGCCTACATTTTGCTACAGGAGAAAAAGAACATTAATGGAAGTTGCACAGTATCTGTCTTTTTTAATCAAAATCTCAACAGGGCCCTGAAACGTAGCATGCCTCAAAGCAAGCATCACCAAGAGAGGGAAAAAGCTCTTTGTGCAAGACCTGTCATGTCTATCAGGAGCACGCATGATGGATGAGCTGCACTCAACCAGGGATCCGATCACAGCTTCAAGTGGCTGAATGTGCATTTAGTCTGTTCATTTGCTCCTGGTGATTTGAGCAAAGAAACAACCAAAATGGGGTTTTCGGTACTTTGGTTTGTAAGCCTATACACATAATAAAAGGAAGAACGAATAAACCAAAGGAAAGGCAGGAAGGCAGCATGGAATATGCGCGGAATCCACAAGGCATGCCCTGGCACTGAAGCTTCTCCACACACTGGTTCTGTGATTTTGTTAAGTGATTTATTCTCAGTTTTCTTATATGGAGGAGAAAGAATGATGGTACCTGCTTCACAGGATTGCACACAGGAGGAGCTATACTGATTTTAGTTATTACTCCATCATCATGCCTAATGGACATAATTAAAAAAGGATAGTCCACACTCTGCCGTGTCCAAGGACGGGATCAGGGTAGGATGCTGCCTAAGGAAGGACCAGTGGGCTGTCATCTAGGAGGTCTCAGGGACTTGCATTTATTATCTTTGTCAGTTGGCCATAATACAGGGTCCAGCTTTCAGATATGCAGACCCAGAACCTGGTGGTTCAGCAATATGAATGAGATCCTTCTCTGAATAGCAGAATCACATCAACTCAACCTCATGGAACTAATATGTAACACCAAAACACAATGTAATATACAATTCTAATTTGCACAAGAACACAGTGCATGCTTTTACATGTCCAGCCCATTCTCTCTCTAAAGACATACCTACACAGAACACCAAGTCATCGGCAGGAGGAGGAAGGTTGCTCAGGGACATGGACTCAAATGAACCAGTTACTCATGCATTTCAGGTACCCATTTCTCTAAAGACTCTTGAGTGGATTCTAGTGGGCTTGGCTCCTGGGATCAGAGCTTGACTCATTGTCTCTGTGGCTGACCTTTCTACGATGATACTTAGGAAGTGCAAGAAGGTGACAAGAGATGAAGTTGAACGCCAAGCAAAGACCAGAGCACATGCCTTTTAAAACATGTCTGCAAAAATGTCTCTACATGTCTGTGAATGCCTTCTGGGTCACATGGGAGATGTTCTATAGGTTTTCCTGGTTTTAGAGGGAAGAAAAATACTTTTCAGGTTAAGTCTTTTCTGGAAGACTCTCATTATTTAACAATGCCTCACTATCAATAATCTCCCCAGCTACAGTGGCCTGAGCTAGAAGCTGATCATTCACCCTTTTATTACTTAATGCCTCTTGCAGGCATTAAGTATACTTCCATTAGGGTGTACAGAGTACACCCTAATGGAAGCATTTGGGATACACCCTAATGGAAGTATTTGGAATACAGAGCAGGTGGCCTACAGGCTCAAGTAAATGGCACATTAACACGTGACAAAGCAAGTAAAAGGGAGATATCTACTTTTATGAGATTACTGTATAATCTTTGAATTAAATGATCAGTATGCTTATTATTACTGGACTCCAATCTTTCCATTTAAATACCCTCATATGTCTGTCAAGATTGCCACTGGCTTGAAATATAGCTGTAGACCAAATGACCAACTGATCTAACTTTTTAAGAACTATCATTAAAAAAAGTTCCTATAAAGTATATTTTTAAATCACTCTGATACTGCTGTCAAAAATATTATGATCCCCAGGGATTTAAATAATTTTTGCTCACCTATTTGAAAAGTTAGTTTAAAAAATAATAATGGTAACCAACCAAAAAAAGATGGAAAGTATTCATGCACCGAGCAGAAAGAAAGAGAGAAAAATGTAGGAATATTTAGAATAGGATGCCAATTTAAACAAAGGAAGAAAAATGAAATATATTAACAACATTAAAAACATTTTTGGCCAGGCATGGTAGCTCACATCTGTAATCTCAGCACTTTGGGAGGCCAAGGCAGGCAGATCACCTGAGGTCAGGAATTCGAGATCGACCTGAGCAACATGGTGAGACCTCATCTCTACTAAAAATACAAAATTAGCTGGGCATAGTGCAGATACCTGTAACCCCCGCCACTTGGGAGGCTGAGGCAGGAGAATTGCTTGATCCCAGGAGCCAGAGGTGGCAGTGAGCTGAGATCGCATCACCACACTCCAGCCTGGGCAACAGAGCAAGACTCCATTTTTTAAAATTCCAACATTAATCATAATAAATACTAAGTTATTACTATGTGAAAGGCATTGCTCTTTGCATTTTATACATACTGTCTCATTTAGCTGCCATAAAATAGCAACAAAGTAAGTACTATTCTCTCCACTTTACAGATAAGGAAACCGAAAACAAAGAGATAAAGAGACTGTATTATTTCTTTTGAGAAAGAAGACATTATTGTTATTTCAGGCCATTTTTTGACATAAACAGTGTTCAGATATAGTTCAACATTACACCTTCTGTGTGGTGCCCGGAAAAAAGGCATTGCAACTTGTTAAATACAAATCATGTGGGACAATGGCAACATGGATTACTCTCTAAGGAAACCAGGCACACTGTGGAAACCTATTCTATAAGACACAGGTCAAGGCATTCCCCTAGAATGTAATGCTGTGTTGTCAAGAGTTCAAGAAAGCTTGAGAGAGTTCAGTTAGCCTGTAAAGTCCATTTTAGCTTCATCTTTTAACAGCACATTACAAAAGGGCTACTCTGTACAACATCTAACAATAAGAATCAATGGGCATTAAATTAAGATGAGTACCAGTCTGAAAGAGGGTGATAATACAGGCAGCTGGCTGAGGTTTTTCCTTCCACTACAGCTAAATATTTCATCTTCCTCAAACAGTGAAATGACTAGACCACACCTAATTAAACTGCATAGTGATTGCGCCGTGCTGCCTTTAAAGAATGACAGACAGATCACCTCACCAGTAGTAAGCCACAGAAATCAATAGCTGACATTTACTCGATGAAATACAAATTGAGATTAGCCAGCTTCACTTTTATTCAGCAAATTCAAGTCTGCAATCAATTCCTGTGCATGTGTAGACTATGGAAATTGGTTTTAAATTGATTTGTTTCTTCCTTGGCTAATTACAGTATACAAGTAAATGAATGATCAATTGCTTACTCTTACTGTATACATTTCAATGAGTAAAACAAGTCTGTCAAAGATGGGTATTATCATGGGCTTTTCAAAGAGAAGCTACTAAGTGTTCCATGCATACTATAATACATCAGCTATTTAATGATAATGTAAAAGACTCTCTTATTTGTTGAACAAATATAAGACTTCCCCTTGCTGTTATTAAGCTTATAGAAAGTTCTCTATTGAATCAATATCCTGCTTAGAAAACAAGAGCTTAAAGACCTCCTAGAGAGCTCTCAGTCTATTAGCTATTACTGATGGAATGATTGTTGCACAACGGATAATAGTGGAGTCAGAAAACTCAAGATTCAAGCTGGGTGCAGGGGTGCACGCCTGTAATCCCAGCTACTAGGGAGGATGAGATAGGGGAACCGCTTGTGCCTAGGAGTTCAAAATCAGCCTGGGCAGCAGAGTGAAACCTAGTCTCAAAGAAAAACAAATTCAAGGTTCAAATCCTAGATACATCACTCTTTGACACAACAATTCTCCTCCTGGGGATATAGCCAACAGAAATGAGTGTTTATGCCCACCAAAAAGATGTGTAAATTCATTATTCACAAAAGTCAAAAACTGAAAACTGTCCTAATGTCCATCAACTATGGAATGGATTAATTGTGGTAAGCACATGCAATGAATACAGCAGTGAGAACAAACAAACTGCTGTATACACAGCATGGATGAAGTTCATAGACATCATTTTGAACCCGGCCCAAAAGTATAAATTGTATCATTTATATGAAGTTTAAGTACAGCAAAAATAGATAGTGAAAAAGGTTTGAATAACAGTTACCTCTTTTAAATTTTTAATTGAAATTTTATGTATTTAAGCTGTATATTACGATGTCATTATATACGCAAGCATAGGAAACTGATTACTACATTCAAGCTAAAAATCAGATAGTTATTTTTTCTGTGTGTGATGAGAACACATAATAGTGAAAAAAGTTTCAATAATAGTTACCTCTTAAATTTTTAATTGAAATTTTATATATTCAAGCTGTATGTTAAGATGTTATATACATACATATAGGAAACTGATTACTATATTCAAGCTAAAAATCAGGTATCTTTTCTGTGTATGGTGAAAACACGTAAGATACATTCACTTAGCAAATCTCAAGCATCAAATACAGCATTATTAACTACAGTCACTATGCTGAACCTTAGTCTCTAGAACATATTCCTCCTCACTGAAACTTTGTACCCTTTGACCAACATCCCCCGTTCCCCTCCTGCTCACCTAGCACACCACCATTCCACTCTTTGCTTCTATGAATTTGACTTTTTTAGATTGCACACGTAAGTGAAATCATGTAGTATTTTTCTTTCTGTGACTGTGACATTAGCATAATGTCTTCCACTTTCATCCATATTGTTGCAAATGGTTAAGATTTTCTTCTTTAAGGCTGAATAATATTCCATTATATATATATTCCACAATTTCTTTATCTACTTAACAATCTATAGACACTTAGGCTGATTCCATACCTTGGCTATTATACATAATGTCACAATGAACATGGGGTGGGGGGTGTAGATAACTTTTCAAATCAGTGGTTTCAGTTTTGTTTCCTTTGGCTTTATACCCAGAAGTGGGGTTGCTGGATCATATGGCAGCTCTATTTTTAATTTTTTAAAGAACCTCAATACTGTTTTCCATAACGGCTATATCAATTTTTATATTCTAAATAGTAATTACTTCTGGAAGAGGTATTGCCCAGGAAGGTATATGTGGGAGCTATTTAGGGATCTAGAAATATTCCAAACCTCGATCTGGGCAGTGGTTACAAGAGTGGGTACATATAAAATTTCACCTGGCTTTAAACCCAAAATCCATGCACTTTAGCATTATACCATATTTTTTTTTTCTGAGACAGGGTCTCCCTCTGTCACCCAGGCTGGAATACAGTGGTATCATGGTTAACTGCAGCCTCAACCTCCCCAGGCTCAAGTGATTCTCCCACATCAGCTTCCTGAAAAGCGAGGACTACAGGTACGCACCACTGTGTACAGCTACTTTTTCCTAGTCTCAAGAGATCCACCTGCTCGGCCTCCCAAAGTCATAGAATTACAGGCATGAACCCCTGCACCCAGCCTGTACCATAATTTTTTAAACTCTAAGTTCATTTGCTTAGTATGTAACCTCAAATATATTCTCCCTTTAAAATTGAGGTAGTAATGTAATTACCTGCTAGGATTCTTACAAGGTGTAAAAACAGTAATTCATGTAGAGCATTTAGCACAGAATCTTGAATATACTGTTTGATAAAGATTGCCTATTATTATTCCTGAGAATGCAATCATAAACAGACAAGATTCAGGAGTTATAAATTGCTTAAGGAGTTAAAAATTGCTTCAGGAATCCTAATTAAGGTAGAAGCTAATATCACAAACACATGTAAGCCTCATTTTAAGTAAAAATATCAAATTCTATATTTATAAGTTTGATAAAAAATTTTAGATTCTTGGCTTTTAAAAAGTGTTTCCCCCAGGATTCATTTACATAAAAAAATTAAAACTTTTAAATATTATTAGATGTAATGCAAAGGACAGGTATCCATTTTACTTTGAAGATATGTATCAGATAAAGTAAGGAACATTCACATTTGCCACAGTCTCTCTGGGGCCTAGACCACCTGATCTGGTAAGCTGACATTTTAAAGGACACACTGACTCTCGGAAGATAACACGCGACTCAGAAACTAATTTCCAACCGCAGTAATTTTCTACGGGAGGCCAGTGGCCAAAGGATTGAAGTTCTTCCTAGCTTCTTGCCTGAGCATGGCTAAGGAATAAATTACCGGTATTAAAAATTGCTGCATCATTTTGGGAGCGTTTAGGAGTAAAAGTGTGTTGGTTTTATCGTGACTATTGCTACAAAATCTCTCAAGTTATCGGGCTGAATATGAGGACTATAAATTTAAGGTGCATAGCAGAGGAGCCTTTAGAAATTCTCCAGCCTGCAGAAAACCTTCTACCACTGAGAATTCTTGCCTTTAGACATGTTTCAAAGTTTATATAACGAATAATGTGTCAACCCATTTCAAAATACATGAACCATTAAAACACCGTCATGAACTATTTAGTTCTCCACACTTGGAAGTGTGGAAAACAGACGAAAACCACACAGTTCCCCATACATGTACTGAGCAAGGGTAGTGGAACATTGGCTACCTTCAGCTCCCAGCCTGCGAAGATGGACCTCCGGCCTCCTCCTTCTTCTAGTTCCAAAAGAACGTTCTGTGGTGATGGGAACATTTTATAGTGGCTCTGCCCGAGCCCGAAGCATTCTTCATTATGTTGAGTTGTAATTTATTTAAACAGCCACACATGGCTAGTTGTTAGTGTATTGGGCAGCACAGTTCCTGCCCATCAAATCTTAATGACCCCCAGGCTCCTCTAGTTGGAGACACAAAACATCCTGCACTTTGCAAACTCAGTTCTTCCCACAGCCTGAGCCAATCTTGCAGAAAACAAGACACAAATCAGGTGCTTCCATCTCATCAACCAGCCTTGCTGCCCCTGGATCTGGTTGTAGCCGGCTGAAGCCCATCTGCTCAAGGAGCCTCTGAGTCACTGCATTTTGGGCCCAACTCTTCCTTTTATCCTTGTTCTTCTGCCTCAGTTTTCTCCTAGCATCCTGTTCATAACTAGAAAGGAGTCCTGCTAGGAACTCTCACCCAGATGGCTGAGGCCATAAGACACACTCTCTCTCCCCATCTCTCTCTCTCACACCATGCTGCTCCCTGTAGCCCCAGCCTGTTACTAAGCTGATGCTGTGAATGGGATAAGTGCCCAAAACACATCGCCAGCCACTGCCATTTGATTTGCACTCTTTGCCAAAATCTGCCACTGTTATACCCATGAAACGCTCAACAACCCTCTCAGACGCCAGGCTAGAAAGACAATTTGGGCATCCCCTACTCCAGTACTGCCTGCTCACAGCTTCCTCTTCCTCCCCACGGGGCCTTATGATTAAGGACAGGGTACAGGTTCTTAATTCAACCTAAAGTTATTCTGAAGTTGAATTTTATTTCCAGCAGAATCACATAAACATTCAAATATAAAAGAGTAGCTAGACTGAATATTTTACTTATATTCATAAAAGGTACTTGAATATAAAATACATGCTCATTTATTATATTCATGGCAATAAAGACCACTTTTAAGACTTTTTGGTAAAATATCCTAGATTCCATAAAATCGTCCTGTGCTATGTCATGGATTGTCAGCCTGATTTAAGAAAATGTGTATCAAAACTAGAAGGCTCATGCATGTAACCTGGCTTGTAAACACTTGACAGAAATGACCATCTATATGAATTGCAGCATTTTAGAAGGAAGTAGCTACTTCTGAAGTATGTGAAGGTGATCCGTCCACTGAAGGATGATTTAATTCATCATTCTGTCCAAGAAGGCGGAAGTGGCACTGCTGGCCTGCAGTTCTGAACTCTGTCACAGACACTTGGCAGCCCTTCACTTGGGAGGCACAGACTTGAAAATAACATCAATTGAGTTCTGAGTGTTCCGGTTGGAAATTTGTATTTTTCATCTGGGAAATGTGAGTGAAAAGGGTACTTGAAGAAAGTTCAGTCCTGTTCTTATTTTCATGATGGGATGAACAATTTTTGCTGGTTTGAGATTCCTGGTTTAATTTTTTAGGATCCTTGAATGTTTTCTATCCTGAATAATCTGAAATAAAACTTGGGAAAAAAAGACTACTTTAACATTCAAAAAAAGGAGAAAATTTTGAATGCTACATAGAAATATACTCTAAAATGTAAACAGTATTCAGTTGTTCAGGGACTGGCTGGTTTTCTAACTGTGCTTTTTTCTTCCTCTGGCTTTTCTACCAATGACTTGCACCTCCACCTGCTGGTGTACTGAGGAAATGAAGTGGAAATAAAATTCAGCAAGTCAATTAAATTGTTTGCTGGAATTGTTGATACAGGTTTGGTGGAAGGAATGGGTGAAATTACAAAGAAGCTTCTGAGGGATAGTAGTGTATTTACTCATTCATTCATTCTCTGTGTTAACTGTTAGGAGTGAGATTCGAAAAAATTAAAATATTTTCATTAAACTTCTTATCTCCTCGCTATCAGCGTCTAATTCAATTCTCTTGCTATTACCCAGGTGTCATCCTTTCAATAATCCCACTAAAAGTTTTACAAGAAAATGCAGCAGAGAGTTAGAGGACAAACCAAACCATAAATCAGAGTATCTCATTCAAACTCAAACACATCCTCAGGAATATAAACTGGTCCTAAATCTTTAAAAGACTCATAAAATAAGTGTTTAAAAACCTGCGGAAAAATATGCTACAGCAGAACATTAAAAGCATGAACTCTGGAGCCAAACTTCCAAGGTTAGACACCAAGCTCTGCCCCACTCACAGCTGAGCGGCCTCGACCAAATTACTCGAACAGCTCTGTGCCTCAGTTTCTCACATGTGAAATGGGTTCAAATGATAGTACCTCCTAACAGTATTGGTGTATGAATCCATCACTCCAATATTTATAAGGTACCTAGAATGGTTTCTGGTATATAAAGAGTCCTCTGTAAATGTTATTAAACAAATAAATGATTTTTGTTGAACGCAGGTAAGAAGAAATGTTGTGACTGTTATTACTAAGAAAAAATATTCTCTCAGGTTGAATGCATTGCCTTGATCACATTGTCATTTGCCACAGCAGCACTTTGAGCTATCATGGATTCAGAGGGCCTGCCTATACTAGGAAGAAGAAACTGAGTGAAGACAAGAATAAGCTGGTAATTTCCTAAATAGAAAATATGAGCAGTAGGAGTTTTGGTACTTTGATTCTTTTGAAAAGGCTAATTTAACACTAAATGATCTGGATACAAACTCACTATAGAATCTTCAAGTTTTAAGATGGCACTAAAATTTTTCAGAAAGTTGGGGAGCACAATGGAACTTCCAAAAAATACCAGTATAATTTTACTTTAAACTAAAGTGAAATATGATCGTAAGAACTAGTCAAACAAGTTTCAATGTATGTGCTGATTAGACCACACCTTTCATTTATCCACTCAGTAAATTTGCTGATTTTTATTTTGCTCTATTTTGTTGTTTCGGTATATATCTGAGGGTGGCCATTCAACAAGGAACAAGGGACAAATAATAAACAAATAAATATATAAATAATGCCAGGGAGTGAGAAATGCTATGAAGGAAGATAAAGCAGAGTAAAGAAGATGGGGAGTGACAGGGAGGAGAGGCAATCTGAGGTTTGGAAGACCTCTTTGATTAGATGGACATGTGAACAAATGCCTAAACGAAGGTGGGAAGCAATATGAATACCTAGAGAAAGCTTACCAGGTGAGGGAACAGCAAGACCCCGAGGTCTGAGATGGAAAGACACTTTGTATATTCAAAGAACACAAGAAGGCCAATAAGTTGATCTAAAGCATCCTGGGGAAGAGGGATAAGAAATCAGGTAGAAGAGCCAAGGGCCAGATAATGCCGGACTTAAGAGAGATGTGTGGCTGATTTACAAACATGGCCCTCAAAACTCTTTGAAATTTTCCTAGGCATAGGGTCTTTGTCCCCTCCACTTGAATATGGATGGGCTTAAGATGGCCTGGACCATAGAATATGATGGAAATGACCATGTCATTTCAGAAGCTGGGTCATAAAGGAGGATGTGACTTCTGTCCTGTTGGATGAATCATTCATGTTTGCAGCCCAAGCTGCCATGTGACTTTGCAGAGGCTGCCAGGCTGTGAGAGGTCAAGCCACCTGTAAAGAGAATATGAAGTCTCCCTTTTTCCTACTCCACCAAGTCAGCTGTCCTAGACCTTGGCTCATCCTAGCCCACATACCTGGTGTGTAACTAAAGAAGCTTTCAAATGGTTCCAGCCTCCAACCTTTATATCATCTCAGCTAAGGCCCCAGATACTTTGGAACAAAGATAAGCCATCCCTGCTGTACCTTGTCTAAATTGACCACAGAATCCATGAGCATAATAAAATGGTTATTTTATGCCGCTACATTTTAGCCTGGTTTGTTATACAGCAATAGTAATTGAGACACCATGGTAAGGATTTGGGGTTTCATTTAAGTGACAAGTGTTTCGAGAGATGAGTAATGTGACCTGATTTATGAAGTAAGAGACCAATCCAGTTCTCATATGCAAAATAGTCTGCAAGAGGGCAAGAGTAGAAGCAGAGGTGCCAGGTTTGAGGCTACAGCCATTGTCGGCCAAGTGATGACAGTGCGTAGGGTAGAGTGGGTAGAGTGGTAGTAATGAAGCTGGTGAGAAGTGAATTGATGGAGAAATATTTTGAAAGAAAATTCAACAGAATTTGTTGATGGATTGAAAGTTGTGTGTAGGAAGAAACAAATCAAGAATAACACCAAGGATTTAAGCCAGAGCAAGCAACTAGCAGAATAGATGTGTCATTTTTACTGAGATAGCAACACTAGAGGAAAAGGAGGTTTGGAGAATAGGAACCAATAGTTTAGTTTTGAATGTATAGCATGTCCATTCAGAATCTAAATGGAGATGGTGAGTAAGCAATTGTATATACAAATCTGGACCTCAGATGAGAGGCTGGTACTGAATCATTGTGTACAACTCCATGTTCCTCATTTTAGAAAAGATACTGACCACTAGAGAATATTCAGAGGAAGGTAACCAGGAGGCAGTTGCTTCTGGAAGCCCCTCCTTAAAAAAAAAAAAGTCAAAGGAACTGAACGTAGATTGTGCAAAAACATCTGTTATGGTGAAGAGGCATTTGAGTCAGTAGGACATGCCATTAGGACTCCCCTTTGAGTAAGATATTTTCTTTGAGGGACTAAAGATCTAGTGCCCATTTTCATGGAGATGAACACAAAACACCTCATAACTGACCATGCCTTTCACCACAGGAGCTACCACTCCAGAATCAGACACCATTACAGAGAAGTGGGCCTGAAGCATAACCCCCAAATGACACAGCAGATGGACTGGATAGAGTGAGGTTGCATTGGTGCAGCATTCTATAAACAATGCAAAGCCAAACCCCAGCAAATGGAATCCTAGTCTATATAAAATTCATTATCTATTATGAGAAATAGATGTTTGTTGCTTAAGCCACCCAGTCTATGGTATCTTGTTAAAGAAACCAGAAATGACCGAGACACTCCCTCTATGAATACACAGTTAAGGCCACTTATTTAGTATTGCAATTGAGTCAGGAATTAGTCTTATGATGCTTTGAAAGAAAGAGCTTCAAAGTCGCAGGTTTGAACTTACCCCTTATTTTACAATCATTTGATAGAATGTTTTCTTGAAGCCCTCTCTGCTGATATCCAAATGACTGTCATTCAATTCACTGTCTCCTTTTCCATTGTCCTTCACACTGAATTCATCTAGATTTGAATGTACACTGAAAGTGAAAATGAAACAATTACTTTGCTATCCATAAAAATGTATAAAATGTCAAACATATTGCTTAGAGATAACAATAAATATCCTGAAATTACCTTAAACTTGCCGCAGATTTATTTTCTCCATAAGGGGATGAGGAATGAAAAGGAACTGAGATTGAACCCTATTTTTAAAAGGGGGTGAGAGCAGCAGTTAATAATATTTCATTGTCAGATACCAAACTTGACAGAGTAGCGGCCACATTCCTCATCTGGAGTGCTTCAGAAACACAGCATTAACCCTGAGGGACGACTGTATCCAAATTGTACCTGAAGGAAGTTACCAGAGGCAAAAACAGCAGAAACAGACATGGACCTTCATGAATGAGCAGGTGACTCTCAAACCTCCCTCTAACCTTGTCTGTGGATAATTTTTCCTTTCAAATAAACTGACAAACAAACCCAGAAATATCAGCCATTTGAAGTCCCAAATCAGGCACTGAATTTTCATAAGGCTCCTAGCATGAAAATCTACTCCAAGTGAATGAGGACATTAAGAACACCAGGGGTGCCATACCTGGGCCCATGCAAACCTGCTCCTCTCCTGACAAGAGGAGCTCCAAGACACCTCACTAACCTCAGACTGGGAATTCTCCACAGACTCAACTGCCTGGGCCCCTGTGAAAATGGAAACTGGCCGTGTATCCACGAAGAACCTAGAGCGGAAGCCCCCAGAGTCAGCCCCTATAGCTCTGACAAGTGGACCAGCATGGTCACTTGTTGCCTGAAATCTGCTTGGGCAGTGCCCACGGAGCTTCTTCATGTTCCTTGGCAGGGACAAGTCATAGTGACTATGGCCACTAGGAGAAGGACGCAGCCGCTGGCCAAAACACTGACCCAGAACAGGCGGAGTTCAAGCTGCCCTCCCATTCCCTGCCTGATACACGGCTCTCCTCCCTCGTGCGGCGGCAGCGGCGGCATCAGCACCACTTTTACGCCAGGTGGCGCCGGGCACGCGGGCACGAGAAGCAATGTGGCCCTGCACGACAGAGTGGGCCGGCCTCCGTCCCTCACCTCGATGACTGCCATCAGCGGGCGGACGGGCTACGGGGACAGGAGGTGCTGCAGAGCCGAGTGCAGCGCCAGCATCCCGGGGCCGCCGTCGCGGCAGAGGAAGATGTAAGTCAGCCCAGCGTTGGCACCCTCGTCCTCGTCTTTTGCTTGCAGACGGGTCAACAGGTAGCCCAGTGGCGCATCCCCAGGCAGAAGCAGCTGGGCTGAGCCACTGAGGAGCAGGGGGGCCACCAGGCAGGGCGCGTGGTCTTTCTGGTCCTCCACCTGCAGTCGTACTATGGCCAGGCCCGAGCGCGGCTGAGAGCTGCGGTCGAGCGCCTCCAGACGCCCCTGCATCTCCGCCAGCTCCTCGCAGTCAAAGCGCCGTCGAGCACGCAGCTCCTCAATAGTTGGGTCGCCTAGGCATAAGTGAACACTGCGCCCCCGACGCGGCCCACCTCGGCCCACCTCGGCCTCCAGCAGCCGGTAGGTGACCTGGCCATTGCGGCCCAGGTCCGAGTCCCGGGTGGCCACCGTGGCCAGGTAGGAGCCTGCAGGTCGTTGTCGCGCTCCGACACCTCATAGACCGACTGCGTGAACAGGAACAGGTTGTCGTTCTCGTCGCCCACACACTCACCGTGTCCTCGGTCACCAACGTCAGGTTGTACTCGGCGATGCGCTCGCGGTCTAGCGACGCCACGGTCACCACCAGGTAGCTGCCAGTGCAAGCCGGCTGCAGCCTGAAGGGCTGGTGTCGGTAGAGGGCGCAGCGCTCCTGCCCGTGGGCGCCCGAGTCCCTGTCCGAGGTGCTGACCAGAGCTACCTGGTTCTCACGCGCCGCCCACTCCAGGACCAGCGAAGTGGCCCCAGCCTCGGGCGTCCCAGCTCCCGCCGACAAGCTAGCGTCCGCTCCCCCGAGCGCGGCGGCGGCAGCAGCGAAGAGCGAGGCGCGTCTGCAGCTCCACGTACAAGAGGCTGCGCGGCTCGGCCAGGCGCAAGCTCTGCAGCCGGTTGGCGCCCACGTCCTCGTCCACTAGCACCTCCAGGGGGATGCGCGTGCCCACGGCCGCACCCTCGGACACCTCCAGCGGGATCTGGGCCCAGGGGAAGAGCGGCGCGTGTTGATGTCCCTCACCTCCACTTCCATGTGCATCAGCCGGAACCCGACGGTCAGCTGCCCGTCGTCTTCGAGCACCCAAAGCAGAGAGCTGTTAACTTGCTTCATCAGAGGAAACTGATTTGGCACCTTGCGCTGGGAATTAAACTGGACGTGATCAGACGAAACACCGATGCTGGTACCGGGGGCGTCTCCCTCACAGGTAAGGAAATTGACAGTATTGGTGCAAAATCCTGACACCAGCAGCAGCCACAGAATCATCAAGGACTCCAATCCAACCCTGCGTGAAGTGTCAGCAGGAAATCTGAGCCTCCAGCGAGACATATTTATTCCTCAAAGAGAAAAGCCAATCGCGGGTTCTGCACTAAGACTTTCAGGCCTCTCAAGCCCTCCCAAGTGCTCAGTCACAGGACACTTTTCCCTTAGAACATCTCGTCACTAAGCCCTCTCTGCTGTATACTGGCTTTCTCTGCCCCAAGCCTAAGCATGCCTCTTCAGAACCCTACTAGGGAAGCTATATACAGAAGAACATGCAAATAAGCAACCATTTGGGCCATTCCACAGTCTCTGGGCCTCTGGTTTCATGCTGTTTCACTAAAAAGACCCAAAGAAGGGCATGAAGAGCCGACCAGTGGCCAGGGCAGCGTAGGTGGTCATTAAGATCCCTGAAGAAGTTTTCACTATAAAAACATCCTGCTTGCTTTTCCATTATACTGGCCTCTCATTTCAACAATAAGAGGAGGGATCCACAGCCACTTTCTTTCTTTCTAAGCACACTCGCATATTTCTCACACAGAGGCACAGTGGCCCTTCTTTACCATTTTAAGATAAACACATATATACTCCGTGCAATGCATCCTCTGCCACCCACAGTACCCACTACATTGGGTTGCCATTTCCTGTATTGAAAGATTTTTGGGAAACATCTTCTAGAATGTCAGGCAATGCCTAATCAGGGAAGAACTGTTTTCCAAAACAATCATTTCTAAATAGCTTTTTCTGCAGTGAAGGAACCATTAATGATGATATTTCAGCCCCCTCATCTCCTTTTATGTCAGTAATTACTTATATGTGAGGAATCAGTGTCAGGGAAGTCTGTCAACCACAAACCACAGCAAGCGATAGTTAAGGGTAAGAAAAAGATTTAGAGAAATATATTGCAGTCAGTCTTGTTAGAAAATTGCTATAGGCCAATTATTTTTTAAAAGCCCTTGGCTGAAGGAAACCACGGGTGGTCTGATAGGCTGAGGGCTAAAAAAAACATTAAACCATCTGTCTAAAGCCCAGTAAAGAGTCCTGTGTTAAGTTCTCTTTATGTGTGAAGTGTTCAAAATGCTAAACACTCTCACATGTTAATGATGACATTGTTCCTCGTGCCACAGAGTCCTCATCAGTGCAGGATGCTATTTAACTAGTCATCTCAAATCAGTGAGGAGGCTGAGTTATTAATTTGCCCAGGCTATTCTTGTCTCCTCCATGATCTGTAATGTTATTGATCCCTGCAGGGACATGTCAGTAAATGACTATTTTTCCTTTCATTCTTAGGAGGGAGTTGGCATTTATTTTGGTGCCAGGACTTATGAATCCGGTTCTGAAAGTGAGCCATTTTTGATGAGATAATTAATTTTCTGGGGTTTTCATTTAGTGAAGCATTTGGCAACGACTCTGATTGTAAGTACCAATAACTGGTATTGGGGAAGTATAGTGGGAAGCATGAGTTCATTTGAGTGCGATACTCTGAAATCCTAAAAAGAGAAAGCACTTTATTTTCCTAGATTTTTAATTTTGCCTAATGAGGCATCTGTCTGTGGAAGAGAAGAGCTCTACTTCAGCATGGTAAGAACAGACTTCTTTTAAGCTAGTATCTTCAATGGCACATTGGACACTTTTCTTTCTTGCTTATAACCTAATATTTCTGGAAGCTCCTGGTTATTCAGCCTCTGGTCTCAGGGAAAACAAGAGAATCTGGTTCTTCTACCAAACAACATAATTGCTATATGTCCCTTAACTGAAAACTGAATCTGCTTCAGCTGATGTCTTTAAAAGGTGCCTGCTTCCATATGCATTAGCCAGGAGAGGGACCCATTTAACCACAGTCCAAAATCTCATGTCTTCCTCTTCTCCTTTAGCTCACACAATTCCTGCCAGGCCTAGCCTCTGCTAGTCTTCAACATTACTGTTTTTCTAATCATCATGATCAAAAAATCATTCAGCATACTGAAAATGAAGAATAATCCATGACTCCATCTACAGAACATCAAAAGATCCAGATATAATATCTTTTAAAGCCGGCAATCAAACATATTACCTCCACAAAGCTAAGCATCTGGATACTTATGTTTGGAAACATCCAGCTATGATATTTAAATGCTTGATTGCATTTTCCCCCACATTTCCTCCAGCTGTTTGGCATACAGTAGACCATCCATGATAAGAAGTGTGCTGTATTGTTAGTGACTCATTATTAGTGGTATCATTGTTTCATCCTAAACAACCACTTTATTAAAACACGCTTTATGAATGAAGGACAGCTGGAGTTTCAGAAAAGAAACATTTTTCTGAAGCAAAAATCAGTTCTGTGCCAGTAGAATGACAGGCTGAATAATATAGAAACTGTATGATCTGTCCCCCTAGGGATATGTCATCAAGAAGCTGTGTTTACAGCTCTGGGCTGCTGGTGCACTCTTGTTACATTCTGTTGGCTCTATTAGATAAAAATCTGTCTCAATATTAAAAGAACTGTGGAAAAAAATTGCTTTATGTTATGTGTATTCCCATTTCCCAAACTATAATTCAAAAAAAAATGTATTTTGATCTCTCTTGGCATCAAAGATAAAGCAAAACAAACAATAGACTGAAGGGGGATACCATACCGCAGGAAGACCAAAATGTGAATGAAGCAACTATTTGTTCCTCTTAGCTTGGTTCTAAAGGGTGAGGATTTTGGTGCACTCCCTACAGAGTTTACTTTTGTTCCTAAAACAAAAGTAACGGATATGCTATTCTTTCCCCAAAATGTGAAGAAATCAGATCTGAAAAACAGGATTTATATTCCAGTCATTTAAATAAAATATTTTCTGTGTTATTGAACATGTAACACCAATGCATCACACACTAGAGCATATTGTATGTAAACAAAAGCAACTTGCATCAAAAACATGGGAAAATATTAGCCCCCTAATGCAGAATCATGTCTGTGCCTGTGCACATTTCCCCTTTCCTATCACATAAAACCAGTAACATATGACTAGGGAAAAAATTAAGCTGTAAGAACGTTTCTAATCTGCAAATTTGGCTGGATTATTGCATCCTTGTTTCAGAGTAAGCATCGACTTATACAGGACCCTGAACTAATACTTCCCTAGGCCAGAAACAGTTTTAGTGCCATTTAGAACAAATCACTCTATGTACTGTACTGAGATCCATTTTCATTTCTCAACTGAACAAGCATTCTGGAGATGAATGAGCAAAATGTTATCAAGTGCAATGTTGCTGTCTTCAAGAAGTAAGTTCCAGAAATTGAAGCTATTAAGACTGTTTGAAAGAAAACAAATCAACTTAACAGTTTTTCTTATTTTCTTTTTTAAAATTCCTTGAAAAAACTAAAGTCAATCTTCAGCAGTGTGAGTCTCCAAAGCAGAGAGAAACTGTTTTAAGTTATTTCATAACAAGTGCCATTATCTCACATTCCTGTTATCCCATTGTATGATCAATTTGTTATTATGTCTTGAATAAGCAGTTATTTGTTTTTTAAAAAGTTATCAGCAAATTTCTGGTCTTTTTCCTGTAAAATCATTTCAGAGAAAATAACTCAGCCCTGAAGTCAGCCAAAACACCCTCTACAAGAGTGGCACAGAAACAAATCATATTTTATTCACTACTTAGGTGCTTTAACCCAGAGAAAATCACAGAAAACCTCTATAAAATATCAACACTAATCACGAGTTCCCCTTAACATAAAATAAGGATTTAACTGATGTAGTCTTCACTTAGAAAAAAAATTACCCATAAAGATCATTATGTTAATAAAGACATTATCAAAACTATGTAATCTTAAATCCCATATAAAATTACTTCTTAAACTACCGGTATTATTAAAATCTCTGCATGAAGGAAATTAAATCAATGAATTAAAAAAAAAAAAAAAAAAAACATTGTACTGGCCTGGCGCAGTGGCTCATGCCTGTAATCTCAGCACTTTGGGAGCCTGAGGCAGGTGGATCACGAGCTCAGGAGTTTGAGACCAGCTTGACCAACATAGAAAAATCCCGTCTTTACTAAAAATACAAAAATTAGCCAGGCCTGGTGACACACACCTGTAATCCCAACTACTCAGGAGGCCAAGGCAGGATAATCGCTTAAACCTGAGAGGTGGAGGTTGCAATGAGCTGAAATCATGTCACTGCACTCCAGCCTGGGTGACAGAGCAAGACTCCATCTTAAAAAAAAAAATACTATTTTTAATCCAAAGTAAGTTAGTAAAATTGACTTTGGTATTTGACTTTCAGTTATTGGTTCCTACTTTGTGTGCTTCCCACCCTGCAGGCAAGAGGCTTTCTCCTTCACCAGTGAATGTATCAAAGTAAGATGAAGAATAAAGACTGAGAGGCCAGGTGCAGTGGATTATGTCTGTAATCCCAGCACTTTGGGAGGCGGAGGCAGGTGGATTACTTACAGCCAGAAGTATAAAACCAGCCTAGGCAACATAGCAATATCCTATCTCTACAAAAAGTCACACACACACACACACACACACACACACACACAAAGAGCCAGGCACGGTGTTGTACACTTGGCATCTCCAGCTACTCAGCAAACTGAGGGCAAGAGTCTCTTGAGCTCAGGAGTTCAAGGCTGCAGAGAGCTATGATCATGCCACTGCACTCCAGCCTAGGCAACAGAGTGAGACCCTGTATCTAAAAAAGGATAAAAATAAAAAAGACTAAGAAGCAATTTTTCATCCGTGCCTTATTTTGCCCTCATCTCTTTTCCTCTTAGCTGAGTCCTTCTATTCCTATTCTGCACATAAGCTCATGTCCACCAGTAATTAGAGCACTTTCAAGCCCTTTTTCAACAGATGTTTAATTACATATTGGTGATGCAATAAAGCAAACAGCCTCGTTAGAAGAAAATACACATTAAAAAAATAAACTCATCATAGTCTAGAGGAGGTCACAAGTGCCAATGACACAAAGTACAGGAAGTACAAACAAGAAGCCATCTCAGAGTTTACAGATAAGATTACCATCAGGCCACAGGCAGTGGCTCACACCTGTAATTCCAGCGTTTTGGGAGGTGGGTAGGTCACTTGAGGCCAGGAGTTCAAGACCAGCCTAGGCAACATGGTGAAATCTTGTCTCTAATAAAAATATTAAAATGAGCTGGGGGGTGGTGCTGCGCATCTGTATTCCCAGCTACTGAGGAGGCCGAGGGAGGAGAATCGCTTGAACCCAGGAGGCAGAGGTTGCAGTGAGCTGAGATCATACCACTGCACTCCAGCTTGGGTGACAGAGCAAGACTTGGTCTCAAAAAAAAAAAAAAAAAAAGAAGTAAGAAAGATCACAGCCAGAATTTCCAGTAATGGAGAGAACCTATGGATGATGTGAACAAGAAGATACGGAGAAGGGCAGGCACAGACCCTGCAGGGACTGATCAGCCAGCTGGTTGCAGTGGACAAGTCAAGAACAACGGGCAAAATGAGTAAGAGGGTCGCATAGCTGAGGAAGACCTTGATGCTAAGCTAAAAATTTTCAACACTTTTAAGGCAGGAGTGAGAAATCACTGAGGTTTGTGGAGCAAAGGACTGCTGATGTGTGTTTTATTAGGATAATATGGAGGATTGCCTTTCTAAACATTGACAAAATCCTTAAAAATGATTGGGCTTTATGTGAAGCTTTAAAGCATCATCCAGCACAATGACTGCCTTGTAATAAATATTTATTAAATAAATGATCAGGGCAATACTGTATGGTATACAACTTCTGCCAACCTCAAAAACCCACTTAGTAGCAGAATGAATTAAAGAGAGACTGTAACTAAAAAGGTCATTTAAAGTGCCCTTGCAATCTAGGTACAGGATGAAAGCCTGACCCATGAGTAGGAAGAAGTATAGGGTGAGACCTCAAAAACATTGCTTAGGAAGAATTAGTAAGACTTCATGACAGATAAGCTCTACAAGGTGGAGATGAAATAAAAAAATGGTCCCAAAGCTTGTGGATGGCTTAAAGAATGTTCATGCTTTTGTAGCATGCCCAAATATTGAGAAATAAAGTATTTCCAAATAGAATTCCCAAATCTTCCTGCTACTCACTAGCTGGTTGACCAAAAAGACTTCATCTCTCCAAACCTCAATGTCTTCAAGGATATTTAATGCCTACCTTGAGGAGTTGCTTTGAAATTTAAGGAAGAAAATGTGGAAGAAGGAAAAAGCACAATGCCTAGCAATTTGTGAGACTTCAGGAGGCAACGGTGCCCTTTGTTACAGGCATTTCACAATACATTGTGATTTATTTATTTAAATTATATTCTTACCCCCATTCTGAGTCCTTCTAGGGTATGAACCAAGTCTTCATCAAATTTGTATCCCAGTCTCCAGTTCCATGCTTGCGTCATGAAAGGGGCTCATTAATATTTGTGAAATACTGGTGAAGCTTCCACCATTTCCTACCATTTCTATGAAATACTTACCACATAACATCATCTGAATTCAAAACCAGAAGACTGACTAAAGGATCAGAGGTGTAGCATGTGGAACTAGTATATTACATGAGACTTCAGCACTTGGTAAATAGTATTTCAGAGTCGGTCCAGCCCACATGCAATAAAATTGGTTTTTTAGAATCTTTATATAAGGACACATGCACACGAATGTTCATTGCAGCACTGTTTACAATAGCAAAGACCTGGAACCAACCCAAATGCCCAACGATGATAGACTGGATAGGGAAAATGTGGTACATATACACCATGGAATATTATGCAGCCATCAAAAACGATGAGTTCACGTCCTTTGTAGGGACATGGATGAACCTGGAAACCATTATTCTCAGCAAACTGACACAAGAGCAGAAAATCAAACACCGTATATTCTCGCTCATAGGCGGGTGTTGAACAATGAGAACACATGGACACAGGGAGGGGAGCACTACACACTGGGATCCGTTGGGGGGAAATGGGGGAGGGGCGGGGGGGTGGGGAGGTGGGAAAAGATAGCATGGGGAGAAATGACAGATACAGGTGAGGGGACGGAAGGAAGCAAAGCACACTGCCATGTGTGTACCTATGCAACAATCTTGCATGTTCGTCATATGTACCCCAAAACCTAAAATGCAATTAAAAAAATAAATAAATAAAAATAAAATATATTCTTTATACCTTCAAAAAAAAAATAAATAAATGCCAGATTTATTTTTATATTAAAAAAAAAAAAAACTGACCTATCAGGACATGAAAGACGTTTGTTGTTTTTTCCTGCTTAGCATCCAGTTTTTGTTTTTGTTTTTTTTTTTTTAAGAATTCATCTCTTCACCAAATTAATCATGCAATAGACCCCCACCCTTGCTGTTAGGATGGCCACATGACATAGGCTTAGCCAGACTAGAGCATTCCATCCAACTTGCTACAGTGACTTACCCCGGTTGGTGCTTGTGCCCCAACCCAGGTCCTTCTTAGCCAATGGGCATCACCTCCAGGTTATTGCTGCAACTACTACGAAAGAGATATTTTCTCCCTGGAGTTGCTGAGTTCAGAATATAAAGGCTGGGATGTGAAACCACCAGGTTGGAAGTTCTTGCCTGAGAAAAAAATCAACGTTTTGCAAAGAAAAGCTGAGACAACTCTTAGATCCAACCATACCTGATCTCCAAATGAACTTTTCATTTAAGTGAAATAAGTTTTCCCACCATGTTGAAGCCAATTAGTGGTTGGATTTCTGTCACTAACTCCCTAAACAATCAGAACAAATACCAAATTGGGAAAAAAATGTAAGTAAAAGACCCTAACAATAGTGATTAGCTGAGAGGATCTAGGAAGAGGTTCATGGAGACCTATCAATACTAAGTTGAGAGGTTGATCTGCATTCTTCTTATGTGTTTGCATAGCTGCTGGTAAACCACTGCTCATATTTTGAGACTCAGCCTATGTTTCTGTTAAAGCCAGAGACCAAGTATTCAGGAATTGGAAGGGATCGTATACATTTCTAAGACAAATTTAGTCTCCTACTGAACATAGTCTCTCTGAAAGCAGAAAGAGAAGAAAATATAATATCACTAAAATAGACCCACTCTGACTAAGGCCAACAACCTGAGAGAACTGAAAGTCAGCAACCTGGCAAGGTTTAAAATGAGAATATGCAAAATTTTTCCCATCAAAGTGAAGTTAGCGCAAGAAAATGAAAGGAAAACATAATCAAAGAGATGAGTGAAGCCTCACAGAGCCTTGAGCCCCACGTCTCTTTAAACTCCCCGTAAGTCTGGCATATCTAATTGAAGAAAAATGACAGTCAAGCCTCAGAAAAAGCCAACCCCGGAATGCAACCTGGGGGCAAAAGCGGTCTATTAGCTGTGACCTCTACCCCAGGAAATTGTTCTGAATGGCCCTGAAGAGGTCCAGAGAGAAGTCATTTAAGCTGAGGGCTAAGGGCATGAACAAATCATCAAGATCCATTACTCGAAGATGAAAATCCCTAGGCTGGGAGTAAATTCAAACTATCTCCAGCTTGGATTGTGGAGTTAACCAAATGCAAATAAACACTAAACTTCTACCGGGCAAACAAGAGACTGTGACCGCTGAACCCCCAATTAAAAATGGCCTGTTACCTTGGTAAAGCCCCCTGAAATATCATCCCTAACGACCAGCTTAGATGTGGTCACAAAGGACAAAAGCTAAGAAAGACCACTGTTGGCCAGAAACGGTGGCTCACGCCTGTAATCCCAGCACTTTGGGAGGCCGAAGTGGGTGGATTACGAGGTTAAGGGATCGAGACCATGGTGAAACCCCATCTCTACTAAAAAGCACAAAAATTAGCTGGGCATGGTGATGCGTGCCTGTGGTCCCAGCTACTCAGGAGGCTGAGGCAGAAGAATTGCTTGAAACCGGGAGGCAGAGGTTGCAGTAAGCCGGGATTGCGCCACTGCACTCCAGCCCGGTGCCTGGCAACAGAGCAAGACTCAAAAAAAAAAAAAAAAAAAGAACACTGTTGTGACCAGAATCTGGGGAGGCCACATGAGGAACACACACCTCCCACAGGGTAAGCAGTCCTGAATCTTCTGGCCAACAGGATATTCTCATGCGCTGTGGATAATGGCATAGGCCACCTCACCATGTGTGGGTTTCCCTTTTCCAGATGAGGTTAATTGCAGTTATCTGTCATTATATTTGTTGGAGAAAGTTAACTGTATCACACAGATAGTCGGATTTTGAGGGGCTATACCCAGTGCTGACTGAGAGCAATGCAAATTCCCAACACCTGACTTGTAGGACCCAGCCGTTATCAGTCTTCGAGCTTCCTTAAGGGAACTGGTTAAGTCACCAACTGGTGGGAACAAAGAATGTCCTAGTTAGCAAGGCCCAAGGTACTAGAGCAGATATTTTAATTTTTACCTTTCTCCTTTTCCCTCCAAATCACCCTCCCTGAGAAATGCATCCTGTGTCTAGCTGCACTTATCCATTCTTTGTCTTTGTCCTTCGACCAATCATTGGGTGTCTTTGTTGGCTCATTTTGTGTCTGTAATGCTGCTGTCAGCCTGCAGATGAAGATTCCATTCAGCCGACTCACCCAACCTCCAAAATCCTCTTCCCTTCTCCTTTTAATCCAAGGCAGACAAGGCTCCCCCTCACGCCAGAGAATGTACCTCTTATCTGTTTCTCTTATTCCTGGCTGCCTTATTCAGGACAGCTGACAGCTTTACAAAATAGCTTCTGTCTCTCACAGATTCCTCATCAAAGGAGCCTGGGGGGATTTGGGAGCCCTTTTCAGAATGAGAGAGTAAAGGAGAGCCTGACCCACGCAGAATACAGAGGGACAATGCACTTTGTCTGCTTGTTCTAACTGCTCATGAAGAACAAGATTGTTCAGGTTTTTTAATCTCCTAGGTCAGTTTAACCATCAAATCCCTCACAGAAAATGCATGATAGGTGTAGAATTCTGAAGTGTTCCTTTTTGCCATCAGCATTCACTTCATTGTCTTTTAATAACCTCCATAAAATCAATACCTATTAATAATAGATTGGTTTGGGGATGTGAAGACTAAAGGGAAAGTGTGGAGTCACATCTTACCCAAAGGTTAAGTTCTGAATGTATCACAAAGCTTACATGTTTTATAAATTTTAAGAGTCTAGTCAATTTAAAAAAATTACATCACCTTCTGAACAAAAACTTTGTCATTCCATTACCTCCAGAACAAGATGTAGTTCTTAAGCCCTCCATGAATTCCATCCTATCTTCCCACTACTCACCATCTTTCATTCCAGTTTGTGCCACATCTCAACCAGATAGGACATTCTTCCAAAATGGCTTTATTCATTCCCACCACTGTACCTTTGCTCTTGCCATTCCCTGTATCTACAGTGCTGTTCCCTCTTCATGTGCCGCTGAAATGCCATCCCCTCTTTAAAGCAGTGCTTTTCAAACCTCAACGTGCCTTCATATCTCATGAGGGTAGGGTCTAAGATGCTGCATTTTAAACAAGGCAAGCCATTGCTGCCCCTCCATAGCTGCTCTCTGAGGAGCTAGGCTTTAGAGCTCATTCCAAGGTCAGCTCTTCAGGGAAGCATCCTCTCACTGCCTCAGCTGTGCGGCATCTCCCCTCCCACACTTATTAGGCTTACCCCATGTAGCCATTCTCCTGACTTAACAGCTAGGCTTCAAAATAAAATTATGATGTGACACAATTATTCTCATAAGCTTAGTCGTATACTTCAATGTCATAACAAGGGCACATCATACTCGGAGAAATCACAACAGTGTCATAGTCAAAGTGGTTGTTGTTTAATGAGTGTAGATGATTAAGGCTAGACTGGATAAGCCAGTATCACTGCAGAGTATCTCCCTTAAAGGGGCATGTTTATAACAGACCCAGATCGGGTTTCATGGCAACCACCTGGACACTGGATAGAGCCGTGCTTAAGAGTGTGGATGGATGACCTGGGTTTGAAAACTGGCACAATCCTGTGCTAATGATAGGGCTTAGAACAATTCAACTAAATTCTCTAAGTCTCAGTTTTGTTCTCTTTTATAAAATAACAATAACAATACTACTTTTTAAAACTACTGTAAGATGTAAATGAGATGGTGTTTAAAGTATTTACCACTGTGCCTGTTGAATAATGAGTGCTCTGTAATAAACATGAACTTTTATTGTTGGCTGCAGCGACAGTTCTTTAAGGTTGCCATGAAAATTCTAGCACAGCTTTTAGATTCCTTTAATCATTGTAGGGCTGCTCTTGAACACTTCCACTGTGACTCTGCTACTCTCTGTAGGCTGAATAGTTACCACAAATACACCCTGTAAGGGTTAATAATGGCCAGTTATTGCCTTGTCCTTGTATGTTAAAGCTAAGCATATGTCAATTCCAACTCTAGAAACTGACATAAAAGATTTCTAACTACAAGTCTATAAGGTTACCACAGCAACCGCTAGATGTCATCTTTAGAATGTCCCTCTGCCTGCTCATCCTTTTTGTGTAGGAGCTATAAAGTATATACATTCACCCATCTACTAAATAACTGGCTCACATACAGTTTTAAGAGTAATCATAACCATTTATGCATCCATGTAACAACTGTAGCGTATTTTTTAAATGCACACAGAGACAAGACTTCCTCAATATTTAATTTCTATATTTTAAAATTTATCTGTTATTATATCCTTTTTCTTTAAAATTAGTGAATTGCAATTAAACTTGCTGGTATATATGTGTGTGTGTGTGTGTGTGTGTGTGTGTGTGTGTGTGTGTGTATTTAATGTAATAAAAACATTTGCAAATATTGTGTATCCTTCTTTGGTATGTTGCTTATTTTTTTCCTCTTAGTAAATTTTTTCATGTCATTTTAGCGGTTGCTTGGGATTCTACCCTATGCCTATACCATAATTTAACTATTCCTTTGCTGTTAAACACTGCATTTGTTGGGATTAGATCTGGCTATTTGTGACAGGAAATTTAAAATACAGTTGCTTAAACTAGACTGAAGTTTATATTTGTTTATGCAAAACAAGACTCCAGGATTGCATGGTGATTCCCACAGTGCCAGGACCCACAGAGTCCTGGTGTCTCATGGTTCCATCATCCTTAGAGTGTTGCCCATGTTTCAACATATATGCTTCAAGTCCAGCCATCATATTCACAATCCAGTAGGCTGGAAGGGAAAAGGTCAAAGAAAACCTCCCTACAAGGCACGTTCTTAGCAGTCACATGCAATATTTTGAATGACCACAAGTGAGCTGTAAAGAACGGTCAAGGTATGTAACGCGTTACTGGGCAACCATGTTCAACTACAAACCAGGATTCTTATCGTTAAGGAAGGAAAGATGGGAATGGAAGGAAAAAAACAGTCTCTGACATAGACATTGAACTTGTTTTCAATTTTTTGCTACTGTGAATAATGTTACATCCTCGTGCACACATCCATATACACGTCTCTAATAATTGCCTTGGGATAAATTCCCAGAAGGGGAATTGCTCAGTCCAAGAATATGCCAAGAGTTTTGATACATATTGCCAACTGGCTCTCCAGAAATATTGTACCAATTTCTACTCTCATTAGCAATGCAGGTTGGGGAGAGAAAATGCTGTTATAAGATTTAATTTAATTTGACTGTTCAAAGATTCCAAACCTCCTCCAAGGAAGATAAAGATCGCCACATCTTTGGAAAGCTAGTGATTGAGAAGATTTCAGAAAAAAAAAACTCAGTACCAACTGAAAAAGTCTTTTTCTATCTAATAGCATCAAAGGAAATGCAATTTAAGGCCTAGCAGCAGAAAGGACATTGTTAGCTTTGGTTATTGAAAATATTTTCAAGGGGATGCATAAGAAGAGAAACAGCATAGTATAGTGGAAAGGTCATTGAATTTAGTGCCAAAATATCTGAGTTTGAATCCCAGTTTCCACTTTAACTCTAGACAAGTTATTTAAAACCTCTCTGAGGCTGTTTTTCTTTCTTTCTTTCTTTCTTTCTTTTTTTTAAATTCCATTAAACTGGTAGTTAAACCATTTTCTTTAATATGAAGATGGGGTAGTTAATGCCTCTCTCTCCTGCCTTTGTGACATTTGAATTTGTTAACATGAAAAGATTTAATCATAGTTGTATTTGAGTTAAAAGTCCCATTCTTCTTAAATTTTATGATATTATTATTCAATATTTTATATTCCTCATAACTGACTGGAGATGAGAAATAATTCCTTTTTTTGTTCAGTAAGAGGGCTACTCAATGAAGCATTCCTGAAGGCTTTATTTTTCTTGCTGTTGTTTTGTTATTTTGATTGATAAAGAATGTTCATTTTTTAATCAACTTTTACATACAATAAAATGCATATATTTTAGGTGTACAGCTCAATGAGTTTTGACAAGGGTATACACCTGTATTTATTGCCACCACAGTTAGGCTGTAGATAGAATATTTCCATCATCCTAGAAAGCTCCTTCAGTGCCACTTAGTAGTCAGTCCCATTCCAAGCAACTCCTGATCTGAATCCTATCACTGCATGTTACTTCTAACAGTTTTTAAATTTTAAAGAATTCGAATCACACAACATGTTGTCTTTTGTGTTTTTCTTCTTTCACTCTGTATAGTATCTCCGAGATGCATTCACATTGTTCCATGTATTCATTTTTGTTTGCTTGCTGTTTGTTTTATTGTTGAGTAGCATTCTATCGTATGACTACACCATCTTATGTTTATTATTCACCTATGTAGACATTTAAATTGTTTACAGTTTTTGGCTCTTGAGAATAAAGCAGCCATGAACATTTGTGTACATATATTTTTGTGGTCATGTTATCTATCTTGAAGATGGGGGGTAAATACCTACAAGTACAATTGCCAGAGCATATAGTAATTGCATGCTTAATTGTATAACTGTCAAACTATTTTCCATCATGGTGTGCAATTTCACATTCCACCAGGAGTGTGTGAGGCTTCCAGTTGCTCCATATCCTCACTGGCATTTTCTATTTACAGTCTCAAATTTATAACATTCAGGTATGCATGAAGTGATATTTCTCCATGGTTTTAATTTTTATTTTCCTGATGAATAATGATGTTGAACATCTTTTCATGTCCTTATGGACCATTTCTATATTTTATTGGTACAGTGTTTGTTCAAATATTTTTTCTCTTGTAAGGAATTATCTTCTTAACATCTTATTAAAGTGCAAACAGTCTTTCTGTCCGTTGTGAAGTGCTAAGTCTCTTTCCATTTTTTAATGACTTGTTTGATTCTTATTGCTGACTTGTACAGGTTTGTTGTATATTCTGATCACAAGTTATTGGTCAGAAATATCCATTGTATTTTTTTCAGTGTATGATTGCCTTTAACAGTATACTTGAAGATTTTTATTTTGATGAAGTTCAAATTATCTTCTTTTATGTTGATGATTATTCCTTTTTGTATTCTATCTAGAAAATCTTTTTCTCTTCTAACTTGACACAGATTTTCTTCCACTTTGCTTTCTAGAAGTTTGATAGTTTTAGCTTTGACATTTAGATCTCTCATCCATTTTAATTTAATTTTTCTGTGTAGTAGAGAGTAGGGGTAAATATTTTTTCAAAAGGTTATCAAGTTTTTTCTGTATCATTTGTTTAGTTTAAAAAGGTGTCCCTTTTCTATTAAATTATCTTGCTGCCTTTGTCAAAATGGATTGATCATATATGCGTGGCTCTATTTCTGAATTCTGTTTTATCCCATTGATTATATGTCTGTCCTTCTGACAATTCTATACTTGATTCTAAGAGGACTGATTACTTTTGCACTTATAGTAAGATTTGAAACCAGATAGTATAAGTCCTTCACATTATTTCTCTTGTTTAAAATTACCTTGATTATTCCAGGTCTTTTGCATTTGTGTGCAAACATTAGAATCAGCTTCTTCATTTCTGCCAAAAAAAAAAAAAAAAAAGTCGGGATTGCATTGAATCTATATTTTAATTTAGAAAAAAAGTCAACAATATTGAGACTGTCAACCAATACACACGATATATCTCTTTATTTAGATTTTTTTAAAATTTCTCTCAGAGTTGTTTGTTGTTTTCAATACAAAAGACTTTTAGGTCTTGTTACATTTATTTAAAAGTATTTTGTGTTTTTTGACACTATACTAAACACTACTTTTTTAAAAATAATTGTTGCTAATATATGGACGTATTTTTTATTGGATTTATCCTGAGGCATTATTAAATTTATTCATTAATTCTAATTGGGCTTTTTGTTTGTATTTTGTAGACTTCTTGACTTTTCAAAATAGATAATAATGGCATTTGTGAACTGAGACAAACTCACTTCTTCCTTCTTATCTTTTTCCCTTTTATTCCTTCATCTTACTTTATTCCACTGGCTAGTACTTCCAGTATAGCACTGAATAAAAGGGGTGAGATCAGACATCCTTGCCCTGTTCCCAGTTTAAGAGAAAAGCATTCGATATTTCACTAATAACCATGATATTTGCTATAGATATATTGAATAAGCTGTTTATTGGTTTTAGAACATTCCTTTTTATTCTTAATTTGCTAACAGATTTTATCATATGTGGGTGTTAAATTTTGTCAATTTTTTGGTATTTATTGAGAGATTATCATATTATTATTCTTTTCTCTTTTGTTAGGGTGGTTAATTACATATATTAGTTTTCAAATGTTAAACTAGTCTTATATACCTAAGACCAGTCTGATTTGTGCATGACATCCTACCTTTTATATATTACTGGTTTTCATTTGCTAAATTTTTTAATTTTTGCATCTATGTTAATCAAAGATACTAGTTTATTAATTTTTCTTCTTGTGATGCCCTTGACAATTTAAGTACTGGATAGTAAATCTGAACTTATTAGCCTGCGGAAAGCCCTACTATTTCTCATTCCCACAACTTAGTATACTCAATCTCCAAATTCTGTCTCCCCTGCAAAGCTTGTCAAAGCTTGATTTTCTAGGCTTTATCAAGGTAGGTGCAGAGTAGGACCTACTGCAAGACATGATCCTTTATTCTAAAATGTGACCTTTCAGGTGCCTCAGATGAATGCCTGGGTCATTCACATGGTCTGGCTCTGTGTCCCCAAATGTTATCTTGAATTGTAATTCAAATTGCAATCTGAATTGTAATCCCCACACAAGTTGGGAGAAGAACCTTGTGGGAAGTAATTAGATTATGAGTGTGGTCTCCCCATGCTTTTCTCGTGCTAGTGAGTTCTCATGAGATCTGATGATTTTATAAGGGGCTTTTACCCTCTTTGCTCAGCACTGCTCCTTCCTGCTGCCACATGAAGAAGGACCTGTTTGCTTCCCCTTCCGCCATGATTGTAAGTTTCCTGAAGCCTCCCCAGCCATGCAGTACTGTGAGCCAATCAAGCCTCCTTCCTTTATAAATTACCCAGTCTCAGGTATGTCTGTATTAGCAGTGGAGAACAAACAAATACAGGTATTCATAAGAACTCTCTCCTCAGGCTGGGCCAGAGCTCCAGCCCCTTCCAGTGATGTTCTGTCTTGTGTCTCTGTTCTAACTATTAGCCCCACAGCAGCATGTCCTGTATGATCTTGCCCCACACCTATGCATCTCAGTCATCAGTCAAGAACTCATGGGAACTCCTATAAAGACATCTCTCTCCGTCTCTCATGACCCAGCACAATTCTTTCCTCCTCACTGTCCTATATGCAGCTACTCACCACCTGAGCAGCCCTGACCTCTTATCCTGCCTCTTCAGCTCAGCTGAACCACCATGTTTTGTGTGAAACTCCAGCTTCCTGTGCCACAGCTGGAAAATTAGTCACAGAGTGAGATTAACATTGAGAGAGTCTTTCCCTTCTCTTGGAAATTATACTGCTTATTTGATACTTAAAAACAGTTGCCTCATATATTTGTCCAGTTTTAGAGTGATTTATGACAAAAAGCAGAAGTCCTCAAGGCTTTGTTTTATATGAACTCTTTGACCTGTGGTTGCCAAAGGGAAGGTTTCAGAAGCTTTAGCACAATGATACAATTGGTTTTTTTTATTATATCAAAGTAGTGTTGAAAGCAGGAAGGTTGCAGGTTGTACATGGACATTTGGAAAAACATCTTTCATGTTTTTCAGTCATTTTTAGATCTTATCTTCTTACCTTTTCCCAAGAACTCTGTTTATTCTCATAGTATTCCATGAATATTTTTGCTGCTGAATCAACAAGAAAAGACCAGAACAGCTGTTCCTTGTCACATTCTGAAAGGGAAATGGAAGCAGGAAATTCCATCTGTATTTCTTTGCTGAGAGTGATTAGGACTCAACTAGTGAGTTTTTCCTGAAACTAAGTGTGCTTGACCAGAAAGATGAATAAGAAGGAGCTCTTTGGTCAATCTGGGAAGCAAGAGACCTGCTCATAGTAACTAGACAGAAATCCTTGATCCCAACTTCAGTTAGGAAAAGGGTGGAGGAGATCACCACCATCTTTCCTCACATAAACTTCCCCTTCAGCGTGTCCCTCCCCAACTTATAAATCCTTCTCTTTTTGCGTCAAGTATCTGTTGCAGTGAATCAAACCCCAATATTTAGTGGCTTAAGTAAACACTAAATAATTTGCTCTGATTCTGTGGGTCAGCAGTTTGGGCTGAGCTCATCTGGGTGGTATCTTTTCTGATGTCACCTGGGGTCACTCATGTTGCCATAGTCATCTGTCAGCTCAAATGGTGTTTGTTAGTCTAATCCTCACTCACAAGTCTGGTGGGTGGTGCTGGCTGTCAGTTGGGCCATATGTCACCGGGAGGCCAGAAGTCTTCTCCTAATAGTGGCTATGATCCAAAAGTAACAAAAGATAGAGTAAACACTAATGAGCAAGCATTTGTTGGGCCTCTGCTTGTGTCACATTTGCTAACATCCCATTATCACCAAAACCATGTGGGCTCACATGGCTGAGCCCAGAGTTAACGTGCGAGAGGATTAATAGAGGGTGCAGATACAAGGAGGTGTGATTCATTAATGTCATTATTATAATAATCTACCACATTTATTGGGCTATCCATTCATGTACCTAAGCCTTCATGCATTTGTGTCATCCTTCTGCTGCAATTTTTTAGTATTACAATGTTCTTCTTTAACAGAGGATGAAATAGTGTGTAAAATCAGGAAGATGGACTGGTGAATCCTAAGGTTTTTCTCCTTCAACAATTTGAGTCCAGGGTTCCATTCCCAAAAGTGTAGTTGATATTTACCTAACATGCACAGGGGCAGAGCTACTGGCTGTTTATAGCAAGCCTCCATTTTGATTGGTGAGTACTTATACTATAGGGTTGTTAGATATTTAGACTATCAACCCTGCCTAAATATGTTGGTTTCTTATAACACACTAATCCAAGTCTGATAAATACCCTACGCATAATTCACAGGCTCATGGGCTCTTTAACACTTTTCCAAACCCTTCATGTTACACATGAAGTAGCAGCCCAGGAAAATCAAGTGATTTGCTTTAATTTGGACATAGGACAAGAAAATGGGAAAAGGAAGCTTGGAATTTAGACCTTTCCATTGTTAAGACAATATGCTCTTAATAAGGCATCCCCATTGATTTTCATGAAATTCAGTCCTGCCGTTAGGCACTTGAGTCTCTCACACAGCTGTTTTACTTTATATATTTAAAATCTGCATTACAGTCAGATACTTTAAATGTAAGCTTTCCAAACTGATAAATAGAAGGCAGAAGATATTTCAGATTTCCTTCCTCTAGTCTTTTAAGAGTTTGATAGGAGCTCATTTTGTCACGGTAATCCTATCCTATGGCTTGGGAATGTGTGGGAATGAGGAAGGAGTGTTATTCTAAGGATGGATGCAAAAACTTATTTCTAAATTATCTCATTCATTATTTCATCCAGAGCATCCCTGAGCCCTGACTCCACCAAGTGATCCTGATACCAAGGAATTTCAGCACCTCCATCATTGCTTCAACATGACAGTCATCCTCAGAAATGTTTTCATTCTGATTTAGTTACCTACTAATATGTACCTCAGAACCACCTCAGCTTCAGCACTTTAGATTCTAGAACATTTTCCCCCAAAGCAATCACTTTTTTTTATTATTATACTTTAAGTTCCAGGGTACCTGTGCAGAACATGCAGGTTTGTTACATATGTATACATGTGCTATGGTGGTTTGCTGCATCCATCCCCCTGCCATCTACATTAGGTATTTTTCCTAATGCTATTCCTCCCCTATCCTCCTACCTTCTGCTATCCCTCCCCTAGCTCCCACCCCCCGACAGGCCCCAGTGTGTGATGTTCCCTTCCCAGTGTCCATGTGTTCTCATTGTTCAACACCCACTTATGAGAAGTAGGTTTGATCTGTCCTCCAAAAGAACATTCAAATTGTGTTCTATAGTAGGTTAAAGGGCAGGACACTGAAAATAGAACTGTCTTTTGCATCTTATAAAATCCAAGTGAGTCTTTTAGCACAAACAAAAGGATACCAGAAAAAGAAAACCTGTTCTGGTGTCAAAATACCAGCGACATTTGGGGCTGCTCAGACCAGGACCTTATGATTTCATGTGTTCTAGCCTACCCACAGATTTTACAGTTATACAGTCATTAGAACACTACACAACTACAGATCACTAGTAAGTCTATGCAAGAAGACATTAGAAATCCAAACTCATCTTCACCAAGTGAAGAAGAGTGTGCTAACAGGAGGAAATATAAACAGAGCATGGAGAGAAATATATAAGAAAGGTACTAACACACCAATTCAAACTCTTGTCAGATATCTCTTTAGAGCTCCTGTCAGCAGGAAGCCAATTACTTGAGAAAGAATGAAGTTTGTTTTATGAGCACAATATTACAAACGCAGCCCTTCATCCTAACATCAAGGAAACATTTTGCATTTCCAATAGAAGCCAGCAGTGTTTTGCAGCTGATGAGGTGGTAGTTTGTCTTGGAAGTTAAAGCTATGGTAGGGCTATGGGAGGAATAAATGAGCTCCTCAATTCCCTAAATTTAGCTCTTGTGATTGATCTATGACACTTAATTTGTGTTAACACGCTATGTTAGACTACGGTCCTCAGAGCACAATAACTAATGCCATAGCATAACTCTTGACCTCATGGGCTTCTTAAGGTCTCTAGTATGACAAACTTTTAATGTTTTTGGCATTAGAAGCTTATGATTGTCATCAGAGGGATGGAAGGAGAAGCATCAAGTATCGCCATCCATTTCATTACTTACTGGCATGATTACTATTATTTAATAATTAATATTTTCTACAAAGGAACAACCTTTTGTAAGTTTGCACATTAAAAAAAAAGTTTTCATTAAAAGACCATCTTTGTCCTTGTTCTGCATACAAAAATATCTAGTTTGTCTCCAATTCTTTTTTTATCAGGTTTTGTTTTTTTGAGTTTTGTTTTGGTCGGCTATTAAACCTATCTATGGAGTTATTAACGTCTGTTGTTTTCATTTCTAGAATTCCTTTTTGATTTTTTAAAAGTTTTTATTCTCTTAAATTCTCTCTTGCTTTTTATTTTTATCATATTTATGAAGTTTATGTAAGATAATTTCAACACTTGGATCTCCTCCAAGTCTGTTTTTACTGTTTTTCCTCCTGGTTTTCAGAAACATTAAGCTTTTCTCAAATTGCTTCAAATAGACTTTTTAGAAAGTACATTTTGTACAGATGGTTTTAGCTCACCATTCTACCAGTGCCCTGTTAACTTTTTATTAAATGACACACAAGATATATAAAAGTTTGAAAAGTCATTTGGGATTCTGGATAATGTCAACTTCTTCAAGACAGCATTTACTTTTACTTCTGACAGGGTAAGGAAAGATCATCTTACTCTGACTTGAGAATGAACTGATTTAAATCTGTGCTCAGCTTTGTGGGGCTGGTCTATTTCTAGTCCACTCTCACTCCTATGGAGTAGCAGATCCAAAGTCGTAGTTAAAACCCTTGAGGGTTTGCCAAGATCACCCTCCTTGAGCTGGCTCTGAATTCCAGTTTTTGTCCACTAGCCCATGAGACCACCAGGAGTTCTTTTGCCTTGAACTTTCAGCCATCAATTGCTGCTCAATTTCTCAACCTCTCTGCTGCTGCTCTGGAATTGGCAAATGCCTTAAAGGGAAAAGCATCCCTGAAAATCATATCCTCTATGCACTTCTCTTCTCTCCAAGACCTTGGGCACTCAAGTTTTAGTTACTTTGGTGGCTCTTTAATTGTTTCAAACAGACTTTTTAGAAAATATATTTTGTTTAGATGTTTTTAGTTCATGATTGCTAGGAACAGATAGCCCCCCAAAATGCTTCTAACAGTTTTAACATCCTATGCCAGCAGCAGAAGAAATTTGACAATTCCTATAAAATACTAGATGTCTTAGGTTTACTAAGGGGGCATTCATAGCTTCCTGGGTGAGATGGCTCCTATTTGGCCAAGCACAATTCTCAGCAGCACAGGAAAGCTGTGAGCTATTAGTAGCAACTGCTTATAGAAGCTGACAGATTGATGCATTAGGTGAAAAGGAGGCCTGGAAGGGCCTCCATAGCACTGAGTACAACAGATACTCTGATCATTTCAGTAACACAGCTGCTATGGGCTAAATGTGCCCTTCAAAATTCATATGTTGCTATTTAATCCCAATGTGATAGTATTAAGAAGTGAAGCCTTCAGGAGGTGATGGATGCTCTTATAAAAAGTGGTATGGGGGAGCTGTTCCTCCCTTTTTGTCCTTCTGTCAAGTGAGGACAGAGCATTCAAGGCATCATCCTAGAAGCAGAGACAGAGCCCTCACCAGACACTGAATCACCCAGTCCCTTGATCTTGGACCTCCCTGCATCTGGAAATATGATAAATAAATAAATTTTTGTTTTCTTTGTAAGTTACCCAGTCTCAAGTATTTTGTTATTGTAGCACAAGCAGACAAAGATAGCAGCTTTTTAGCTAGGTCATCCTTATTCCTTTGCCGGTCCCATTGCTAACTTCTTTTTCTTTCCTTCTTTCTCTTTCTTTCTTTTTTTTTTTTTTTTTTTTTTTGACAGAGTCTTGCTCTGTCACCCAGGCTGGAGTACAATGGCATGATCTCAGCTCACTGCAACCTCTGCCTCCCTGGTTCAAGCGATTCTCCTGCCTCAGCTTCCATAGCTGCAATTACAGTTGTGCACCACCATGCCCAGCTAATTTTTTGTATTTTTAGTAGAAATCGGGTTTCAACATGTTGGCCAGGCTGGTCTCAAACGCCTTACCTCAAGTGATCCACCCACCTTGGCCTCCCAAAATGCAGGGATTACAGGCATAAGCCCCCATGCCCAACCTGCTAACTTCTTTTTCTAGCTTCTAAAAAAGTGGGATGGAGTGGGGCTGAGGATGGGACTAGGAAGAAAAAACTCAACCCAAAACATACACACACAAACACAAACATCGCAAACATGCGTGCACACACATAGCATCTCCAACACCATTGCCAGACTACGCACCTCATTCCCTGCTCCAGCGGCATACACCATTCAGCCTATTGACGCCATCTTGTACTGACCATCAGATCTCTTAGGCAGCGGACTTTCAAGATACCTCTAAACTTGTCACAGTCTCCAGTTAGCCCATGAGAAAACCTCTGTCTCTTCAAAATCTGGATGTAT
Organism: Saimiri boliviensis; assembly: GCF_048565385.1. Lineage (NCBI taxonomy): Eukaryota > Metazoa > Chordata > Mammalia > Primates > Cebidae > Saimiri > Saimiri boliviensis. The sequence goes on from NC_133464.1 coordinate 57,101,794, forward strand.
ATGATGTTCTCACTGTGGCCTTCTTTCATTGCTCTACCTTCAAGGCTTCTCCACAAGCCTCTTGCTTTTAAGATTTTCCAAGCTATAGCCAGGGCGTGATCTCTAGGTCCAGACTCTAGAGGATACAGTTGACTTCTCTCTAGACTCTCTCTGCACTCTTGACTCTGCTCTCATGGTACTGCAAGAACAGATGGGATTCTATAGCTCAGTCAACAGCCAGGGAGAGATGTCAGGCTTCCCTTCTGACAAACACCATACTTTCTCTCAAGTCCTTTTACATGGCATAGAGTAGGAAGGAGCACTCCCTTGCTCTTAACCCAGGAGGAGGGAAGAGGATACAAAATTCTGATTCATTTGACTGCAAGGAACAAAAAAACTCACTACAATGGCTTGAAAAGAGGTTTGGTAGGTGAAGGACAGAGAGACAGATACTAATTCCTTTTAATTAGTCCCTATTTTAAAAGTGTTTCGATCTTAAACAATAATGGATGAAGTATTCCTATGCTTGTCCTTTATGCTGCCACCAGAACACAGGAATTTTGTACTTCTATTTAACATAAATTGCCATAAGATGCTATGAATTATTAATTACTTGATTCTGAAACATTATTTTTTTAAAAGCTAAATGTTTAACTTAACAGAATTTTTTTCTCCAGAGAGGAAGATTTTCAAGTTTAAAAAGGACACTTAGAATATAGGCTATTACTACACAGTTAGCATTCCCCTCCTACTGAGTAACAGAATCAGCATTAAGGTCTGACTTTTCAGATAATTTCATGTTAGCAACCACACTGGACAAAGCTTTCTTCCTTCTGCACTTTCATGGGCCATGAAATCAGAATAGTTTAAGTCACTATCACTATGTCTGAACTTCAGGAAGCCATATACAATGGATAGTCATGGAATACCCCTAGCTCATCCTCTTAATTAATTCTTTTCTAAGCATTTACTGAGTGTTTGACTCTGGGCTCAGTGCTGAGTTACAAAGCCAAAAGCCAAACAGGAGATGGGTCCCTTCTCTCAAGGAGCCTACAGACTAATGAGGGAACCAGAAAAATTAATCGATATTAATATGTGGCTGAACGATGATGGAGATATGTACAGGGTGCTATGGGAACCCAAAAGAGAGCAGCCACCATGTCTTGGGTGGTCAAGAGGGGCTTTCTTAAGCAAGTGATATTTGAGTTATCTTAAAAGACACGTAAGAATCAGCAAAATGATCCTCAGTTTTCTATCTTGGGTAATTGAGTAGATGTTGGTGGCACCAATGAAGACAGAAAATGTGTGAGCAGCAAGATTTAGAAGGAAAGATCATGAATTTAATCTTGAAATTGGTGGGTTTGTGCTATTGGCCCAAAAAAGCAAAGATGGCTGGTAAACGTTTAGATATGTAAGAATAAAACTCAGAGGAGGTTTAGGCTAGAAATACTGGTTTTAAAGTCATCAACATTTAGTAAGTATTGAAATACTTAGAGTGAAAAAATCATGAAGGGAGAACATATGGTAGTTTTACATCATATAGTTCATGAGTGTTTTTGAGACTCTGATGAAGAGAATGTGCTCTCCAGAAAAATGTAGGGCCAGACATGGTAGCTCATGCCTGAATCCCAACACTTTGGGAGGCCAAGGAAAGAGGATCACTTGAAGTCAGAAGTTCAAGACCAGCCTGGCCAACATGGCAAAACCCTGTCTCTACTAAAAATACAAAAATTAGCTGGGTGTGGTGGTGGGCACCTGTAATCCCAGCTACTTGAGAGGCTGAGGCATAAAAATTGCTTGAACCTGGGAGGCAGAAGTTGCAGTGAGCCGAGATCGTGCCACTGCACTCCAGCCTAGACAACAGAGGGAGACTCAGTCTCAAAAAATAATAATAGCAGGCCAGGCATGGTGGCTTACACCTGTAATCCCAGCACTTTGGGAGGCTGAGGTGGGCAGATCATTTCAGATCAGGAGTTTGAGACCCGCCTTGCCAACATGGTGAAACCCTGTCTCTACTAAAAGTATAAAAAACAAAAACAAAAACAAAATAGCAGGACATGGTAGTAGGTCCCTGTAATCCCAGCTACTCAAGAGGCTGAGGCGGGAGAGTCACTTGAGGTTGCAGTGAGCCGAGATGGGGTCACTGCATTCCAGTCTGGGCCACACAGCAAGACTATCTCAAAAAAAGAAAAAAAAAGTACACAGAGAGATTTTTTGCGTATACTTACAATGAGTACATAGGTTCCCTAAAGCTCATCCATGTATTCCATATTAAGAAAATACAATATTTAATAAGAAATAAAATGGATGGATGAGCAAAACTTCCTGAGCCACAGTTGAAGGTATTGATGTCTGAGACAGCATACAAGATAAAGTCATCCAAACAAAGGAAACTTGAAAAAGTGGCTTTTTCTAAACTACTTTGCTTACTCGAAACTATTAATCTACATACTACCTGCCTTTGGAACCAGCACAGTCTATAAAATGCTTTGCCACAAATATCCAAAACCAGAGGCAATTTTGAAATATACATGTGAAATGAAGCTGGATCTATTCATATTACAGCCCCAGAGAATATATATCAAGCTAAAAGTAATGAGTTCCAGTTTGTAAGGATTTTTACAGCTCAAAAGAAATTGGCTTTTCTGAAGCTTTCCTTTTCTCTAGGTTGCCAGAGCACTGTGCTTATGCTTCTACTATAAAACTATTTTCATTCCTTCTTGTTTATAAGTCAACATTTCCCCTTCAAAATGTTAGGATCCTTGTAGACAAGAACAGATTCTTATTTATCTTTGCCCATAATGCTATTCCCTCCACTTCCCCAATCCCCACACACCTAATACAGAGTCTTGCACATACATTTGATAAATATTTGTAGAACTAACCTGAATTGTCTACCCAATCACAGAATCTTTGTACAGTAGCAAAGAAGAAATCAAAAATGTGGAAGACAATGGAAGCCAGTGGCTCCAGACGCGTCTTGCCAGTTAGGGTCTGATGTCTCTCATTTCTGCAGCAATTGCCTAGAAGAAGCATCACCATAAATAATATCAATCAGTCCAGGGTCTGCACACCACATTTCCCATGTTTATATTACACTATGAAATTAAAGAAAACAGAGGAAAAAATATGAAGGGTCTCCAGAACCAAAAGGATAGAAAGAATTCTATTCTCACACCACATAGGAAAATTACTCCTAGACAGAAGGAGAGTATCATTTATGCAACACAACGGACAAAACAGGTGTTAGTACAAGAATAGATCATCTCAGGGGTCATAAACTGAATCCTTGTTCTACATAAATCAACACGATTCAAGAACACACATGCAGGAAACCACAATTTGGCATTGTTTGATGTATAACATTGTAACTAAGACTGGTACTACCTGACATCTTTAAGCATTTCACATGAGCCTGAAGGGAGGCTGTTTTCTGACTTCTGCAGATTTACAGTCCCACCTAGTATGAAACAGAACAGAATATGTTTGATGTTTTCAGAAAAACATTTGCTCTAGCCCCTTGTTGATACCTTCATTACCTAACTCCAAGAAATCTTCACTTGCTGTTTACAAACGTAGCACTTTTGCCTATACACAACAGGCTAAGTGTGTTGCCATATCAGACAACATGCTTTTGGGGGGTTTGTCTGCTTTGGTCTGCTTTTATTGACTTGCCCATTTTAAGAAATCTAAAGGGCACTTAAACCCCAATGATTCACAATTCAAAACATGGAAGAAAAAGCAAGTAGAGACCAATTTCGAACTAGCTTTGAAGTAAAGTGAGCATCTTCAAGTTACACAGCCTAGGATAAGCTCTGTCCAGAACCATAGGTTACCCAAACTATTTGCCTTTCCTATGGGAGTGAAGGATTTGTCCTTTTTCTGGCCTGTTACACAGAGGCTGAAGTAGCTTTGGGGAATATAAAGCATTATTTTGGCCTCTAATCTGCCCCCTCACCCCACTGCCTAAAACTTTCTAAACCAAGAAATTAGTTTGTCCTAGACAAAGAAGGCAGCATAATAAACTCAAGGCAGAAGAGAGTTGTTCTTTGTTAGGCTGGATGTCTTATATTTTTAGAGTGAGTGAAGTGCTTGATTCAGAAGACCTTGGAAGGCAATCAGGCACAGGAGAGAAGAGAAAATGGCAAGACTGGAATAGTGACTGAGAAAGGAGGAAAAATAATAAATAGGTCTTGAATTGTGACTACTTAGCTCTGAAAATGGAAATTCAGATGTTGGGTTGATTTTTATATGTCGAATACTTAACCTGGAATGTTTTCTAACTCCCCCCTATAATACTCTGTCACATGACAAATTCATATCTGTCACTCAGGCCTCAGCTCCTGTATCATTCCTTCTGTAAAGCTTCCATATTGCCATGAAAAGAACTCCTTTGTGTTATCATCTCACTTAATTAGGCTCTTTCTTAGAAAATACCTCCCCTACCACTCTGAGAGCACCTTGAGAGTCCTAGATTATATTCATCATTTTCTCCCCAGAACCTGTCATTATAGATGACCCAAAATTCTCTTAATAAATGACTGTTGAATACCTAACTGGCTAAGAAGAAAAAGAAAAGTTAAGTTTCCAGAGACTTAAGAAGACATCTAGTGGAGCTGCACTCACCACATGTCATGAAGACCCAGTCTGAAATTAGGAAAGCTCCCCAGAACACAGCCATTATGAAACCATCCTTGGATGTCACAACCTCTAAAAAGAGCTGGAATGGGGACATTTCAGAGAATGATTTTATAAGAAAAATAAAAAATAATAATCTTCCTTTTTGGTTCATTTTCCAAAAGGATTTTAGCAATAAACACATTTTTTCATGAGAAAACAATGAAAATATTTATTCTAAACTATCCCCATGTGATGTATAATGATATTCTAGGCAGAAATGTTCTACACCCACATCAGTTTTACAGATCACATGGGTAAAGAACTGAAGAATCTTCTCCCACTCAGAAATTGCTCAGTCCTGTTTATGAGCAGCCATTTAATGCTATTCTTAAAAAGACCAATTTAAAATGAATGCAGCATGGACTACTGCACAGATTACCATGGACACTGTCCAAATGTTGCCTCATAGTATGATAGAACCTAAAGCCTATTGAAAAGGGTCTATTTCTTTTCAATAAACTCCTTTTCAAAAGTACATTTAGGAATGTGCTGGGTTACTAGAATTACTCAACTGCTCTATAATTTTAATAACTTTCTCCAGAAGAGTCTCTCAATTCTCTGCAGGGCATCAGGAGGCCTATGATGATCTATATTATGAGCATTCTGAAGACACACGTTCACACACCCACACACCCACATACACTCACATATATATACATTCACTCCCCTTACGCACACTCACACATGTTCACATACATGTTCACCCATACATACTCTCTCTTCTCTCTCTCTCTCTCTCTCTCTCTCTCTCTGTGTGTGTCACATACACATACACAGACACACACACACACACACACACACACACACACACACACACACTCTTAACAAGCTGGGAGGCGGCTCAGTGAAGAGACCTCTTTTATAGAATACCTATTACCTGGCACTCAAATGATGAAATGGGGGTACCTGGTAAGCTTCAGCTCAGTCACCAGTCGTGACTGAGGATATTGTGATCATCATCTAGTAGCAATCCATGTTCTATAAATTGAAGTCTTGTTTGATACCAACACATACTACTGTACACATCCAAATGTCTGCTAACTATTAAGGATAACTGGCAGGTGTTATCAAAAATAATCTTGGTATTTTTAAATCTCAGAAAAGTATGCCATAATCACAAAATTGGGACTGTTTAAAGCAACACCTCTTAGGCCTTGAGTTTTCTCTGTATGGCTTCTCTAACTCCAGGGAACAAATAAAAACTTTGTGTTTCCCATGGATTTCACCTTAGCTATACTTGAAACTCCACTGCATCCCTACGGCAAGTGAATGAATGACTAGACGAATATGGCAAAACTCTCTAGTTCACAAGAACTTTATCCAGGATGAGTCAATATGTGGATGTTTTCCAGGTCATGTGGTCCTGTCCTTTGGAGAAACCAAGAGGAAATTAGAAGCATGCCCAAGGAAATTGGGCCTTTCCCAGGTGTGTCCATACTTAGACATGCATTTATCAGCATCTTTCTCTTCCAGGTGCTTGACTTCATTGTGGAAGCTTCCGTCATTTAGAAAAGAGACTGAAATCATGCACATTGCTTTCCACACAAATTATCTTTTTTCCTATCAATAGTGACATTGGAGAGAAATGACTCAGCTTGTACCTGTGAACAAAAAAGGAAGAGCTGAGCAATTGTCCAATGACACTAATCAGAGTAGCAGAAAATATGTATTATGCATAGCCTAGCTTTTTGCTTAGTTGAAATATTTTGACCAGAAAATCAGATCATTATTTCAGATTTACACCTCATTTGTCTTATGTAAGCATCATTTCACTTATACTAAAGATAAGAGAGTTAACTCAAAGTTTTTGTCTAATCATTTGTACTAAGTAAATGAAGTCCTAGACTAGATTTCCAACAGAGTTTGAATAGATAGATGGACAATTGTGTTACACAGAGGTTCTGCAGAGTTTACATGACACCCTTTAGCCAAGTGGATATTGAGGGAGATTGAATGAATAGGGAAATACTTATAGTATTCAAACTAAGAATAAGATCAGATTTGTAAAAGTGATAATATACATTCTGCATCTATTGCGTATGTATTACATGTACACATTACACATATATACAGATTAAAAGACACATACAAATCTATCTTTACAAAGTATCATGCCCCAATCATGCCTGCTATATTTTTAGTAGTTGAGGCATCTGCAAAGCTGCAACAAAAATTAAAGGAAACAAAAAGGCAACAAATAGGTCTTTGAAATCCATGCCAAACAAGAGCCCTTTTAGCTTGAACTAAGCCATGGTGTTCAATTTGTCTCTGCCCCCAGACGAAACAGTTTCCATTTGGAATACTGCATGAAGATGTTTTGCTTTTGTGGAGATAATTGGCTCTAAACAGTCCTGGTAATTAACAGCATCAGGTAGCTCAGGCAGCATTTGGTTGCCCGTTGCCTATTTATTTGTGAACAAATGGGAGGGTGTACGGGTGATGGGAACAGATGGGGAAGAGACGCAAGGGCTTCATTGGCACCTTGCATGGATGCCTCATGCTGCCTTTCTCCCTCTGGCATCATCATTAGTGCCTCTGGCTTCAGAGCCAGGTCTGAAGAGCCCGTGGGCAAGTGCAGATGCCACCAGCTGTGCTGGCTGCTTTTCTCTATATCCTGCTTTTTGCCCTCCACTCATGTGGCATAAAGAGGGAATTTCTGAGCTGATACCTTCAATCTCTGCACACTAGCTAAGGATTTTTTTAAAAATAACAACCCAGTAGGGCTGTAGTTAGAGGTTAATTGGGCACAAAGACAAAATGTGAAAAGACCCAGCTGTTCCTCTCAGGGAGGATTCCAAAGAGTTATTATAACTGATTGTTACCTTTCAATGACTCCAGTGTGGTGGCAGTACCAGGAACCAAGGTGGGATCAAAATCATGGGGAAAGAATGCCAAGATGAGATGCCTGTAAGAAGAAGGAGGGTGAAAGTGTAGGGGAGAAATCACAAAAAGTGACAAGTATAGAAAAGGAAATAAATTCAGAGAGCCATAATATAATTCTCTGGATAAACATAGAGTAGGTGATGTTTACTGAGCAATTACTATCTACCAGACACCATTGTAAGCAATTTTCAGGACACAACACTGTGAGATTGATATCAGAACTATCCTCATTTTACATATGAGAAAACATGTGCTTTAAAAATGGTTTTAAAAGTGGTTGAATGCCATGTATCTGTTAAGTATCAGACTGTGATTCAAACCAGAGAAGTCCCTTCTGAAGGCTCTCCTGGCAGTCTGGGAGCCTGGTATTCTGCTCTGGATCAGCTTCTGTGTAGCAGAATCATTTCTAGTGGGTTGCTGAATTTCAGCATCTATCTCTATAGACAAGAGCAGCCATTCCAAGCATAGCTGACCATCTCCTGTATTGGAATCACCTGACAAACTTAGTAAAAACATAGATTTCCTGGCCTTTTCTAAGTCTAATAAATCAGAATCTTTAAGGTGCTCAAAACTGCATTTGTAATTCCTCTGAGAATTTTTAAGTTCAATAAAGCTTAAGGATTGTTCAACCAGATGACCTCAAAGTATCTTCTGAATCAAAAATTGTAAGGCACTAGTGGTTGCTATGGCACCCAAGGAAAGCATTGCACTCAAATTTTGCTTATTTAAAAGAACACTCAAAATAGTAGCTCTCATTCAGCAGTTTTATACAGTATAAAGTGTTTTTACATACAAGAGGTGATTTTGATGACTTTCCTTTATTTCCAAAATTTAAACCCATCTTTGAAGGGTTTCTAAACATTGAGGAAATGAAACACCTCAGGTTTAGGACTATTCAAAAAATGTCCACAGCTGTGGCAGTATTTTTGAAATTAGACCAGTTGGTACAGTTTTAAAGGAATCAATACTCTTTTGGACATACGAGCACTTCCTAAAAAATAAATAAATAAAACTTGATTACCCTGATGACACCTCCCAAACAGCAAAATGTGTTCCACTGAGCCATCTGAAATTACTTTTTACTTGCAAAAACAGTGATCTCCTGTAGCTCAACCTAAAATATACGCATATGTTTGTGAATGTGTACCTTCAGGGGCTGGGTATAGGTCCCGTGACTACAGTATTTAAATATCAGTGTGCTTGTTCCTCATAATGCAATGCTGCTGTTAGTGCATTCTCAGTAAATGTTAAGTGATGATATTAATGATGAAATTTCCCACTCAACTTCCCAGACTGTGTCCTAAGTCCTTAGATCTTAATAAAAAGGTAAATCTTCACAACCACAGTAGACCAATAAACAATCAAACTAAGAATCTACTAACTTTTTTCTTCCCATCCATTCCCAAACATAATCCGGTACATGTGCCTCCAGACCACAAGAGCCACAGCATTTTCTCCGATGATACTGCATATGTGAATGTACTGTGTCTTTTGAAAGGCAGCTTATCATCCAGTGGATTTTGTAAACAGCATAATGTCTTCCCACTATTCAGACCATTTTCTTCCAACTAAATATTCGGTTGTTGCCACTAAAAATATATCAATAGGATAAAGAAATCTAAAAGTCAAAAATTAGGCAAAATGACATAGATTTTTACGGATGGAATGCTTCAAGAAACAATAAAGCGACTGGACTCACTCTGCCACATGAAATGTTTGTGCCTTTCTCCCCCTCTGCGACTTCCTCCTTGGTGCCCAACTCCAGGTGCCAGTGGGACTATTTGGCAGCAGAGAGCTCTAACTACAGCCTCTAGGAGCTCTCATTCAGAAGTAAAATTGTTGTCTTCCTCTGATCCTCAGATTATGGAGATGAGGAGATGAACGTACAGCCCTAAGATTCCTTACCGAGATAGCTTTTCACTCTTTTCAGTGAGAAAAGATCAAAAGGAAACTGGCTAATTAGCATACCAAAGGAGGCAAAACCCCTAGAGCTTTATCGTTGTTGCAATCCAATAATAAACACCCGAGTACAAAAAAGATTATTTGATAATGACACACAGAATTGAAAGCCTTTGAAACAGCAGCTTCTAGAAAAAAAAAAATTTTTGGAAGGGAAAATATCCATAATTATACAGAATAATGGCTACACGTTGGGGAGCGGCTCTCTAGTCCTGTGAGAGCTGCTTGCAGAACTACTTTGCCTAAGAACTGCGGTGCAGATTGCCTTTATCTGGGAAACTCAAAATGCCTACAAAAGGTTTTAAATCCCTTCCCTAGTAAACATTCTACCCTTTCATATTTCCAAAAATTAAACACAGAATTTGTGTCTTAAAAACAAGCATCCCCTGTTCCCAGACCAGCACCTAGCCAAAGGCTTGTGCTCAAAACCAAAGAAATTTGCAACTCTTTGAGACTAATTATCCTCTCTACAGTCTTTTCTGGTTTAGAAACTCTGGTACTCTCTGCAAATATGGACTTTTTTCAAGGGAGGAGAACAATGTAACTGTTTAATTATAAACATGTTACTCTAGGACATGTGCATAGGAATCTCCCAGGCCTATAGAGAGACAGCCTTAAAAGAAATTCAGACCCAGTGATATGGCTTGGCTGTGTCCCAGCCCAAATATCAGCTTGAATTGTATCTCCCAGAATTCCCATGAGTTAATGGGAGTAACCAAGGGGAGGTAATTGAATCATGGAGGCAGGGCTTTCTTGTGCTATTCTTGTAATAGTGAGTAAGTCTCACAAGATCAGATGGGTTTATCAGGAGTTTCCGCTTTTGCTTCTTCCTCATTTCTCTCTTGCCGCCACCGTATAAGAAGTGCCTTTTGCATCTCACCATGATTCTGAGGCCTCCCCAGTGATCTGGAAATGTAAATCCAATTAAATCTCTTTTTGTTCCCAGTTTTGGGTATGTCTTTATCAGCAATGTGAAAACGAACTAATAGAATACATTGGTACCAGAAGTGAGATGTTGCAGAAAAGATACCTGAAAATGTGAAAATGACTTTGAAACTGGGTAACAGGCAGAGGTTGGAACAGTTTGAAGGGCTCAGAAGAAGACAGGAAAATGTAAGAAAGTTTTGAACCTCCTAGAGACTTGTTGAATGGCTTTGACAAACATACTGACAGTGATAGGAACAACAAGGTCCAGGTTGAGGTGGTCTCAGATGGAGATGAGGAACTTGTTGGGAACTGGAGCAAAGGTGATTCTTGTTATGTTTTAACTAAGAGACTGGTGGCATTTTGCCCCTGCCCTAGAGATTTGTGGGACTTTAAATTTAAGAAACATGATTTAGGGTATCTAGTGGACGAAATTTCTAAGCAGCAAAGCATTCGAGAGATGACTCGGATGCTGTGAAAGGCATTCAGTTTTATAAGGGAAGCAGAGCATAAAAGTTTGGAAAATTTGCAGCCTGACAATGCAATAGAAAAGAAAAACCCATTTTCTGGGAAGAAATTCAAGCCAACTGCAGAAATTTGTATAAGTAGCAAGGAGCCTAATGTTAATCCCCAAGGCCCTGGGGAAAATGTCTCCAGGCCATGTCAGAGACCTTCAAGGCAGCCCCAGCCCCTCCCATCACAGATCCAGAGTCCCAGAATGAAAAAGTAGTTTCCTGGGCCAGGCCCAGGGTCCCTACGCTGTGTGCAGACTAAGGACTTGGTGTCCTGTGTCCCACCCACTCTAGCCATGGCTGAAAAGGGCCAACATACAGCTCAGGCTGTGGCTTCAGAGGGCAGAAGCCCCAAGCCTTGGCAGCTTCCACGTGGTGTTGAGCCTGCAGGTTCACAGAAGTCAAGAATTGAGGTTTGGGAACTGCTGCCTAGATTTCAGAAGATGTTTTGGATGCCCAGGCAACATTTTGCTGCAGGGGCAGGACCCTCATGGAAAACTTCTGCTAGAGCAGTGAGAAAGGGAAATACGGGGTCAGAACCCCCACACAGAGTCCCTAATGGGGCACTGCCTAGTGGAGCTGTGAGAAGAGGGCCGCTATCCTCCAGACCCCAGAATGGTAGATCCACTGACAGCTTGCATTGTGCACCTGGAAACGCCTCCAACCCTCAACACCAGCTGGTGAAGACAGCCAGGAAGGAGGCTATACCCAGCAAAGCCACTGTGACAGAGCTGTCCAAGACTATGGGAACCCACTTCTTATATCATTGTGACCTGGTTGTTAGACTTGGCATCAAAGGAGATCATTTTGGAGCTTTAAAATTTGACTGCCCTGCTGGATTTTGGACTTGCATGGAGCCTGTAGCCCTTTCTTTTGGCCAGTTTCTCCCATTTGAAAAGGGCTGTATTTACCCAATACTTGTACCCCTGTTGTATCTAGGAACTAGCTAGCTTACTTTTGATTTTATGGGCTCATAAGCGAAAGGGACTTGCCTTGTCTTGGATGAGACTCTGGACTATGAACTTTTAGGTTAATGCTGAAATGAGTTAAGACTTTGGGGGACTGTTGGGAAGGCATAATTGGTTTTGAAATGTGAGGACATGACATTTGGAGGGGCCAGGGGCAGAATGATACGGTTTGGCTGTGTCCCCACCCAAATCTCAACTTTAATTGTATCTTCCAGAATTTCCACGTGTTATAGGAGGGACCCAGGAGGAGGTAATTGAATCGTGGGGGGCCGTCTTTCACATGCTATTCTCGTGATAGTGAATAAGTCTCACAAGACCTGATGGATTTATCAGGAGTTTCTGTTTTTGCCTCTTCCTCATTTTTCTCTTGCCACCACTGCATAGGAAGTGCCTTTCACCTTTTGCCATGACTCTGAGGCCTCCCCAACCACGTGGAACTGGAAGTCCAATTAAACCTTTTTTGTTCCTGGTTTGGGGTATGTGTTTATCAGCAGCATGAAAATGAGCTAACACACCCTTACTCTTTGGGTTAATATTGTGGTGCTTATCTTCAAACATTGAGGGGACAATTATGACCAACCATCAGAATGGATTTGCCGCAAGACACTGAGTTTGACTAAGTTGTGAACCCTCCAGTCTCTTTCTCCAAGACACGTGTGGACCACAGTGTTCAACATGGGGCAATAGGTAACATTGGACAGGTGATCAAGCCTTGCTTCCCCCCGTGAAGCTGACCCTCATCTAAATCAACTCCAGGACCTCACTAGGACAGGAGATAATGGAACTGAATTGACAGTTACAGGGTGTTGCTAACAGAATTTCTACATGGAAGAACAGGGATTGCCCCTCAGCCAAGTTCAAGTTTAAAATACCTACTGGGGCCAGGCATGGTGGCTCATACCTGTAATCACAGCACTTTCCAAGGCTGAGGTGGGTGGATCACTTGAGGTCAGGAGTTTAAGTCCAGCCTGGCCAACATGGTGAAACCCCATCTCTATTAAAAATACAAAAAAAATTATTCAGGCATGGTGGTGGGTGCCTGTACTTGCAGCTACTCAGGAGACTGAGGCAGGAGAATCACTTGAACCAGGGAGGTGGAGGTTGCAGTGACTGAGATTGCTCCACTGCACTCCATCCTGGGTGACAAAGTGAGACTGCCTCAAAACAATTAAAATATTTATTAAAAACAAACAAATAAGTAAAGCTCTCATTTTTCATGGAGATCAACCAGGTTATTATAATCGACTTTCTAGAGATTCCAGGCTCTAAGTCCTTTGCATTAAAAAGCTCAGAGGTCCAAGTTATTAGTAATATAATATTCTATCCTGTTTCTAATCAAATAATTGTTAAAGAGTTAAATGGTAATATATCTCTTTACAATCTGTATTCAAATGAAAAACATCATCTCCTATTTTATAGATTTATTTTTTTTAACAATAAGTGGATAAGAAGTATGTCTTTGACTGAACAGTGAGTGGACTACTTTTCTCTCTGGTTCCTTTTAGATTGGATAAGAGCACTTAGGATCTTATTTTGTTCATTTCATACAGAATTTCATTGTTGTTGTTCCTCTTTAAAAATGTCCATTCGCAATGAAGTAAGCCCCAAATCAGAATCTTAGAAAATGTGTCTACAGGAGTAAAATAAATGCCATTTACCTACCACTCCAAAGTATTCATTAGACTTAGCTATTTGCCCGCTAAGTACTAGAGGAGCCCATGGTGATTAGCTGCACTAATTGGAATTTCAAGTGGTGCTGATAACCACACAAAGATAATAGGATTATACCTTTCCTCCCAGAAAAAAGAAGTAGCTTTGTCATAACTGTTTAGATTATGGTTTTAAGCTGTTTCACACCTAACTACCCCCAAAGAAAAAGAACATTTTTTGATCCTATTTTTATTCCCATAAGAAAGAAAAAGAAAATTCTTCCAGGTAGCAGTAAATGTACAAAGGAATGTCCCTCCCTGTCTGGGTTTCAAGTTGCTCTCAAAGAAGCACAGAAAAGCAATTTTACTTGCCCACCAAAAGGAACTCAAGCTGAGTCAGAAAGTCAGAGAGACCTACTCCTCCCTGCAGGAACATATTTTTGTTTTGGTTTGCAGAAACTCTCAGAAATTATGAACACCTTCATCCCCAATATGGTCAGAACTGTAAATATAATTCATCTTTGGGAAGGCTGGGCAGATGTTACTATCCACATTTTATACTTTAAGATAAACTATCACTGAAGATTGCCTGCAATGGCTCACTCCTGTAATCCAAGCACTTTGGGAGGCCAAGACGGGAGGATCATGTGAGCCCAGGAGTTTGAAACCAGCCTGGGCAACATAGTGAGACCTCAGTTTTACAAAAGAAAAAAAAATTAGACAGGCATGGTGGCACATGCCTGTAGTCCCAGCTACTCAGAAGGCTGAAGTGGGAAGATCGCTTTAGCACAGGACATGGAGGCTGTGATGAGCTGTGATTGTGCCACTGCACTCCAGCCTGTGTAAGAGACTGAGACCCTGTCTCAAAACAACAACAAAAACAAAGGAACTATTATCGAAGAGATTAAGTGAGCTTTTCCTATTCTTCTCTTCATTTGAGATCATTCCACATTTACAGAAATGTATTTGTTTCCACACCCAACAGGTCCCATAGGTAGCAAGAGGCAGAGCCTGGCTGCCGCAGCTTCTGGCCACCTCCTCCCTGGGAACAGACTCAAGGGCATCCCCCTCAGCCCAGCTGTCTTCCTTGGGTCCTGACACCTCACTTAATCCTCACAGATAAAAATCCCAGGCTGGCATGGTTGCTCACACCTGTAATCCCAGTACTTTGGGAGGCCAAGGCAGGCAAATCATGAGGTCAAGAGATTGAAACCATCCTGGCCAACATGGTGAAACCCTGTCTCTACCAAAAATACAATAATTAGCTGGGTGTGGTGGTGCACACCTGTAGTCCCAGGTATTCAGGAGGCTGAGGCAAGAGAATCACTTGAACCCAGGAGGTGGAGGTTGCACCACTGCACTCCAGCCTGGCAACAGAGTCAAAAAAAAAAATAATAATAATAATAATAATAATAATCCCAATGCAGGTAAAGAGCTGAAACCCCACCAGACCCATACTCCCCACCAGGTAAAGAGCTGAAACCCCACCAGGGGATCTTGTGATCCCCTCTGATGTCCGGACCAGCTGCAGCAGACTATATTATAAACAATTATAAAAGAAAATGGTACCAGAGAAAAAGGGAGTGGTCAGAAATCTTTTTCTTCGGATGTCAGATACACAGAAGAGATAACATAGATTTATTTCAAGTAAATATGAAAAGCAAATGCTGGTCACAAAGTTACTTACACTTGCTGTCAAACATCTGGTGGCCACAAAGTACAGATTTTACTATGTGGCTAATTAGGTTCCTTCAGATCCTTGAGGAGCCAGAAGATGTCTTCTTAAGTAAGGGTATAAAGCTAGACCTACACTGCAAACCTCTCTGTCCTGAGAATAAATTGGAAATTTTAATTGCACTGGTTCTATCCACACTTAAAAGCATGCCTTGTCCAGCACAAGGGCCTGGTCACATGGAGCATCCCAGGAGGAGAGACAGAAGCCACATGGAGTTGCCATGACAACTTAAGGAAGTCTGAAAGGCCAGTTTACCACCACATATCTTCCTCATATGCCCAGTCATAATTTTAGACATTCTTTAGGTTAGCTTGTTTCACCTATAGAAAAAATATCTGTCCAAATGTTACCATTTTTATCAGAGAAAACAATGATGAGCCAATATCGCATTACTGGGGAAAAAAAAAAAAAACTTGGGAAAATTTAGTCAAGACCAAGACCCTGGGGAAATCAAAGAAGAAGGTAGAGATGTATATGTATTAGTGTAAAGAAAAGCAGGAAAACTATGGATAGTTTCTGAGGCCTGTTCTGGAATAAATCAAGCAAAGGACAAAGGCTTCCTAGGAAAAATATAAAACAGTAGACCTCAGTGACCAGATTTCCAAAAGTGGAGAAAAGTTTGCCAACAGGTGAAGTGAGGTGAGCCAAAGACAAGATCTGTTTGCTTTGAAATTTTCCCTTGGGTTATCCAATAACCAAAATAGGTTTTCTGGTTAATATATTTTTTAGGATAAATAACAAGTAAGTTTCTTACCAGACAGTTTAAGTATCATGGGAAAAAAATGTATTTACTTCTGCACCCAAGAGCCAAATAATATGTACATGGATAGAAGGAAGGAAGGAAGGAAGGAAGAAAGGAAGGAAGGAAGGAAGGGAGGGAGGGAAGTACAGAGGGAGGGAGGGAGGGAGGGATGAAGGAAGGAAGGTGAGGAGGCAGAGGGCAGGGAGAAAAGAAAGGAAAGAAAGGCAATTTTGATTGTAATCTTTCTATGAAAACTGAATATTTGGCAATTGAGAAATTTTAATAACTGCAATTGTGACTTTACAGTGCTGAAAATGATGATCCAGAAAATACAGGGGACTAAATTAAATGTGTACTTATTGCCCTAAGGATATAATTTAAGAGAGATTTTTATTTGAGTTTTTGCATTAGTGAAGAATGGAAGGGCAGTGATAAACCAGCTATCAGACACTGAAGAAAAGAGAACTTGAATCATGTACCGGCAGAACACTTGGTAAAACAGTCCCTGAAGTAATTTGGAAGTCGGAAATTGATATCCAAAGTGGAGTACTGCTACAACAAAAAGCTAAACACGAGGGATTTGGAATTATGCAATAGGTGGAGAACTGATCAGTCTCAAGAAGACATTTAATATTAGTTAGAAAAGCAGAGAGGAAATTGCTTTCTGGAAGTTAAAGAAAAGAAAACACAAGTTATAGATGGGTAGATTCATTAGCAAAACTGTTACCAACAATAATGTGCAAAATAGATAAGATACCTAATTAACTTGTGGATCCAACTATAAAGATACCCATGCAGAATGTTTAAAGTAGCATCTTGCATCTTTTAGCTGTATTTAGTTGCCTAAGTTATGGGAAGTGTAAGATGAGTAAAGAATTAGCTATTCTGTTTTAAAGAAAAATTTGAAGAAAATGCAAAGGCTTTGGGGTTCAAAAATAAATTCTCATCCCCAGTGTTCATTAGAGAAATATTCTCAAAGTAAACAACTGCTTCACATCAAATACAGGACACTACCAATAAAATAGGGCCTCAAAGTAAAGATCAAATCAATAATACTGTTTGTGAGATCTCAGAAAGATTTAGGACTCTGACCTATAAACTTCCTTGGATAGAAAAAGGGCTTCTAAGAATCCTTACAACTTGCCTCAAACTCAGCTAGGAAAAAAAAAATCTTCTAAAAATAGTAAGAATATTGTCCCATAGCACCCTGAATTCAGGCAAAATTAGAAAGGGGTTGGCTTCAAAGAGTTTTATGGGTATAACTTTTGTCTAATGAAGTTAACCCCTAATAAGATACATAAGAAACCCACAAAGTTTTAAAGAAAATTGTACTAGCACAACATTGCCAGATTGAACAGAGGCATTTCAAAATAAAAAGAAGCCTCTGTACTCTCAACCTTCTATAAGCAGAATGAAGACTGAAAGTCATTCAGTTGTAATAATGAATCACTTCCAGATATAATGAGCCATAATGAATCACTTCCAGATATCAGCACTAGGCCCTAAGATCTGAAAATATGTACCCAGTTAGATTGCAGATTGCTACAGATTGGTAACTGCTATACTTCCCCCAATTTCCCCTTTTTGAATGGAACCTTTTATTGCCATTTTTCAGTCCTTGCTTCACCATTATATGTTGATGGTTATGGGCAGGAGGGGG
This sequence comes from Saimiri boliviensis, assembly GCF_048565385.1. Lineage (NCBI taxonomy): Eukaryota > Metazoa > Chordata > Mammalia > Primates > Cebidae > Saimiri > Saimiri boliviensis. The sequence goes on from NC_133464.1 coordinate 57,119,485, forward strand.
AATGTAACTTTTCTCTTCATCTCTTCAGTTCACAGGTATTCTGATCAAAAGTGATTATACCTAAGAAGCTTCATCCTTCACCTGGATCTGATTTAGATGATGAGATTACAGACTTCAAGTTCAAATCTCATGCTGTAATAGAATGAGATTATGAGCATCTCAGCAAAAGCAGAGTGTATTGCAGGAGGAATGAGAATTATTAGAGGCCAGATGTTTGACAGTGAAAAAAAGATATTTTGGTAGCTCTCAATGAACCATTTCTCTTATCATGCCCTTGTGTAGTTCTCTGCCAGGTTGACTCCAGTGATGACTATGTGACTACCTTTAGTATATAGGGCATTAGCAAGTGTGATGCAAACAAAGGATAGGCACCTGAGTGTATTTTCCTGGAATTCTCCATCTTGAAACCCAGCTGCCATACTATGAGGAAGCCTAAGCTAGCCATTCAGAGTAGATACATGGAGATAGAGACACTCAGATAGCCATTACACTTTATATATTCAACTGAGTCAATAGTCATGTGAATAAAAAAGACATTCTGGATATGGAGCACAGTCCAACAGATAGGGAGCACAGATGAGGTTTTCCCACCGAGTCTTACTCAAATCAGAGAATTGTGAGTAAATATAAAATTGCTATTGTTTTAAGACACTAAGTTTCAGGGTGGTTTATTCTACAGCAATAGAGAACGGAAATAGTGTGTGTGTTCCCATTTTTTAGAAATTTTTTCTTTTCTTAAATATTTTGTGTGAGTTAATTTTCCCATGACTAATTTTCTAATAGAAGACTAGGATTTTTAGAACATACTGGCACTGAGATCACAGGAAAGTTATTTCGTGCCGTATTATCCTGTTCTACTTTCTTTATGGCATTTACAATTCTTTGCAAATATCTCATTTATTTGGTCACTCCTTTTTTTCTCCTTGTTCTATACAGAAATGTAGCCTCTACTATGTCTTTTTCACTGTTGGATCCCAGTATCTACAATACTGCCTGGCACATAGTAAGGGCTCAGTAAATACTGTACAAAACACAATGCTAATCTAGGATACTTTTCTAGGGAAAAAGAAAGAGTGTCTGAGACTGACATTTCAAGTTTCTGGCTTGCTTAATGCTAAGATGAAATTTTCTACGGTACTTTGCTCCAAAATGGAGAATGACCAGTTTAACGAACTGCCTGGACTTGTAGGAAGTTTTGCCTCAGCAAGAAATAAACTTTGTTGTACTAAGTCACTGAGAATTTGGAGTTGTTTGATCCTGAAGCACAACCTAACTTATCCTGACCAACATAGTGCTGAACAGTGAAAAAGACATACTAGAGGCTACATTTCTGTACAGAACAAGGAGAAAAAAAGGAGTGACCATATTAACAGTGAGTTTATATGCTTTTTGAACTCTGTAACTATAAAGTCTGGGCAGCCATTTATGGATCCAACGATAATTTATTGAATATCAATCATGTTCAAGGTACGGTGCTAGGTCAAGAAACAGAAACAAAGATGGATTAGATACTGCCTTCAAGGAATTTATAGTTTGATAAGAGAAATAAATTGTGCACATAATAAACTGCAGTACCAGGTAGAAAATAATGAATGTCATAGGTACAAGCAAAGTGATATAGAAATTTACCTGAGATGGATATGATAAACGTGTCTTAGCTCAGGCTCTTCTTAGTATGACAATTTTTGAAAGTGAGAAGAATAACTTCCTGTTTATATATGTCATAGTGCAAAGAGTCTACCTGTTAAGCTTTCTGTTTCCCACATTTGCATTTCTCTGTCCACCCTCGCTCTAGGCTGTTATGGGTCAAACTGTGTTGCCCACAAATTTATATGTTGAAGTCCTAACCCCAAGTACTTCAGAATGTGACCTTATTTAGAGATAGGGTCTTACAAAGATAATCAAGTTGAAACGAGATTATTAGAGTTTGCCTTAATCTGATATGACTGGTGTCCCAATAAAAGGGGAATTCTGGAGACAGACATACCCACAGAAAAAAACAGCAAGTGAGCATCAAGGCAGAGATCAAGGTGATATATCTACAAGCCAAGAAATAGCAGCAAGATTGCCAGCAAACCACCAGAAGTTAGGGGAGAGTCATGGAACAGATTCTTCTTCACGTCTTAAGAAAAAAAACAACCCTGTCAACACCTTTATTTTGTACTTGCGGCCTCCAGAACTGTGAGACAATAAATTTCTGTTGTTGGAGCCACCTTATTTGCGGTACTCTGTTACAGAAACATTAGCAAACTAATACAAGCCTTAAAAAGATGTATGAGATAGGGAAAGAAAGAAGAGCCTGTGACTAGCCAACTCTTTGTTCCAGTTCTCTTTCCTCTTGCAGGCAACAAATGAGTTGATTGGAAAATGGTGGAAAGTAACCAAAAGTTTCTGGCTATTGTCTCACGTGGCGGAAGAAAGAAAGAAGGAAACAACCTAGGAGAAGTGGTGGTCCTTAGCTGGTTTTTCAGAACATTTGATTGGGCTCCTGGAAAGAGAGCAGAGAGGAAGAGACAGGGAGAGAGAGAGAGAGAGAGAGAGAGAGAGAGAGAGAGAGAGAGCGTGTGTGTGTGTGTGTGTGTTGGGGGTGGGGGGTGTGTGTGTGCGCACGTGTGTGTGCACGTGTGTGCCTGTGTGTGCGTGTGTGTGTGTGTGTGTTGGGGTGGGGGGGTGGTGTGTGTGCGCGTGTGTGTGCACGTGCATGCGTGTGTGTGTGCGTGTGCGTGTGTGTGCGCGCGTGCGTGTGTGTGTGTTGGGGGTGGGGGTGTGTGGAGGTTATTCTCCCTATTTGCCTTCTTTCTTTCTTCAGTGAATGTGGTTTAAACATGATTTTGATTTTTTTACCCACAAGATCTAATATCACAGAAATTTGAAATTTGAAAATGCTTTAAGATCTTCAACGCTTGTGTTTGAAATTTTCTCGAGTTTATGTGGGTGTGTATAGCATTAGAATGATTTGCTTCATATCACTGCAAATGCATTTCTAACTCATTGACTCTCTGAGCCTTGCACACCCCAACACAGAGCACTCCCTTTGGATACATTTTTCACTTTTGGGCTCTCATGTTCTTTTCTGTGTATCAGATGTTAAATAAGGTAATGACATTAGCTTTTAACATGGTTTTCACAAGTGGTTCTGAAGGCAATTCCAGATGAGGGGAACCAAAATATTTGGAGTGATGACCGAGCTCTCACAGCACAGACTCTATAGTCTCCCCTAGTTACCCCTTTAAAATGCAAGTCTTTTTAGATTACCTACGTTCTGTTATTTTTAAATCTCACTAGTTTGTAGTCCTCGCTAAGATTCTTTTGGGTTTTCTTGTTGTTGTTGTTGTTGTTGTTGCTGGGGTTTTTTGTTTGTTTGTTTTGAGACAGAATCTTGCTTCATTACCCAGGTTGGGGTGCAGTGGTGAAATCATGGCTCACTGACGCCTCAATTTCCTGAGGCTCAAGTGATCCTCCCACCACAGCCTCCCCAGTAGCTGGGACTACAGAGGCATGCCACCATGCGTGGCCCCAGATCAGATTCTAAATATATATTTTGCTTCTTTTTAAGGCAAGCCAGCCATTGCCAACATAGAGTAACATAACGCACATTGCTTTGCTAGGTACCTTACAGAACAGATAAATGACACAATGCCTGCCCTCAAGGGAGGATAAAAAGAATAACGAAAGAGGTGTTTTTTCCATAAATGCATAGATTAACATTTGACTTCACAAAAATACTCATGTGAAGAACATACTTTCCCTTGAAGTTAAGAAAGTTTATGCTAGATCTAACAGTACAGGGAAAAGGAAAAAGGTCTTGGGCTAATAATAGTAATTAGCACGGATGTTGGTACTTTCTGTGTTCAAAGCATTTTGAGGATCATTATTTTTCCCAATGTTCTTGTCAAGTTTATAAGGCTTTAGACTGTTCTGATGTTCTCTCCAGTACAATGCCATATTGTTGGGAAAAGTAGTAAAGGAGAAAGGACTTACAGAGTTCCTACGTAAGTTGGTTATGAGCAACACATAGACAAGGAACAACAAATTGCCGAGGCTGCAGGAGGCCTCTGAGGAGGAAGGCCTCTCCATGCCCCAAGTTCCACTGCAGAGGGACCTAGGCTCTGTTACCATAAACATTGTGCTCAAGGACGTAGAATCCCTTCATAGCACTATGACGTAGCCAGACTTGCAGGCTCCTTGTAAGGTCCACGTTTCACCAGCTGTACATAGATAATAAACTAAAGATAACCACATGTTCTTGTTTTGTGGAACTCCCAAACTGAGACTGTTATCAGTCCTTAGGATGACACACCAGTTCCGGCTCACTGATTCTCCCCACCGTCACTCCACCCCTCTCCCGTGAATCAAAGTGATTGTGACCAATAATCAGTGTGGATGATCAGAGTTCAGGGCCTTCACTGTCTCTCCTCCAAAGTAATGGGTGATGGCCCCTGGTCCCACTATCTCTCTTAATCTGTCTTTTTCTCATTCCTTTGTCACCACTAAACACAGGGTACCCAGAGGTAATGTAGGGCTGGTTCCCTACACATATAATATGGGAACACTCATTTGATTTTTGCATACAAATTCTACTGGAGTTCTGATTAGTCCACATGGTGTCTGATAACCAGTAAACTCACCAACTTTGGTGGGAAGAACAGATGGTACTTCCCGGATCCTTATTTTAAAGAGCCATTCAAAATTCAAGAGTCTGATCAAAGAATGGATCATCACTTTAAGTGCCCAAATATATTTTGTCAAAATGACCAAATTTTACATTTTTCTTCATTTAAATCATGAGCTCCTCAAGGACAAGAACTGTGTGTTTTTCATGTTTGTTCCAAGGATCACCTGGGTGTGTGTTGGCTCAGAATGATGCTTAGTCAGCATGTGTTGAACAATAAAAATGAATTCTTTATTAATAAGTTCTTATTAAACTGTGAAGAATAAATAGCATGTGGTATCTGTCCTTCCCTCTAGGAATTAGTATAAAAGAGAAAGCAGGACTTATATACAGGAAGCAACTAGACACAAAATACAAGATACAACTAAGTGCTATAATGTGTGGTTCAAGAAATGAGAGCTAAAAAAAAATATACTTGTTTTGTTTAGTTTTGCTTTTGTTTTTTTTTTTTATTTCTCAGCCCATCAGCTCCACCCCCTTCCTTTGGGTATATGTGTATATATAGAAAAGCGTGAGCCAGCTTTTGGCCTGCAATAAAATGTAACAGCATGTAAAAATATTATATTTTCTACTCTGTTTAAAATAGAAAGTTCATTCACTTGGAAATTATGTACACTTTTTAAGTTTTTTTCTGTACGAAACAACAACAAAACTCCATACAGAAACACACCCACACAAATACACTAATCTGTAATGGTGATCTTTATTTAAATTACAGTTTCAGTGCATACCTGTAATCCCAGCTACTCTAGAAGTTGATGGGAGGATCCCTTAAGCCCAGGAGTTCAAGTCCAGCCTGGGCAAGATAGTGAAATCCCACCTGTAAATTTTTTTTGAAATTAAATTACAACTTCCCATATTATTTTTTTAAAGTACTACAGGCCTAAGCTTTAATGAAAATTCATTAGATTTTTATGAATTTGAAGGAAGTTTATTTCTGAAAATAAATTTTGTTGAATTTCTTCTTAAGGTGGAAATTTGCTTTTTATTCCTTTTCTTTATATGTGAGTTTTGTATCAGTTGTGGAACTCTATAGCCCCACTACATATTTGAATCTGTTGTGCTTTTTCCAGGAAATTCTAAGTCTTAGGATAACCTACAGGTACCATAAATTGACAAGTCCGAACAATTCATTATCTTCCCTTGAAGCCAAAGCCTGCTATTTTTCCCAGATATGAAGGCCACCAAACCTGGAGTGCATCCCTGCCACTTCCCTCTGGCCCGTCTCTGGCTCATTCGCCACAGAGATCTATTTAATCTATACCCTCAGTATCCCTCTAATTCCCGTGGGTTCCATCCTCCCTGTTTCAGCCACGCTTCAGGACCATGGTCAGCGCATCGCTCAGTCTCATCCTACTTTATCCACAGCTCCACCCACTCCAACCTTCTCACCCCTTTCCAAGACAACCTTTACTTCACCTCTTAGGCCTGTTCCAATTTACTGCCTTTGAGGCCCACATAGGCCCATCTCTGCCCTACATTATGATAACCGAAGCTGGACCTAATTTCTTTCATTAGCGGGTACAATGTTAGGCCTCGTCAGTAGAGGGCGCTAGAGGGACACTGCACGAGGAAGGGGCTTCTCTTCTGGTTCCAGCTCTATTCTTAAAAACCACTGAGCTGCTTCCTCGCCACCAGCAGCTCCCTTGGTAGCGGCAGGCAGAAGACCTGATGACGCAAACCCTCCAAGGGTTTCACCCTCACCCTAACAGGTGGCTTCCTGTTCAGCAGCCCATCCTGCCTCACTTCAGTGGACTTCTCTCACATCTACTAGACCACATTATATGAATCACAGCCTTGAAACTGAACTGGAAGGGCTTCCTCCAAGCTTATGCCTTCTTTGAACGCTGTCCTTCAGCCTTCTGCCTAGTGACTGCTCCCTGTATCTCACCCCAGTTTTCTTGAGCATTCCCTTTATGCTTCTTAGTAGGTAATACCCTTTAATTAGTTCCTAATTTTATGCAGGATTCAGTTTTCCCTGTCCAAACTATTAGTCATGTCTCATTTAATGATGGGGATATGTTCTGAGAACTGTGTTGTTAGGCAATTTCATCATTGTGTGAACATCATTGGCAGTGCTTACACCAACCTAGAAGACAGTATAGCCTTCTACATCCCTAGGCCATACGGCATAGTCTCTTGCTTCTAGGCTACAAACCTGTACAGCATGTTACTGTACTGAATGTGGTAGATAATTGTAACACAACAGCATTTGTATATTCAAACACACCTAAACTTACTGAAAAGGCCTGGTAAAACCACAGTATTGTATTCTATGGGCCCACCACCATATACGCAGTCTGTGTTTGACAGAAATGTCATTACGTGGCTCATAACTGTGCATTGTGGTTTCTGCCTCCTGACCAAACCCTGACTGGTTTGCCGCTTTTGTTCGTTCTTTCTTTCTTTTTGGAGTCTCACTCTGTTGCCCAGGCTGGAGTGCAATGGTGTAATCTCGGCTCACTGCAACCTCTGCTTCCTGGGTTCAAGAGATTCTCCTGCCTCAGCCTCCCAAGTAGCTGGGATTATAGGCGCCCAGCACCACACCTGGCTAATTTTTCTATTTTTAGTAGAGATGGGTTTTCACCACATTAGCCAGGTTGGTCTCGAACTCCTGACCTCAGGTGATCCACCCACCTTGGCCTCCCAAAGTGCTGGGAAGACAGATGTGAGCCACTGCATCCACCCCCCTTTTGTTCTCTCTAAGCATAAAGCAAATCCTATCAATTCTCTGCTAAAAATCTGCAATGATTTCTCATCATACGTAGCATTCAACTAAAATATCTTTAGGTCTGAAACAGAAGTCTAGTTGGGAACAGTAATCACACAGTTTGGCTATCTCCTCAGCTCAGATAACTCAAATAAGGATTAAACTGCTGCTTATGTTTATGCTTGGCAGCCACAGTAGCTGGCCACATGACACCAAGGGTGAGTCAGACATGCCTTACCCTCTATTTTATACAGCTCACATCCAACTAGAGCTGTTAAACTATAACACAGAAGCACCCATTTCTCTGCTCACAAAGCATCATGGTCCCCAGGGGCCAAATTAATTCAGCCACAATAGTACTCAAGTGTTTCCCATCATTCCAGCTCAATCCAAAGACCCTTGACACATTCCCTGAAACGAGAGATGAAGTGCACTGAGCGAATTCAAGGCATGTTTGAGATAGACTTTTCTCCTTGCTTAAGTCTTCTCGGAAATGGTTGGCTCTACCAATTTCATTTTAAAAGGCCTGCAATTGTGTGCAATGAAAGTAGTTCCAGGCTGCTGTATCTTGCTCCCTCTCCCACAGACATCACCAGAAGCCCAATTCATCACATTCTTAACAGCACTCTTCAGATTTATCTGTCAGGGCAAAGGAACCAGATTAAAAATGAAACAACCATTTCACTTGCTTGACAAGGAGAGGCCCGGTCTGCCAAATTTCCATCCCTATCACTGGAGAACAGGACTTCAGGAAATAAATAATAAATGCTTTCTGACCTAGGGCCACCTAGCCTGGAATACTTAGGGGCATCTTATCTTAGTGCAACAATTATTCCAGTTAATAAGTTAAGGGATATATATAAGATTACCAGTAATCCTTTCACTCTGCAGTTCAGTGCTTATTTGAAATGCAGGGCACACATATTTAAGGATTAGCTCCTCCTCTCCCTACTCATACCCTTAGAGTGATACTACTTCCTGCTATCTTCTCTTGTGGAATAGAAATGAAGAATAGTTACACTAGGGGAGTTATTACAATCAGGCTCTTTTATATCTTTAAGGCAATTACAGGCAAAGACAAGAGTGCCTAATGCACAGCATTTCCAGAATTTGTAAATTTGGCATCTCATCTTGCCAAGCCTTGATAACATCCAGATGTTGCCCTATTGAAAGGTGTTAAATAGAATAAACCTCAAGCCAACAGTACTTCCATGTTGTATTTTGGAGACTTCCAAAATGTAAAACATTTTCTCTTTGAAATATCAGAACTTCAGTGGTTCAAGCGATAATGTTCTAGTCTGCATAAGGTTTTAGTGTCTAATAATAACGGTGGCAGCAGTAACGTTTTGTTTCTCCATTTAACAAGGGCTTATACAGTGTTGACGATGTGCTTTTCAAATATTCACTTGTTTAATTCTCTCTGTGCTCTCTCCTGGTACAACAGTCTGCTCCACAAATTTCTCCAGATTTTTATCTAATTCCGGTTGGACGGTGCAAAATGCCACCTCTTCCAGGGTTGTTTGCACATAATCAAAAAAGAAATAACACTCATCAAAGGTGCGCCTTTGCTAGGAGCTAGGACAAGAATGGTCTATAAATTCATGAAGAGACGGCATTGTGTTCATTCACAAACTTTGCATAGGAATTAGAAAGAAAAAAAAGTAAACCCTAAAGTTAATACTCCACAGGCACATTCTGGGCACAAGTTACCTTGGAGACATTTGGAGACATTTGCAGGGATCTTCCTAGAGAGGAGCACCCAAGCTATAAAGGGCTGCCTAATCTACTCATTCAGTGAGTCCCTGCTGAATGCCTGTAATGCCTCTGTGACATTACATATTTGCAGGCATATGCAGGAAAAGGAGCAGCCCCTGCATTCAGTATTCTTATGGTCTCATAAACATGGGCCTGGGATGTGCTGGGTGCTGGCAGAACTGTGGGCACAGTGTGCCATGGGGGCACAGAGGGAGACACAGACCCAGCATTTGGGCTTCTAGAAGCCTTCCCATGGTTGAAGGAGACAACTGAAAAGTAGGAAAAAGTTACAGAGCCAGGCCCCTAAGTTGGCTGTGCTAAACACTCTCCAAAACCTTTAGGTTTTGCTGCCTTTGCCCTTGACACTGTCCTTTCTCTGGAGCTGAGTGTCTGGGGGTAGAGGAATGACTTTAAAAGTCCAGGATCAGGCTGGGAGTGGTGGCTCACGCCTGTAATCCCAGCACTTTTGGGGGCCAAAGCAGGTGGGTCACCTGAGGTCAGGAGTTCGAGACCAGCCTGACAAACATGGTGAACTCCCATCTCTACTAAAATTACAAAAATTAGCTGGGTTGGTGGTAGGCATCTGTAATCTCAGCTACTTGCGGGGCTAAGGCAGGAGAATCACTTGAACCCAAGAGGCAGAGGTTGCAGCGAGCCGAGATCGCACCACTGTACTCCAGCCTCGGTGACACAGCATGACTCCATCCCACTCACCAAAAAGAAAGTCCAAGATCAGATGTATCTCCTCAGGCCTGTCCTGTTCTAGAATCTTTTTAATAATGAGGCAAGAATTCTCAATAGTTTCTAATCCCAAAAAAGTTCTTCATGGCGTTTCCCAGCATTTCCCTTCTAGGAGGCAGCATATAAACTTGCTGCCTATCTTTAGCAAGGAGAGGCAAATGATACCACAAACCCCTTCTGCTGTACACCTGCGAGAAAGCAAGGCTAGCTGCATGTCCTGTGAATAAGAAGGAAAGATGCTCACCTTAGATCCACCCACAATCTTCCCCTACTCCTGCACCTCTAATTCAGAAAGCTGGAGTCTGTCTGAGCATCAGCTCTTCCTATGGGAATCACATCTTTCTCCACAGATACATGACAAGGTGGAGAGCCCTAGGTATTGCATTCTATGGACCAGAGATGAGAGTGAGGTGAGGCACCTCTGGGCCACTGTTGAGAAGTCAAATGTGGAGGCAGTTCATTGCAGTAATATCTTAAGAATTCCAAAATCAGGCTACCACCTCTAAACCAGGCAAGAGGACGGTGAGACAAAGTGATAACCCTGAAGGGTTAGGAACCATGAGGAGCTTATGTGAGGGAGATTCGGAGAGAAGGAAGGAAGGAGAGACCCAGAGAAACTTTACGGAGCTGAAGAACAAGCACCTACAGAGGATTTATATGCAATTTCTCCAATCAAGAGAGGAATATGCTAATTTAGAAGAAACAGAAGGTAGTCAACACCTTCATTTCAAGCTGGCAGAAGGAGGGAAAAAAAATGCTTACTGAATTGCTGCTAAGAATTGGTCTCTGCAGAAATGTTTCGGAGCAGAACACCCAGGCCAGAAACACACTGCCATGTTTTTTCAGAAATGTATTATGGCTCCACCACTCACCCCAGAAACCACTCTTTCCAAGCTCCTCAGATCCACTGAGATCCACACTTTACATGTTCTCACAACAATCCCACACCCAGTGTGTCTGGGATGAGGGCAAGGAGAAAAGCATCACATTTTTATACCCAAAAAAGGAGGCACGAAATTAAATGTAACTCCAAGAGTTTTTGTGAGCACATATTATCTGGGGACACAAAGATGAGAAAGACATGGCCTTCTCCTCCTGGAAGAGGTCATATAGTCCAAAGTAAAAGACAAATTAATTTGTAAAAGTAATCGAAAAACAATTCAGGTCTTCATGCATGTATGCATTTAACAAACATACCCGGGTCACAGTTTAGAAGTCAGAGTACATGCAAAGAGATACATGAGTATAGAGATGCTACCACTCTACCAGGAAGAATACAAAACAGGAAGAAACCTGACCACTTAAGATAAGAAAGGATTTTTGAGCCAGAGTCTCGCTCTGTCACCCAGGCTGGGGTGCAGTGGCACGATCTCAGCTCACTGCAACCTTCACCTCCCAGGTTCAAGCAATTCTCCTACCTCAGCCTCCCAAGTAGCTGGGATTACAGGCATGCACCACCACGCTGAGCTAATTCTTGTATTTTTAGTAGAGATAGGGTTTCACCATGTTGGTGAGGCTGGTCTCAAACTCCTGACCTCGTGATATGCACACCTCAGCCTCCCAAAGTGCTGGGATTACAAGGGTGAGCCACTGCACCTAGCCAAGAAAGGATTCTGATGGGAGCTTGCCCACTGTCCTTAGAAAGTCCTTATATCGAGGTGAAAGGAAGAAAAGTGACGTTTACTCAGCACTTTCCTCATAAAATCTCTGAGAAGTCCATGAAGACTGTAAGCTCTTCGAGGGCAAGAACCATGTCCTACTCACCCCAGGATCTTTGCCCTTCATCAGTAACTGGTACATAATAGTTAACAAATATGTTTTAGACTGAACCAACCTGAGATTTTTCTAATTCTTGTTTTTCTAACTTTATAGATGGCCCCAAGGACTGAAAAACTAAGAAATAACAGGGTTAAGTAAATTTTTAGCTACTACATTTCCTAATAGCTAGACTTCAAAAGTATTTTAAACTCTTTTTCTCTATTCTTGGTAGGTGAACAAGGCTAAAACCTGGGTTTAGTTTTCATTTTATAAATTATTCTTTAAAAATAAATTATTCCAACTGTCTTGAAAAGTCTGTAAAACAAAGTCTGTGAAGTCGCAGAGGGAAAAAGAATCACAAATCAGGAGCCAGCAGTTAGACCATGGGTGTTTGTTATACATTCACTCTAGACATTCATCAAAAGCTCAGAAAGGGAGAGTCAAGCGTGCCAAATCAATAAAGTTTCTATCATATTTCACCTCTTTGGATTTGCAGAATGCTTTGGTTATTCTGTTTCTCAAGCCTGCACATCACGAATAAGTATGCTTATGGGTGTCTCAACCCAGTGGGCTGTTTATCAGAAAGCTACCAGTCTGCTGTGAGAAGCTGGCTTTCCTCCAAAATGTAGGAAGTGTTTAAGGGGACATATTTCTTTGGTGCCCCCTAAAGCAAGCTTGTCCAACTCAAAGCCTGCAGGCAGCATGTGGCTCAGGACAGTTTTGAACACACCACAACATAAATTCGTAAACTTTCGCCGGGTGCGGTGGCTCAAGCCTGTAATCCCAGCACTTTGGGAGGCTGAGGCGGGTGGATCACGAGGTCAAGAGATCGAGACCATCCCGGTCAACATGGTGAAACCCCGTCTCTACTAAAAATACAAAAAATTAGCTGGGCATGGTGGTGCGTGCCTGTAATCCCAGCTACTCAGGAGGCTGAGGCAGGAGAATTGCCTGAACCCAGGAGGCGGAGGTTGTGGTGAGCCGCAATCGTGCCATTGCACTCGAGCCTGGGTAACAAGAGTGAAACTCCGTCTCAAAAAAAAAAAAAAAAATTTGTAAACTTTCTTAAAACATTGTGATTTTTTGTGTGTTTTTGTTTGTTTGTATGTTGCTCATCAGATACTGTTAATTTAGTGTATTCATGTGCGGCCCAAGACAATTCTTCTTCCAGTGTGGCCCAGGGAAGCCAAAACACTGGTCACCCCTCCCTTAAAGACTAAGGTAAGTTTAAATCCTATCCCAGCCACCTCAGGCCCGTGTTCCTCTCCAGCTGGGTCAGCTCACAGAGCTCACTGTGGACTACAGCATGGCAGTGACAGTGTCGACAAAGGACCACACCAAGAGAGGTAACTATCACACAGATCCTGCTGCGGCCTTGGGAGAAACACTCCATCAGAAAAGAAATCAGCACTTAAGGCCCAAACTGAGTTTCTTAATGACGACTGAAAGTAGTTGAATGTGCTGCCCCAGTAACACTGGCTGACCCTGGGGAGCTGCCTTGATTCATTAATAGCAGTTCCTGAGTCTTGCCAGTTAATACAAGACACTCTCCAGAGACATGTTCCATCACTCCTTTTTTGGCTTCAAGGATTTTTTTTTTTTTTTTTTTTTTTTTTTTTTTTAGACAGAGTCTCACTCCTGTTGCCCAGACTGAAGTGCAGTGGCATGATCTCGGCTCACTGCAACCTCCACCTCCTGGATTCAAGTCATTCTCCTGCCTCAGCCTCCCAAATAGCTAGGACTACAGGCACATGCCACTATGCCCAGCTAATTTTTGTATTTTTAGTAGAGACGGGGTTTCACCATGTCAGGTAGGCTGGTCTCAATCTCCTGACCTCAGGTGATCCGCCCACCTCGGCCTTCCCAAGTGCTGGGATTACAGGCGTGAGCCACCACACCAGGCAGGCTTCGACGATCTTGATTGCCACCAGAGATTTAGAATTTAAGAGGAGGGGAGAGGGAAGAGGGAAAGAGAGATGGTAAAGAAGGATGCCAGGGTGAGGTGGTGCTCAGGGAGAGGAAATGGATGGACCTACTGAGGAGGATGGACAGACACAGAAAAACACAGGCACAAAGAAAGGCATAAGGAGAAGGAAAACAAGACAAAGACAAAATAAGCAGATGGAGAGAAGGAGAAGCTGAGCGAAAACAACATTTTCCAAGGCAGGGCTCCTTATTTTCCTTTCACACACGTTAGTTACAGTTTTCTAATGTCACCGATGTAGCTTGCCTCCTATCTCTAAGGGCTGACAATGGGTATTTCCTAAAGGGCCTGCTGAGTGGAGTGGAGGCGTGGGTTAGGTCAGGAGAGGAACTGAAATGGGAGAGGAGCTGCTTTTCAATTTGGAGACTGGTTTCCAGGAAGGAAGGCTGTTATGGAGGCAGAAGGATGGACATTCCCTCCTCACAGTGGCAGCACACATTTAGAGCGGACTGTGAAGAGGAATTGTCTGATAAAATGTTTGGGAGAAATAATTTGCGGGTAATGGAGAGAAAATAAAGGCTTATATCCATATTATCATGCCGGCGCTTACTAATTAAGTCCGTTTTTCCCCATTTCCCTCATTCTTGTTTGTGCCTCTATTTTTGGCATAGGGAAAAAAAAAATAAAGGCTCACCGCATTTCCAGCAAAAAGAAAAAAATAAAGATGAGTAATTTCCATACTATGTTATTACATCAGGAAAATTTAAATTTGGTGTTATAAAATTTTTTTATTTACCGAACATGCTGCCGATTTGAGAACAACTGTTTGGTTCTCTCTACTTTATCAAGTGTGAGTTTAATTAATCACAATGGAATCCTATTCAAACTATTTCCCAACCCAAGAGGCAATTGTTTCCTAGAGCAGGCTGTTTCCTTCTAACTAAGGACAGCACTAAACCGGAGAAAACATTAAAACCCTGACGCGCATCATAATGAACTCCATGCAAAGTAGTTATATTAATGTAATGGAGTTGAGATCTTAATTGCACTAGTGTTTATATTTGCAACCTCCTTTTTTAAAGCCTTTTTATTTTACTAAATGATTTGAACAACGAGGTAGGAGAGGTTACATGGCCTGCTAAATAGAGATGGGTTTCATCTCACTAAAGGAGGAAAAATGAATCTGGGAGGGAAGACTAACTAATTTAATTTTGTAAAGTAGGTTTTATTCTCAGCTGATAATGGCTAAAATTGCTCTGTGAAAGCAATCTTTCCAGAGCCAGAAAATGTTCCCGGGATGCTTAAAAAGAAGCATGTCCAAGAGCCATTTTTGTTCCTCCCTATGACAACCATTAGCTGCCACTGAAAAACCTCCAGCCTTAGTGCTGAATCCTTACAAAGCAATTTAGGCGATGCGTCCTCTGGCCTTTGATTTGAAAGAGCTGATATGTGGTAAGATAATTTCCAGCCAAACTTAAAGATGGGAGAGATTGCACATTAGGGGTGGAAGAGAAGTTTCCTATAAAGTAGACATTTAATTAAGAGTTATTGCTTGATGAATGAATGAGTAAATGAATGAATCAATCTGTCAGGGATTTTAGTCCAAAAATGGTGACTCTCCCTTCTCCACTCTTTTTTTCTGTCCCTGTCCATCAGACACAACGAAGAAAATATACTTATTTCCTAATTTAAACTCATTAATATAAACATCGGACAAATATTATACTCTTTTTCCATAGCTCAGCCAGGAAATCAGAGGGAGAAGATGGCAGTGTTCACTAAGCCACAGTGCCCTAGCGAGAAACTTCTCCCAGGTCTCAGGATTTGGAGTGGCTGCTCTTTCCCAGAGCAAGGATTTATTTTGTTACATATGCACTAATAATTGTAGAACCTGATCTTTTACCCTCTGTTTGTGCTGCTGGGAAGCTCAGAAAAATGTTCTGCAGCCATCTCTAGCACCGGGGTACTCAAGTTAGGCAGCAGATACACTAACCCCATCCCTCACTTGATCCCACCACATTTATTTATTTATTTTTAATTTGATTTCATTTTCAAATCTTATTTTATTTTTATGTGACCATATTCGTGGGATAAAAGTACAGTTTTGCTACGCTGACATATTGAATGATGGTGAAGTCAGAGGCTTTTCAGTGTCTGCACCACTACAGCAATGCACATTGTAGCCACCAAACAACCTCCCATCATCCAGCCCCTTCCCACCTCGCCCCCAACCCTCTGAGCCTCCACTGTCCATCAATCCACACTCTGTGTCCATGGGTACACATTATTTAGTTCCCACTTGTAAGTGAGGACACATGGTATTTGTTTTTCTGTGTCTGAATGATTTCACTTCAGATAATGGCCTCCAACTCTGTCCACATGGCTGCAAAAAGACAGAATTTCATTCTTTCTTTATGGCTAAGCAGTATTCCATTGACACCACCTTTTTTAAACTTCAGCTAGTTTGTTTTTTTGATAGCTTGTACAATGTAGATTTTGAAACGCTATCTCAGATTTTTCTCTAAGGAGAGAAAAAAAAAAGAAGGAAAGGAGATAAGAAGACATAGAGTTGAGTTAGATTCTATAAAGCTTTCAATTACTAAAAAACATTCATGGCTTTCCTCTTGAACACCAGGCACTGTACTAGCTGTTGGTGAGTGCACAGTCTAATGAAGGAGACGACGGAGAAACCAGGCAACTTACTATAAAGTACAGAGTCGCACCAGACAACTGTGAATAAAGCACCATGGGATGTAGAGAGGAACATTAGCTCTAGCAAGGGGGGTTCTATTACTACTATTACCAAGAATTTCACATTGCACTAGGTCTCAAAAATGAGAAGGAATTTGTCCAGTAAAGAAGGGAGGAAAGGGTATCTCAAGCAGAGGAAACAGTGTATGCAAAAGTGTGAAGGCATGAAAGGGTGTGCTGTTTCCAAGATACGATGAGAGGCTTGGTTGGGCAGAGTCGTGTATGCCTGCAGGTAGAGAGAGAATCGAAAGCCAGAGTTTGAAGAACGAGAAAGTCAGAGTCAGATTTGAGAAGCCCAGAATGACAACATATGGAGTTTAGAAATTGATCCCAGGCGATGGGAAACCAGCAGCAGTTTCCAAGAAAAAACAGTTACGTGGTCAACTTCACTTTTTCCAAAGAAGTATACTTGGATCGGCATGAAGAGGGACTGCAGAGGGAGACTGGTAGAGGTCCTGGAGCTCAGTGAGAAATGCTAAGGAAGAGGATGAGAAGAAAACGGAAATACAACGGCAGCAGAGTCCTCCTCTGCTGGGATGGTAGGGTTCACTAACTGATGGCAAACACAACCAGGGTTAATGCTGCGTAACATGGGAGACGGAGGATGTGACTGAGGCTGATAACCAATATCTAGACTACAAGAGGAAAAAGACAGCAGGGAGGGAGGAAAGCTAAGCGTGAGGCGCCTGCAGGACACCAAGGTAGAGGGCAGAGAGCTAAAAATGTAGATCTGGAGCTTATGCAAGGCATGAAGCCAAGGGAATTAGATTTGACATTTTCCAGCACACAAACAGTACCTAAAAAGTGATAAAGAAGATCAGATCACTCCGAACATAAGAACGTACAATACAGAAGAAAATACGGGGCCCTGAAATAGGGGATTCTTTTTATCAAGGGAGTTAAACTCATCCTCCTTTTCTGGAGGTTTTAAATGTAGACTAGATTTGCACCTACCTAAGGTACTTTAAGATAGTTATTCTTTCAGGCAGATCTATCAGCCAGGTAATCTTTCAAATGAGTTCAAGCAACTCTCCCAGGAAGGCACTAAGCTCATTAAAAGAGCAGCCACCTACACTCCTTAAGTTTTGTTGAAAAAGCACCATACCATAGCATTAGCAAGAGGGTATCTCTCAGTGCTTGGGAAAGGACAGGCAATATCCTCCAGGACACCCATGTCGTGTTTGGAAGAGGCAGCAGAGGTAGGAAACTGGGCTGTGTTCCAGTATAAAGTGGTGTCTTAAGGCTATTTTAAAATACACCAGGAACTAGGTGTGTTGCTTTGAAAAAAAACAAACAAACAAAACAGAGGAGTGTTAAAAAGTGGTAAAGAATTGTGTTGATGTATAAACAAAAAAAAGACAAAACTACCAGCCAGTTTTCAATATAGGTGAATGATATCAGGGACCAGGATGCTGCAGTGTTTAAAGAATTAAGAGTAACAAAGAGAGTGAGACGGAAGGGAGAAGGGCAAGGAAAAGAAATGAACTTGCAAGGAAACAGAAGAGAAGAGCAGAGGAGAAAGCACCCAGCAGGAGGCCAAGCTGCTGGCAGAGACTGAGGGCAGGAGCCAGAGTCACAGAAATCCCAAAGACAAAGACAGAGGGACCAGAGAAAGCTGACAGAGAAAAGAACTCAAGGACAGACAGGATTTCTTAGGGTCAAGGATAGAGATGTTAACAGTTGAAGAGAAAATGAAGGTTGTTGCTGAATCAATACAATTTTGCCCTGATGAAACAGACTTGAAGGAAGAAGTCCTGAGCTCAGATACAATCGATATCTCACAATATGGCCTTATTTGGAAATAGGGGCTCTTTAGATGCAACCAATTTACCTCTAGGATGAGACCAAATCCAATACAACTACTATCGTCATGAAAAGGGGAAATTTGGACACAAATACACACATGATGTGAAAACACAAGATGTGAAAACACAAGAATAACATCATGGGAAGACAGAGACCCAAGGAACACTAAAGATCAAAGGCCACCACCAGAAGCTGGAAGAGCAAGAAGGTATTCTTCTTTAGAGACTTCAGAAGGAGCATGGCCCTGTCAACTCTGTGATTTTGGACTTCGACTCCAAAACTATGAAATAATAAATTCCTGTTATTTTCAGCTACCCAGGTTTTGTTACTTTCTTATCGTACCCCCAGGAAATGAACAGAACAGAAAGAGAATTAGAGGCAGGTGGGAATCCATAGAGCACGCTGAGATCTGCCATCAACAGTTTCCACCACGAAACTCTAGACCTTGAAATCCTACACACTGCCATTACTCAGGATTCTTTTGAGTTTTGAGTGTAGTTAGTCATGTGCCCACAACCTGAGGTCTGTGGGATGATAGTGTGTATACAGGGCTGAAAGAACAAGAAGGCAAAATGGTAAAGCAAGTTCAAGGTAGGACCAAGAATGGGTCTGCAAAGGGCAATTCTCTCTCTCTCTCTCTCTCTCTCTCTCTCTCTCTCTCTCTCTCTCTCTTTTCAAGATGGAGGCTCACTCTGTTGCCCAGGCTAGAGTGCAATGCCATGATGTCAGCTCACTGGAAACTCTGCTTCCCAAGTTCAAGTGATTCTCCTGCCTCAGCCTCTCAAGTAGCTGGGATTACAGGTGCCCTCCACCACAGCCAGCTAATTTTTGTATTTTAGTAGACACAGGGTTTCACCAGGTTGGCCATACTGGTCTCAAACTCCTGACCTCCATGATCCACCTGCCTCTGCCTCCCAAAGTGCTAGGATTACAGGCATGAGCCACTGTGCCCAGCTGAGCCACCTCACCCACCCTACAAAGGACAATTCTCAATGAGACAGAAATCCATTCTATTTCTCCAGTTGACAGAGAAGCAGCAATACAAGTCAAGGAAGAACAAGACAAATATGGAATATGGTGCCATAAGCATTCTTTAAAAAAACAAACAAACAAACAAACAAAACCACGGCATTCACATGATACTGGCAGAAAAACTCAAAATAGAAACATTTATATAATGTTTACTTACCAAGTTGCTAATAAGTCAGACAGAGAATCAGGAAACTGGGCAACATAAAGAAGTAAACATTTATAACGGAGAGATATTTGAAAACTTCATAAGGAAAAACTTCATAAGGTTTACATTTGAGAATGATTTTATCCATTAGAAGGGAAGAGGGAAAGGGATCTAATTCATTGAGTGCCACTTGGTGCCAGGTCCTTGCTAAGCACGGAACACAGGTACCACTTAGTCCCCTCACTAACTCTGCGTTACCAGTGAGGAAACAGATTCAG
This sequence comes from Saimiri boliviensis, assembly GCF_048565385.1. Lineage (NCBI taxonomy): Eukaryota > Metazoa > Chordata > Mammalia > Primates > Cebidae > Saimiri > Saimiri boliviensis. Next base: position 57,139,057 of record NC_133464.1, read on the forward strand.
GAAAGCGAGGCTAGTGAGACCCAGGGCTGAGACTTAAACTCTGATATGCCTGAGTTCAAATTCATGCTCTGTTCCCCTCACCATGTGGACTTAGGAGGATACAAATTAGAAGTAAACTTCTCAGGAGCCTAAAAAGTCAGCAACAAAAATGGACTGAGATATGTTAAAATGAGATCATATGAGGGGATCATCCCAGCCATCCCAGCAGCCTGTCCCACTGGGAGCCTGGAGCCCAGCTTAAGGACTTGCTCAGTGCTCGCTCGCTTTCTCTCTCTCTCTCTCTCTCTCTCTCTAAATCCCTGATATATCACACATTACCCCCCAAAGCCTTCCCAGATTATTTCCTAGTGGGATTCTCATTCTCTCTCTCTCTCTCTCTCTCTTCACACCAGCCCCGCGCCCCGTCTCTCAGGAGCTGCCATGTCTCCACCGGACCAGTGCAGAGCTGGGGGACTTCCAGGGCACATCTGGACTCACTGGAAAGAACTTTATCTCTGCAATTGTCCCATTGCAGACATAAAAGCCCGAAGACCTGGCTCCACTCCCTGAAGACCTCCAGCCCCACCCCCAGCCAGGTGTATGCTCCCCAACATCCTGAAGTAGCTCATTGCAATCAGGGCCTGAATAGTAAAACAGAAATTAAATTGACACTTTGAAGCATTAATCTAAGCGCAAATTAATATTCATCAACATCTGCTATTTGTTCAGATGAATGTTCAGCTTAAACAAAAAATAGCAGCCTCCCTACCCGGAGACAGCAGGTACCAAAGAAAACGGCGGCCGCACGCAGGCCCTGTGCGCGCAGTGGGCAGAAGAGGCGGGCTCCCTGCGGAGACCACGTTCCCGACAGACTTCCCAGCAGAGCCTTACATATTTTTCAATAAATCATGTTCATTTGGTCACCGTTTTCTCTCTGACTCTCAAGAAATCGCTGTTCCTTCTCAGAAGAGAGGGAAAGGGAAGCTGGGTGGTGTTTATTCCACCTCAGTGCTTGGCAACTGGCCTGCCCCTGTGGTCTGCCATGTGATCATCATCATCTGGGCAGGAGAAATTTCTTTGCTGGAAAATTACCAGCTAAATTTCAAAATGTGTGTGGAGAGAAGTTTGCAGGGGGACTAGATGGGATAGTGGAACCATACAGGTAGCTCCACAAGGACGGAGAATGAAGCAATTACACAGTAAAACCCTATACTGTTACAGCCAAGGGGGGTGTTTGATGGTGTAACGCAGAGAGTACCCTTGAGTCAATAACATCTTTAGAGCAAGGGAGTATTTTTTTTAGGTCATAACCAAGCTAACAGTAGTTCTCTTCCTGCCAAAAAGCCAGGAAAACTTCTGAAAGCCCTCCCGTGACTCCAGGCCTGGGCAGATCTGAGAGATATTTAGAAACCTAATCTGTTCCCTGGGTAAAACGATGGCTTCAAAGAGCACTTTGGAGAAAGTATCTCTTTACGTTTCAACATTTCTCCTCTTTCTGTCCCAGATAGTTGAAACACAGGCACTAAAATGGTAGAAGTATAGTTAAGACAATAAACAAATTTAAAAACTACAAGTTGCGCATACTTGGGGGGAAAATGCCTTCCAGTGACTGGTGGGAATTGCATGAATTTGGCAACCTGCCTATTCCTGTGTTGAGTAATGATGGAGGGATGATGCAGAATTTTACTTTTTATGAATGGGAGGAGGGTGTACTCATTAAGAGCAAGAACTCCAAAGTTAGATCCTCCAAAGTAGGATCCAGCCATCCTACTTACTACCTGTATGATCTTGGGCAACTTAGCCTCTCTGTGCCTGGCTTTCTTTACCTGTAGAATGTGGGTGTTGTGATGATTAACTGAGCATTTGAAACAGTATTTGCCACCTTATAAGAATCATGTAACTGTTAGCCATTGTTATAAACTTAGTAATGAAAATTGTGTAGTAGTAGTACAGAAAATAGTGTAGTAATGAAAATTGCCAGAAAGTCACTGGCCAATTCTATTAATAGAAACTGATATTAGTACCAGTCTCTATTCCTCTAATACATCTCTAAAGGTGTAGAGTGAATGAGCCAAAGTTGGAACTGGTTGACTCATTAAATTTGTTCTACTTGGGGGAGAGAAGGAAAGAAAAAGACTGATGGTGAGTAAAGCAATGAATACAGAAATAAGAACGATATGAAACAGGAGTAAGAGCAACGCAGAGAATGAAAGCAGTTAATGTGATAGAGGCTAGAGAGCCACTTTAAGCTGAGCAGTCAGAGATGTCTCTCTGAGGAAGTGACATTGAAGTGGAGGCCTGCATGAGAAAACCCAGCCATCTCCACATAAACAGGGAAAGTGGTTCAAAAGGTGGAACACCTAATGCACAGCCCCAAGGAAGGCGCATACTTGGAGAATTCAAGGAACAGGAAGCAAAACAAGAAGCTAGAGTGAAACTGATGAAATAAAGCATCCTAAAATTAGAAGTGAGACAAGCAGACAGGGGCTAGACATGTGCGGCTCTGGAAACAATGGGATATCAGATTTCATTCTGAAGAGGAGCAAAAGCTACTGGAAGTTTTAAAAGCTATTGGAGGGGTTTGATATGATTTAAGGTGGGGTGATTTATGATTTTGAAAGATCACCCTGGGGCCATGTGTTAGGCAGCTTCTGACGTGGCCCTCAGTGGTCCCACCTTCTGGTATGCACACTATTGTATGAACCCCTCTCCTTGAGGGTGGGCCAGACTGAGTGACTTGTTTCTAACAGAACATGGCAATAATGATGGGGTGTCACTTCCATGACTAAGTTACAAAATGCTCTCACTTGCCAGTCCTCCTTCTCTTCCCTTCTCCCTCATGAAGCCTACTGCCATGTTGTAAGCTGCTTTAAGGAGAGTCCCACATGACAAGGAACCACAGAAGGATTCCAGCCAACAGTCCATGAGGAAGCTGGGCCCTTGGTAAAACTGAATCCTGCCAATAATCACATCAATGAGCTAAGAGGCACCGGTCAATCCATTGACGGAGCTCTCAGTCAAGTTTTGAGATCATTGCCAGAGAACCCAGATAAGCTGTACCCAGATATCTGACCCACAGTAACTGTGAGATAATATTATTGTTTGGAGTTACTGCATTTGGGGGTAATTTGCTACACAGTAATAAATAACTAATATAGGCTACTGTGTGGAAAATGGAATTTTAGAGGACCAGTGTGAAAGGACTCCAGATGGACTAAAGACAAACATAAGACCTAACGCCATAAAAACCCTAGAAAAAAAACCCTGGAGTTCAGGGAAGAGGTCAGGGCTGGAAAGTGGGTTTGGAACTCATAGGCTTTTACAGGTGGTACTTAAAGTTATGCTACAGCAAGAGCCCCCTTAGGGAATGTATCAGTTGTGTAGCTGCATAACAAGCCACCCCAAACTTTAATGACCTAAAGCAACCATTTTCTATGCTCATGGTGGGTCAAGAATTCGGCAGAGCACACAGGGAAGAGGGAAGGCTTATCTCTGCTCCATGATACCTGAGTCCTCAGTGGGAGCACTACACATGGCCTCTTGAGGGGCTGGGGCTTCCTCTCCGTATGACCACCTTAGTGCAGGAAGCTCAGGATTCCTAAGACTAATGTCCCAAGAAAACCAGGGGGACACTTCATGGCCTTTTATGACTTAGTCCTTCATGTTACAAATCATCTCTCCTGCTGCATTCTAATGATTACAAATGAATTACAATGTTCAACCCAAATTCAAGGGGAGAAGACATAGATCTCACTTCAGGATGAGAGGAGTGTCAAGGAGTTTGTACACATGTTTTAAAACCACTGCGTAGAATCAGTACAGAGAAGGACAGGAATAGTAAGGGGAGCCCTAGAGCATGCCGACATTGAGATGTTGAGCAGAAGATGAATAATTAGCAAAGGAGACCGAAATGAAAGTCAGTAAGGTAGGAAGGAAACCACTGGGTTAATATAAGTTCATGGCAGCCAGTAGGAGAATCTAGTTCCAGAAAGTAGGGGTTACCATTGTGCTAAAGGCTTCTGAAAAAGTGAAATCTGTTAGGGACAGAGAATATTGGGGTTTAGTGACTGAGAGATGCTGGTGACCTTGACAGAAGCAATCTCCATGAAGTTGCTGGAATGAAAGCCAGCTTAGATTGGGTTGAGGAGACTGTGAGGAAAGGAAAGAGGCATCAACCATAGCTGGCAGCTGTACATGGACTTGTTTAAATAAGTCACTTGCAAGACTCTAGTAAATCAGAAGATCGCCGAATCAGTGATGTGGGTCATCTGGTGCATACATTTGAGCATTTCTGATGCTTGGGAGCTCACTGCCTTTATAGTAGCCCATTTAGTCATTGTTAGAAAAGTTATTCCTTCCATAGAACTCACTTCTAACATGCATTTATCTTTTCCTGAAACAGCACACAACCAGCCTACTCCAGGTGACAATGTTCCCCTTCAGGCTCTTTCCTATAGATGGAGCATTGGCGGTACCTCCAGTATCTGGGCACTTCCTGTCTAGTTTTCATTGCTCTCCTCATTTCATGTGCTCAAATGTATTCCTGTCACTTCCACAGTGTGGCATTCAAAACCAAACTTAACCCCCTGGATATAGTTGGAAGATGCCATGCTCTGGTCCAACCATTATCCCTAAGGCTGCTTCAGGTTTTTGTCAGATTCTACTGTCATACATAGTAGAAACCCAGAGCCACCAGCTGTCATTCACATTAAGCCTTAATCATAATTATTGCGACTGATGAATGTTCAATACTATTTAATGCAATAGGCTCAATGAATTGTTCTTCCATAGCAAAACTAGATGTCGACAAGTCCAGGTACACTGAAGAAGAAGCCGGAAAGACATTTTTAGCCTTATCTCCCATATATTGGTGCTGTGGCCTTTTTCTTTGTACTAAGATGAAACACAAAGAAACATGAAATGTGTCCTGAGGCTGCTGGTGACCCAGATCCACCTCTGGCCAACCAAGAGCTGAAGAAGTGGAATGGGAATTGTGCATAAGTGAAACCAGGGAAATCCTGGACCTGTCCCACAATCTACTAGCTAGCATACCCTCTAGGGCTTTTTCCTCTCTCCTTCCTAGATACATACAGGAGGCAGCAAACCACCATGGCATGTGTATACCTATGTAACAATCCTGCAAGATCTGCACATGTACCCCAGAACTTAAAGTATAATTTTTAAAAATCAAATCAAAATTATCTTCCTAAAATCTACTCACAATACATTTGAGCTACCTTTTTAAACTATGTTTCTCAGTTTTTCTCTAAAACTGTTTAAAGGTATTTCTAAATCATTTAAGTGAATATTTGCATCTCTAGATTTTATATATAAAATATATATAAATATACATATATATGTGTATCTACATTATTACCTGGCACTAGGGAGAAGATCCTGAAGATTAAGATAAGAAAACTTTGAGCTTATTCTAACAGCTGTGTCAGTGTGACTAGTATATGCACACACACAAACACGCATGCAAACACCTGCAGGCAGATGAGAAGGTCCACTGTGCTAGAACACTCCAAAAACCACTGCTTTGTTCTCTACTGGTCTCTGCCAGCATGGCGATGCTGGACCAAGCAGATGGCTAAAGTGTTCTGAATAATTTGGAGCAGAAGAGTCTCATTACACTTGTCACAACTTGCCCACCTTTTCTCCCTTCCCTCGAGAGCTTAAAAGACTCTCTTTGGATATGATGAAATTAAATATGAAAGTTTACTAATGAAATATGCATTTTCAGAGTCTTTGTTCCAGCTGTTCCAGTCAGGATCTAATAGACCAGTTGAGGATTAAAGGATATAATTTACAGCCTTCTCCAAGCCTATCAAATTCTCTCCAAAATTTAGAAGGCCAGGATAGAAATTGGACGCTGAATAAATTGTGCATTTTTATCTCTTTAGTATCTTGGCACATGTGATACAAGCATAATAATTATTATGAGCTCTCCATGATGCAGTCCTTCTTCATGATATGGAGGAAGGGGTCAAACCATGTTTTTTGAAGTCAGACAGGAAAGCTATTCCAGACACATTCACATTCTAGATTTGAGACTTTAGGTAAGACTCATAAACTTTTTGAACCTTAGTTTTTTTTTCTTTAAAATAGAAATAAAAATGCCTCCTATAGGTATATTCCTGAGGATTTAAATGAGATAACTTCATAGAGCATTTTTTAAAATATAATTTATAATGCCATTTTATTTTTTGACATCAGAAAATATTTATTAGTGGTTTAAAATGACAGATAACTTGTAGAATGCAATCAATGCAGTACATAGCAAATGGCTTATGTATTAAAACTGAATAATTAAATTGCAGCACAAGTTCAAGAAGTTTCCCCATAACTTAGAGTATAAGAGATAAAGGTGATAAAGTATTAAATCAATAAGAAACACAGGGGGAATGATCCAGAAGATCTATTACTTATGTGTAACAGGAATTCCAGAAAGAGAGATCAGAGTATTCAAAAGATCAATAATCAAAGAAATAAAGCTATTCCTGGACTAAAAAAGACACGAGTCTTCAGTTTGAAAGGGTTCACCAAGTATCACATAATGAATATATTGATACACACATCAAAACATATCTTGTTTGCATTTCTTAAAATTCAGGTATTAGGGGAGAAAGTCCCATAAGCGTCCAGGTTTTTCTTTTTTTAACATCACAGTACTTTGTATCTAACAAGTAGTTCATAAATTTTAGTTTCATCGCATTTCTCTCTTTTTAATTTATCCTGCTTGAGTAGAATATCTAATCCACCAAAAACCTTTCTTTGATCATGTCATTCCCCTCATTATATCCTGAGGTCACTTGTCACTGTATGAAGGATGAAACTCAAATCTTAGCATCACCCATCTCACCCCAACTTACTTTTCAAGCCATATCTTTCCTAACTGCCAAAAATGAAGCCTCAGTTCCTGCTAGCAGCACTGCTTGCTGCAGTGCCCAGCTCCTCTCCTCTCTTGTTCATCTCTCTGCTCTGGTTTGTTTATGGCCTTGTCTCCTCTGGGGGAATTCAATTTTCACCCACCTGTCAATTAAAAGACTCCAAAACCACTAAGAACCAGCTCAAATACTTTGCCCTGAAGACTCCAAGATGGAATCACTCTTCTTTCTAAAACATGCTTTAAAACTAATTGTATTTTTTATGAACTCCTTGACAGATGCTCTCTCCTATTGTTTATATATATTAAAAAGGCACATGTCAAAAGATACGAGTTCTATCTGTTGGCTGTTTATTTCCCATACTAGTCTAGATGGAACTCCTTAGCAGTGGTGACTACATCTTGTTGTCTTCTATCTCTAGCATCTGACACAGTGTCAGATACCTAACAGGTGCTCCATAAATAATCACTCAAAAGGTTTACCCAATAAGCTATCACCCTATACCCAAAAAGTTTAATCACAAGATGCTTTGCTTAAACAGTGGTTACACATTCAAACCTTACAATGGGAAGGCATCTAATGTAAGTGGCTGACACAGGCTATGTCAAAGAGAATCAGGGGGAGTGGGGACTATGGCATTTTGGAGCAGGGCATCCTACCTCTAGATGACTATGGGAATGTGGTCCCAGTATCATCAAATCATTGATATTTCAAAAGAAGGGAGAAACTCATATTTTTGTGTACCATTCTTAACCATTAGAAAATAAGGCAATCATCTGTTTGTTGAAATATTGTGCAGGTCCATCATAGAGGCCAAGCCAAACACAACTTTGTTTGCAAAAGTAAGATGTACAAATGTGGTAGGCAACAAGAAGCAAAAAGCCCTTTAGAGGTGCAGATAGACCTTGCAGAATAACAGGTGGACTCAGGAGAAACCATGTTCAGTGGGACTTCTCATCCTACCCAAGAGAAACCAACAGATGGAAAGCTGGGTAAAGAAGGGAGAGAAGGCAGTAATGGTCAGAGTTCAACACGGTGAGACTGTGACATGTGGGACGTCTGAGTGAGCAACAGCTGCTCCTAGAACTGAGCTGAATGGGGAGCCCCCCCACACCACCCAGGCAAGAAAAGTAACAAATTGGTGATTGCTCCACATCAGTCGCCAATCTACGTAATACTTCTACCTGGTAGGTAGCCTGATACCCACTAACATCAGGTAGGTACTATACGATTAATATTTCATAAGATAAATATTAATCATTAGCAATTTTCAAAGCCGAGGTATAGCTACTTTAAAAATGAAGAAGGAATGCAGATGAAGAGCATGTATTGCTAGAGAAATTAGTGATACAGAGTCAAGCAAAGTCTCCAGAGTTCTCGGGGGAAGAAGCAAACAAAGAATCACAGCCATTCTTTGAGGCAGCATCCTACTCCTTAAAGAAATTCAGTCATGATTATGCCAATCAAACGAAAATCTCGAAAACAGAGAGGCCATGGAAAAAGGGCTGGTTATGAGCACTGAATTCAGTTACATATAAAACAAGGCAAAACAACTGTCATAATATACTCTAATGGTTATAAACACCAAATGCTATATAGAGAGGAATTGCATAAAAACAGTATTATAGCAGTTTCCCTAGTTTTCTTAATATTTAGTTAATAAATACTCCCTATATTTGACACATTAAGTTAAAAAGTATAATGACACCAATCTTCCAATATTCTTTTATATCTTATTTTTTAAACTTTAGAAAATATTTCAGGAACTAATATTTCTTGTACTTAAAATAGGTAATTTGCTTGATTTTACTGTTTCAGAATTTTTAAAATTAAGTACAGTTAATATTTTTTTATTTTAGATCATGTTATAGAATATTCCAAACTCAGTTTTACTGTATTTTTTTCCTGTCTGTATTTCTATATACAGAGATACATAGGATGACATTGCCCTTTGTTAATGACGGTTATTTCTGTATAGTGGAATATGGAATGACCTTTTTTCTTTCTTCTTTGTACCTTTCTTTGCTGCTTGACTTCTTTATATTGAGCTATATTGTTTTTATAAGCTCAGTAGAGTTAGTCTTTCTGAAAATAGATATATTCATTGAGAGAAGCTTAATATTTGGCATCTCTAATTTTTAAAAAGTAATATATGCATATTTTGTACCTCTGTGTCTTCTGTTTACTTAAATCTCTTCTACCTACTGACTTTCATTCTTTTTATAAAGACAGGGTCTCACTCTGTCACCCAGGCTGGAGTGCTAGAGGGCAGCGGCACAATCATAGCTCCCTGCAGCCTTGAACTCCTCGTCTCAAGAGATCCTCTTGCCTCAGGCAGATCCTCTTGCCTCCCAAGTAGCTGAGACTACAAGTGTGTGCCACCAAACCTGGTTAATTTCCTTTTAAGAAACAAACTTCCCAGGCTGGTCTTGAACTCCTGGTCTCAAGCAATCTTCCTGCCTCAGTCTCCCAAAGTGCTGGGATTACAGGCATAAGCCACCAAGCCTGGCATTATTTACTGAATTCCAAGCTCTGTAATCCTAGAGGGTAAACATTAAGCTATTTTAAAACTATAAGGGGCCCTCAGAAAAGCCACCTACCTCTCAAAATCCTTATCCCTCTGTGGATACTTCACATAATCAATTTTCAGGAAGGTTGCATGAGCCACAGACTCTTCTTTATCTTTCACCCTGTAGAAAAAGGATTTTTACATAATATTAAAAGGTTGCTAATACTGTCCCCACACTAAACAACATCATTCATAATGCAAATAATTTTAGTAAATGGGATGTTACACTGTTATGCATATATAGCTTCTCTGGATGTTTGAAAAGTCTTGAGACACCCCCAAAACCCCCTAAAAACAAAGATGCCAAGAAGGAGGTGGCAATTATTTTCTGTTTAATTTTTACCTACTTTGAAGTTTTCTTTACCAATCTAATCTTCTACATCAGTCCCAAAACAACGACATGACTGAGCCACATTCGTTATTAGTACTCTGAACCTATATACCCTGACAACTAATGTCGTGTGTAGACTACATGAAAGGTAAGGTGTGGAGAACCCAGACAGGCTGGAAGTGTTCAGCAGGTAATTCCTGAATCAGAACATGTCTAAAAATAGACAGCAAAAAGCCAAAATCTGTGAAATCAAAACTAGACGACATCTGCTCAGAAAGAGTCTGGAAGTTAGAACCAACAAAAAGGCAACTAGAATAGACGAACTAGTCAATCCAAGAGACTAAAGCAAGAAACTAAATCTAGCAGAGCTGAGAGCAGATGAGTACAAAAAAAGGTCTCCACCATCCAGAAATGAGTTGAAGTCAGAGAAACCACAGCCGAAACAGGTAAGTCAAGGATGAGAGGGTGCACGGGCCCAGAGGGAGTTCTCCAGATGACTAGTTACTGCTTTAGGAGTCTTCAACAGGTTCAGTCCAATCACACAGCCTTGATAAATGTTCCACAATCTATAAGACTGACTTAGGAGCTCCTATAGCATGACTACAGTACCCTGGGGGTAACTTTTATCAAAGCACCTGCCACAGCTTCACCTGCCACAGTGAAATTGATTTACTTACCTATCTCCACTAAGAAGCTGTAAGTCCCCTAAGAAGAGATAGCCTATCTTATTTGACGACGCATCTTCAGCATCTAAAATGATGCTTCATATAAAGTTCAAAACAAGGTCTAAGTGGATGAATGTATGAGTTTCTGCCCCTAAAATTTAAATGCAAGAAACGTGGCTCCTAATTAAAAGTTCATGTCCTATAACGAAACTCATGACATTACTCCTTTTCTCCTGTCACCTAAAGTCTCAACTTTGCAACACATTATGTCATCTAATTTAGTGTTTTCAACCTTCTTTAACAGAAATCTCTATTCAAAATGGATGAAACAATGAGGAAGCATTCTTATTCCACATAATAAAATGTCACTTTTCTAAGGGAAAGTGACTCCAAGGCCCCACGTGCTTTTCATCTTTCTGCTCTATCACCCTCAGCAAGTCAGCTAATCTTCAAGCCAGCCATCCTCATGGTCACAAGATGGCTGCCTCACATGCAAACATGGCAACTTCTGGCGGGAGAGTAGAGCATCTTTTCCTACAGGACTCTCAACAGACACACATCTCTTGGCATCTCTTTTGTACCCGTACAAATCTTAAACAAGTCACTGACAAGAGAAATTAGATCATTGTGATTGGCTTAAAGAAGTCTTCAACTACGGGGTGGGGGGTGGATCACCTGAACAGAATTAACAAACCGGGAAAATGTGCTGGGTAGGTGGCCAACAGTAATTACTACAATTTCATACGATGTCATTCATGGTCTCTCATGCCCCTTGCCTCCGGCCTCCTCTCCTACCATTCCTTCTATCTCAAACTCTGTACTCAGACCCTATCTGTTATTTCCCTAAATATACCAGACGTTTCTGCTTGACCAGATCATTTTTTGTCTCTGTCCTTTTGTTCTGTGTTCTTATGTCTGCCAGAAGTGCTCTTCCCCTCTGTCCAATGGGCAAACACTGACTCATTCTCAATCTCTCCACTGAAGCATCAATTTTCTGTAATGCCTTCCTTGACTTCAAGTAATTAACTACCCTATTAATGTTCATTCCCCACACCTTGTCTGCCACTTCTATTACTATTCACTATTATTTCTCATAGTGAAAAGTGCTCCTTGGTTTACATTTTCATCTCTTCCATTAGACTCGGAGCTCTTAGTGAGCAGGACTGTGCTTTGTTCATCTTCGCACCCCCAGCCTCTAGTTCAGTGTCATGTGTTGTAGGCTTGTTGCATTGAGAAAATGGAATGAGCTGAACTGAATCTGGCTGTGTGTAATATTTCCAACAGTTTCTCTAACATAACTCTATGGGGGAATCTCTTTGAAAGAACAATCACTGGACAATTCAACAGGGACCGTGCTCTGAATTGTCCTCTACAGATGATGCTGGGGGAGGAACTCTGAGCTGTCTAGAGCCCAGAGGCCATGGAACTGCGTCCTCTCTTGGAGAGCTGGCCATGTCCCTACTTAGGGAAACTGCCGTTCTGGCTTTAGCACTGAAAATTTTGCATCCCAGGAAATTCCTGAGTCATGGGCAGAGCAGGAAAAATGTCATGGAACCCCAAGTGGTTCTGCCATGACTTATCTTCTGTCTGCCATCTCAACAGAATCTCACATAAGAAGAAGAGGATCAGTCCCCACCAAGTGCTTAATCTCTAGGGAGATGAGAAAGATTGCTACAGTCCTCACTGGGGAAGGAGATTAGGAACTCTCACCTGGGGTTAAAGGTTTAGAAACTGTGGGTAGAAGTGAGCAAATTATGGAGACCCTAAATGATTGTCCAGGGAAGAGAGTTACACAACATTAGCTGTTTCTAAGGCAACAACTTCCCAGATTTATGCCAGAGCTTTGGAACCATTTCCCCCTAGAGCAGATGATTATATGCTCATTTATCTCCAGAGAAGCTCTTAAAACCTCTTCTTTCTCAGAAAACCCATTTGGCTAAAAAACACAGTGTTTAAGATGCAGGGTTGCTCTGAACATTCCCAAATCCCCAGAGAAATGTTTATGGAGATTGCTATGTTGTCCTAGCGTTTGGCTCCAACTCCACATGGCTTCAGTTTAGCAGTTTCATCACTGCAGCATGAGCAGTTTCTTTGAAAGGAAATTCTAAGGAAATATCCAAATGGTTATTTATATGTCGGGGTCTCCCCGGAGCAGTTCTTATAACAATGAGTCTATACCACAAAATGGCACTCTGCATTTACAGTCACTGATGATGATGAACCAGAACAAAAGGAAAATTCCTAAGGGAAGGACCAGCCTCCTTATGCAGTGATGCTCCCAGTCCCATCTGATGGACAATTCCCTCTGCATGAGGATTCACGGTTTAACGGGGAGCTCAGCCCAGCCCTTCTTGACAACTGCCTCTCTGAGGCATGCTAAGACAACCACTTCTCAACACTTGTCTCAGCTGTGGCCTGGTCCAAAAGTCTGCTAACCCAAAGCTTACACTGCACCCCATTGCTGGTTACATCCAGGTCTGTGAAATGTGGCTGTGATTCTGAGACTGAAAAAGAACCATAATGCACTTTTGGTTAGGACCCTCAGACTCTGAGCAGTTGGAGGCTAAAGGACTATGTCTTATTTATCTTGGAGCAAGCCTGCTTTTGTTCAAATCTCATCTGTGTTACCTACAGCTTGTGTAACCTGGGTAACTTGTTTAACCTCTCAATGCCTCTATTTTGGGGGGAAGAACATAGAGATAATAACAGCACCAACTTCATAGCATTGTTATGAGGATTAAGTGAATAATAATTGTAAAGTGCTTAGAACATGGTGTGATGTATCATAAGCATTGTAACATTTAGGTTATTATTATTCTTTGTATTCTCAGTGTCTCATATCATCTTTAGCTCACAGCAAACACTAAAAATAAAGTTGGCCGGGCTCAGTGGTTCATGCCTATAATCCCAGCACTTTGGGAGACTGAGGCAGGTGGATTGCCTCAGATCAGGAATTCGAAACCAGCCTGGCCACATGGTGAAGTCCTGTCTCTACTAAAAAACAAATACAAAAATTAGCTAGGCTTGGTGGGGCACACCTGTAATCCCAGCTACTCCAGAAGCTAGGGCAGGAGAACCGCTTGAACCTGGGAGGTGGAGGTTGCAGTAAGCTAAAAATCGCACCATTGCACTCCAGCCTGGGCAACAAGAGCAAACCTCCACCTCAAAAAAAAAAAAAAAAAGTTAAGCAAGTGTACTGAACTGAACTCAAATTTTCACTCACAAACAAGATATAGGTAAGAAAACTTCGCCAAGTGCTCTTCATTACATACTGGCATTCTAGATTAGTTTTGCTTCTTTACTGGCCAGTTGGTGGTGTGTCCCTTTCTCTTTGGTGGCTACCTAGCCATGAGCTTCAGAGGGGTCTAGAGGAAAGAGGACAAGTGACAGGGGGCTCTGCACAAGTTCTAGTCCCAGCGGGCCCAATGAATGTCAGCGCTTTGAAAACTCAGAGGAGAGAAAAGCACTGCTGTTTGGGGAGCTCAGGACAGGCCTCGTGAAGGAGTTGTCTCCTTAACAGAACCTCGAAGAGATTTCAAAGAGACAAAGAAGGAGCACATTTCTAAAAGAGAAAGCAGCATGCGACACTGGAAAATCATGAAGTAGGGTCAAGAAATATTGAGCAGTCCACATGGGCACAGGCTATGCGGCAAGCCAGAGCACTGCTTTATGCCCCATTTCTAACCCCATTCCCAACCATTTAGGCCCAACAATGGCACAATGCCAGGAGTAACCCAGAGGTCAGGTTAACAAAGAATTCGTTGCTGTTTTTCAATTCCTACCTGGATTGTGTGGCTTCAAAGTCCAAAGAATCAGCTAAGCAGCTTTTAAAAACTACAGATACTTAGTCTGTTTGAACTTGGGACAGAAAGCAGAAACGTTTTAAATGGCATCACCACACATCTGTTCTTCCACAGAGCACATAGTAGGTATGTGAATAACCACTCCCAAAGTGCTCATTAGAAATGCCAAGGGAGTCTTACATGGGAAAGCCAGGGCATTACCAACAAAAACCAGCCATAGCTGCTGGGGGACAGTAGTGTCAGTACACACAAAAGGGTGTGAGGACCAGGCTCATACACCATACCACCAGTAGACCAGGGAGGGATTCTTTTTCTGTGTGAGATGGAATCTCAGACTGTTGCCCAGGCTCGAGTGGAGTGGCACAATCTCGGCCCACTGGAACCTCTGTCTCCCAGGTTCAAGCAGTTCTCTACCTCAGCCTCTCAAGTAGCTGGAATTACAAGCACCTGCCACCATGCCTGGCTAATTTTTGTATTTTTAGTAGAGATGGGGTTTCACAATCTTGGCCAGGCTGGTCTTGAACTCCTGACCTCGTGATCCACCTGCCTCAGCCTCCCAAGGTGCTGGGATTACAGGTCTGAGCCACTACGTCCGGCGGGAGGGGTTCTTAAAAGAACAGAAGTAAGATCAATGAGATCATTCACAAGGCAGCTGTCTTGCCAGAATATCATTTTAAGTTTCTCTGCATATGAAGTTCCCTTTGAGCAGTGATTCTCAACTCCATACCTCGTGGCTGAAGCTGTTCTCCCATGTCCCATCACTCAGTCATCTGATCTCACCATGATGGGTGACATTAACATATTCACAGACACACTTCTATTACATTGTTCCACATGACCTCCAAGCTAGCCAAAAATCTTACGGCCTGAAAAAAAACAGCTCATCCGAAGTCATCCCTGATTCCA
This sequence comes from Saimiri boliviensis, assembly GCF_048565385.1. Taxonomy (NCBI): domain Eukaryota; kingdom Metazoa; phylum Chordata; class Mammalia; order Primates; family Cebidae; genus Saimiri; species Saimiri boliviensis. The sequence goes on from NC_133464.1 coordinate 57,154,200, forward strand.
AGGAAGAAATCATTCAGTTTATTCAAAAACTAAATGGTGTTAAAATAGGGGGAGGAGGAGAAGAACTGTTTTAATTAAAGCATTTTATAAGAACTAACAATCAAGTGCAATGTGTAGGCTTTGATTGGAGTTGAACAAACTGACAGGGTTTTTTTTTGAGGTAATCAGGAAAATCTGAACTTGAAATAGATATTAGGTGATATAAAGGATACTAGTTTTGTTAGATATGAATAGGATTGTGATTATGGGTTTTTTTAATGTCCTTATCTTTTCGAGATAGCTGCAGAAGCACTTAGAGAATTTCTTTTCTGATATTTGCTTTAGAATACTGTGGTAACAAGTGAGGCAAGGAAAGAAAGTAATCAGGCAAAAGACGAAACAAAATTGGCAAGATGTTGAACTCTTCTGACATTGTGTGGTGGGTTCATGGGTTCATTTGTACTATTCTCTCCAATTTTGTGTATTCTTGAAAATTCAGTCATAAAAAAATCTTTTTTAATTTTTATTTTTATTGAGGCAGGATCTTGCTTTGTCACCTAGGCCAGAGTGCAGTGGCACAGTCACGGCTCATGGCAGCCCCAACCCCTTTGGCTCAAGTGATCCTCCCACCTCAGTCTCCTGAGTAGCTGAGACTACAGGCATCATGCACCATCATGCCCAGCTATTTTTTTTTTAACTTTATGTAGAGACAGAGTCTCACTACGTTGCCAAAGCTGGTCTCAAACTCCTATTCTCAAGCAACCTTCCCATATTGGCCTCTGAAAGTGCTAAGATTACAGGCATGAGCCACTGCACTTAGCCAAAGTATCTTTCTCAGGCTTCCCAGGCACACTCATGTTGACCAACTAAATAGTGCATTCCATTACACCAGGCTCGTTGACAAGGAAACTGCTCCACTTACTGAGTGCAACAAACAAAGGAGAAGGGCCGCTGTACATGCCTCACCTATTGTCCTACTGCATTCCCTGAAAGTAAATATGACGGACAGTAGATATGCCACTATTCATGATTGCTGTTAGTCCATGATTTAACAGTTCCTGGGCAGAGCCCTCCATTTGCTTGTCCCAGGGAAAGTCAGAGAGTCCAGTCTGAACAAGGGAAATGTGTCCCAAAGCAGCTTTCATCCTTGACTAGGGGCTCAACTTTTTCAAGCAACTTCCCTGCATCAAAACAGGGCCTGGTGCCCACACTTCCCTCTCCTCAAGAAGTGTTAAAACGTGAGTAAAGACATCATTCTCTCAGTCCTTAGAGCCCTGTATCAGAGAAGTGAGATCTTGATTACCATTGGCTCAAGTCTTTATCTTACTTGAAGAGACAGATAGAGTGAAACCTGGTTATCAAGATGTTGGAATGCCACATAATCGTGACCTGTCCCACAACATCCTCAATCTTTATAGATTCTAAGGCAAAATATAAGCATCACCGAAACCTAAACATATTCAGTATGCTTTTCCTTAAAGCAGAGGATCACACCCAGATGAAAAATTGTACTCTTTTCCTCAAGTTAAATCCTAAGATAGATACATAGATAGATAATAATACGTGTGTGTGTGTGTGTGTGTGTGTGTGTGTGTGTGTGTGTGTTAGAATGGCATATGCAATTTTAATATTAGAGCAAAAAACAAAGCAAGACAATGTGGTAGAGATAGAAAAAGGAAGACAGGAAGAAAAATTGTAATAGCTGGCATTTATTGAAAATTTACAGAGTGCCGAGCACTTTACACACATTATCTCTATCTTCACAAACACCTTTCAATCCAAGTAACATTATCTTCATTTTGCAGAAGAGGAAATGGAGACTTATGTCTCCTAGAAGGTAAGTAGCAGGAGCAGAATTCTACTTTCTGTTGGATCTGATTCCAGAGTGTAGACATTTAACTATTATCCTTCAGAACGCACAGGGGAGTAGACCCAAGAAGATTATTAAACTGCACATACCATCTGAAGAAAACTTTTTGTAAAATATATTCCCACTGGATTAAAGAAGAGAAGAGTTGAGACAGTCTACTTCTAACTGGTGACTTTCTCACTAGTAGGATTATTCTCTAGCCTCTGCGTTTTGCTTCTTTATATTTTTTAAGTTTTCTATGAACATGTATTGTTTTTACAGCAAGAAAGAAAAGAAGTTATATTTAATATTTTTAAGTACAGAGGAGGTTTAGAATTTTGAATGCTCTGCCTATGTCTCCAATAATTATGTCTTGTATGAAAATGTAAAGCCCTCCACTGACTTGGCTATATAGTACTTATTCCAAGACAGCAAGGCCCAAAGGACTGGAGACTTCGTCCAGAAGAGCTGTCAGCCCAAGACTTAGGGCAAAAGAGCACCATCCCCACAAGCAGGAAAACGATCAGCCTCAAATCTGCCTGGCTGTTATCTCCCTCCTGCAATTTCCCTTCCTGTGAATTATTCCACTGCTTATGTATTTATTTTTTAAACACATAACAGAGGAGTTATTCTCCAACTCTCTATCAGCTGAAGTATTAACAACTTCCAGCTGAGAAAATATCTTTTCACTTTGCTTAAGCCTAATCATTATTTTCTCCTTCCTACAGGAGTTTCAGTATCATACAAAGGATCACAATACAAAAGGCTATGTGGATGCTATTTTATAAAGTTGCTTGTAGACTTACAGTGTATAATTTGGGTGTAAATCTATTTAAAGTTGTCAGTTGTTTGGATTCTCTTTCTAAAAAGAAAAACTTTGCCCCCTTGTTCCTTGAAAGCCTAAATATAAAGAACCCAAATTAAGAAACAGAAAAGAATAAAAAGGCTTCTTTTAGAACTTTCATTTTATGTCTTAAAGTCTCTCTTTTGAAATTAAAATTATAGACATGGAGAACTTTATACTGAAAACTTTTAATTGTCTAAAATGTAAAACTGTGTCTCACCACCTGTACAGAAAAATGCTCCCTCTCAGATGTAAAAGGCCTTCTAAATAGAAATACTGAGTACAGAACTCTTCTCCTGGCCCAGGAGTACTGTAAGAAATGGATTCCACTCTGATACTGTGTTTTCTTACATCAGTTTCAGGTACCATTTACAACATACTGGGCTACAGCTTCTTGTTAATGAAACAAGTCAGGAATACATTCCCTTTAGAAACCAATTTCCTTTACTCTGAGGCACAAAAACCATCTCTGCCAGGCAGCCCAGACAACTATCTTGCAAATGCCTGCCATTTGCCTTTAGGAGATCAAAGGGCTGCAGTGGTCTCTAGGCACTCTGGCAAGCCCACCAGTTAGCAGGTAGTAATCCCTGGCCCCTTATTCTATGTCTTTTTTCTACCTTTGGAGCATTCGTTTTTGTGCTCCTTAGGCACCCAGCAATCTTTTCCTCTCTTCCACTTCATTCTACTTTTTAAATTTTAACTAAAAATAGTTCTCAGAAAGTAACATGAAATGTAGCCCTATTTCAGTATAAATGACTGATATCCCAAAGGGTTTTCCACTGCCCAGATCTCTCTCACCCAGTCTTCCCAAGGATACTAACTACTGTGTAATACTCAGAAAAGCTACACTCTACAGAGGAATGCTATCTTGAACTATAGAATTTTACAAATCAGTCAGGCTGAAAGACGACTCTGTGGGTCCAGGAAGGATCTTATACTCCTGATCACAGCAAATAAGTGACTATCTAAAGTTAGCACCAGCATCTTCCCCACAGGAAGGGCAGGAAACTCTTTATGTTTGGGGTATATATTCAGTTTTCTCTCCCGTAAAATGGTAATAATAATACATGGCCTCATAAGATTGCCATGAGAATTAAATGAAATAATAAATGGGAAGCCCGTGGCACATAGTAAATAATCAATAAGTGTTAGCTTGTTAGCTCCCTTCTTTGCCTTCCCTTCATTTATTCACCCATTCAATTAATATTCAATGAGTCAGCTTCTTCCCAGATTTGAATCACTTCCCAGTGGTGATACGAGTTAGAGCTCCGGGACATGCCTGGTCTCCTCCAAGCTAGTAAGATACAATTTAGTACCCCTTAGCATAATGCACTAATTGGTCCCTAAGTGGCCTGAAAGAGTTAATGCATTATTGTTGGATTTAATCTACCACTTCCTGACAAAATGAGTTTTACCATTTTTATACGTAAATTTCCTAGAATTATAGGACACAAATCAAATTATCTTTCTCTCTCTCTCTCTCTCACACACACACATGCACCACACACAGCCACACACACATACACACACAGCCACACACACACACACACACACACACACAGCAACTCCCCAGAGCAGTGAGACAGGTGAAATGATATAATTAAAATCGTTCATTTAGAGTTTACAGAGCGCTTTTTTCTGATCACGAAAGCAACACATTGCAGGAAATACATAAATCTAAATGAGACACACATGTTTCAGAATCTTACAGTCCTCCAAAAGATGGTTCTCAGAAAACACTGTAAGCATTTTCTACTATTTTCTCCCAAACTTTTTTACTCTTATATAATACTTATTCTATAGCTTATAGATCACATATACTTTATGCTGTGTTGCTTTTATAATTAAAATTGTGTCATAAACATTATTCAAAGTCACTGAAACTCTTTAAAATATTTTAACAGCACTTATATCCCATCATATGGACAGTCCATGATTTGTTTAGCTATGGGTTTATTGGGGGACAATTAGGTAATTTTGTTTCTACTATAAATGATATTAAGACACACCATTTTATACATACATTTTAAGTATATTACTCTTATTTCCTTAGACTAGACTCCTATAAAGGAAATTATCAGATAAAAAGGTATAAACATGTTGAAAGCTCTTGGTGAGGATTGTAAAATTGTTTTAACTACAGTGTTAAATAATTCTCTTTCACCATAGCCTGGCCAGCCCTGAGTATTTACATTAAACAATTTGTGTTACTCTGATAGATAAAATATTAAGTTTTGTTTCTGTTTTCATTTATGTCATGATGGTTACTAAGGAGGGTGGCCATCCATTCCTGTTTATTAGCCATTTGCTCTATCTCTTATATGAATTCTAGGTTTATGGTTTTGCCTATTTTATTAAGAAAACAGAAGTCTTATTATGAGTTATAGTCACTTATTACATATTAACCCTGATATGGTTTGGCTCTGTGTCCACACCCAAATCTTATCATGTAGCTCTGTAATTCTCACGGGTTATGGGAGGAACCCAATGGGAGATGATTGAATTATGGGGGCAGGTCTTTCCTATGTTATTCTTATGATAGTGAATGGGTTCTATGAGATCCTATGGTTTTAAAAACAGGAATTTCTCTGCACAAGCTCTCTCTTTGCCTGCTGCCATCCATGAAGATGTGACTTGCTCCTCCTTGCCTTCCCCCATGATTGTAAGGCCTTCTCAGCCATATGGAACTGTAAGTCCAATAAACCTCTAAATTGCCCAGTCTCAGGTATGTCTTTATCGGCAGTATGAACTAGACTAATAGAGTCAATTGGTACCAGTAGAGTGGGGCACTGCTGAAAAGACATCCAAAAATGTGGAAATGACTTTGGAACTAGGCAACAGGCAGAGGTTGGAACAGTTTGAAGGGCTCAGAAGAAGACAGGAGAGTGTGGGAGAGTTTGAAACTCCCTAGAGACTTGTTGAATGGCTTTGACCAAAATGCTGATAATGATATGGACAATGAAATCCAGGCTAAAGTGGTCTCAGATGGAGATAAGAAATTTGTTGGGACCTGGAGCAAAAGTGATTCTTGTTATGTTTTAGCAAAGGGACTGGTGGCATTTTGCCCCTGCCCTAGATTTGTGGAACTTTGAACTTGATAGAGATGATTTAGGGTATCTGGCAGAAGAAATTTCTAAGCAGCAAAGCATTCAAGAGGTGACTTGGGTGCTGTTGAAAGCATTCAGTTTTACAAGGAAGGCAGACCATAAAAGTTTGGAAAATTTGCAGCCTGACAATGCAATAGAACGGAAAAACCCATTTTCTGAGGAGAAATTCAAGCCAGCTTTAGAACTTTGCATAAGTAACTAGGAGCTGAATGTTAATCTCCACAACAATGAGGAAAATGTCTCCAGGGCATGTCAGAGGTTCTCACAGCAGCCCCTTCCATCAGAGGGCTGGGAGGAAAAAGTGGTTTCATAGGCAGGGCCTAGGCTCCCCATGCTGTGTATAGCCTAGAGACTTGGTGCCCTGTGACACAGCTACTCCAGCCATGGCTGAAAGGAGACAACGTAAAGCTCAGGCCGTGGCTTCAGAGGGTGCAAGCCTCAAGCCTTGGCAGCTTCTACGTGGTGTCGAGCTTTTGAGTGCACAGAAGTCAAGAATTGAGGTTTGAGAACCTCTGCCTAGATTTCAGAAGATGTATGAAAATGCTTGGATGCCCAAGCAGAAGTTTGCTATAGGGGCAGGGTCGTCATGGAAATCCTCTGCTGGGGCAGTGCAGAAGGGAAATGTGGGGTCGGAGCCCCCACACAGAGTCCTCACTGGAGCACTGCCTCATGGAGCTGTGAGAAGAGGGCCACCGTCCTCCAGACCCCAGAATGTCAGATCCACTGACAGTTTGCATTGTGCACCTGGAAAAGCCTCAGACACTCAATGCCAGCCTGTGAAGGCAGCTGGGAGGGAGTCCATACCCTGCAAAGCCACAGGGGTAGAGCTGCCCAAGACTATGGGAACCTACTTCTTGCATCACCATAACCTGGATGTGAGACACAGAGTCAAAGGAGATCATTTTGTAGCTTTAAGATTTGACTGCCTCACCAGATTTTGGATTTGCATGTCCTGTAGCCCCTTTGTTTTGTTCAATTTCTCCCATTTGGAAGAGGTGTATTTACCCAATGCCTATACCCCCACTGTATCTAGGAAGTAACTAACTTGCTTTTGATTTTACAGGCCCATAGGCGGAAAGGACTTGCCTTGTCTCAGACGAGACATTGGACTGTGAATTTTCGAGTTAATGCTGAAATGAGTTGAGACTTTGAAAGACATGACTGGTTTTGAAATGTGAAGATATGAGACTTGGGAGGGGCCAGGGGCTGAATAATATGGTTTGGCTCTGTGTTCCCACCCAAATCTTATCTTGTAGCCCATGTATTGTGGGAGGAACCTGGGGGGAGATGATTGAGTCATGGGGGCAGGTCTTTCCTGTGCTGTTCTCGTAATAGTGAATGAGTCTCACGAGATCTGATGGTTTTAAAAATAAGAGTTTCTCTGTGCAAGCTCTCTCTTTGCCTCCTGCCATCCACATAAGATGTGACTTGCTCCTCCTTGCCTTTGACCATAATTTGAGGCCTCCCCAGCCATGTGCAACTTAAGTCCAATAAACCTCTTTGTTTTGTAAATTGCCCAGTCTTGGGTATGTCTTTATCAGCAGTGTGAAAAATGGACTGATACAAACATATTCCTGCCATTTTATTCTTAATTTCTGAAATATTTACTCCATAGAAAAGACCCATAGACCTCAAGCAAAGGGAAGGTATTTTACTTGCTAATAAATACATCCCATTGAAATATCAATAATGCAAAAAAAAGAAATATCAATAATGCACAATCTCTTCATTTGCCTTTAAAGTTTTATGTTTTGACACAAAGTTTTTAATTTTAAATATTAAAATCAATCTTTTATTTTGCTATCTGTTCCATTGTATACATACTTAGATAGTCCTTCCTCATTTTGGATCAGGTAAATATTTACCACAAGTTCATTTTAATTTCTTTAAGTCGTTATCTTTTTCATGTTTTCTTTTTCATTGATCTAGAATTTACTCCATTGTATAATAAGAATGTAAATAGATGTTTTAATAGATACTTTTCAATATCATTTATTTAAAAATTTATCCCTTTCAATCTTAGTTTCCTATGAATTAGGATCTATGTATGTACTATATATTATTTCCCATTCATTTGCTTACATATTGGTTCATCTTGTATTTTGAAGTCTAGTAGATCTGGTCATCTTCCTGTTCACCCTCAAAAAGTCTTTTTAAAAATATTTACCTCTATTCTAACCTGTTTACTTTTTCAGATCAACTCTAGAATTATTTGGTGAAGTTCTCAAGAACTCCATACAAATTTTTGAGATAGTTGCCTTTGCAATTATCTTTGTTCTTTTTGCTGAGCCTCTGATTTGTTCAAGGGCAGAACAGGCATAACCTCCAATGATAATTTACTTCCTAGGCTCCACTTTAATTGGACTGAAGAAGTGAATTCATTTTGGTGAATGAGGCAGTCGTGGTTTAAAAATATGTCCACACGTTATTTGGTTCTTCTCCCTTTAAAAGATATAATTGTCTTAGTCTGTTTTATGCTGCTATAACGAAATCATCTGAGACTGGGTAACTCATAAAGAACAGAACTTTATTTCTCACAGTTTTGGAGGCTGGAGGTTCGAGATCAAGACACTAGCATTTGGTGTCTGGTGAGGGTCTTCTTGCTATGTCTTCACATGGCAGAAAGCAGAGGAGCAAGCGAGTGTGCTAGCTGAACACTGTGTGAAGCCTCTTTTAAAAGAGTCTTAATCCCGTTCATGAGGAAGAAGCCTCCTTGGCCTAATCAACTCTGAAAGGATCCATCTCTTAATAATATCACATTGGCAACACCTGAATTTTGGAGAGGCTATATTCAAAAGATAGCCTGAGTCTTGTAAGGCTAGTTCATAAAAAATTGTGATTTCTGTCTCACTGCCTCTCAGGTGACTGGCTTTGAAGGGAGCTAGCTGCCATGTTGTAGAAACTCATCAGGAAGCCTGTGGTAAGCCTCATCTTGGCAGTAAAACATCTTAGAAGTGGATTTCCAAGCCCCAGTCCTGTCTTCAGATGATTGCAGCTCCTGCCAACATCCTCGCTGCAACTCCATGAAAGATCCTGAGCCAAACTCACCTAGCTAAGCCTCAATGGAATTCCTGATCCATAGAAATTATAATAATTATTTGGTTTTTGCTTTCATCTGTCTTATTCCCTGCAGCATTGTGGTGATTGTTTCACCACTGATTTTGAGGGTTATTTGTTCTACAGAATAGATAATTCATACAGAGATATAAGCAGAAGTTTTTGGAGGCTCTTTCCTTTTCTTGATAAATAGGAAATATATAGCTGTAATCACCCCCTCTTTTCTTCTTTTGCTTCTTGAATGCAGATGTGATGCCAGAAGTAGAGCAGCCATCTTACAACCACAAAGCAACAGCACGAGTATGAAAGTTAGTGCATGAAGGATGCTGGAGTAGAATGATCGAAAGCCAGATGCCTAATCACGTTGCTGAATAGCTGAAACAATACCAGCAACTAGCTGGTAAATATATCTTGAAACCAGCAAATATGTCTCTCTCATTATGGGAGAAAAATAAGCATGTTGCTTGAGCTACTCTTGGTCAATTAGTTTGTTATTGCACCAAATGAATTCCTAACTGACATTTGGTATCAGATGCTGCTGCATGGTCAGCACAGAGGAAGGCACTTTGTGAATACGTTCAATGTGATTTTTAAGTAATGGCTGGCAAATTTTAACAGCTCTACTACCATAAGAAATACATGTAGACTTCCTTCCAAAACTTAAAGTTTATAGAAATCATGGAAGGTGAATTAACAAATAACAGCAGAATTTAGATTACCTCAGGGAACAATGCTTCAGAGTGTTTAGCAAATGAACAGACTCTATTGCAAGTACATTTTTTGTGTGCTGATGTAGCTTAACCAGTGGTCAAATATCCTGCAATGTATTGATCGCAAGTCTTCAAAATGCCCAAGAACATGAAACTGACTGAAAAATGTTTTGTTGTTATTAAAATTCTAAAGTCCCACATTTCAAAGCAATTCTGTACATCTGTCATAGAATAATTTAGACCAGCTATCCTCAACACATTGTTCTTACACAAATTCTGTGTCACCAGTATTCCCCTGTCAGGTCATCCATGGATCTGTCTCTCTCAGGACATTATTTAATCTTTAAAACATAAATATTCATAGCTTTTTAAAAAAGTTTTTAACTATTGTGTTTGATAATATATATTCTCAGAAATGAAGCCATTTGTACAGCTACCAGACGGACTAAAATGTAGAAGGCACAACATCAAATAATGGTAAGACTATAGAGCCAAACTCTTGAACCAGAACATTAATTGCCACCATCACATTGGAAAACTATTCAGTATTTAGCAATGCTGAACATACATGCACTCTTTGGCCCATCAATTCCACTCCTAAGTATCTAGCCAACACTAACGGTACGTATGTTTAGCAAAAGATATGTACAAGAATGTACGTTGCAACATTATTCCTCATAGGCAAAATCTGTCAACATTCCACATGTTCATCCACAGTAGGAGTGTAAATGAACTGTGGTGAGTTCACCAGACGAGATACTAAAGCAATGAGAATCACTGGACTTTTGCTATAGCGACAACACTCCTGACTCTCACAACCATAATATTGAAAGACTAGACACAACAATACAAACTGTATGACACTATTTAGCCAAAGTAATTTTTTAAAATTTATTTACTTAAAAAAATTTTTTTTTTTTGACACAAGGTCTTGCTCTGTTGCCTGACCTGGAAAGCAGTGGAATGATCATGGCTCACTGAAGCCTCAACCTCCCAGGTACAAGTGATCCTCCCACCTCAGCTTCCAGAATATAGAAGTTGGGACTACAGGTGTGTGCTAATTTTATTTATTTTTATAGAGACTGAGTTTCACCGTGCTGCCCAGGCTGGTGGTGAACTCTTAGGCTCAAGTGAAACTCCTTCCTTGGCACCCCAAAGTGCTGGGATTACAGGGATGACCCACCTCACCCAGCCTAAAGTGGATTTTTTTAAAGCGATCTGTGATGGAAGTCAAAACAGTGGTCATTTTTGTCAGAAAGAAATTAAAAGGGGGACAAGGGGTGGAATTGGGAGTTCTGTTAATTTTCTATTTCTTTACCTGGGTGGGGCTTACGTGGGAATGTTCAGTTTGTTGTTTGTGAAAATTCATAGGGCAAGTTGTTTAATAAATGGTATGTTATACTTTACTTTAAAATGATGCTATTTCTTTCCATTTGTTCCTGCAGTATAATTTTTAATATATTTACTATTATATTATTTTTAATATATTTAATTTAATTTTCTAATATAGTAAATGGCTATGTAAAGCAGGCAAAGTTTGTGACTCATAGTAACTTTTGCCTCAACAAACCAAAGGTAGAAAAAAAAAATGATAACCACCATTTCAAGCCAAATCAAACAAAACAAAAACAACATCTGTGTCAATTGGTCCAAAAAAGATGAAAGGCTGAAGCAGTATGTTTCTGGGAGGTCAGAATAAATAATATCAGCAGTCTCACTTTTCTTACTCATCTTGGGCTACATTGGGTCTCAAAGGAACGTCAATAACAGAAGAAATAGAAGAATTCACCCCTTGCCCCAACTTCCTACTCCTAAGTTAATGTCAGTTGAGAAAGAAGTAGCACAGCAGGCTGGCAGGTAGCCAAATCTGGGTTTCTGTCTACCTTAATTTGAATACAGTTGGCTTCAGTGGCCCTGCCTCCCAATATTAGCACCCGCTGGGTCACTCACTGGAAGTGTGGGTAACTGTAAGAGCATCAGGCCAACAGTTGCTTCACAACATCTATCAAAATTCATCTCCACACACAAACTCTGACTCTCAGGTAGAAAAATTAAAGCCACAGTTCAGTTCTGCTCTGCTTCTCACATTAGCCGTGGGCATATTTTCTCTAAGAGAATACGCATGTTAAAGATGACTTCTCTGTTCCTTAGGGCTTTTTTTTCTTTTTTGGAGGATTTATCTGGAAGTCAGATGTCCAAGATGGCAAGGTCCTATCTTTAAGGCTTATCCTGAAACCAAAGTGCTTCCCCAGAATCCAGGGGTCCTGTCTCATGCTTGATCATTTTTTTCCTATAAAAATGTGCCCAGAATTTGGTCAGATTAAAAAAAGACAGATGATGAAACAAATATTTTTACAATTAAAAAAATCCAAGCCCAGAAACATTCACACAGATTATTTGGTGGAAAACTGTCAGATATTTATAACAGTTTTCACTGTTTATGAATGGCAAAGCTGTTTATCTGCAAGAGGAAAATGACATGCACCTCTACTTCAGGTGCCCTGAATTTGGAGGTTTAAAATAGTTCTTTGTAGCACCTCCCTGGGATTTTGACAGATGCTTCAGGCTGTTGGTAAACTTAAAGAGATTTAACAAGAAACTGCATTGCACCATTTTCTTTTAATCTGTGTACATAGTTACTCAGTTATGGCTGGCTTTAACCCATCCAAAAGCTGAAAGCATTTTAAATCCTATTTGTTCCTCGAGTGGACTATTCATTAATGAGCTTATTTGCTTGGTTGCTTCTGAAGTTAAATCTTATTTCTACATCTACTTTTTCTAATGACTTATACTTTTCACTTTGATTTGTTGGGCACAATTTGATTTGTTGGCTTCTTAATTGTACACTGCCCAGACTTTGCAGTTTATCTTTTAAAACATGTTTTAAATGTCCAAGGCTCAAGACATCTTTAATTTGCCTCTTTTATGAAGTAGATACTCCAAGCTTAGAATTATTTTTCCTTCAAGATACCGTTAAGGGCAAATCACTTGCACCCAGCCCTACCCCCAGCCCTCCCTATCTCTCTATGCCCCTTCCACACACAAAAATAAGCCTGCTCTTCTTATTGTCATTATACAGCTCAAAAATGGCAGGGCGAGGTGGCTCACATCTGTAATCCCAGCACTTTGGGAGGCCAAGGCAGGTGGATCACGAGGTCAAGAGATTGAGACCATCCTGGTCAACATGGTGAAACCTCATCTCTACTAAAAATACAAAAAAATTAGCTGGGCATGGTGGTGCATGCCTGTAATCCCAGCTACTCAGGAGGCTGAGGCAGGAGACTTGCCTGAACCCAGGAGGCGGAGGTTGCGGTGAGCCGAGATCGCGGCATTGCACTCCAGCCTGGGTAACAAGAGGGAAACTCCGTCTAAAAAAAAAAAGATAAAATAAAATAAAAAGCTCAAAAAGTCTTAAGAGCCCATTCATTAGACCATTCTCACCAAGAATTCTTCTACTATGCCTTTCCTTGAAAGTACTCACTAGTCTAGACAGACCCACAGGCATCTGCAAACCCCACTCTCAGCTCACAGTTCCAGGCCTGCCTCAAGGCCATCTTCGCATAACTGCAGGGAAGTCCTTCTCAACTTGAGAGAGCCCAAGTCATCTCTGCCCTCTCCCTGGGCTCTCTTTGTCAGTTCTGCTTTCTGATTACTCTCCTGAGCAACTTCCGAGAACTAATCCCTCCTGTCTTTACATCCAGGAATGAGAAGATTGTGCTCAGTGAGTGAATCCAACAGTCAAATTCTATCTTAGTCAAGTGCACTTATGTAACAAGAATGATAGACACACAGTAATGGCGAATTGGGAGTGGAGGAGTGGGAGGAGGTGGCACAGAAACTTCCATTCACAGTAGCACAACCCCACATTCCTTTGTTTACTGATCCTCCTTACTGGTTTCAGAAAAGGCTTAAAGGTGATTGAAGAAGCCCAACCACAAAGAGCAATGTAATTAATACTATTAGGTGACAATGATTTAGGGAGGGAGCTAATTAGACTACCAAAATCCTTCTGTCCTTGCAATGACCTACATAGAAAGTGAAAAGTTATTCAGCCTCTGAAGAGAAGCATTTTTGTTTGGGGATCTTCAAGTATGCTTGTCAGGTACATGCCCATCACTGGTAACATCTTCAGAATATACTTGTCGTCTCCCTGACATCAGTAAATCCATTCATTCTCAGCTGTAATTTATCTCTTGATAAATCATGCTATCAAGTTGAAGTGTGAAAGCAATACCCTTAGGACATAAAATACCACTGAATCTGCTGTTTGGTTAATTTATTACTATTATTAGGGAACTGACAGGATTACTTTAAAAATCGAGTGCCCAGCGGCCCCAGATTTTTATCAGGTCTCGATACTGGAACAGCGTTCAATCACACCTGGCTGACCCAGCCACATCCCCCAGCCTCCTGCTGCCAGTCCCTTTGGAGAATTCTTGTCAGAAGGGAGGAGTAGCTGAAGTCAGGCCCAAGCTTCTCTGCAACATTCAGACAGATAGGTAGGTCTGATGATCAAGAGAATAAAACCATGGGGCTTTTTCTCAAGGAAGCTGTTTGCTTTCTTAAGAGGACTGTCTCCTATTTAGTCCATGACAACCTGGTATTATGGATGTCATGGCACAGCACTCAAGACTGCCAGGAGGCAGCAGACGTGACTTCAAATCATAGCTTTAGCATTTTCTAGCTGTGTGACCTTGGACAAGTCATGTGATGCCTCTAAGCCTTAGTTTCTATAGCTGCAAAATGATGTTAATAACAAGATTCTTAAAAGAATTGATTCAGACATGTAGAAACTCTCAATAGAGAGTAGCTGGCTGAGAATGCCTGTTGCTTCCTCTTAATACTACCATTTTAAAGGCAGAATTTATATTAATAGAAATGTATCGGTGGTCTTAATTTGCCAGCCACTTCTGAGTATCCATTTCTCTGTCATACCCAGATTTGTTTTAATTTGGGATTCCACTCACCACTGGGCATTGAGATAGATGGTAAATAAAGACACTGTTGTAAGACTTTTCACACCTTAGAAGCTAATAAGATATAGATTAAATCCTATTACAACAAATACTATGATCGATCTCAATCTTATTTTTTAAAAAAGGCATAAGAGAATTGAAGTTACAGTAAAATGAACAATATTTCAAATAGTATTTAACATTTTCAACAGTCTAGCATGAACTTTGTTGTAGGAAGTGCTCAGTGTAAGTTACCAGGAGGCTTGTCTAGGCACATGTGGGTGGCAAATCAGGAACCTACTCCAGCCATGGCTGTTGCCCTTCCTACTTTTCTAGCTGCTTCAGGCTTCTTGACAAGTCACTTCCACAACCACCTCAGGACCTTTGCACTTATCAGTTTCTTAGCCAAGGGTAGTTGTCCCTGATCTCAACTAACCTCCCTTTACCACTGTAGGGGTTCAGTTAGGATGGTGGGAGAAATTATAAGAGAAAAATTATAGAGAAAAGGACACAAACGTTCTTGGAAGACTGAGAGGTTTTTGCAAAAGCCTCGGGAAGGAATGAGCCGAAGGTGGCAATTCTTACTCTGAGGCAATTAGGCAGGAGTAGGTACAAAGGAACATAAGGGATTTATCTAAAGAGCTTGTTTGACCTTTGAACATCCATGGGCATCTACAGGCACATGACTGCTCTCTACTCAGAGGGTCAACAATATTATTACCCACAAATGGTGTTTTCTTTAGGCCTCACAACCTGGCCTTTAATCATTCCTAGGACTGCTCTCTCCAAGGAGGGTGACCATGTTAATTATCCATAAGTGTGTTGACTCAAAGCCTCTGTCATTAAATCTATAGTGAATAAATGCCCACAGCACCACCTGATGAGGGCTGTTGCTGACTCTTTATAGCACCTTCCTCAGTGTTTGTGAGTAGCCCGAACCCCCAGCTGGCTTTTTCATTGGATATCTGTGTCTGAGTGCATTTGTTATCCATTGCTGGGTCAGGGTCTGTGGGTTGGACCCAGCATGCCGAGTTCAAATGTCACCTCAGAGTAGCATTTTCTAAACGCCTCTCTAAAGTAGCTTTCACATCCCTTCACATCTACCACATGCTCCCTTACCCTGCTTTTTCTTCATAGTGCTTACCCCTATCTGATATATTACTTTTTGTCTTTCACTAAAATGTAGCCTCATGAACACAACAGATATTTGTCTGTCTTACTCACCACTGCTATGAATGCCTAAAATTATTGCTACCATATAGACGGCAGTAGGAGGAAGGAAGTCTGGTACATTCCTCCATCACACAGGGACAACATGCCCTTCTGCAGCTTGCAGGCATTCAGTTCCTAAAATCTTGAGTCCCAGAACAGAAAAAGAGCAGAGTCAAGTGGTCACCACCTACCCAGCCTCATTGAGACTCTCATAAGCCCTTGCTGGCCTTCTGGAGTAATCTCCTAATTGGTATCTCTTTCACAAGTCTGTGCTCTATTTTTTAATCCACTGACATACCTCTTTTCTTATTTTGGTTTTGTTTGCTTTTTATTAATTGAGGTATAATTGAGATACAATAGACTGCCTGTACTTAAAGTGTACAATTTGATGAGTTTGACATACTTACACACCCATGAAAACATCACCCCGATCAAGAGGGGGAACATTTATATCACCCTCAAAACTTTCTTCATGTCCCTTTGTAATACCTCTCTCCCAGCCTTGCCCCACCCATCCCCAGTCTTCATCTCTAGATTAATTTGTATCTTGTAAAATTTTTTATCAATAGAATTATATAATATGCATCATATTTTTGTTTTTGGGGCTTGGGTTTTTTCACTCAGTATAATTATTTTGAGATTTACCTATGTGGTTATTGATGGTTCCTTCCTTATTTCTAAGTGGTACTATATTGAATGGATATATCATAATTTGTTTATCTGTTTACCTGTTGATGGATGTTTGGATTATTTCCAGTTTCTGGCAATTATGAATAAAGCTGCTATTAACATTCATGTGCAAATCATTATATAGACATGCTTTCATTTCTCTTGAAATAAATACCTAGGAGAGGAATACATGATCATATCATAGGTGTATGGTTAACTTCTAAAGGAAGTGCCATATTATTTTTAAATACAATTGCGCCGTTTTATAATCCCACCAGCTGCTCATCAGGTGCTCCAAATCCTCATCCATATTGGTATTCTGACAGCAACATCTAAATGAAAGACAAATCTGACCATGCCGCTCCACCACTTAAACTCATCCATGATTTCTCAGCCCACCTTCCTCAGGGCTGTTTACAAGCTCCTGACTCCCAGTACAAATGCATCTCCCGTCAGGATTCCCTTTCCACATTCCCAGCCTATAGACCTTTTCCACCTACATCACAATGCTTCATTGGTCTTCCATAATCACACAGCACCCCTGCCTGACTCTGGGTCTTTTTACAAGCATTTCTGCATTCCCTCACTCTTATGGGCTGCATTGTGTCCCCCCACCCCCGTCCCCACCACCATATTTGTATGTTGAAGTCCTAAACCCCAGTACTTCAGAATGTGACTGTATTTAGAGAGAAATACAAAGGAAAGTTAAAATAAAGTCATTAGAATGGGCCCTAATCTGACGTGACTTATGTCCTTATAAAAAGAAAAAATTTGAACATAGCCACATACGGGAGAAGACAATGTAAAGACACAGGATGAAGGTAGCCATCTACAAGCCATAGAGAGATGCCTGGAACAGATCCTTCCTTCAGGACCCTCAGAAGGAACCAACTCTACTGACACCTTGATCTCAAACTTCCAACCTCCAGAACCATGAGAAAATACATTTTGATCATTTTAGCCTCTCAGTCTGTAGTACTTTGTTATAGAAACCCACACAAGTAATACACTTACCTCTTCAGTGAAGGACCAATTCAATGGTTGCTTTCTCTGTTAAATTATTTCCCAAACTCTCTTGCCCAGGTTTAATTACCTTCTTTTATTTTCCTCATGGTATTTTGTTCATACTTCTATTGGGAATTTGATCTCATTGTAGTAATTATGTGTTTAAGAGTCAGTCTATCTACCCCACCAGCCTAGAGTTTTTTGAAGATTTATTTTATCTTTGCATCTTGAGCTGTCTAGATTAGTCTCCTGACACAGTAGAGGCCTCTATGCATTTTGGTTGCATAAATTCTCTGAAACTAGGCTGCTAACTCAGCTTTCTTTCCCCCATGGCTTCCTATTGTCCTTTTTAAAAGAAAAAAAGCTTAGTGATTTTCTCCTATGGGAATTCATCCCAAGATCTTTAAACAATAGATAAAAATGGATGTACAAGAAAGCTCTTCAGAGCATTGATCATAATATCAAAAAAATGCAATCAGCATAATTGTGTTCAATAGAGATTAGTTAAGTAAACTGTGGTATATCTCACAGAGGAGTATTGCACAGTCAATAAATATGATGATGTGGATCTATATTTATTGACACATGAAAAAAACCCACCACCAATTATTGAAGGAAAAAAATAAGACAGAGAACTATATGTATAGTGTACTATTTATACACAGTTATACATGGGTATAGCTGCAGATACCTATAGCATATGGAAACACAGGAAATGATGTTTACCAAAATATTACAACAGTTAAGTAGGAGTGGTAAGATTTCAGATGATTTCCCCTTTTTTCTCTATACATTTAAGAATCGTTTAAATTTTTAAGAGTAGGCATGCATTAATTTATAGCCAGAATAAAATAGTAAAAGTGTTTCATTTGGAAGAAAATATACTTAAAAAGAGGAGAATAACTGGGCTGCACAATTCTGCTAGATCAGCCCCTTCCCATGGACATGGGAAGAAGGCAATTCTTCTCCTTTTGTTAATTAGGCCTCCAGAAAGCAGGTCAGCCCTGGACCCAGGCCACACAGATGGTATCTGCATGGCACCATCAGAAGCTATTGAGTAGCTTCGCCTACCTTGCCTGGTCTTATTCCCAAATGAATCCTGCAGTCAGCTTTTAAAACCTAAGCTTCTCACTATTAGTTATTCCCTTCAGATACTTCAATTAGGCAGCTGTTAAAATGCATGGGCAAAAGCAAAAACAAACTATTATTAGTGAGGGACATGGTAACTCCAATTAATTCCCAAGCAAAAGGCTAGATTGTTAAATTCTGAGATGGGAAAGAAAAGAAGGAAAAATGAGCAGGAACTGGTGACAGGGTTGGGGGAAATTCAGCATAAACAAACTCGGTCACTGGGGAAAGTAGAGAAAGGGCAATATATTAGAGTTCTCCAGAGAAACAAAACCAATAGGCTATATAGGGACATGTGAGGAGGAGATTCATTACAGAAATTAGCTCACATGGTTGTGGAGGCCAGGAAGCTCCACCATCTGCCATCTGAAAACTGGAGAACCAGGAAAGTCAGTAGGAAAATTCAATGGGAGTCCAAAGGCCTGAGAACCAAGAGTGCTGCTGTTATCTGAAAGCAGAAGACGCATGTCCCAACTCAGGAAGAGAGAGAGAATGTGCCCTTCCTCTGCCTTTCTGTTCTAACTGGGCAGAACAGATGATACCTGCATACATTGATAAGGTCCTGCTCACACTGGGATGATGCCTGCCCTCCATGGATTGTATGACTGTCTCTACTCAGTCTACCCATTCAAATGCCAATCTCTTCCAGATACACCATCACATGCACACCCAGAAATAATGTTTTACCAGCTACATGAGCATCCCTTAGCCCAGTCAAGTTAACACATAAAATTAACCATCATGGGCAACAAGCAAAAGGAGTGACTAGGGAGGAAAGGCCTAGCTATTTTGTAAGTGTGCTAGGGCAGACCAGTTATAGCAGGTAACTAGTCAGATATGAGCAGAGCTGGAGAGAGCTCCGCCTGCCACATGCACACACCAGGAATCTCAGACAACCATCAGGTGATGGTCAAGCAGCTAACTGTCTGTCTAAAATAATAATTGGTCACAACCTGCACCAGGGAAAGGCCGTCTCCCAATAGACAGAAAAGAACTGAAATGTGATCAGCGGCTTCCTGATAAGATCTCCGGAGTTGGGCGAGTAGGCTCCAGCAAGCACATTAAGAGGCAAATGGCAGAGTTTGACTGGTATATGACCTCCTAGGGACATTCAAGTGGTAAAGGAAGAACACCTCAAGCAAGCATGTGCACAGCTCCAGTAAACACAGTGTACATGCTCCCCTCCCAAGTGCTGGCAGGCCACTGTGCATGCAAACAGCCCACCCCGCTGTCAGGGGAGATGTGATGCAAGACTCCAGAGCAGGCCACCATATAAAACCCCAGGTCAAAGGTCAAGCAGGGCATCCGATCTCGCAAGTCACCAGCTTGGCCTCTTCCGAGTATATTTTACTTCCTTACATTTCTGCTTAAAAAAACTTTTTAATAAACTCTCACTCCTGCTTCAAAACTTGCCTTGGGCTCTCTTTCTGCCCTATGCCCCATCAGCTGAATTCTTTCTTCTGAGGAGGCAAGAATTGAAGTTGCTGCAGACCCATCCAGATACAGGTCCACTGCAGACCCACAGTTCCTTAACAAAACAAATAACTGAAAAGCGCCTTTTACCCCAGGAAGAGAGATTAAAGACACAAAGAGAGAAAGAGAGAGCTTGGTTCTCCATCAATGCACATTTTACTTTGAGGCCACATCTGCACACATGGATAATGATTATCAGTTGCAGTCATTCACGTGACAAAATAATATTATGGGATATATATTTCCTGCCAAATCCCATTGGCAGATTATATTTTCCAAAGATGGCAACACCAATATCCAATATATATACCATTTCATATGCTCACAAGGTGACATGAACAAGCCTCCCCATCCAGACACAGGGTTAATATTCCCTCCCCTGGAACACACCAGTAGACCTTTGCAGTTGCCTTAACTGAAAAAAGAATGTTGGGTGATTGATGGAGTCCCTTATAAAGGACAATATGGCTTCCACCATGTTCTCTCTCTCTCTCTCTCTCTCTCTCTCTCTCTCTCTCTCACCTCTCTTTTTCTCCCCAGCTCTCTTCTTTTTCTCTCTCTCTCCTCTTTATTAATCTTGCTCTTGGAATGCAGCCACCATGTTGTGAAAAAGCCCACAGCACATGGATGGCGTGGCCATGTGAGATTCTTTCAGCTGACTGCCTGGCTAGGCCCCCAGCCAACAGTAACCTCCAGATACCACATTTCCAAGCTGTAAGATGATTCCGGCCCATCATGTTTGATGATTTCCAGCTGAGGCCCCAGACACGGCAAAGTAGAGATAACTTGTCTTCACTGTGCCTCATCTGAATACCTGACCCACAGAAACCATGAGGCATGATAAATGAGTATTACGACTTTGAGCAATCACTAACACAGCACCCTACCCCTTACCACTGCCCTCAGGTTACGTTGTTGAAAGAAAAATGTGTCAACTATTTTTTTGAGTTTCAAAGCAGTTCAACAATCACTTCTATGGCAATGGCTTGAGGGAATTAGAGTTGCAGTCTAAAAACCCTAGCATTTGACTATCAAAAGACAAAGCCTCAGAGAACTTAAAGGCATTATATTTACAGCTAAACAATAAATTTGGATAATGAATTTTCCATTCTAAGATAATACTTAAAAAAATTTTTTTTTAACTTTTTCTTTCTGTAAAGAAGAGAGTGTGTGTCTGAGGAGTGGACGACCTGAGAAACCCAGAATCCCAAACCAGGGGCTTTGCGGCAGGAACCCAAGCAGCACAGACGAGAGAGGGTTCATGGGTATCAGCAGATCCCAGTGGGAATGAATGACAAGTGTCAGGGATGAGGGAAATCAGACATCTCAGCAGATATTGACAGCGCTGGCAGATGATGACCTAGAACCAGATGGGCCTTTTCAACAATCCATAAGTTCCAGGGGCAACTGAAAATCAACCCTGATGGAGAAGGAAAGAGTGAAAATTGATATGGACACGATTTACCTGGAATTAATCATGTTAAATGGTCTGCCATCAGCAGGAGGATGCTTGCAATGCTGTTTAGATTTACTTGTTAAAAACTTCAGTGACATTATTTATAGATCTCAGTTATGGCTTAAGGATTTTGTACTTTCTTCATCATTTTGATGCTTAGCTTCCCTGCTAAAGTGTTACCCCCAAGAGAAGAAGGAAGTGAAAGGCCCAGAGCAGGCACCCAATACGTATGTGTTGAGTGAATAAATAAATCAATAAGTAATGAATTCTCAATTACTCTTTTTTGGAAATCAGAGGACCTGAATCATCTCAGTTCTGTCTCCAGCAAGTCAGGTCACCTTTAATATGTTCCTAGCTCTCTCTGGGCCTAAGAGTCCTAAGCTATAAAATTAAATGATCTCTAATTATACCTCCAACTTTCATATCCCACTAGACTATAAGCTACTAAAGAACAAGGATCAGGACCCAATCATTTTTACAGCCCCAGAATCTAGCATAGTGCCTCGTAAATAGCAGCCCCTCAATAAATATTGGTTGAAGGAAAGAAATGATCCTTATACTATGTTTCCAAACCCTAACCAGGACAATGGTAATTTGGGTTGTCTTTTCAAGTATGTAAATGTTAAATGAAAACTACAGATAAATAACTAACCGAGAATATCATAATGTCATCTGCACAGTACAGCAACCATTAAGGAGTAATGGCTTTCTCGCCTGTGAGCCTGACATGGTGATTTGCTCCGACTTGTCTCCCTGTTTTTCCTACTGACAGCCTCTGAGTCGTTTTTGGTGGGCAGCTGTTGCCCCTGGTGCATTTTTTATCAAAAGTCCATATGCTGTCATCTTTTATAATCCTCAGAACTTGAAGATTGTCCTTTACTTAAGTTTTGTGAGATGAAATTAGGTTTGAATAATAATCAGGGTTGTGGATCTTCTTAAGCAAAGGCACTTTAAGAGAAAATGCTATCTTACGATTCTTCCAGGCATAGAGTTTCAGAGTTGAAAGATTTCTCCATCCCAGGATTTTATCTTATTAATATTCTCCTTTGCAATTCAAGTACCAAGAACTGGAAAAAATCTCTGATTGTCCTGCAGCAATGGCATTAAAGGCTCCTGATAACATACAGAACCAGAATTGTGCCATGATTTACTGAAATTGAACATTGCTCTGTGACTGCTAATTTTCCATCGAGATGATTCTGTCTCTAACCAAGAAAAGAAAAGGTAAAATCTTGATAGAAAAAAAATTTCTGATTATTGTGAAGACTCTTAGATGATTTAGGTTAAATATACCATTTTACCATTGTCCTAATTTTTGCCACAAAGTTCTGCTGAAAATCTTTGTGACTAAAATGTTGTAATTGGCAGTTTCTCTTTTAATCTTCTACTTGGTAAACCCAGCTATAATTGTATAGTGATGATGCATTCTGTTCTAAGAGACTGCTGTATCAGCGTATTCATTTTTAACCTTTATTTTCAATTATTTGCAGTTTGGGATTTAGTCTCCAAAGTTAATTTGAGAGAGTTCTTCTCTTATAATAAAGGAAGCTAATTTGCCCATTCTGCAGTTGCCAGACAAACTCATTTAAAATATGAACACATGCATGTTATCCCTGAGATCTGAAATATACTTTTTAAACTTTCCTAATACGTTAATCATTAATGCAAAAATATCTATTACTTTCCCATATTCTGCTCACTGTAGTGTGCCTTTACCATGAGAACCAGGCGATGAGACTACAAATCTTGGGGATATAGTGAGGTTTTTTTGTTTGTTTTTTTCCTAGCCATGTAGAATAGTTGCATATTTTTTCTAAAGAAAGCACCCAGTAGCTCCATCAAATAAAATGTGTAGTTGTTTACATCCCAATATAGGTAATTCGTATAATTTTTAACAGGTGTTACAGCATACAGTCCTGTCTATTGTGCAAGTCTGACCCATAAGAGATTGTCATATTGGAATGAATTAGATCATCGCCAATGGGCAATGATTTGAGCATCCCTCCTCCCTATGAATTCCACACTGCACAATATGAAATTCATGTACTACCCATTCCTTTGGCCTAATGAAATCTCTTTTAAAATGAAAACATATTAACTGATGGTTATAACATATCACATCATGGCATGTGAACACTTCAGGATTAATGGAAGAATTTACTGAGCAAATATCAAAGGCTTGGGCTTTAAACAACCGAACACAAGCCAAACATCAAAATAGAAGTAAAGAATATTTTTTAGCGATCATTCCCAATAGATTTTATACATGCTACTATTAACATTTATTTAGCATTTGTTTACTTTGCTAAATAGAGATCAGAGCCTGAGGCAAAGTTTAGAGTCCAAGGCTTTAGAGGAGGCACAATCCCACTGCAGTAACAGTGAAGGGAAAAGGAAAATAAGGACGGAAAGGAGGCAGACAGAAACAAAGTGGCAATTTACTCAACTGGCTGCATCCTCCTAGAAAACACTGTTGTTCAATCACTTGACCCCCACTTCTAGACAGCTCTATGGAACCACTGGACCTCAGAATAGTCTGTGGTAGACAGGAAGGCATGATTTATCTGCCAGCATCCTCCACTCCTGTTTATCATTGATCAAAGGTCACCAAGTGTCAACTCCTAGAACCACTTCTGAGTTATGATAGTCAGGCCTTCCTGGAAGCTGCTGGAGAAACCAGACCCACAGCCAGCAATGTGATGCTTCCTCTGAGAGTCAGAAGTGGTGGGGAATTCTCAGCTCCCCTGCCTACACCTGGAGTTCAGTCAAGTCAGATCTGAACCAAGAAGCCCTGGGGCCTCCACTTGAGCAGACAACACAGAGCTCATGTGGAAACTCGGGTAGGCAGTGGTGATAGGATTCAGACGGTGGCTGCAGAGGCCAGGGTCTCCAGGGAGCAAACATCCCAGCCCTGGCAGGCAGGTAGAGCTGAGAAAACCTGGGAAGGCTCATTCCAAGGTCTGGGCCTAGGGTCAGGCAGGGTGGCATGTGCCTATAATCCCAACACTTTGGGAGGCTGAGGTGGGAAGATCGCTTGAGGCCAGGAGTTCAAGACCAGCCTAGACAACATAGTGAGACCCCCGCCTCCATCTCTAAAGAATAAAAATTTAAAAATTTAAAAGGTCTGGTACCAAAATTATTTCTATGTCTATTTTTCCAAATTGACTATGCGCTCCTTGTTGGCAAAAATCCTATCCTGTCATTTATCTTTGTACCTCAGAAGCCAAGGGTAAATTATAGCTTATGCAGACTGAACTAAGCATCCTTAAGATACATTTGCAAAAATGCTCACTTGACCTGACCATTCAGTGGACTAAAATGTTGACTATAATTGTCAAATGGGTTCTTCCATCTCAAATGCTTACCTACAGCACTTTTGGAATGGGATTATTTTATTTGAGTCATTATTTAAATAAAATAAAATAAAATAAAAAAAAGCAAGACTCCCAGTATTCTATAGCAGTTAAGGGAAGACAAGCCCTGGACTCTAACAGGCCTAGCGACATATTGCATATCCTCAGACAAGTTACCTTGCTAGATTTTGGATTTTTTTTTTTTCTGAAAAATGGGGGTGTAATATCTGTTTTATTGCACTACTGGGACTTGTATTGGATTGTGCTATGTCAACTTGATTAGGCTGAGATCTGTGTTTTTCAGACACCTGTTTCCTATATGATTCAATACAAGATTGGGCAAAAAAAGAATCTGCATAAAATTTGGGAGGCAGGAATGAAGCAGAGGAGAGGGGAAGGACAGGCAGATGATGGTGATGGAGCGAGGCACAGTCTGCTGGATCCCAGTGGACACTGACTTTGCTCTGCTCCATGTCTAGTTTGTCTTCCTGACTGTTGACTCTGCTGACCAAGCCCACCACTCGATGCTTACCTGTACCCCCACAGGGCAGCAGCTTCCCGTGTTCCTCTCCAAGAACTTCCCCTTTGCAATGCATCTTTGGCAAGTGGATGCGTTTGTCTTTTCTGGTTTCTCTGCAAGCTTTGCATTCCCCCCCTGAGCCAGTGCTTCAGGAGGACTAGTGACATCTCTGACCCTCCAACATCCTCTTCCAGACTTTCACTCTCCTGGCTCCTTGCAGGGATATGTCATAAACCTGCTCTCCTGAGAAAGCCTGATTTGTAGCCTTTGCTGATTTTGTGGTATAAATACTCCCTGCTTTCAAGTTCACCAACATTAAGTCCCTGAACTCAGAGTTAGGAAGAAAGGCACATGAGTATTAGCAGCCCATGCAAGCCAGCTCCAGTGCACTGCTGAATAAGCCCCTTCCACTCAAACCAGTCACAATGGCTCTGTTTCTCCAGCTGAACTCTTACTCATAGAGGGTGATTAGGAAATGGCAGGTATCATGCATGATATAGTTCCTGGCACATAGTAAGTGCTCAACAAATTAAAGTTATCATGTCACAGAAACCAATCCTCCTGTTGTATTTGGATTTGAATCTGCTAAAGACATGGGTTTACCTGCAACCCACAAAGAAGAAAAAAAGACGTTCCTGAAATACCAGTATTTTCCAACTAATGTGAGAATCATTTTTATATAGATTAGCACAGGGTTGTTACCTTATTTACAAATTAAGTAAACAAGTTCCATTTTCTACACAACAAATGTGCTTTAAGCAAATAATGGAATGTTTTGTCTATGCGGCAGTAGAAGGTTACAATCTATGAATATTGAACAGCAATATTGTAGTTAACATTAAATGGATATCTCTGGAAAAAAAATGTATAGCTACCGAGTCTGTCCAGAAGCTTCCAGCTCTTTTCCAATAAACTTAATAACAGACAAAGCCTGTGTAAATTTAAATTTAAATACTGCCTTTCCCCCTCCCCTCTGTTCTCTTAACTGCACTTTCTGGCTCTGTTGCTGTGGCCACAGAATGTAAATATCCTTATCTCAGCCCCGAAGCACTTCAAAATTCAGAGCACTTGACATACAGAATTCCTTTTCTTCCTTGGCTTCTCAAACAGCATTATGACTTAGAATTGCCTTTAATTTTAGAAAAGGGTTTTAAGGGATTTAGGTTTATGATTTTTGTTTCCCCTGCTAAGAATGACTAAACTAATGCTTATTTTGGAATTGACTGCATATAAACTATTAAACAGTTAACTTAGGCGTGTAAACATACAGTAAAATACTCATTCTTCCTCACCTCCGAATTGGCGAAACTTTTAGCCAGGTGTTACTAAAAGAAGTATCTCTTCACTGATTCTGTGCAAATTATCTTTCTTTCTTTGTCCTGAATCTATTTTATTGCTGATCCACTTCTTTGCTTTAAAAATTCTACCTCTGATGCCACTGTGCTCTGCAAAGGATGCTTTCTTGTATCAGGAATTTCATTCAAATGACAGGGAATTTTTAGTTTCTCAGTCAACAACTGCTCAAAATTTGTCTTTAAGTCATCAAACTTACATCTGAGGATCTTTGGTTTCCCTTAAAGTGTACTCTCTCTACAAATCGTGGCTGCCTCTAAGAGTCATTCAGAAGTGACTTCTCTTTTTTTGTTCTAATCTCTCTGTCTCTTTGAACTGCATTGTGACAATGGGAAGGATTTTATAAATCCTGGCTTGGATAGGAGGGGACAGAGGAGGAAAACAACATCTAGGCTAACTATAACCTGAATAAAATGTTACCATTGTTCAGAATTCACTACATTTATCTTATTTCCTGTATAAACCTATCAAAAATGAAGAACGGGAAATCATCTCAGGCAAGAGAAATAGCATGTGCGAATGCCTGGAAATGAAAGAAAAAATACTGCAATTCAGTTTCAAGAAATTAGGCAAACATAGAACTGCGGTGGTAGACTTCGCAGTGCAACAAAACACAACGCTGTGTTCTGCCCCTGACCTTGGAGTGGTGGAGTCTCATCGTAATCTCTTGCCTGAAAAAGGTTAAGCAGAAGGAACGGAGGCAGGCACAGCAGTGGAATGAAGCTGAGAAATGAGGAAAGGGTGACATCGCTTTCTTTATACTTCGCAAAAGAATGAAATCAAAATGGCTGTACTATACCGTTTAAATAGTGTTGTATATCAAGCTAAGGCTTTGGACTTTGTCTGGCAGGAAATAGGAATTTACTGGATGATATTTAGCGTTGAGGCGATATGGGTAAATTTGATTTCGAGAGCAAGACGGGAGTCAAGGATCCTTGTGGCTACTGCCAAAAACCTATGCTCAAAGTGGGAGGAAGAAAAAGGGCAGAGCTTAATAAGGAATTGGATCGTCCTTGTAAGGCTTGGTGGCCGCTTATGAATACTCAAAGGTGATCCTTTGGTGTCTGAATTGGAATATGGGTGGATTTCCACTTCAAAGGGAGATCAGAAGGTAATGTGGAGAAGAGAAGGAAGATCATCCTCCTAAATCATCCTTTCCTGTTTACCACAGACTATTCTTGAACTGTATGTTGAACTCAGCCTTCAACATATTGTATTTGAGATACCTATGGGTTAACCTCATAGACTCACCACAAACACATTAGGATGATCAGGCCAACACCATTTTTCCAGGGTCTCTCTGGTCTTCTCTACCCATGTCTCCTGAGGATCTCTGAAGGTCCCCTGTATTTCTGCCCATCCCTTAAAGAGTGTCACCTCCATATCCTCAGCCCTGTTCTGTACTCCTACTTCCTACTCTTCTCAAGGGAATCGCCTGCCACCCACGCAGAAATGACTCCCAGATCTACAGCTTCAGTTCTGATTTCTCTCCTGAGGTCCAGACCCATACGTCTAGCCACTTGCAAAGCATCTTCCATCATCTATTTCTCAGGCACCTCATCTCCACACAGGCAAAATCCAATGCATCATCTCTCAACCCACACAGTCGCAACCTATTTCTCTTTCCATATTCTCTCCTTTCATCATGATCCATCTAAGCTGGAAACCTGGGTTGTCATCCTTTCCACTCTCTCCTCTCAGGTCCAACATTAACCAGATACCAAATCTTACTCATTCTGATTCCATCCCTCTCTCTACTTCACTTCTCTCCTGTGCCCAGCCTTAGTGTCGTCACTCCTGTACTTTTCCACCAGCCTCCCACTGGGATCGCTGATTCTTTCCTGGCTCCTTCCCAAATTGCCTTCCTCTAGGTGACCAGGAGGCTTTCTAAACTGAAAATCCCATCATGCTGCCACCATGCTTGAAATACTTTTACTAATCCTTAGTGCCCAGAGGATAAATCACAAACTCCTAGGCAAGGCACTAAGATCTTTACCATTCAGGTTTTGCCTTCTCTCCACCTTCATTTTATGTCTCCCCACTTCGCTTCCCCTCCCCGTATGCCTTGGTGTTCGGTGCTCCACTCTGACCCTGTCCATTCAGGATTTATTCTACATGATTCATCAAGGACACCTTCCCTTATGCCTCCTGGCAGGACTTGATGCTTTCTTATTCAACCCTCTGCAGTACCTCCTGCCTCCATCAATTCTTGCTCTCCTCTCATTGGTAGGTGTTTCTATTTATTTTGTCCCTTCTTAGGCTATAATCCTATCCAGGGAAAGGACCATGTTCTTCTATCCAATATTTGGGACAGTGCTTGGAGCACAGTCATCCTTTAATAAATGTCCATTAAATCAATAAATGAACAGATAAATATAAAGACGGCAAAGAAAGATTCACTGGTATACTCTTCTTGGAACCTGCCTGTGATTTCTCATTCTCTTGTCTTATGATACATCTACTTTCATTGAGAGCTTCCTGACAGCCAATGCAGAAAGAGAAACAATAAAGGGTATGGTGTCCCTGCTCTGAAAAAAGAAAAACTTTCACTCTTTGATAAAGACAAACTTTTTCCCGAATAAATTTTTAAAGGAATTGATCACATGAGTTCTTGCACAAGGAACACTGAACAGCATAATGGGCAGTATCTTTAAGCAGTTTTTACAGAAGCTACAGAAATATTCTTCACTTCACTGTTTCTGGTATTAATGGATTTTTTAAAAAATATATAAAGACCTAACACTAAAACATGATTCATGAAAGAATTTTTACTGGGAAAGGCTAAGCTAATGAGCTCTACATGTCGATGTTTCTGGTGATCATGAATACAGCTCAGCACACATAGACGAGAAACTACCCACCTATAAACTGCACTTCTCAAATATCAGTTGTCTCAGCCAGGCTTCAACAGGAGCTAAATGACAGCCCAAAACTGGATTCTCTGATGAGAGCCTAGAAAACTCCCACTCATTCAAGGGTAGCTATTTGTAGCATGTAAACTCTTGCCAGACTGAAAGGAGAATTTGGCCCAGTGAATAAAAATATAGAAAATAAATGCTCAGAAATTGACGGAGGAGGAGAGGCTCTGGATTGACTGTCCAACCACACCATTTGGTTTTATTGCACTGCATAGAGGCATTCAAAACAAGAAGTTAGCAGTCTAGGGCCTTATCACTCAAATGCATACCAAGGCATAAGAAAATTTCTCTTTCTGTGGCTTTGTGTCAAAAAAGCACTATTCACTTTTCCCCCAGCATCTATCTACAATGGCAAATACGAAGTCATTAGGAATTAAATCTCTAGAAATGGGATTTGGCGGGGGAGGGGGGGCGGAATAAATTGTCAAAGGAAGGGTAAGATATCTAAAAAACTAACAATCGATCAGAATGTTAAACACAATAAAAGATTTCATTTTAGCCATTTCCCTGCTTGCAAGTAGGAAGCAGAACAGCCGATAACAGTTCAAATCAGACAGGCATCAGGCCTGGCAGTGTAGCTGCAGACTTCATCAGTTCCAGTTCCATCATTGTTCTAACAAAAAAATCTGAGCATGGCAATGTTGAAATTTGGTTGCAAGAATAATCATTGAAGGAATTATCAGAATCCAAGAAAGACTTTAGCAATGATGAAAAACAGAACACACACACACACACACACATACACTCTCTCTCTCTCTCTCTCTCTCTCTCTCTCTCTATATATATATATATATATATATATACACACATATACTTGTAATAATTATTTTCACATCTAAATTGGCCAACTATTGAGACCCCAGATATAAAGAAAATAAAAGAAATCCAACTTCTAAAATAAAGCTACTGGAAAAATATCAGCAAAGCAGTTTTCCAGAGCAAAGTAAGTGGATGTTGCTTCAGTATATTGATTGATATATAATCCAAACATATTGACTTATGTGTAATTAACAAAAGAGTTTAATTAATCTGCTGATTGAAAATGTCATCAATCTTATTCAAGTGAATTTTAATTCTAAGATAATATCATTACGAGTATTATGCACAAGTAATTTCATTTAATTAATCATAAAACTTGTTCTCACATATGCCTTTAGCTTCAATAAATCATAAAATAGATGACAAATTTTCTTTCCAGGAGAAAATTAAAGATATCAATTTGAAGCATTTTATTGTATATTATTGCTTGGTATGTTCTGAAATAAAAATTAAATGTTTCAAAAAATATCTTCTTTCCTTTTCTCTCTGCTTACATAGCCACATAGGATGACAATTCTTTTGTAAGTATTCCTGTATCTGTGAATAAAATTATCTCAATTATTTTAAAGGAAGGGCTATGTTTTTTCACAAGTGAGGAATATCTGAGTTTGTTTTTCTGAAAACTTGGCAGAAAAACAAGAACCAGCTACTGAATAATCATTCAAATGACAAGTCTTCATTAGGTTGAATTACTGAGATGAAACTATTTTAGTAATTGTCATTCTTCTCTCATCCCATATAGCAAGCTAAAATGAGCAAAATACACTTTGGGTGTAGAAAGCAGATTCCCCAAAGCAAATTAATGCTCCCAAGCTAGTAGGATACTAATTAGCAATTATTTCTGCCCAGTGATGCCCAGGCATCCTGGGTTGCTAAATTTTCCTCTTGTCTAGGTATTTTATTTCCTAAACCACCAGAGTACACTCGTTAAATAATGATAGCTTTTTTCTGAGGTATTTTATAGCATACATGTCTTTACTACACCAAATGGCCTCTTTTTTCATCCCTGAGAAAGATAAATTGCGTGCTGATAAGGAAAAGCCAAAACAGATACAGGCGTAAGATAGAGACTTTTAATCAATGGCAGTAAGTTATAACTGAACTGTCTGAGAAGGGTGAAAAGCAGTACGAATAGCTAGGTGGAAAGGAGAGGCAGAGATGAAGGTAGAGATGTGAGGAGGAAAAGGGCAGAGAAAATGGAGCAGAATTACTGTTTTTCTGCCTCTCTCTTTCTACCAATGTGAATCAATTTGCAGTTCATACAGTGAGACATAATTAAATCAAAACTCACTTTCCAGGAGCTCCAAAGTCACTCCTTGATCCTGTTGTCTTTAGTAATCAAAAAGTCAAGAGACCATCGGTGGTCGGAGGAAAGGGAAATCCAATTTTAAGGAAATTCTAGTACATTTTCAGGATGTCTAGATTGTGACCTTAATTCTCATTTGCTCTAAGCACAATTTTTCCTAAAATAAGTAAATAAATCCAATGATGCTTTTTCTCCTCCAAAGTTTAAAATATATGGCTGGTATAAAAATACGTTTTTTATTCATAGGCAACAAAGTCAACTAAATTGATACATGAACATTCCTGGAGGTTCACTGGTAAACAATGGTCTCATGGCCAGCACATTTTTCTAGTAAAGATTACATAATTTTTACTTGAATTACATTTAACAAGTACTTATTGAGCACCCTTTATATCCAAGGTAGCATGCTTTGAATTATAGAAAAATCAGATATTAAATAGTCTCAGCCTTCAAAAATTTTAGAATAATGAGAATGAAGGGTAAAGTAAGACAAGTAGACACATTAACAAATGACTCCGTAGAGGCAAAATAAGGTAGGACCCATAAAAAGATATAAACAAAATGAGGTGGGTGTCAAGGAGGGAAAGAGGATACCTGGTTTCTTTGGAAGGATTCATTCATTCATTCATTCATTCATTCAAAAAATCATATCATACAATCTGCCCATCAGCTATATCCAGTGCCAGAGCCAGTACACAGGGGTGAACAAAATAAGCAGAAGAAAAAAATAATGAAGTAGCAGCTTGAATGAACAGTATGTTTTTCCTTTCAATGCCTTATTACATATCTTTTTCCACATGCGCACTAATACTGGACATTGTTTTACTTTATTTTTTAACAGATAGAAAGGAAAATGCTGTTCCCTGTTTTAGATGTCATTTTATGAATAACTAATGAAATGACTAATTTTTTGCATTTCTTATATTTATTGTTCATTCATATCTCTACTAGGATTTGTCTTCTATATCTTTTGAAATCTTTTTCTCTTTTCTATTTGTCTTTTTTAAGTCATTTGTAGGGATTTTTATTATTCTAGATACTGATTCTTTATCATGTAAGCGGAAAATATCTTCTGGTCCATCACTTGTCTTTAATCCTCGTTTATGGAATATTTTTGCTTTGATGGAGTCAAATTTTTCTATTATTTACTTAATTAATTATGCTTTTTAAAATCATTTTAAAGAATTCCTTAAGTTCCCATTATTCCTATGTATTTTTAAGCTATTTTCCCTAGTAGATTTAGAGTTCCATTTTTCACATTTTTGGCTGAAATTTGTGTATGGTGTGAAGTAAAAAATCTACTTTCTATTTGTTTTCCTTTCAGAAAGTAATTTGTTTCAACACCATGTATTTTATAGGATCTCTTTCCCCCAACCACCACACTGATTTTCATGTCATTTTGGTAACAAACCAAGTGCCATGCCTAAGTCGGTTTCTGGGGTCTCTGTGCTATTCTCCTGATTTACCTATAAATTCCTCTAACAGCCACATGTTGTTTGCGATATAATAGCTTTGTAGTAACTGCCTGGCAAAGTGGATACCCGCTTATTATTCTTCTTTTTCAAAACTGTCTTGGCTTATCTTGCATCCTTTTTTATTCATATGAATTTTAAGAACACTTTACAAGATATGCAAAACATTCTATTGAGATTTTGATGGGGATTGGGAATGAGTTGCATTTATAAAAAAAATTGGGGGAAATTTTTCATCTTTAATGTCTAGTCTTGCCATCCATGAATATATCTCTAATTTATTCACATCTTCTTTTATGTCCATCAGTAATATTTGATAATTTTCTCCATTAAGATCTTAGATATTATTTCCTCTGTTTGAATTTTTTCATTTAATTTTATTATTATACTTTAAGTTCTAAGATACATGTGCAGAACGTGCAGGTTTGTTCCATAAGTATACATGTGCCATGGTGGTTTGCTGCACCCATCAACCCATCATCTACATTAGGTATTTCTCCTAATGCTACCTCTCTCCTAGCCCTCACCCCCCAACAAGCCTTGGTGTATGATGTTCCCCTCCCTGTGTCCATGTGTTCTCATTGTTCAGCTGCCACTTATGAGTGCAAACATGTGGCATTTGGTTTTCTGTTCTTGGGTTAGTTTGCTGAGAATGATGGTTTCCATCTTCATCCATGTCCCTGCAAAGGACATGAATTCATCCCTTTGTATGGCTGCATAGTATTCCATGGTGCATATGTGCCACATTTTCTTTATCCAGTCCATCATTGATGGGCACTTGGGTTGGTTCCAAGTCTTTGCTATTGTAAACAGTGCTGCAATAAATGTACATGTGAATGCGACTTTATAGTAGAATGATTTATAATCCTTCGGAATATACCCAGTAATGGGATTGCTGGGTCAAATGGCATTTCTAGTTCTAGGTCCTTGAAGAATCGCCACACTGTCTTCCATAATGGTTGAACTAATTTACACTCCCACCAACAGTGTAAAAGCATTCCGGTTTCTCCACATCCTCTCCAGCATCTGCTGTTTCTGGACTTTTTTAATGATAACCATTCTAACTGGCGTGAGATGGTATCTTATTGTGGTTTTGATTTGCATTTATCTAATGACCAGTGAGAATGAGCTTTTCTTTATAGGTTTGTTGGCTGCATAGATGTCTTCTTTGAGAAGTGTCTGTTCATATCTTTCACCCGCTTTGTAACGGGGTTGGTTTAGTTTTGTAAAATTTATTTAAGTTCTTTGTAGATTCTGGATATTAGCCCTTTGTCAGATGGATAGATTTCAAAAATTTTCTCCCATGTTGTAGACTGCCTGTTCACTCTGATGATAGTTTCTTTTGCTGTGCAGGAGCTCTTTAGTTTAATTAGATCCCATTTGTCAACTTTGGCTTTTGTTGACATTGCTTTTGGTGTTTTAGTCATGAAGTCTTTGCCCATGACAGGGACCTTACATATTTTTATTATGATTTTTTTCTTAGTATGTTTTAGTTTTATTAATTATGTAAATAGCATTTTGTTCTATATTATTTTCATTTTATTACAGTTTGTCAATTTCTCCATGCAACTCTCAATTTTGTTTTAATTTGGGGCTACTTAGGTTCATGTTCTTTGTGGATTGTTCCTTGTATTTGTATGAATTTTTTCTCTGTGCATTCTCTAGGTTTATTCATCTTAAATTCTGTTTGGTCTGGCATTTATATTGCTATGCTAGCTTTCTTTTTGGTTCATAATTGCCCGGTACATCTTTTTGCCTCCACTTAATTTTAATCTTTCCATATTCTTTTATTTCAGAGACATTTCTTCTAAACCATACATTCATACATTGGTAAACTGCTGCTTAGTTTTTTTGTTACTGTTGTTTGTTTGGTTATTTGTTCTTTTTTTAACTCCTAAGATTCTGCCTTTTAATAAGTAAGCTAAATCTCTGTTTTTGTTTTGATTGCTAAAATACCCAATGTAACAATTAAAATGTTTCCGCTTCAGACAATAAACAATCTCAACTGATACCACTTTAACAATAAGGAAATGCGTTACCTTCATAACCAGTAGTCCAGAGGTAGGACAGGTTCCAGGTGCAATATGATCAGTGACTCAGTGATGCCCTCAAGAACCTAAAAGTTTCCACTTCCCTACTGTGCCCTTCTCGGCTTCACCCAAGCCTAGGTACCCTCATGGCTGCAAGGAGGCTGACAGAGCCAAAGGAGCTACAAGCTTCTAGCAGGAGGAAGAAAAAAAAATCCTCTCCCCTGACCAGGCAGGATAAATTATTCCCTTCAGTTGTAGACTAATTTAGGACGCATTTATCTCCCTCCTCCTCCCCACACAGCAGAATCTCCAGGACTATGTCATTGTCTGCTTGGCCTGAATTCATCATACACAATAGAACCAATGCCAATATGTAGAGTCAGCCTCATTGTTCATATTGTTAGAACTCATTTCTGCCATCATCGCTGGTGTTTTCTATTTGCTATGCTTCATTTATTTTCTTCTCCTGGTTTCTGTTAATTAATCACATTTTTTTCATTTCCTTTATTTTCCTTCACCCATTTAAAGTTATACAGCCTATATTTGGTCCTTTAATAATGATAACTAATTTTTCTTATATATGTATATATGTGTACACACACACTATATATAGAGAGAGAGAGAGACAGAAAGAGAGAAAGGGAGAAATTTGAATTTTTTCCTTCAGAGGGACAGTTGGTACATATAACTATTTCTTCCAAATTAAATTAGGACTTTTGCGTACTTAAACCCGCTTCAGAAGTCCCTCACCTAACTCCTCTGTTACTGTGCTATGGTGGGTTTTTTGTTTGTTCATTTTGATATTTTGGTTTCATCTTATTTGAAGCATCTTAAGAGCAATATTACTATTATTCTCACTTATTTTAATGTCAATTTAGATTTACCACCATTGATTCTCTTTGCTTTTTGCACCTCACTTTTTCCCTCAGAATACTTTCTTATTCAAACTAAAGTTTATCGTTTCATAATTGTTTTTGATAACAGCAATCCATTAATATTACTGTGGGCAGTACATTTTTTACATTCTAGTAGGCCTAAAATATTTTTATCTTACCTTCACTCTTCTATTTAATGTTTCAAATCAGTAAAACAGCACATGATATATTTCCAGGAAGCGCAAAATATCCTCAGTCTTAAATGCTAGGTTGAGTCAGCCAGGCGTGGTGGCTCATGCCTTTAATCCCAGAACTTTGAGAGGCCGAGGCGGGGGTGGGGTGGGGTTACCTGAGGTCAGGAGTTCGAGACCAGTCTGGCCAACATGGTGAAACCCCCTCTCTACTAAAAATACAAAAATCAGCTGGGTGTGGTGGCAGGTGCCTGTAATTCCAGCTACTCAGGAGGCTGAGGCAGGAAAATCGCTTGAACCTGGGAGGCAGAGTTTGCAGTGAGCTGAGATCATACCACTGCCCTCCAGGCTGGGTGATCATCTGAAAAGAAGAATAGATAAATAAATGTTAAGTTGATTCATTATAAATTTCTAGCAACCCAAATATTTTCCCTCAAAACTTTGAAAATACACCCACTACCTTAGGATAACTATTGCTGCTGAGGAGAAGTATGCCACCACTCTTATTGTGAGATTATAGTGACCCTCTTTATTTTTCTCTTTATTGGCTTTTAGGATTTCTCATTATAATTGCTATTATGCATTTGCACTATTGTCTAGATGTGGAATTCTGGTATGTATCTATCTAGCTCTAATTATTCTACTTCTTAGTCTTCCAATTGGCCAATTTTACAGTTGCTCTGCCAAAGCAGAGCAGCCAAAGCTTAACCAGACCCAGACCAGTTTTTAAGTTAGTTTATTGCCTCAGAGTCCTTGTATCACACAGGCAGCATACGTTTGGGCCCCAAACATGTGCAAGACACGGTCCTGGAACTGTGCCCCAGCCCTGGTAAGATTATTTCCAACCCTCGTCTGAGGCAGAAGCTTGCTTCAAGCTATAACTTCTGTCTAATGGACAGTGGGTTTTTTTTTTTTTTCCTCCCTGTAAAAAAAAAGCGGGGAGTGGGGAAACACATTTACAACCCAAAACCTCACACGAGGAATCCAATTTCTGAGTCTACCCTGACCCAGAGTTTATAAACTGAACTTTGTCCCCGTGATGATGTTGAAAACATAGCTGCTGATGCCTATGTTGATGTCAGGACGCCCTTGGGCAAGGTGATTTTGTCTCCTACTCACTACTTTGCGTTCCCCTTTTGATTTTAGCATTGGAGAACTCCCTTCTTGCTTTGAAGTGTGACTTTTTTTAATGTTTTAAATGTCTTGCCTATGATTTCTATGAATTTAGGTTGGGAAGCATATTTCAGTGTGTTCAACCTACTCTCTCGTCCAGGAAATTCCTTCGTACTTCTTACCAATGTTGGAAACCTCGGAATCACACAGGACTCCTTCCTGTCTCTCGATCAGTTACAAACCCTTATTTATTCTATTCCTAAAGCTCTTTCAATTTTACAGCCTGTTTACTAAGTCACCTTTACTGCTGCCAAAGCCAGTCCCTTTGTTCAGGCTGCTAGCTTTCCTGATCCGAGAGCTTTCTTTTTAGTAACAAACCCCGGGGTGTGCTTTAACAAGGAAGGTGGTATTCCCGTCCCTCCCCCAGCTGTTCTCCCTGATCCCTTCCAGTCCAGTTTGTACAGTGACACTAAATTGAGATTATCTCTTTGAAATACATTTTTCTGGTTATAAGAGTTTATTATTCAATAAATAGTGTTGAGCCATTGGTTAGGCTTTTGAAAAAAAAAACCAACTTAGCTTCCAATATTGCACTGTGTGCAAAAACAAACTCTTTGATGTTCTAGAAGCTATAAAAGCAATAAAGGAAAAATATAATTTTGAAATTATTCTAGTGTAGGAAATTCTTTCCTAAGCATGAGGCAATACCAAGAAATCATAAAAGAAACTGTCAGATGTACTTTATATAAATTTTAAATTTCCTTACAGTAAAAGTCAAAATAAAGTCAAAAGAGAAGTGTTATATTGAAAGAAATTATTAAATATTAATTATTAAAATGACAATTTACCATTCCAATTATATAATAAACTTCTATACATTAATAAGATAAATATGAAAGTCTCAATTTTTAAAATAGAGAAGGGAAAAGAACTGGCAACTTACAATAATAAATACAAACAGGCAGTGCTCACAGAAGAAGATTCTCAACCTCATTCAAAAATAAGGACAATGAATATTTTTAAAATCTAAGCCCAGCAAATTCAAAGAAATTTAAAATATTGATAATTTCATTCTTTGCAAAACAAGTACAAGAGTAAATCACTGAGGCTATTTTTGACTACATTTTTGTAGTCAAATGTAGTCAAAGTCATTTTTGACTACATTTTTCAGGATTTTAAATTCTATACTCTTTGATCAAACAATATATTTCTAGAAATCTTAAAGAAATATTTGTATATGGGCACAAAAATGTGTGAACAAAATATCTTTGAAGTGATTCTTGTAACAACACTTTTCTCTAAAGAGGGAGTGGCTAAAATAAACTGTTTCATTCATTCTATGGAATACTATGAAACCTTTATAAAGAATAAGATACCCACACATAGACTCCCAGAACATTGTTATTGCGAAAAATACAAGTCACCAAAGACACAGCATGATTGTATTTGTGTTTTTTAATTAACAAATTTGAATCACAATGTGTGTATACAAATGCATGTATATGCGTGTATATGCAAGCACTTTTGTGTGGGTGTCCATGTATACATACCCACAGATGCACAGAAAGATAAATGAGGGACTGAACAATAAACCATACCTATTGGGAGGGAATGTAAGTTGATGGGGAGAGTAATAAGAAAAGCCAGAAATTTCTCCATATATGTCTGATTTTTTTAAACCTTTTTAATAAAAATATAATTATGCAACAAGTATATAACATTTTCTAAAACAAAAGTTGAATGACAATTTTGAACACACCAAAAAAGACAAGGAAAATTAATGTCACTTATCCCATCGTGACCTTTCGCGAATGAAAATCTCATCAGTCTATCTATGCAGTGATCAATGACTCCCCATTCCCTCCCAGATAAACAGCTAGTCCTTTAGCCTGTAGTGCTTATATCCCTGTCTCCTTCCTAGCTTCACGTCCTTTTCTCCCCAAACTTGTAACCTCACATCTGACCAGGACTTGAAATATTCTGAATACACCTGCTATTTCTTCTGCCTGAAATACAATCTCCTACCCTTGTCTGGCTGGCAAACTCTTGTTCGCCCTTGATTCCCTTTTCTGTTTCAACACGAAAGTGTTTTTGTTCATGATTTTCTCTCACACTATTAGGTTCACTCCTCTGCTAGGCCATCGACAGTTGAAAGAAGGGATGCCTCAGTGCCTGCTCCTCCTCGCCTACCTACCGAATCACTAGCGCAAGAACTGGCTCACAGTAGGCCACACGCCAAATGATGAATTGAGAAACACAAAAATATCAGGACTCAGCAGCAGCTGCAGCAATGGAGACTCAGCTCAAAAAGCACTACACTGCACTACCGTGGAACCTGACTGGGTTTCGTGGCTTTCTCAAGCAACACCTCACACCTGGACAGCAGAGATGGGGAAAGGGGGAAAACGCACCAGGGAAGGTTGCCGACAAAGAGGGCAAAGGACAAGGATCCCCACTCACTCTGCAATGATGCTGAGCACATGGTTCAGTGGCTGTTGTGGCTG
Organism: Saimiri boliviensis; assembly: GCF_048565385.1. Lineage (NCBI taxonomy): Eukaryota > Metazoa > Chordata > Mammalia > Primates > Cebidae > Saimiri > Saimiri boliviensis. The sequence continues at coordinate 57,194,098 of NC_133464.1, forward strand.
GCGAGGGAGCCAGAGCTGAAGCAGAACTCCTGGGGGCTAAGGTGGAGGTAGGCTTAAAGGTAAAACATTCCAGAGTATTTTTTTCCCAAAGTAAGCAAATCAGTATTTATTCAGGGGAGAAAAGTCTTCCATGGTCAAATGTTTGGGAAACACTGAATAAAGATGGAGATAATTCTTATTAGTAAAATTTCTCAGAGACTTGCATTTGGTAAAGTGTTTTATTATGGATCTTCAAAAGCAGGGTGCTGTACCAATTTTTACCAAGTGTATTTGACATCATGTATTAGTTTGCTACGGCCGCTGTAACAAAGTACCCCAAACAGGGTGGTTTAAACAACAGAAATTTATTGTCTCCCAGCTTTGGAGGCCGGAAGACCAAGATCAAGGTGTCAGGAGGGTTGTTGGTTCCTTCTGAGGGCTGTGAGGGAGAATCTGTTTTCCTGCCTTCCCCAGCTTCTGGGAGTTTGCTGGCAATCTTCGGCCTTCCTTGGCTTGCAGATACCTCTGATCTCTGCCTCATGTTCACATGGTGTTCTCCTTGTGTGTGTGTCTATCTCCACATTTCTTTCATAATGAGGACACCACTCATACTAGATTAGGAGCCTTCCCTACTCCAGTATGACCTCATCTTAACTTGACTAATTGCACCTGCAACAACCCTGTTTCCAAATAAAATCACATTTGCAAGTACTAGGCACTAGGATTTCAACATATGAATTTGGAAAGGGACACATTTCAAGCTAAAACACACAGTAACCGTTTGGCATAAAACATGTAGCGGAACTGGTATCCACTGAGCTCACGTTTAGTAAGATCTGCCTAGACTAGATTGTGTCACAAGGTTCAGCCAACTGAGAGCTAAAGCTAGGGCTCATTCACTGAATCCCCAGAAGGTACCAGGCAACCCAAGAAAAGTAATATTGTGTAGGAATTTTACAAATGGGAAAACAGATTCTGATCATTCAAGACACTAGCTAAAAGTGACCAGGCTGAGATTCAACCCAAGATCTGTCTCACTACCAAATCACTGCTCTCACTCCAACTCACTGCTTCTCAAAAGAATATGAGCATCCTTAAAACGAGATCTTTGCTGTGGAAATAATGGGGTTATTTTTCCACCCCTCACTAAAGCCTAATCCATACTGAAAAGTGCATGAGATCTGAAACAAAGCAAAGGCAGTGAGGCTTTCTTCTCATCGTGGAAATAAATCTGTTTAATACATATGAAGCACTCCTGGTTAAATGTTTACCTTTTGAACCCTATACTAAAGGAAATGGTTTCTTGAAGCTCTGGCTAATCTTTTAGCAAACTGTCAAACTAAAAACTTGGGTGCTTCTTGATGAGGATTTTAACTGCACTATTGATTATAGTGCAGCTAGAAACCATTTTCAGACTTATCTTCATATGATTTAATTGACATTGAGAGGTATTTTAATTGAAACGTTAGACTTCTTCAGTAGAACTACCCTTTGTTTCTAGCAAGGCAATCTAGCTTTTATGTTTTTAATCGCCATCTGTTGTTCAATAAATGTCAAATCGTTCCTAATGGTCTCTCTAAGCATAGGGTTGTTTTTTTTTTAATTTGCTTTTGTACTCAGTGTTCGTTATGGGCAAATGAGTCCTTGCCGTAAAAGAGCAACATTTCTCATGGTGCTCCAGTCCCGTTAGAAGGAAAAAGTGATTAGAAATAAAGAGACAAGAGAAATGCTGCTGCCTTTTTTTTTTAATTTCTTCTCGGCAGTGGAGAGATTTAGAAGGTCTATAAAAATGTTGCCTCTCAGCACTGCTAGTGATTTTAGTCCTATTCAAACCATTTAAAAAAAAGAAAAACCCAGAGATCTCCAAAAATCTTTGAGTCACTTGAATTGTCTCAAGTGATAGAGACTAATATATAACAGAGGGTTAGCAGAGGGAAATCCACTAGACACAGCCAAGTTCAAGATGTATCAAAGAGCTCTTGACTTCACAAGGCAACAAAGAGCTTTTTAAATCTGTGACTATTTTGCAGGAACAAAGCAAAAATGATGCAAGAACCCCATGTCTCAAGTTCCCCCATGGACTCTGATCTGATCCATCTCACTCTCCAGAGGTGAAGGAAGAAGATGGCCACCAACTTCAGACGATGCTCAGTAATGGGTGGGAAGGAGAGAACCTCCCCAGGGAGATGCAGAAAATGATGGAAAGAGACGCGAGAGTATTTTTCTTTTCCTCATTCGTTTTCTGACACAAAACATTCTCAAATGTCCTCTTCCAACATTAAGTAACCAAATGACAAATGACACCAGGTCTCTGGAGCCCTGGAGAGCCCTATAGATAATTATGTGGCTCTTGGGAAAAGGGAGGGGGTGCTTGTGGAAATGTGTGTGTATATCGGGTCACAATCAGCTTTCTAATCAAGAAGCATACTTGACTGCATGGATCAGGGTTTACAATATTCTTCAAGGGCTGGGAGAAGTATATTCTAGAAGGTAATTAGAATTGGTTGAAATACAGGGCTATAAATGGGTGACTGGTGAGATTTTACAAGAAACAGATCATAACTCAACATTCTAATGACTTTTTCTTTGGAGAAGGTCAGCAAAGCTATTAACAAGGGAAGTAGGCATTTAGAGTTCTCCATCCCAGACTGTGACTGAACTTTGAACAAATCCTTCATCAGGACTCTGACTCTAATTATCTGGACTGGCTGCCTTTCCTCAAAACACGAAGAGGGACTAAATGGGCAGCTGGCTTTCTGATGGACCTTCTTCGCTTTTCTAGTTCTCTTTCCCCAAAGGGACAAGAATAAACATGGGGCAAGTTCATTTTTTCAGGTGCTATGGCCAAAACTCATTGCCATGATGTAAGGCTTTGGGAAACCTAATGACTAGAGGTATGTAGGGATAGCCTTTCTGAAGTGAAAGACAAGTTTTGTAAAGCAATAAGTTGTTACAAATTAAAGTCCCCCGGACCTGAGTAGAATTTCCCATACAAAGTAGGGGAGATGAGGCTTTGTAAGAGTTTCTCCATCAACTGGCCCCTTCCTGAGACATGGGTGAACACACCAACATGGACCATGGGCCACAATTGAATTTAGAAGTACTGAACCCCAGTGCTCCAAGTTGAGAGCATGAGCCTGGATAATTTCTAGATAAGCCCAACTTCCCCATTGCTACCTGTGTTCTTCATGTTCACATCAACTAGACTGCTCATTCGGTTTAAACTATATTCAGAGAATATGTTGCTTTACTCTTATTTCCCTACTCCCCATCCTTCAAACTCAAAATAGTGCCTGGAACCTCAACAAATACTTGTTAAATTTAAGAAATTACAAACTGGATGATTTCAGAAGAGCCTCAGAGTAGCTTTGAGCTCCTTTCAAATTATCCTGCTCTCCCCTCAAAATGTTGGAGGTTAGAAATGAATTCCCCTTGGACTTCTTTCCACTTTTCCTAGAAAGCCAGAATCTGTCTATCCTTTTGTTCCTCTGGAATCCAGTACTGACTCGCATGATTGACATAGTTTGGATGTATATCCCTGCCCAGATCTCATGCTGAAATGTAATCTCCAATGTTGGAGGTGGGGCCTGCTGGCTGGTAATTAGATCATGGGGGTAGGTTTCTCATGAATGGTTTAGCATCATCCTCTTGGTGCTGTCTTTGCAATAGTGAATTCTCCTGAGATCTAGCCATTTAAAAGTGTGTGGCACCTACCCTTCTCTTGCTCCTGCTTTTGCCATATGAAGGGCTACTCCCCCTTTGCCTTTCACCAAGATTGTAAGCTTCCTGAAGCCTTTCCAGAAGCTGAGCAGATGCCAGCATCATGCTTCCTGTACAGCCTGCAGAACTGTGAGCCAATTAAATCTCTTTTCTTATAAAGTACCCAATCTAAAGTATTTCTTTCCAGTGACGCAAAACTGGACTAATGTAGTGATCTTTACCCTAGGCCTTTCCTTCTGCAAGCCAAAGGCCAGGATAACCACCAGAGTCAGTATCAACAAAATCATCCTTCCAGCTGCAACATTTTTTCCCGATGCTACCAGGCACCCTCACCAAATGAAACGATTTGGCCCCAGACTCTAGAATCAAAGTGTTGTCAAAAGTCAAAATTGTGAGGGACAAGAGAGAAATATGTCTCGGGCAATCATATCTTCCTTACAGTATTATCAATCCCTTAATAATGATTATTTCTATGATGTCCTGTATTACAGATGTCTTATAATTGCCCTATGTATGATTACTTATACCCTGTGATGTATAAGTCCATCATTTCCTTTATTTTCAACGCTAGATCTTGTTAACATTCATGTTGGACTCAAATCTTGTTGTTCTCAGCTTCCATAGAAATGGAATTTTAATAGACAGGGTCCCCTCACCAGGCTCCCTTATATCAGTAGTAAGCCCAGCCTTAGCCCTCAGATTCCCAGGCCCACCCATGTCCTGCCTGAGCTCCCCTGAGGTTGGCTTAGTTCCTGACATCGCTGGCTCTGGACATCATGCAGTCATGCTCTGGGGATGGTTCTGTGTAACCAAGGTAACAATACATTGCCTTAATTACTATTTGAAGACGTTTGTTGTGCGAGGATACCAGGAGAGCTTTTTCAGCACCCCTGCTGTTAAGAATTCTAAAGGTTAAGGCCTTCAGTAAACTGTGATTAGGAAAAAATCAACAGAATAACTACATAATCATCCACTATATTTAGTAGGCAAGCAATTTCCCTAGTAATCTGGCATCTCTACCCCGCAGCCTTCTTCGACCCCTCAGGAAGTCTCCTGGCCAAAACACGTGATGCATTTCCAGCCTAGCACCTGGAGCAGGACCACTGGCCCTGAACAGCTCAGCATCTCACCTAATAAAAGAGAGTCCAGCTCCAAAGGAAACAGAAAGAAAACAACTTACAGTAAAATGGTTGGGTGAGGTAGTGCTGGTTCATAAGCAAAACTGTTATATAAAATTCCAGCCAGTCTTTCTTCCCTTAGTTTCATGCCAGATACAGCCCCATTTCTTAGATTGCTGAAAATCTGGTAGCAAGTATTCTACCATGTCTTCCACATACTGTGGGCTCCTTTTTCTGTGACTTTTCTGCCTTTCAAGAACTCCTTTTCTCTTCCTTCCAATGCTGGCCTGCTCTTCTTTCCCCCCACTCCCCCACTCAAAAAAAAAAAAAAAAAAAAAAAAAAGCTGGTTTTCAGAAAGTCTGTCATGTATACCTTACCTTAGTGTGTCCTGAAATTCGCTTATGGGAGAAGACAAAAGATGATTTATTGAGTACTTACCATGTGCCAGGAATGGTTCTAGGGCACCAGATATATTGCTCTGTTGAAGTCTCACAACCACCCACTAAGATACTTGGCTATAATCTAATTCCCATTTTACAGATGCAAAAACTGAGGCACAGAAAGACTAAGAATCTTGCCCAGGCTCACACAACTAGTAAGTGGCTGGGCTGACTGCAAACTTCATACTCTCAGCCTCTAAACTATCCTACTTTTCAAAAACTTTTCATCACCACCGGCCCTCATTTATTAGGAAGGCTTGAAATAGAATGCATGTTAAATCTGGCATCTTAGAAGTACCTTTCAATCTTGCCTGTGCTCTAGCTATACCTGTTTGTAACCTGTGGATTACAGGCACCCAGAAGAGAAGAATGGAGACAGAACAGAGCCAAGCTGGTTTTCTCAGTTATAAAGAGAAACTGTGAGAGCTGCCCACTGGGACTTTCAGCCCACTTTTCTCTGCCCCCAGGATTACATCACCATAGAGGGGCAGGGCTCCCAGACCCCCTGGTTTCCACCAGACCCTCACACAGGGTGTCTCAGTAGGATTTTAATTTAACATAGAGATTCCAGCTCAAAAAGGTCTGGAAACCACTGGGGATGGAGCAATCACCCAGGTGTCAGCTTCCTTCATTGCTAAGCCCTTCTCATGGCTGATTTACACAGTTCTGTACTCCCTGGAGAGGCAAGGTAGGCGGGTGTAGACCCAGGCACATTCTGGAGTCTGTCTCCCCGTTACCACCTCTGCGACTGTCAGCTGCCCTCGCCGGAAGCAGAGAGGGAGCTCCTAAGGGAAGGGGACACACTAGGGAGGACTGTGACTTTAACATCAGCCCAGATAGGCAAGTCTAAATAATGTCTAAGGGTAGATGAAAATCAGATGAATCTGTGTGAGTCCTTCCAGCAAGCACAAAACATTTGGATACTGATTCCTTCAGCTGTCTTCAGAATTCCTTAATTTAGTTACAGAGTGTTCCCCTGTGGTCTTTATGCTATTTCTCACCTGCCTGTCTAAGCCCCGTGAAATGCTGAAGACTACCCATAAACAGGTGCGTGTGCATGCGGGAGAGATTTCAGCCAGGCTACTTGGCTTGTCTACTCTGAGTACCTCTCAGCAGGGCTTCTGTGGATCAGAGAACCGATGCCCTGTTCCCGACATGCATCTGAACTTACAAATCGTATTCAGGGCACTCTCAGCATTACAGGCTCTGAGGAGGCAGTAGGGCAGGGTCCCAGGGGGAATCCTGGAGCCAGAATGACAGGGCTAAGTTCACATCCCAGTTTTGTCACTTACAAAGCTGTGGGACCTCGGAAGACTTCCTAGCGGAACCTCTTTGTTCCAGGTTAATCATCTGTAAAATGGGGATCATAATGGTGCCTAGTGGTGGGGTTGCTGTTCTATGCATAAAATGCTGGCACGTGGCAAGAGGTCCCTAAGCATCAGCTATATGTAGCTGGGGCAGCGCTTCCCAGCCCTGCCATGTTGGCCCTTCTTGCTCCAGTAAGAGCGTCCTGGCTGCTGCCGCTGCGGCGTACAGATGCCCACAGTTAAACAGGAAGATTAGAGCCGTCCTTGTTGGAGACAATCAGAAGTTACAAGGTTCCTGGGGGAAGCTGGCACTTCATTAGGCTTTCTTCCTGGTGTAACTTAAAATTGAAAAGGCTGCCTGAAGCATCTTGTGATTGGAACAGATATTCTTCATTCATTCACCCCATATTTATTGAGCACATCTTAAAAAGAATAGCCAATGCTGCATAAACACTCCTATGTAAACGCTGTGCTAAATGATTTCTATCTATGCACAACAGTTAACATTCTCTTCATTTTGCCTATGAGGCTCAGAGAGGTAAGGGAACATGCCTCAGGCCACACAATAGTGGCAGAGCTAACATGCCACAGGGTGGCCTGTGCTCTCTCTCTCTCTCCTCCTCTCTGTCCCCTCCTTATCTGTGAAATGGGAGGCTGCAAATCCCACCTCCTTTCTTGCTAGCTCATAGAAAAGTCCCCAGCCGTCTGTCTACACACTGACACCAGACGGGAGCAATGCTGGAGTTAGCATTGCTATTTAGCCACACAAAAGCCAGGCTTCCATTTAAACTTTACACACAAAACCCCTTCAATCTCTGTGCCACCACATTCAGACAGAAGGTGTAAAGAGAGGCTTCCTTGTTTTCAAGCTATACAGATGTCACTGTGATAAAATATTGTCTTGGGTGTGCCTGTCATAGGCATTTTTTAAAATTCCAAGTAGGTATTTTAGTCTGCTTCAAGCAGACATCTTTTTTTTCCCAGAGAAATAAAATATTTTGTTTATTGTAATTAGCAGTTAGCATTTTGTCAACTGAACAATAACACTAGGCCCAAAGTACAGACAGTACAACTACAGAGTATTCAAAAGTTTCTCAAAATATTCACAATAACATCAAGTTACATCTGCCTCCCCTCAGCACCCCACACCCACCAGCACCACTATACACACATACACAGAAAGAACACAAGGCTGCCTTGCTTGGTGATTGAGGTATACAATTCCCACTCAAACTCAGTGAAAGTCACATAGCTACTACCTCCTGCAGTGCTCTGAAAGTTTTATTAATAAAAAAGCCGTAGAGCAAATCCTGTGATTGAAAGCATTTTTAGCACAGAGGACCAGACAGGAGGCCCAGAGGGATCTCTTGAACACAATGTCAGTCAGGCTTTTAGTCTCCAGCGCGCTCCGCAGTCTGGCAGGTGCTGTGGGCACCTCGATTCACAGCTATCTCACTCAGCAGGGAAGCTGTTCACTTCCCTGGCTCAAAGAGCACAATAGCTTCCTAGCCGTCTCCTGTATCCCCAGTGGCCTAGTGAAGCTCTCTGGCCCAGAACTGGGCTGCAATCCCGGCCTGGCTTCAACTGTCTCAGAGCCCATCCTCTGACAGGAGGCTCCATCAGGACCACAAACCCCAAGCTCTCCTCTAGGGGTGGCGTGGCAGGGTCAAGCAGCATGCACACTAGGGACTAGCAGGTGTCGGTCTGGGGTGTCACTCTGCCTTTTGCCAGATTGGAGACCTCAGGCCTGTTTCTGGTCCTCTCCACACATATTTCATCAAATACTAGATGGTGACAGCAGTAATTACCACATAGAGCAGTTGTGAGATAAAATACACAAAAATACTTGGTAAATACTCAGTTTAATTATTCTTGGTTTACATCCCCTTCAATGTATTTTGCCTTCTTTTCCTAACGAAATAGGGCCAGGTGCAGTGGCTCATGCCTGTAATACTAGCACTTGGGAGGCCAAGGCAGGAGGATCACTTGAGCCCAGAAATCCGACGTTGCAGTGAGCTATAATTGCCACTGCATTCCAGCCTGGGTGACAGACTCTTAAAAAGGTAGATTGTCAAAAAGGTAAAGCTAAAAAAAGAATGAAATGCTTCCTACACAGAATTAGAATTCAGCCTGACTATAGTTAACAATGGAGGCAAAACTGATATGTGGGAAGGAGACAGGTGGACTCTGAGGTTCACCTTCTTCCTGGGGTCTTCGGGCGAGTTCCGCCACCAGCACCACTGTTCTCAGGGACTTGTACTTCCCCTTTAAATACTCTTGCCCAGACGTGTGCTCTCCTCCAGTCCCACGTGACAAAGCAGAGACCCAGCCATAAAGTCTTTAGAAAGTTAAACTAATGGCTAAGGAATCAAAAAAAAAGATAAATAAACAGAAAATAACAAGCAACCAGATCATTTGGTTTACACAGTAATCGTTTATCCATTTTTATTTAGTAAGGAGCTAAATGCAAATGGACCTACAAGGGCACATTTCGTCCCTGCCATCCTAGAGGGCCCTCCTGCATCTCCACACCAGACATGACGAATCCACAGCCTACATCCTGCGGTCTTCCCTCAGCTGCTCACGGCAGATATCACTAATCAACCACACCATTCTTCCTTACTGAATGAAGACTTAGCCTTAGTACTCCAGCATCAACTACCAATCAGTCAAAGGTAAATCAGCTTTATGATCCCTGCATCAGACTCCCCAAAGTTATTTTCAATAGGCCAAAGCTCAGAGAAGGCCAGGAAATGCTTTTTCATGTCCACCTAATGCCCACAAGTCTTGGTTTCCTGTCTGAAGAACCCCCTAGCCTCCAAGGGAATGACCCACCAGGAAAAATTTATGCCACAGCAGCCAACATCTGCCCACAGAGATATCCTTCTCTATTCACCACTGAACACCACACATTTATGGGAAATTCAATAAGAGAAGGATTCTTACAGGAGGCTCCTCTTGTAGCTTCCACCTTACCCTCAAATCCAGAATCAACACCAGGGGCTGTTGTAGTACTGGCTGAAGATGGATATCTTCATCATGTTGTCAGAAATCTACCCTGCCGTTATCATCCTCACTGGGACAAAGAAAAGTGCACCACTGACTAGTTACAATAATTCCTTTGTCCTCCATACTGTACCTCCTCAAAGTGCCAGAACCAAGGAGGGAACAACGGTTTTCCCTAAAATTGGGTGAGCACCCATCTAGGAATGTGAAAATTCGATTTTCAGCTCTGATTTTCAGGTGTACAGTTATGTCAGGGCCAAGCCGGTACCAGGGGAGGCCAGGACTACTCCTGCCTTTCCTCGAGTTTTCTTCGTGACCCCTTACCCCTTCCTGGGCTTTACTTGTGTCATTAATTTTCACACCAACTCTGTGAGGTATGTATTTTTGATGCCCATTTTACAAATAAGATAATTAAGGTTCAGAGAGGTTAAAAATTTCTTCCCAAAGTTACATTGCTAGCAAATAGTGGAACAAGGGCTTGAAAATGAGACTGTACAGCTTCAAGTCCCATGCTCCTATACCATACTGGCCCTACTGTCAGATCCTCAAGGCTATACTCAGATCCAGACTGGCCCAGGACCGGGGCCCTACTGCCATCCTCCTTTGCCTTTGGGAGTACAAGAAAAAGTCTGAATCCCAAAGAAGGGCTTCAATAACATTGTTCACTCTTAAAGTGTTGTGGGGTTGTTCATGGAAATAGCTGGCGATGACCGAACGCTGGATGCCCTCAATGACTCAAGATACCAACTTAACACCTCTTCAGCCATCAGCATGATGCTGAGAGGCAGGCAGATGACAGCCATGTCTTAAGACTATTCCAGACCAAGGATGCTAACCACAACCGGTCCATCAACAGGCACTGGCAGGTCACCTCTAAAACAAATCAGTTTAGCTTCTTTCACTTCGACTGCCCCATCAGCATATCTCTCCAGAAACTACGGTAACTCTTAAACTCATGTCTCCCTCATCTACTCTGTGCCAAATTCATGTCCACACAGTCATCAAATTCCCTCCTTGAAAGCCACCAGTGGCTTCTGGTTATTCTTTAGAACAAAATCCAGACACTTTATGACGGCTTTCAAGTTTATACCTGATCTGGCCCCTGCCTGCCCTTCTCACATTTATTTACTTCTTTATCTGTTTTGTGTCTGTTTGTCCAAGCAGAAGGTTTATTGTAAGAAGGAATATTTTTTGTCTGTATACTTCTGTAATTGCAATGTCTAGCACGGTGCCTGCTTTATACTAAACCCACAAAAATATTGATTGGGCATCTAAATTAACAGCATCTGTAACATGTAGATAAATATAAACTCTTCCCTAAAGCAGCTTCCTAGAGTTGTTGGTTTCAGGATCTAAAGAAGTATAGTAGCCTAGAAACCAGAAGACTTGAGTTTCAGTCATTGCATCGGTACTTTAATTAACAGTATGAGTGTAGGAACATCCTCAGCCTCAATTTCCCTATCTGTAAGTGTTCTTTCCCACAGACAGATGTGATCATTCTACTTACTTAGCAAACTTTATTGAGTGACTACTATCTTCAAAGCAGAGCACTAAACTGGGTTGCCAACAAGGCCAAGCTGAATAAGACACAGCACTTGTCTAGGAGAAATGCACAGGTTATTTAGAAGTGAAGTGAGAATACGTAAACAGGGAGAAAGTATAATCATCTTATTGTGTGTTCCAACAGAAAACCAATGAAAATGCAAAGCACCACAAAGGAGCAGCAGTCATTTCCATTTGACGTTCAGAGTGGAGACCACCCTTAAGCTGGATTTTGACAACAGGTAGGATGACAGGCAGGAGGGTCAGATGACCGCATGGACCACAAGAGGAGGCATCATTTCCAGGAAACAGGAACTAATTCCAAAACGCTGGCTATAGAGAGTTCAGAGAGGTACGGGTGCCAGGTAAGCTTGCACAGGTAGAGCCTGGAGCTTTTATGTCAGGCTACGGAGTTTCCATCTTATCCTATAGAAGGAGGATTTTAAGCAAAGGCATGACTTAACTAAGTTCATCTTTTACAAAGATTACTCTGACAGCAGCCTGAAGGGTAGATTAGGAGGAAAGTACAATAAACACAGAGACTGAGGAGGGCACACCATGACAGCAATCCAGGCTAGCAGGGTAACCCAGAGTATCAGAGAGAGAAGAGGCAGAAGAGTCACAACCATTGCAATATCAGGTAAGTCTTCGCTGCCTCGGAGAGTGGAAATATCCAAGCTTGGGTGATTGATTGATATCATTTTTTTAAACACAGGACACAAGAGGAGGAGCCCACTTAGGAAGAAATATACAAAGTTCCTTCTTGAACCTGGGTCCACTTCTGGGAAAATACACACGGGCAGAATGTTGTGGCTAGTGCTCTCGTCGTTTTGAGAAGACCACCGTAGCTGGGACTCCTTAACAAAGTGGACGCCCATTCCTTCATCTCACAGCCACGGTAAAAGCAAGTTATGATTGCTTCTTTCCTCATGGGGGTGTAGTGAGGCTTCGTTTCTCTGTTTAAAGAGCTGCGCCACATTCAGATGAAAGGAGCTCTGTTAGGAGCATAAGGAGACCGTGCACAAAGGAACGTTTAAAGGCTGCTTGAAGGGTAAGAGACAGGCTTGCAGGGGGCTCGTTCTGGCTTCATAATTAGATTTAAAGATCCAGAGATGAAAAACAAAAGATACAGACAGCAGAAGATATGGATTAGTTCTCTCTCCAGATGGATTAACATTTGGGTTGTTTTTCCCAGATGTGACTGGCCGGGATTAGAAACCTTCTATGCTTTCTGCAAGGGGACATGCACGCCGAGGCAGGGAAGACCCGGGGGGCCTCTAAAGAGACAGCTGTCAGCTCATCAGCTCACCATGGGGACCATACTCTGCAGAAGTGCAGAGGCTGGGACCTCAGGCATGAGATGCAGCCTCTTACAGCCCAGAAAGCCACCACCAGTCCCTCCACCCTCACAAAGCCCAAGGGGACTGTGTATCAGCCACCAGCGCCCAGAAGCCTGGAAAATCAGAAAGAAGATGGTTGGTACTAAGCACCAGATGGCTCCCTTTCAGAAAAGACTTTCTAGGTATCCACAACAGCCTTTCTTCCCGGCTAACCTTTGAGGCCGCTTCTCAGGCTACACCTGGCTGGCACTAGGTGCTCCTCCCCAGGGTCTCTGTGAAAATGGGTCAGACTTTGTGAGCTCTGGAAAAACAACTCTTCTTCCAGGTTACAAATCTCTAGAAGAAACAGCCCCTTCTGCCTGCAGGTTGTGGCTTCCTCACACTCACTCCTTCCCTTCACTCCCCTCTGCCCCTTTCTAGCACTTGAAGCATACCTATCTTTATATACCCAACAAATCACACACTTCCCCCAAAGCCTTCCCGATTTCCCCGTAGGATTCCCTCTGTCTCTCTTCTCCTGTTGCGTTTTGTTTGTTATCACCTTGAGTTGTCTGCTTGCACTGTAGCTTCTGTGGTTCTAAGCTTCTCTCCCACTGTTGATTTTCAACCCTCTGAGAGCAGAGCTGTGTGGAACTCACCCTGGTAGCCTCCAGGGCATGCTACACTGAAGCTGTTCAGTCAATGTTTGTTGAATTCATTAGACTAGGTGAGTAAAAGCAGCAAGTTGTGCTGCTGCAGTGAGCAGAGGCAGGTATCCTCAAAGTGATCTGTTTCTACCAGCTGCCTAGATTTCATAACCCAGTGTTATCGCAGGGGGACTTAGGGATATCTGGCAGGAGCCATGGTTATAGGTCTGAGAGCATCCACTGGCCAGACCTGCCAGCAGTTCACAGGGGCAGAGTTGTGCCTCTGGGAAGAGTTCTGGCTCAGGCATGGCTTGGTTGCATCCTGGATCCTCCCACCCAGTTTGAGCCCTGGAAGTAATAGGTGAATCTCTCACTCTCTGATTCTTCATTTCTTCGTCTGTAAAATCGTGATTCCTACCCTTGCAGATAATTGTAGGAAGAGTGTGAAATCTGTAGGATGAGTAGGCCCTTTGCACAGTGCCTGCCACCAAATACGTGTGCAACCAATTCTTCGAATAATTCTTTCATTCATGGGAAAGATTAACCAAGACAAGGCACTGCCTAGAGGTAGAGATGCTCAACCTATAAACAAGGCTGGTTTTTGTGGTGCAGGTCAGTGAAAATGGTTAGGGGTCAGTGCATCTGTAAACTGAGACCTGAATTCTGAACTAGCTTTCTTGGCACCCCAAGAATACACTGAATAACATGTCTGAGTCTTGATTATACCAAGTCAAAGCCATGGATCTCACCATCTCCACAGGGTTCTTGTGAGTAATAAAACACCACAAGACTATTGACTCTCTCATGAAATGCAGACGTATTGCACAGCCCTGTGCTCAGCCCCTAGTAAGCTAGCCATGAATAAGAGTTAGTTTTGACTGTTATATTTTTTTCCTTCTAGACTCTAAGCTCCTTGGAGCCAAGAACCATTTCAGTTTTGCTTCTAATTCTGTCGCCACATCCCTAACACAGTCTCTGAGAGATACGGGGTCTTAATGAATGAAAAAAGAAATTAAAGACCTGTCCGGTGTCTTTAAACTCTGAAGCATGGAGACTGTGATAATTAGTAATGTTTATTTCATTCTACTGGCATTCAATGATTGCCAGTCAGAGGCAGTGACCAGTTCAGGTCAGAAAGTATTTCCGCTATTGAATCTGTGATTGCATTGTATCATGAATGAAAATAAATCAACATTTTTCTTTTCTTTCTCAATGTAGTCATTATCTCTGTGCAATAATTGAAGATTGGGAGAAATTCTATGTTTCTTCTTTTTTAATGTTGACTAGCAAACTTGCGATCTTGAATGCATATGAATAATTAGTATTTATTAACTTGATTTATAAGTTTGGGCACATAGCTTTATACTGAAAATTCTTCAAATTTTCTTGACCATGGGTGCCAATAGAAAGAAGACAACCTGAATTCATGACCACTGTGAGTTTTTCTTAGCCAAAGAACCACACTTCTGACTTTGTCCAAATTCATGACTCCAGAAGTAAAAAAGAGGAGAGAAATGACCATTTTTAATGTGTCCAGCCTTGTCCAAGGACTTTGCATTTGGGTTGCAGTAATTTGTGCCACCTACTAAATAAATATTTCTGGCTCTTCTGGCCACATTTCACTTCCCTCTTGAGGCTGGGTTTGGCTATATAACTTGCTTTGGACAATGAAATGTGAGCAGAAGTGATGTGTGTCACTTCTGGGATGAAGTTTGTAGAGTCAGCATGCAATCTGCACACTCACTTTCCCTTTGCCATGGCAATGTGCCACATCGTGGCACCTCCTTCAGCCTGGGACCTGATCTGAAACAGAGTCCTTGGCCAACTCCCTATGAATATGTGGCATTAGCAAGAAATCTTTCATGCTTTAAGGCACTGTGACAGTCATGTGTTGCTGAAGCATAGCCCAGCCTATTCTAACTGTTAAAATATGTTAGTTCTTTAATTCCCATAAAACAAAATCCATGAGGTAGATTTTGGGAGGCAATCCTTCACAGATCTCATGCATTCTCTATATCTTGCAAGCATGGCAGTATCAGCCTTTCTTCCCATACATCTTCTCAAGGACATGTGGAGAGCCAGTAGCCTGAAAAAAGGGAAGATAGCATCTTCTGCCAGAGGACAGGGCAAGCATGCTTACTGCCCATTTTAAATTCAGGACACCTAGTCTTGGGGGTCCCTCTTCTTCAACACAGCTCACTCTCTGTACAAGCATAGATCAGAGCCATTTGCAAAGGAAACTGATACAAATATGGTGATGTTCATGTTTTGCTATGCCATGAGTAATAAAGTCCATGTACCTGACCCAAAATACCCATGTCTTCCACAAGCATCTTTGAAAATGTGGCAGGACATGTTGAAAGTAGGTAAAATCAGGCCAGGCATGGTGGCTCTCGCCTGCAATCCCAGCACTTTGGGAGGCCGAGGCAGGCAGATCATCTGAGGTCAAGAGTTCAAGACCAGCCTGGCCAACATGGTGAAACCCCGTCTCTATTAAAAATATATAAATTAGCCAGCATGGAGGCAGGTGTATGTATTCCCAGCTGCTCAGGAGGCTGAAGCAAGAGAATCACATGTACCCAGGAGGCAGAAGTTGCAATGAGCCAAGATCATGCCATTGCACTCCAGCCTAGGCGACAAGAGTAAAACTCCACCTCAAAAAAAAAAAAAAAAAAAGAACGTAGATAAAATCTCAGATTTCTCATAGTTCTTGACAGTCGGTATTAACATTTTACACGTGACAAATTGAACCTCAGGGAGAACAAGTTACCCAAGGTCAGAGCACTAATGATTGGCAGATCCCATTTTTCCCGTTATTCCACACGGTTTGCCATTTTTAAAAACCCATAAAATACCACTAATTCATTCCCATATTCATTAAGTCATTCATTTATTTGATTAATGTCTATTAAATAACTACTTTACATCAATCACTAAGCAAAGGTACTATTTTCTAGAGTTCCTTAAGAAGCAGCCTTGAATTCTCCCACCATAACTAGTTTTGAGAGTGTCTTAATCTTGGTATGTACTGTACCCATTTTCAACTGCCTTCGCCCAGCAAGCAGATGACTTGGATAATACAGCAATGAGTCAAGTTTCCCACAAATTTAACATCAGGGGTACGTTTTGCCTGTTGGTGCAGTGATATGTCTGGGAGAAGAGGCTTAACTCAGTCTCCCTGTCCCTTCCTGAGGCCTGCAACTGATGAAGAACAGCACTCAGCATAACTAAGCTGTAATAGAGTTTTGCATGTCCCTCAACTGCAAAAGCCTCATGGTCTTAGGTCCCAGGAAAAGTGAGCCAAGTCTGATATCTCTCCCACCCTTAAGTCATCCTTTTCTAGCAGGACATAATGAGAAGACTTGGGGTGAGAGCCTTGGGTTCACCTCTTGACTCTAACCCTAACCTATGACTTCAATAATTTGGGTGCAGTCTCTTTCATCTCTCCAGGCTTCCGTTTTTGTCACCCATAAAATAGGGAAATAGTACCTAAGTTATAAAATGTTTGTGAAGATTAATAAATGAGATCTCATGTGTAAAGCACAGTATCTAGCACATAGTAGGTTTTCAAGAAATAGCAACTCACATTGTTACCATCATCATTTTGCTTTGGCTGGAAAGACAGAACAACCCTTTAAACAAAACGAAAATTAGAGATTAGATGCAGAGTCACTAGCTGAAAGCCAAAGGGGGAAGACAAAGTGTTATAATCACCTCTCCTGGGAAAAACAATAAATCCAGGCAGCTGTGCTGCTCCCGCTCTTAGGCAACACCACAGGAGGACTGCGTCTGAGGACTTCTGTCTCAGAACACGTGAGTGTCCATGTACAGAGCACTCGTCAGGTGATGCGGGGGATATAGAGAAGAAGAAGACACAGTCCTGCCCTCCAGGAGTTTATTATCTGCCAAGACTGAGACAAAGGGAGAATTCTCCAGCCAAAGAAATCATTCTAATATGGGGCAAACTGAGAGGAGAGAGGAACATGCACTAGGTATTCATGATGAGTAAGCTTTCATTCTAATGAAGAGGGTAATGACAGGCTTCACATAGGACCATTAGGAACACACACTGATCATTGATGAAATTTCAACACAGAGACATGGGAAAAGGGAGGGCAATTAAGGCAAGGGGAAGGTAGGAAGTCAGTAAAAGACTGGGTCCACGGGAGAACAGCAAGTAATGCCTTTTGGGTGGAAAATGCAATGGAGTAACCAGGAAACAGGGTCTATACAATGGATGGCCTTGAAAGAATGCTTAATCTGGTCATCAGTGAACAGTGGCAGCCTCAGGACTAGGTTTAACAAAGATTATTTTGCCAACTGTGTGCAGGATAGGCTGGAGGAAGAAGAGGTTGGCAGCAGAGAAACCAATTAGTTAAGCATGCAACATTTGGCTGGGCACCTGGGTGTCGTGGTACGTGCCTGCAATCCCAGCTACTTGGGAGGCTGAGGCAGGAGAATCACTTGAGCCCGGGAAGCGGAAGTCACAGTGCCACTGCACTCCAGCCTGGGAGATACAGCAAGACTCCATCTCAAAAAAAAAGATGCAAAGTTTGAGGCATAAATGAATTCAGAGGAGCAGCCATGAGACTAGAAAGGATTCCAGAAAAGGTAAAAAGTCTAGATTCGAGAAAGAGAAGATGGAGAAGAAGCTTAACAATACCCAAGCCAGGTAGCAAACATTTCCTGTACCGGACCAAGAGAGGGCATCAGCAAAGCTTCCCTGTGATGGGGTTGCTGCCCACACACTACGAAGGGAAGCCATGTGCGTGGACAGTCCCCTCACCAGGACCAAATTCATTAAGTCTTTGAGGGTAAACTTCAGCAGTAACTTTCTAGCAAAGAAGAAATACTATCCATCTAACAGTAGACTGAGCAAAGAACCGACGGGCTTGACTGTTTTGAAAGCTTTTAATTATAAGCATGATAGAGGATGCCATCCCACTGATCAGAAGACTTAGGATTAGATTAGCTGAGGTTTAGAGGTCAAGTTCAGGTTTAGGTAGCCTCCAAGTCAGTATATACAAGGCTTTCTTTGGGGATCCCAAAGGATCCCCAAACCAGAGACATTTCCAACTGTCCTAGGTGTATCCCAGGAAAGGAAGGAAGAGGAAAATGAGTCCTGATTGACCAAGGATATTAGTTAGGAATCTGACTACCACTTTCACAAAAACAGCCTGATGGGAAAACTTGGCCTGTACAGCTTCGGAGAATGAGCTTTATAGAGCAAAGTCCTGCTCTTTTTTGCAGAGCAACTTGGCAATATGGATTAAAATTCTGACAAGTGTTTGTATTTTGACCCAGTAATTTACTTAATATCCTAAGGACATGTTCAAAGGTACAGACAAAAGATTTATATTTAAGAAGTTTATATGAGAAAAATCCAAGTTTAGAAGAAAAAAAAAGCAGTTTATAAAGTCAAAAAATAACATTAAATAGGGAAAACTAACTTGCAACTATAGGGAAATGATTAAATAAATTATGATATGTCTATGGAATAATTTGTAGACATTAAAAATCATTTTTATTCAATGAGATAAAATCTAAAGATTTGAGGGCACTGTACTGATTAGCTACTGCCACGATAAAGTTGCACAATTCTCTCTCCCTCTCAAAAGTCACGATTTTAAAAAATAAGGGAAGTTGCCCACAAAAGAATGTTAAATGAAAAAAAGCAGCCTACTGAATTATACATACATTAGGAACTCACAGCCGACTAAAATATATATACATTACAATAGGAACCTATGTCTGTAATTATATCTTCTATCAGTCTGTACGCAATGGGAAGAGAAGCAGTCTCTAAGAGGTGGAATTGAGGCAGACTTTATTTCCTTCTTCCTATCTGTATGAGCTCTCCAATTCTTCTGTGATACATGTGTATTAACAATGATCATAATAATTAGCATTTATTGAAGACTTGGTATGTACCAGCTAAGGTACTAAGAACTTTATGTATATATCACCTCCACTTAATCCTCACAGCAACTACAAAATAAGCACAATCATCACACCCATTTTACAACTGAGAAAATAGAGGCTTAGGTTATTTGCTCAAAGTCACCGATCTGGGAAAGGGTGGAAGCTTGAAGTTAGATCAAGGGACCCCAATTCCTCTATATTTAATTATGACATTAAAGTTCCCTGATGATCAGTACGTATGTATGTGTGTACTGCTTTCAATTCAAAATTGCCCTTTCTTTATAAAGGAGTACAGAGTGTTTAGCAAAGTGAAGCATGACCTTCAGGAGCTAGACTATGGTTTTCTGCCAAGTAACTCACCATTTATGCAAATGTCACTCAACACCAATAAAAAGAACTTCTTTATGATGGAAGGAATGTGGATAATAAAAGGTCAAGGAAAACTACTTTCCATTGCTAGTAATTAGCTAATTAAGTAAATTATGTTAAGTAGTTAACACTAGAACTAGTCATTAGAGTTTGCAAGTAGCATAAGAACAAATAAGAATGTGTTTTTTACTTTGAAATAAAAGGAAATGAGAAAAATCTGCCCATTTTCCCCTTAGGAAGCCTGAGCCTGTTTCTATGACAGGCAGAGCAAGGAAGGGAAGCACATTGATGCCCCCCCACCCCAGGCTCCTGATCCAGCCCAGCCTGACCACCTGTCAGCTGTGTGAAGACCTTGGGTGGGTCACTTATCCTCTCTCAATTTCCTTATCTATAGAGCAAAGAGGTGAGTCTAGATGATGTTTTGGTTCATTTGTAACTCTGATTATCTCTGCTTTTATGCTTCTATGATGAAATCAATATACAGGATAAACCTATATCTGAAAAGGCTAGTCAACTATCAGGCACAGGAATCCAGCATTTCGCATGGTCCTTCTGCTATAAAAAGCAGGGTCCCTGCCCTTCTCCCCAGCCTGGAAGCCTCAACTGAGATCCCAGGTCTTTGCCAAAGCTTTCTGCAATAAAGCAGCTAAAATAGGGGTGCTACTAAGGAGAAAAAAGTGGAGTCAGGGAGGGGAGACTGTAGGGTACCCTAGGGATTGCCAGATTAATTCCCACCCAGGCTTCCTTTTTAGAATTGCAAGGAGCATTGCATTCTGATTCCTTTTCCCCTACCCTTTGCCAGCAGGATCTGTGAGACTAAAAGGTCATCATTCCAGAAATTGCCAAGACTAATTTATAAAATGAGAAAAAGAGTTATTTTCTGTAATGTAGCATGATTTCTCCCCGATAATGCAGGCTCAGGCTGGTAGCGCCTGGCTTGCTTCTCCTCCACACCAATCAATATTCTGCTCACAGTGTTGCACACAGGAGAGTCAAGGCCAAACGCAGAGGATGCACAATAGTAACAGGCCAGGAGCAGGCTGCTTTCTGGGGACAGATCCTATTACCCTCCTGTTGTCTGGGGATAGCAAGAAGTAGAAAAAGGAGCAGGACTTCTCCAGCAGTGTCTCAAAGACCAACACCTGTACTAAATCACTACAGAATCTACCTGCAGGAACTTTGAGGAACCAAAACATGACTCCGAGCTGCATGGTTTCTGGTAAACAAAACACATCCTGTTCTTTACCCAACTGTGTTCCTCTGTTCAGCACCCACACAGCAATTGCCATTTTGTAAGCCAAGAGCCTGGCCGTGCTAGGCCCTATGGAATATGTGAAGTTGGATGAATGGGGCTAGACCTGGATGCTTCCTGTAATGAGTATAAAAACTAAATAAAAAGTTGACTGTGGGCATACTTCCTTGGACAGAAGAGAGCACATTTTTCTCTTCCACAAGCCTCTTCCTGCTGTGCTTAAAGGTTCTTAAACACTAGAGCTGGAAGACAGGATGAGGATACACTAGAAACTAGCATTTATGGATCATCCTATGGGGCAGACACGGTGCTAAAAACTGGAATATATTATATCGGTCAATCCTCACAACTACCACATTTCATAGTTGAGGAAACAGACTCAGAGTGTTTCAGAAACTTGACCAAGTTAACACAGCTCATAAATTGTAGAGCTGAGAGGATTTGAACTCAAGTTTGATTGCCTCCAAAACCAGACCTTTTTACACTAAGTCATACTATCAGCTCACCCATATGTTGGTGCCTGCTTTGTGTGTGTACACACATGTGTATGCGTGTGTGTGTGTCTATACGCATGTGTATGCATGTGTGTGTACACACATATCTCCAAAGTCCCTCTCCTATGGAGAGGCCAGGATGAGTGCTCAGCCTTCACTCTGCTGGTGCTGGAAGCAGATGTGACTGTGTCCTCCCCCTGCTCTGAGTACTTCCCATCACACGACACCCCTACTGTCTAGGCAGCAGGCAAGAACCCACTGGGCAGTTACACTACCGCACAGCCACATCTTCAGCATATTGTACCCCCAAAAAGTTCCATTCAGGCCACTGGCCACAAGTAGACTAACCCAGCATGTCATTTTCCAAAGCCTCGTCCCTGCTGCCAGGCCTGCCAGCTTCAGTGCTAAGCAGTGATCACAACATCAGGGGCCTGAGGAGGAAACTGGGATCCATAGACAATGTGTTCCACTTCAATCTGCATTTTTGGTGCAGCTGATGTCTTTTAGGCTTGCCTTGTTTCCCCCCGCCCCCCCGACTTGATTCATGTTTCTACTTGTCACTGAATTGCTATGTGAAGGTAGAAGCATGTGTCTCCCTGCAGCTTCCCCAAAACCAGACCAAAAGCAACGAAGACAGAAACAAAAGAGACAAAACAAATGTCCTTTTTCTATGATGTGCCTATAAATAGGGTGATTATATGATTTATTGTTCAAACTGGAACCTTTCTGAAAGTAAAAAGGGCTCATTATTAATAATTATACCAGGACAACAAGCATGAACAGAGTGAGGCAAGGTCTCACGGTTTGCCCAGGCTGGCGGGCAGTGGTGAGATCTTGGCTTACTGCAGTCTTGACCTTCTGGGCTCAAGCAATCCTTGCTCTCCAGCCTCACAAGTGGCTGGGACGACAGGCATCCACCACCACGCCAGGCTAATTTTTTTGTTGTTGTACTCTTTATAGAGTTTTGGTTTTGCCACGTTGCCCAATCTGGTCTCCTGGACTCAAGTGATCCTCCTGCCTCTGCCTCCAAAAGTGCTGGGATTATAGACATGAGCCACCGAGCCACCGCACCTGACCTATTGTTAATATCCATTAAAAAACAAGGGGGGAAAATAGTTTTTTCCTGAGAAGGGGTGGAGAAAGGATGCCCGGCAAAGGCAGGAAAAGGTGTCTCTCCAGTCTTTCTGTCTCCTTTTTCTTTTCCTTAAACTGTCCAGCTGTTCCTCATCAATACCAAGCTCCACTTTCCTCAAAGTCTTTATACTCCTCATTATTCAAACTTTTCAGGCAAAGTTTAAAAAGCATTCTGAATAAATTCTCTTTGCCAAAGATATTTGCATTTTAACTGTGAACAAATCTCTAAGGCAAAGGAATGGCTCTCAGCCGCCTCAGAATCAGAATTGTACACCAGGTGGGCAGAGGCTGCCCCCGTTCTCTTGTGAGGCCCCTTCATAATGAAAAAGCACTTCCCCCTTCTTCACTTTGCCAGAGGGCTTAAAAGGAATAACCTGGCACTCCCGCGGATTGAATCCCTAGGATTAACTGGCTCTTGGCTTTGTCGATACAAGGTTAATGAGAGGCAGACGCTGGAGGTGCATGCTGTGCCAAGCTGGCACCCTCACCTATGCAGGAGAAGGCCACAGGACGCACACCTCTCTGCGATGCCTCACAGATGTGGGGAGCCCACTCCAGAATTCCCTACTTCAGTTAGACAAAAAGAAAGTTTCTCCCTGTCGGCAACAATGACAGCCATGCAGACCAGGGCTCTGCTGCTGGCCCGATCTGCAGCCAAATGACAGCAGAGCGGCACCGAGAGAGAGTTTCCAGGGTACTTTGTGATTGGGTGCACAGAGTCAGAGTCTACTAATGGCCATTTAAATACCAGTCCCATTAGCTGTGTCGCTGTAGAACTACCTACCAGATGTGTAACAACCACAGTTACTGGTCTGCTTGCAGCTGGTTGTACCTTCTCTGGGCTCATGCCCTACTCGTTTTAGTGGCTGTTTCTCCATCTGCTTAAATGAGAGAACCGTGATACAGCCCCAGGACATGCAGTCTCACACACTCCCACAAGATGCCCAGTGCAGGAGCAGGAGGGAGAGCAGTGTCGTGGTCAGATGACTGCAACCATCTGATTTTTACGAAAAACAACATTTAAAAAGAACAACTATGCTATTGCCACCAGAGTATTTTATTTTTCTGCTGGGAGAAGAAAAGCTCTCTGAATGTTTTATTCAGCAGGAACTAGAACACTGTTATTACAAACTTTCTTTCCCAAACTAATTCCCTGAGCTTATGCTGCCAGAATTCCCTCTCTCCAGGGCAGTTCTGCCTTCACTCATTGACTTTTCGGATCCTGCTAGAAAATCTGCTACCCAGGCTCCAGCAAGCAACAGATCATCTCAGTGGGGCTGTAAAACTCAGTGTGGTGCAGCCCCACCCAGGATCATTCTGAGAAAACCGATAAACTGCGTGTTATCATTTGAGAGAATGAGAATACTACCATAACTTATCAGGATGCTCTTCAGGTGGAGATTAGGGCCTGTAGATGCCTCAGGGTGGTCCCCCTCTGCACTGTCACCTCCCAAGAGCAGTAGCCTGTTGGCCAAATAACCCCGTAATTCTTCCTGGGAAAAATTTCAGCCAGTATTTCAGGGATAATGAACGGGGGGATATAAGGGGTATGGAATATTCCAAATTCTGGAAGCTTCTGGGTGCTTCTGATACAGGAGATACAAAGAGATTATTTAGGCAGATAGTAAGGTTAAAAGAGTCCTTGGCAGAATTTTCCTTTTAACTGAAAAAGCAACCCCAAACTCATTTCTTTTCTAACAAAGAGCAGCCTGAAAACTCGAGCTGTGAACAGAGACAGGCAAGGAATTTTGCATGGATGAAGGCCAGCAGCTGTGCCGATAGAAAAGGGCTACCTGAGGGCCAGGTATGTTCAACACGGAGGCTTCATCTTCCCTTTATTTTGTCACCATGTGCACAGTAACGAAACAGGCAACATGGGGCTGGCCAGGTAGAGAACCATCTGCATAATAAAAGATTAGGCCAGCTTTCCACACCCTATGCAAACGACACACCTGGTCCAACCAATCTTTCATGCCCTATGTAAATCAGACACTACCTCCTCAGGCTCATCTATAAAATCCATGTCATTTCACTGCACTAGTGGAAAATCTGCTTGGGATCCCTCTCTCTAAAGGAGAGAGCTTTTCTCTTTCTTTCCCCTGTTACACCTCCACTCATAACCTCATTCCCTGTGTGGCCACATCCTTGATATCCTCAGTGTAAGACAACAAACCTCAGGTATTGCCCTAGGCAACGATGCCGCTTCCGTTCTACCCAGAAACAGAAGAGATTCTTACCCAGAGACAAAAAAGAATTGAGGGGCCTGAAGCTCTCCTAGAACAGTGATAGGTCACCAGAGAGAAATTTACCATGTGGTGCCATGCAACTCTGATGAAGTCTGGTGGAGGAGCTATAAATTGTAAAGCCCAGTTCCCCTTCAAAAGTCAGTTTGGGGCTAGGTGCAGTGGCTCATGCCTGTAATCCCAGCATGAGCCACTTTGCCTAGGAGGCCGAGGTGGGAGGATCACCTGAAGTCAGGAGTTCAAGACGAGCCTGTCCAACATAACGAAACCCTGTCTCTACTAAACTAAAAATATAAAAAAGAAAAAAATTAGCCTAGTATGGTGCCACATGCCTGCGATCCCAGCTACTCAGGAGGCTGAGGCAAGAGAATTGTTTGAACCTTGGAGGCAGAAGTTGCCATAAGACAAGATCAAGCCACTGCAATCCAGCCTGGGTGACAGAGTGAGACTCCATCTCAAAAAAAGAAAAAAAAAAATGAAGTTCATTTGGAGGGTGCATTGTTAGAGGAGAAACTTTCCCCCATTATGGTGGTATCAGGCTAAGCTACCACAGGAATGTGAACATTATAAAATAAAATGGTGACAAATGACCAGGGGATACAGGAGGTGCTAAAAGAAGCAATCACCAAGCAGCAGCAATGATGAAAACAGGGGTTACTGAATGAAATTGTTGTGCGAGATACTGACTATTGGCACTGGCATCAATTTTCAACCTCTCCTATCATTTTCACTGTGTCACAGGGGAAGAAAGATTAAAACTACATTTCCCAGGCTCCTCTGATACAGTTCAGGGTGATTTTAGATTCGGTCAATGAGATCCACTTACGTTAGATTTGAAAGGTGGAAGGCTTACTGTGGGTAGGCTAGGTGAGCACCAGCAGAGATGAGTGCTTGTGGCAGATTCCAGAGTCCATCATTTGGTATCAGGGTGGAGAATGTGGGGATGACGCCAATGGTAGTAGCAGATGCAGTTTCTTGATTTCTAGGTTGTAGGTAGTGGAGTGACCTCAAAGCCAATTGTTAAATTGCAGCCCCTAGTTGCCCTGCACCTTCAGCCTTTCCAATGATTTTTCTAGCACCTGATTCTCTGTATTAAATCCTTTTCTTCCTTTAATACGTGTAGTGGTAAGGCACACTGGCTGGCTGCTCACCAAGCTATTTCTACTCTCCTGTGCACCCATCAACTATATGTTTCCCAGCCTTCTTTGCAGCTAGGCGTGACCTACGCTAATGGATTGTGAGCAGAAATGTTGGACATCGCTCTTAGACCAGAGCTAAACCAACCTCTCACCCAGGCTTCTTCACATTCCTTTCCTTTCTACTTGTGCGATGCGAACGAGCATGATGATCTTGGAAGCTATATATGGAGATGGTGATAACACAAGATGGAGCACACCTGGGTCCCTGACCCACTGCTTGAAAGAGAGTCATCTTGGAAGAGAAGCTCTCTCCCATCGTGGCAGCACCAGACAAAACCACAAACGGGGAGTGAGGGGGGGAAAGGGCGTTGGGATGAGAGAGACGTTAAAAGCAGCAATGACCAAGGAGAAAATGATGAGAGCAGTGGTCAGTGAAGCGAGGGAGAAAAACACCCCACTGCTACGCCAAGTCACTGAGGTAGTGAGGTTTATCTAATAGAGCAGTTAGCAGCTCCAGTTACAAGGTGTTGTTTCCATTCTTACCCTGAACCTTTACAACAGCCACCAAAGTGAAAGAGAAAAATCACCGGTAATATTGATATAAAAATATTATTGGTCACAACCAAAAAGAACACATGAGTTGGCAGAATCTAAAAAGAGAAGAGATTTGGTAATTATGTGAGGCAAGTGATGTGTTAATTCACTTAATGACGGCAATTATTTCACAGTGAATACGTGTACCAAAGCACCACGTTGTATACCTTGAATATGTACAATTTTTATTCGTCAATTTTACCTCAATAAAGCTGGGGGCAGGGGAGAGAAGACTTGAGAAAGTTCAAGTCACCATCAGTTCGATGGATGGAGGTACAGAAATCAAATTCCTTTGATAGAATATAAACCTGGGCCCTATCCATTCTTTCATACCCAACCTCTGCCACCCTCCACATACACTGAGCTCTAGCCAAACCCCTCGGAAGTCCTCAAACACACCATAGGTCTTTCCTTAATAGTCCTCAGAGCAGTGGAGGTCTGAAAAATCCTTCTACTAGCAGAACTTTTGGCTCCAAGACGTTCAGGTGCCACCCAAGAAACCTCTCTGTTGGACAAACTGAAGGCCATTTTTCTCTACTGGACCTTCATTCCAAGGGCTATTCCCCATGAATGAGTTCCAGGAACAGATGCAGATATCAGAGACAAGTGGGCACATCCAGGGCTACAGATGTGGGGCCTGGCAACTGAACTGACAGCTCAAATAGCATCTCTCACCCATGAGCCAGGCCAGCTGGTCTGTTCCACTGACTAAGAGCATGCCTTAGAAACGTGCCTGCCTTTTATTTTCTGGTGTGTCACAACTTACCCTTTCGTTGTTCCGGAACATTCTGGAGTACAGGAAGCTAATCACCCTCCATGGCATGACATCTGTTTGAGATGACTGAACGCTGAGGCACAGAACCTCCCAGCGTCATCCTGAAGGCAGCCCACACAATCACAGGACAAAGGACGAAGCTCTCCCTTTCAGTGATTCATGAACAAGAAGAGGAGAAAAAACAGACTCTTTAGGTTGGTGATATAAACAAACCCTAAGAGGTAAATGCATTTCACTAAAAGTGGAGTACAAAGTAAGTACCCATGCATGTTCTGAAAAGGCTGATACCTGTGTTGACTACAGCAAAGCAAGCAGAAAAACATATGCACACCGTTGAGTCTTATCCACAGGGCTTCATGAGAGCAGCCTTCATTTAGCTTGTCAGTGGACCAAAAGAAATGGGAAACAGGTTCATTTCTGCTGCTCACATTGGCCAATCTTTTGAGGTCAAAGCACAGAAAATATCAGCACTGAGGGTCGATCTTGAGGCTGAGGACAAAGAGAAGATGTTCTAGCCTTTGGAACTCTTTGTGCCAAAATGACACCCACTTCAAAAAGTCACGAGCTACAACAGCCATTGTAGAAGGAAATGTAAACTTGAATCCCAGTTAGCTTTGTATCTTGTCAACCCAATGACTGTTCTGAACCTAAAATTCAAAATGAGAAACAGGGATTAAAAACTCATTGGAAAGGGCAGAGCATGGGCTAAAGACTTCCCTAAACACTTTATATACTTAACACCATTTAATTTATCCCACAGGACTGTGAGGTAGGTGGCTTTATCCCACCTTACAGAAAAAGACACTGAGTCTCAGAAAAGTTAAGGCACCATCCCAAAACCGTACCATAAGCAATTAGCAGGACCAAGAGTCAAATCCATTTGTGTGTGACTCTGAATCCTGTGCCCATAACCGCTCTATGTGGTGTTAATTAATATCCAGTCTCACCTGGGTAGGGATGCTTGTGGTACAGGAGTAAGATTGGAGAACGAACCTTCAACAAGCCTGATAAGAAGAAAACCTCATGCTTTGGGAGCGCTGACTGGTAGGTTTGACTGGTGCACAGATTCAGTTCCCCATGGCCCTACAAGCCACTCGGGAACACTTAGAAGGGCAGTAGGTCACCACAGCTCTCCATAATCCCCTACCCAACCCCAGGAAAGACAATAAACAGTGCAGGGAACCCCAAGAGCACTGGTAATGCCCAATTCCCCTCTGGGGTAATTTGAACCCACTAGTTCGCTTGTTGAAGAAGACAGATTCAAAAGCCTATTCGCTATATAATTCCATGTCCATGACTTTGGGAAAAAAGCAAACCATAGGTTTAGGAAGCAGATCAGTGGTGGACAGAGACTGGAAGGTGGGGGTAGGAGTTGACTATAAAAAAGCACAAGAGAACATTTCAGGGAGGATGGAAGTGTTTTATTTCCTAATTGTGGTGGCCTTTACATGACTATACACTTGTCAAAACTCACTGAATTGTGCACTTAAAACTGGCAGGTTTTACCACACGTGAATTATACCTTATGTAATTTATGTTTATTATATATATATATATATATATGTAAATTTCAAACAGGCACTAGCAGATGAATCTGGAGCTAAAATTCCCATTGTGTAACTGCACTGCGGTAAACCCAGGAGCCTGAATCCCTGAGTCCTTCAACCTTCCCAGCAGGGATATTTCCTGCAGGCAGCCACTGCAGACTGATACACCATGTCCAGTGGGAAAGAGGCTGGGAAGTGTATTTTTTCAGGCAAATGCTTCTGTAGCAGTTCAAATAAGCAGCTGATTGCTAGGGTTACCTTGGCTTCCTGCCTCCTTTCCTGAATCTTCAGAGGTCATACTGTGTACTTGGTAGAAACATTCATCTGGAGAACTGCCTAGAGACAGATTAAACATAACATCTTGGTTTTTAACTTGTATCTCACATGACATACATGTCTTTATCTTCATATCTTGTCGCATTTTGAAGGCCGTACCTGTCTCTACACTCAGCCCTGAAGAGATAGGGAAGAATCTTACTAAAAATACTAAATATTATAGCTGCCATCTGGCTTAAAAAGCTTGGCAAGAATTCAAAATGAACATTTCAGGAAGACTAACTCCATCAGTCCAGTTGTCCTTCCAGCTCGAGGTCACCTGTCCTCTTACCCATTTTCTTTGGTAAAGGCACTTCTCTTCCTGGTACAGCCAGTTAGTCCTTTTGCTTTCTGCCCAAGTTCTCCTGTTTGGGGAAGATCCAGAGGCTTCTGATCCATGTTAATAGCTCAGTTGGAAAAGAAACATAAGCCACATAAATGTAGTCTAGCATTGGAAATAATCAGATCAGTCATGCAAATTAATAAGTACATAAGGTCATATCCCAAAAGGTAATAGGGCAATCTCATACAATAAAAGCTGCCAGAAAGAGTGGATTTTAAAGGGAAAGGGAAACTAAAGAGCCAGCCTAACTTTGGACTCTTATTAAAGTTATTAATATCTTCCGTTGTTAGCTATGTGATCTCCCAGCACAGGTGTTTGGGAGGTAGCCATTCTCTGAACATCATAGCAAGATATGGACTACCCTGGTAAGAGCTTTTTTTTTTTTTTTTTAACTAAAAAGTAAATAAAACAAAAGATGACTTTTTTTCAAAGCACATTTTAATTATGTATTTAAAACGGGGGAGTAAAGCATTTAAACGGCCATCCTATAGACTAGACTTGAACATCGAAGAAAAAACAAAGACCGCATGATAAAGCCATTCGAAAGCACAGAAGTACATCACGCACACTAGCAAGGTTTCCAACTACTGCACTGATTAGCTAGATATTCTCAGTAGCTTTTCTATATCTCACCCTAGAAAAAAAATTAAATTTTTATTTTCTTACAAGTTCCAGACTTAAACAAAGGCAAAAATTACATGCAACAATTGATAGGCTCATAAGTGGCACATATGCTCCAAGGTCTTTATTATATAACAATAAATTCTAGCACTTTATTGCTGCCATCAGATTATCTTATAGTCTTCGAGCCATGTACATAGAAGTTCATGATGAAATCAAAGAAAATTAATTTTTCTAATCTTTTATCTGTTCCATAGAAAACTATTAATTTTTTAAAAGCAAGAAGTAGAGAGGGGGTAGGGGGAATTTGTTAGTAAGTCTGGTTCTGATCTTCTGAGCTGCCTTTGGAAGGAAGTTATGAGGTAGAGGGTTCTACTGACTTTTAGGTAGGTGGACAATGAGAGAAAAGAAAAAGGACGTGCCTCATCTGCAGGTCCTTCTGGGCTTTATTTGCAGTGTAGAATTTAATGCATAAAAAGGCCTTTCTCCATAAAACTTAACACTTTACAGATACAATAGAAGCATGCCAACTTTACTTATCTGCCACATACAAAGCATCATTCCAGGTGCTAGTGAGGAAAAAAAAAAGTTGGGAGATTTGGTCCCTCAAGGAGCTCCAGATGTTAATCTGCCTAACTAATCTCCAGGCACGGAGTAATTAGTGGGGTTACATGGAAGAGAACTGGTCACTGGGCAATCTTTCCTCTACAAAGAATCCCTGAAAGCCATACTGAGTTATCTTTAAGTTCCTTAACTTCCAGATGCCACATCACAGTAGGCTTCACTAGACCCACAGTGCCCCTACACCTCTGACAATTCCACCCTAGAAGGACTTCAGTTCAGTTGGAAAATGAATCTGAAGAGGCAGATGGCTCCTGAGAGAACTCACCAAATTAAGACAAATATCCTAGGTCTCTAGTGTGTAGAACTATGCACCTAAATATTGCTGCAGAACAAACACACTTCTAGAAGCCCCTGCAGACATCTAAGAAAGTGGAGAAGACTATTTTTTCAACAAACATTTTATTTCTCTTTCACCCTAATACCTAAACAGCTTACTGGGGCTTCTGCAGGACAAAAAGATCATAATTCAGAAGGTAACCATCATTATAGACATAAAGTTTCCGGTCAAAAGGGTTATAGTTAATGCTCTGTACTTTTTCCTGCATCTTCAGCATTACAATGTCTAGTTTGCCCTCTTTCCCTGTGTTTGTATCATAGTAGTAAAAAATTTCTTCTGCTCTGGTGTTCAAAGTACGGGTGGCATACAGAACCCCACATACCATGAAGGCATTAGAAGCAGATGGCTTATACTGCTTGGTATACCAGGTGTTTAGCACCTGAAGTGTGGTGTCATTGAGTTTACTAATCACCATGTTACCAGTGCTGGCTTCAGTTGAATAAATCACCCACAATCCATTTTCATCCACAGCAAAGTCAATATCTTGCCAAGCAACATTCGCATATGAAAAACGGTTATTATAGGCAGCATTAGGAAGAGTTCGAGACACAGCAACACTGTTGGTGGTGAGGTTAATTCTGGCAATATTCCCGGTGTTGTACAAGTTGACGTACATGTTGTTGTTGTAAACTGCTGTACCACTACCTTGGCCATAGGTGATCCGCAGCTCTCGAGCATTTACATACAATAGCAAATCATCCATTGTGTTGTACAGTCTGTAATACTCCAACAGTCTCCCATCTGTATTCAACGGCGCCACCCAATACAGTTCTTTGTTTGGATGTTGGGAAGAGTAATCCCTACCCCAAGCACCATACTTATAAGAAAACCCTCTCCAGTTGAGCTGAACCACAGACGGTTTGCTGATGTTCACCACACCACCATGACCACAGCTCCCTATACAAACAAGAAAGTAAAGAGGCATTTTTAGAGAAAAGAAATGATGGAATACAAATAGTTTAATATCCTAAGCACCAAAGGAATCTATAAATATGTTTCCTGCCAAGGGTCAATAACAACAGTGGTTCTGCTGGAGAAGGAGGGCCAAACCTCCTCTTAGTTTCAGTCTCAATGCAAACTCGATGTCAGCTCTATGGAGAACTACCTGCTGCTTCCATGGGTGGGCTTTCAATCTAGAAAACAGGAATAATGAAACTGCCAAGAACCACATTTTAAAAGTTTGAAAGCCCAGAGAGAGGAAAGGGAGACTTAGTAAATCTAATACACTTCTTTCTATCAGAGAGCATTTTGCAAATATTATCTTATTTCATTTTTCTTATAGCAAAATCAAGAAAGCAAGATTATTCCACAATCCTACCCTATTTCTATAAATCCAAAAGATGTTATTCACCGGGTCAGTCAACCCCAGAAGGAATTGTGATGAAGGAAAAGGTTTTCCAGGCAAGGCTTCATGCCCTTCCTCGTTCTCCCCTTCCCTGGAACCCCAACTGCACATCCATGCCAGGTACCAATCCTGCTTTAAGCTATGCTCACAAGAGGACATTTTAAATATAGCACGTTATAGATCCAGAAAGATGGTCCTATAATGGTGGGATTTCACTCTTGAGAAGCCATAAAGTTATTTTGGAGCAACATTGCCTGCTCTCTACCCAATGCACAGTCCATCAATAAATCACTTGGTGAGCATCCTGCCGCAGAGTTACATGGTGAGTCCACATATGCGATTGTGCCATAGAATGACATGCAAGCATTTCATCTTTCCATCCCGACACTGTCATTGTCACAATGTGTACAATCAAGTGGGACCAGTGAATGTAGATTCACTGGTCCACTGAATCTACATTCCCTGTAACACTTGGGTAAATGACTCAGTCTGGGCAATCAGCCCTTCACATTGTACTCCCTCTGAAATGCCTGCCATCCCAGGAGTTTATGAGCTATAAAAATAAAATAAAATTCCTCCAGTATTTTTATAATAACTATCCAAAGAGTTGAACACACATTTTCTGGGGTCTTAACATTCAAAAAAAAAAAACCCACGAGATGGTTTATTGGATAACAAAGAAAACCCAACTTCAAGTATATTTGAGGTCATATTCCCTCGTCATGCTGCTCAGAGCAGAGCAGGTGAGACAGGAAAGGAGCAGAACCTGAACCATTGGATCTGGTTTCAAATGGCTGGAGGGACTCAGAGAGCCATTGAGAACCATGAGGTGAGCTGGAGCCAAAAGCAGAGCTGCAAAGAATTGCCTGAGATTAGCATGGAGGCGGGGAAGGGGGAGCCAAGCCTTTGTCTCTGGGTCTCTGCTGTGTCCAATATGGAAAGACCCATTCCTTTGCTAGCTAAATGCTTTCCCTCCCCACCCTCCTCACCCAAGGACTGCTCAAAGGTGAAACCATTACTAGAAATTCATTTATTTTTCTAACCTGCTGGGGCTTTTTGGTCCCAGAATTAAATATGTGTTCCTTAAATGCTCTCATAAATCCGCAGTTGGTGAGAAAGCCAGCCAACCATACAACAGGTAGAGAAATGAAAACCACTCTGTACCCAACCTCAAATAATTTTGCATATCATTAAGCAGAACACAGTAGCAGGTTTATTTTAATAATGCATGTGCCATTTCATAAATAAAAAAGCAACGTGTGTTCAGCCAAGAGACTATTCTCCACTGCAGAAATAATAAATAAAATTATAAATTATTATTTCTTCTCCTAAAAATGATCTCTCAGATGAATGCTTGTTTGCTTTTGTTTATGAAACAATGCATGAATTATTAAAATAAAGTTAGCGGTGTGTTCAGTTTAATGATAACAAAA
The DNA here is from genome assembly GCF_048565385.1 of Saimiri boliviensis. Taxonomy (NCBI): domain Eukaryota; kingdom Metazoa; phylum Chordata; class Mammalia; order Primates; family Cebidae; genus Saimiri; species Saimiri boliviensis. The sequence continues at coordinate 57,227,664 of NC_133464.1, forward strand.
ACTGTTCGAGTTTCCATATGCTACAAACTGGATGTTCTAGTTAAAATATCTTCCTGAGAACTTATTTATTTAACTACATTTCATTCGGAGGAAAGTCACTTTTTTTTTTCTTTTAGGTTAGAAGACAAGAATTGTTTACTTCATTGAATCTTGCCTTCCTGAAAAGAAAATATCCCAAACCAATAGCAACAAAATATTTAAGGAAAATTTATGATGCATATAACTTATTTAAGCACCTCCACAAGGTTAAAGATAAACTATTCTGTCCCTAGATGTCAAAATTTTTAGATATGAAGGAACCAAAAAAAACTTTTCAAAAATTACTATTACTACTACTGTTGCCGTTATACTAATTGCACTATTATTAGCATAATGGTATTAGTACTATTACTATTGTGACTAATAAAAATAGTGGCTTATCATTCCATAAGTTGAACAGAAAATTCAAATTGCCCAGTATAAATATTAAAACTGTGTGAAGCTCTTTTTCTCACCTCCCAAACATTCCTAAACACTTTGCTGTTCATTTGCTATCCTCCTTTTATCCTCTATGGGCAAGGATAAAGGGCCATTTTTAGGGCCTTGGCTATGGTAGAAAGGAAGTAAAAACAGAAATGAGAACTCAACATTGTTGCCAATGCTACACACGTGGCCACAACAATGTCAGACCAGGAAAAATGCTGTGGCGGGCTTCCTCAACTCCTGGCAGCAAACCATCTTGGACACAATACTGAAACTGACAGCCAGCCCAGTGCCCACTGATCCTCAGAGTCCCCATCTCCCCATCCCATCTTCACTGGGCTTCTCACCACCCTCCCTTATCTCAAACTCCTTCCCAGCCCCTTCCTTCATGTCAAGGTTTTAGATGTACTTCATTACCAGTTTCCATCCCAATTTCATCCTGACGCTTGGACAACAACCCATAGCCCAATCATGACCCAAGATTTCTGAAAGATCATTGAATCATTTTGCATTTTCTGGTGGAAGAGAACACACAGCACAGAACTGTCAGGAGGAAAGTGTTCTTTTACACCTACTCCACAAGCAAGGAAGCAAAGATAATTTGGTGTTAAGTAGAGAGATGAGTTGTTGGAATTTTCTTGTCACTCCAGAAACCACAGGTGTACCTCTTTGTTAGAGCATCTGTGGAAGGAAGGCAGCCTCGTATGGAAAATACTACTAGACAGATTCGAATTGAAAGCCTGATTCCAATACTAGTTGTATAAACCTGAGCAAGTTACTTAACCTTCTGAACCTCAGTTTCCTCATATTAGAAGAAAAATAATAATACCAACTCTGCAAAACAGTCATGAAAAATACAGAGAAGGCATGTAAATGTTACTCAGTAAATGGTAAATATCTCAATATAATTATGTTACAATTGGAGGTTTAGATGTCTCCTTTCCTAGATAATGGCTTCTGGAGGTTTCTTTATTCATCCTGGTAACCCCAGTACCCAGAACAGGGCCAGCCACACAGTGGCATCAATTCTGTTTTGTAGAATAAAGGAATGAAAGACTAATCAAATCGCCTAAACTCAGCTTAACCTTATTTATAAGACACTAGCCTTACACCCTGCTACATATCTGGTTTTTCAAAAAGCCTGGTATTTACTCCATGGAACATAATTTGATGAACCCTTTATACAAATGTAGGCTTCGTTGGCACGCTCTTCATCATGCAATTCATTAGATGGCACCATGGTATTCTGAAAATATCTGAGGAAGCCAGGATCATGAGACTTTAAAATATTCTGACTTGGCTTTTTAGAAGTATCATGGTTACTAGTATTTTTTAAAGCCAATAATTATATGCCTGCAGAGGAAAATTAATCTATGATCTATTAATATACTCTCTCAACTGGGCAACTGAACTTTGAGCCAGGAGGAGAATATGATTGACTTATAAGGATTAGGCAATTAAAACAATCATAGTCACAAAATGATTAAGACTAAATGGACTCTGAAGTGTTAGATATATGCTGCTTAACACGTGGCTCCTCCCTAAGCCTGGGATTTTAGCGGGTTACCTCATGTCTTTCAGAGCCCATTCAATCATCAACTACTTACTGAGCGTCACCATGAACCAGCATTGAGCCTTGCATCCCCAACCCCTGAGCACCCCTATCACATTTGGCCTACATGCAGTCATTTAGATTCACAGGCACAACAGAGACAGACTGAAGTTTTAAAGGAAAAAAGTTAATGAGTAGGAGGCCAATTATTTTAGATTAGAAAGTTCTATGGAACGAGGCAGAAAAGAGTGTTGTTTGTAGCAAAAACCAAATAGAAAGCACATTTTATCGAACCTGGGATACATTCAGTTGTTCTAAATTCAAGCTGACCACTGGATTAGCAAACCGTAGCTATAAGGGAGGCGGCCCAGAGAGCCCAGAGTTACTTTAGAGCTGAGACTTGCATATAGGCTTTTTTTTTTTTCTGTGCAACTCTGCAGTGAAAAAAGCAGACAGGCCAGATTTTAAAGTCCCATAATAGTGAGTAACTTTAATTAAAGTCTCCACAGGCTCACAAGTTTGTGGTGCCTGGGGACTTTCCAATTCTGCATTATCAACCAATCCAAACAGAAAGAGAGCAAGTGAAAGAAATTGATTTAAAAACATGGCCAAAAGTCAGTTTAATATAAACATCATAAATATAATATGAACAAAACTGGAAGAGAGCCAAGGGGCTTGGCAGGGATTCAGGTACAGCCAAGGTTGTGGGAAAGTGAGTGAAAATCCGGGTCCAATTTGCTTAAACAACACAGCTGGGCTAGGATGGATCACAGAAGTCTAAGGGTGAGGGCCTAGGGGAAAGTTCTGGGGAAAAAACAGAAAATCCAACAAAAACAACCCAACAGGCTCACTTGTTTTCCTCCCTGGGTACTAAGCAATGCATTTCCTCCCCACCGTCATCCCTGGCTTACTGCCACCTGATACCCTCAGTCCTGAGCTGACCAGGGAGCAAAGACCTTCGCATTGCACCTTCTGCTCTCTCATTAACTACTTGTGTGGCCTCAGGAAAAGCAGTGTCCTCACCACCCAAGTCTTCCCCTCCGAGACACGACGTGACTAAGTTAGATGGCCCCGAATATTCCTTCCTGCTCTCAAAAGCCCTCATTCTAAGGGATGCATAGAAAGTAGTGCCAGAAAACTCTATTTCACAAGGAAGATTTGCCGGGGGTGTTGGGAGCTAGTTCAGGTATTATCAGGAGTTGTCGTTGCTTTGGCCTCTGCCTCAGTGAGCCCTCTGTGGTCCAGCAGAAACAGTTCGCATTTGCTACATGTTTGCACCACTAATCCCAGACTAAATTTAGACTCAGTTTATTATAGAGGACAGACCGTGGTCTTTGCCCTAAACCTTCTCTGCAGGTTGAAAAATTTAAACAGTTGTTCAAATTTATGTCACCTTCTTTCTGGAGAAGTTGAAAGGCCATTTTGTTCTGGGACAGGATTCTGACCATTAGACGACACCTGTCGTAGTAGGACAGACTCCCATTTGTAGAGGGAGGGAAAAGACCCGTCTGAACAAGACCAACAGGCTTATATGCATGGCTATACCTATTTAATAACTGAAGCCTTAAAACAAATCAGTTATTGACAAAAATCCAGAAACACAATCTAAAAGCAAGCAGGTGGCCGGGCGCGGTGGCTAACGCCTGTAATCCCAGCACTTTGGGAGGCTGAGGCAGGTGGATCACGAGATCAAGGTGAGGAGATCAAGACCATGCTGGCCAACATGGTGAAACCCTGTCTCTACTAAAAATGCAAAAATTATCTGGACATGGTGGCAGACGCCTGTAATCCCAGCTATTCAGGAAGCTGAGGCAGGAGAATCGCTTGAATCTGGGAGGCAGAGGTTGCGGTGAGCCAAGATTGTGCCACTGCACTCTAGCCTGGCAACAGAGCAAGACTCCGTCTCGAAAAATAAAATAAAATAAGCAGGTGTGAGGATTGGAATTAATAAAAATAAAAGGGTTGCATGATTTGATGAAAATATACAATCCTCATTCAGACTAAGATGCTCAGAACCTGCAGAGAGAAGGTCTCTGTGTCATCAACGTCTCTAAAGGATGGGGCTGAACGCTGTGGCTGCGAGGCGGCCTTCAGTTCACCTGGAGGGGTGCATTGCAGGGCACAGTGATCTATCATTTCTTTTCTTTTGTTGCAAGGTTTTCACTTCAATTATCAACATTATTATTAATACCCATTGCCAGCGTGTGAGTGCCAACCATAAGGCTCCCAGCTTTCCAAGCACTGTCTCTAATCCTCCCATCCTGCAAGGCAGGCACTATTATTCTCCTTTTACAAATGAGGATATTAAGGATCCTTGTTGCTGCAGCCACCCAGCTGGGAAGCTCGAGCCTTTGGGACTCTTAAGCTATGCTCTTGAACCCTACACTCCACTGCCTCTGTTCATGGGCATATTCGCAGAACACCCACCTCTGTGCTGTACTTAACCCCAAGGAGGATTTATTAGAGACTAACATGCCACCCTTACCCTCTAAGAACTCACGGTCCATGAGGAACAGCAAGACTCACCCACAAGCACCATGATATGTGGGGTCATTCATTTAATCCTCACTGAAACTCAGGACACACAATATAGCAGGTGCTCAGCATGCATTTATAGGAAGAATAAAGGAAAAGTTAAAGAGGAGAAATGGAAAGAGAGAGAGAAGATGGGAATATTGAAGGCATAAACCTAGCTCATCAGATAAGTGAGCCAATCAGCCCTTAAATCCATAGGAAAGTGGATGCCACACACAGATTCCAGAGGCTTTCCCCTGAGGCCTCTGATAGTGCCTCTATTACCATAGAGATTTTTGTTCCCTGTTA